>NC_139767.1:15180173-15780173 GCF_965231275.1 Zosterops lateralis
AGTCGTAACTTCATAATCTAAAAAACGTTGGTTGACTTGGCTTGTTAATTGAAAGCCAGATGCTGAGGCTGGGGTGATAATGTACAAATCTCAGGCTACGACGTTAATGTTACATGAGAAAACGATAAAATTTTCAAACAGGCATTCTATATCTGCATGTTCTTTCAACCTGGCAAACATGAAAGGCTTTTGACCAAAATCTTCAGGAAATACTCAGCTGATTTTTCTTCTTCAAGACTTAAAAATCGAAAACAAAATGTTGCTGTTTTAAATATCACATGTGAAAGTGTGTCAGCTTGTTCTGTTACTTTTCACAATGTTTTTTAATATTATGACATCCTGAGCTAGTTACACTTGTGATCTTTTTGGAAAAAGGGTTGGTTTGGTTTTTATTTTTTCAGTTGGACTTTGATTTCCAAGTCTTAGTCTTCAACTCTATCCCTGCAGTGGGAACATTTAAGGAACCTCTTTTCCAGTATATAAAAAACAAGAAAGCAAAACAGGAGATATTTCAAATCTTTTTAGATGTTTTGAAGTGCTCAAGTTTTTTGGAAGCAGAGTTGAAAAAAAAAACCACCCCTCAGTTGCTGCAGCACTTTATGATATAAAATTGTTCTGTCTATAGTCATGGGGTATAACCCGCTCAATCTTGATTTCATGAGAAATGAATCAAAATCATCTGGTTAAGACTAATTATCAAGAGTAAGTTACAGAAAAATTTGCAAAGTTCTCAGGATTGAAATAGGAAGTAGTGTGGGGGCATGGTCAGTAGGAGAGAGGTGGTAGTTGCAGGTGATGCAGTTATTGTTGCTGTATGATAACATTTCCTTTTTATTTGTGAAATGAACACAACTGCTGGACAAAAGAGAACTTTCACATTTCATGTGTAAATCATATTTCTTGTATAAAGCATAAGAAATACATTTCAGCTGTTTTATAACAGAAAGTAGAACCATTCCTAAGGAAGTAGATCAGTTTTGCCTAAACCTTGTCACAGCATTTTTTTCTGAGAAAAATGTCTAATTTTTTTTCTGTATTTGACAGAATTTCTGCAACCTTTCTTGTAATGTTTCCAGTCAAAAACATTTTCATAGAAAATAAATTTATATTGCAGAAAAAAGTAAGATTTCTATCTTGTTAAGGCACACAGCTAAAAATACTTTGGTGGCATCATGTGTTATATGTTTAAACTGTTGGGTTTTTGCCCAATGCATGTCTCATTTTCAAAATGATGTGTGCATTTTGGCAATGTGTTAGATCCACAAAAACTTAATTTGAAAGAATGTTTTCTAAAGAGAATTCTGCTAATTCTTACGCTTCTTTGATAGTTCTCTGTGCACATTAATGAAAAGAATCTATACTCCATAATGGTTTAATTGTACAAGCTTATTTAATATATCTGCATATAATACTTACCTTAATATGTTATGGGTTTAATAGCATATATTTTAACCCATAACATTTGAGATACTCTGGTCTAGTTAAAAAGTTTGTTAATGACACCTTTAATAAATGGAAATAAATTAATACATGTGGAAACATAGCATCTATTCTGCAGCATTCTGTGCAAGCAGTCCAGTGTTTTACTTTAGAATATCTGTAAAAGCATGTTTATTTTATACCCTCTGCCAGATCACTTGAGTTTGCTCTTTTGTGATATGTTTTCCTTGCCATCTTGTGTGTGATTTTATAGACCTAAACCTGTACATTTGCCATTTTTCTTTTCTAGAAGTTAAAATTCACCTGCAATCTCACCTTATGCCAGTCTGCTCTATAGGCTTGTCCTCATGCCCTTTCTTTATGTATTTTACTGTGTTTTTTACAAGGGGAAGAAGTCAAAATACTCCATAGTATTCAAAATGAGGATGTTCCAGGAGATGCACAGTGCTATAAGAGTTTTGGGGGTGGTCAGTTCTCAGTTGCTTAGAGCTGAGTGACACTGGGTGATCTGGGCTTGCTTTCCTCAGCAGTAACCGCTGGTTGTAGACCCCACACAGTGAAGGAGTGACTCGTGCCCCTTGTCTGTTATTAATACTGGAGCTCTAGGTTGTGATTGGAACAGCAGTTTTGACTGAAAGACTTCAACAACTGGAGGTCCTGTGATTTTCTTCACTGTTTAGTTCAGTTCTTAATCCTTGATACTTAAAACCAGGGTTGAAACACCTTGGCCGTGGCTTGGGTGATGAGTGGTAGAGGAATCTTGCAGACTTGGCTGTGCATCAGAGGTTTGTGGGAAGGAATTTGTGATAACTTGCTCTGATATTGGATGCTTAAAATTTAGCTTTCAAATGTGGTTGTAACATCTCCATCCATAGATACAGCAGAGAGGCTGCATCCCTTTTCTAGGAATGCCTGGCCAAGTTCCTCAATTTCCTCACAGTGGTGGTGTGAGGTGTTTGAGAGATGAGCTGCTGACGCACCCGGCAAATTCCTGTTACTGTAGGAATAAATCTTGACTGAAGCATTTGTGGTATTGGTAAGAACTGTAATTCTGCTCTCTAACTATATTTGGAGCAAGGTCTCTAAGTGTGGCTGTTCACATGCTCAAGTCTAAAGCCTGTTTTTGGAGGGGAGGAAAAAAAGACTACCCACTGTTTGGGCCACATTGTTACATAAATCATTGAAAGACAACCTCACAGTATGAAACCAGATAAATTTGGGGGAAAAAAACTTGGTTTAAAATACATTTAAATTACCTTTAAGAGATAATGCTTTCTAAAGCAGTTTTAGTTGCTGTTTAAGCAACATTGCAGTCTTCAGATAGTGTAGATGGATAGTTCGTCTCCAGTTCTGCATAGGAATGGAGGCATGACTACAGTAATGTTTTCTTGGTGGTGTTATGTTAAATGAATTTTATGGTCAGATTATGTACATACTGAAAATCAAATTCAGTTTTTGAACATTACTGGTAGTACTAACTAAAATGTCAATGGTTCATTATTTTAATCTAGGAGCGTGGTGTTCTCTAATTTACTTGAGGCTCTAGTAATATAACTCTTCTTAACTTTTAAATGCAGGGTGTACTCTAAAATAGCTTAGTACATGTCAGACTCCCAAAAAATACATGAGGTAGGATGAGTGCTCTGAGCTCCAGTAGCAATTTAAATGCCTGCCTGCTATTACATTGGTACAGTTTTATGAATATAAAAGAAAACAGCTTATCTTCATTCATCATTCTTTAACTACTTTGAATTGTCTTTCACTGCTGAGGAAAGCATAAGGCTAATTTTCTCAGACAATCTAAAAGAGCAGAACTCTATTATTACATGAGTAGAGAATTTATTCCAGTTACTCTAATAATATACAAAGAGTAGGGAGACCTGTCTTTCAGTTTCTTTTCAAGATTAAGTGTACTTTTTCTTTTCAATATTAAGTACATTTTTAAAGCTGTTTTAAATTTTTCAAAATATTTTTTAAGAAACTGTGAAATCAAAATATAGACTACAAGGAGGTATTTTTATTAATGCTACACAAAAAATGAATTGTAGGTTAAAAGAGTCAGGAGCAAAATACAGCTTTATAAACTGGAAAATCTTAAGGTCAGTTCAGAGATGTTCTGCTCCTTTTTAGGTTTTTCTCAAGTCTATAATTTGGCTGAGGCTAGTTAGGGATCTTCTTTTCTTGTCTACTCATGAATATTATCAAGCCTTTTCCTTTCCTTCAAAAAAAAAAAAAAGGGGGGGGGGGGGAAGAGGGTGCAGCTTAAAACCTTTGTATTGTTTGCCCATAAATGGTTTATTAGGCCGTCAAATAGACAAGTCCATTAAGAAAATTAACTGCCACATTTTGACTGTTCAAGCTATGTCCATGTTAAGTATTTTTTCCCATTATTTTGTGAAATAAAGGGAGCACTGAAGTCTTTTCTGAGGGAGAAAATAAGGTGCAGCATTCTTTAAGATGGTGAAGGAAAGAGCAAGGATGTGTAAGAGGGTGTAAAGCTCCGTGAGGGAATTTGTTTCCAGCGTCAGGGTGCCCATGACAGGTAAGAAGTGAGGTCAGAGCTGTTCTTGCTGGGGCTGCTGGCATAGGTGTCAGGGTGAAGTGCTAGATAGTTGTCACTTGGTGACTTGTATTGCTCCTTAAATACTTAACCAAAATTGTTCTTAAACAAATCACTCTCCCTTGAAAACTGGTGGTCCCTTTGTTTTTTTTCAATGGCTTACCTATTGCTTCTCAGGCACTTCATGCTCTTTTCACAAATCTCTTGTGAAATTTCACATTCTGGGGGTTTTTTCTGTATCATAAAAAGCTGTGTAAGAATTCTTTTGTTACTACCTTACCTAGAACTTAGTATAATTTGAAGAAGATTCCTTGTATTTTCAAGACACTATGAATAAGCTCACACCATCCCATAAAGACTGAGCATTTTCAGCACTTTTTTTTTTTTGTCCTAGAATAATACTTAAGCTAATTGGAGAAATATTAATTGATTTTGAAGTGAGAGGAGTAAGATGTTTGATGTAGTCACAGATGGTGCTAGTATATTGCCTGTATTTGTTTTGCTCAGTACTCTCATTAGGCTTTTCTTCATTTTCTCCTGCTTTACCTAGAGCTTTTTCCATTTTTTCCCCTCTCCCTTCTGAACTCCATTCTTTATCACATGCAGCGTTAGCCATTTTAAAAAGTATAATGCCACAAATACATCAAAAATTTACTATATATCACTTGCATAATGCATCAAAAAATAATCTTTAAAAGATGACTTGGCTGAAGGAACAGTGTGTGTCCACACCTGCAGTAAAGAATAAGGGTGCAGTGTGCTGCTTGCCTTCTCCTTACCTCAGAATAATGACTTACAGGACAATTGCAAATTCATTGAGGTTAATCAGTCTTCCATTCATTAACACTTCTTTTTGATTGCCTTCTTTTTGCACGGCCTTTGTTAGGAAGTAGCATTGGTAGAATTTTACAGGTTTCTGAATTAAAGAGGTTTTGTGTCTGCCAATGTGCCCTCAGAGGGGCCACAGTGGTATTAAGTAACAGCAGAAATGATGAGGGATCAACACCCAGCAGAGAGTTGGATCCCATAGTCCTCTGTGTACCTGTAGGGAATGCCAAGAGTTGGTATTCTCTTACTGTATAATCAGCCTGAGTCTTTTGACCATAAAGGCTCATGCAGCTGTTAATGGAGAGAGGTGTGCATTGCTGAGCTGGTTTATCCATCACTTCCCCCTGGGTAGGGTTGTTACAGGAGGTGCAGCCTACTGCCTTTCCCCAGCACTGCAAAGTGCAGAGCTGGGAGTGTTGTGCTGCTGTGCAATTTGCTGATTGTTGCTCTACCAACGTTTCAAGCAAGGTAAGCAGGTCTGCTCAGCTGTTCCTGCACACTGGGGATTCACAAGGGCTGCTTGAACCCTGTGTCTCATCTGCCATGGCTGCTTAAGGGGCCATAAGCCAAGAGAACCCCTCAGCCTACAATGAGCTGAAAGAGCCTCTCTTGGCTATAGAGAGAGCCCAGAGGGAATAACTTCATTACACCAAAGTTAGCTTTTGCAAATACTTTCCTCCTTTCCTCCTTCATCCTCTTCCTGGTTTTAAGTGAATGTCTCTATGGGAAATTGTGAAGTGTCCCAGTTTTTCATTTGATAAACTGGAAGAAAGTGGAAAAAATAATGTAGTCCAGCAGTGTTGAAGGAAGAAAGCTTCCACTGACAGTTATGTGGCTGGCAGCAATCTTGTATTTTGCTGTTTCAGTCCTAGTGAGAATGCCCTCCTCCCTCTCACACCACCACTCCTTACTGTTAGGAGCTTTAAACACATTTCTTCACAGAAATGCATGCCAACAGATCTCTTTTAAACTGTCCTCCCCTTCCCATCTCCCTCCTGAAAGAAAAGATGGTCACGTCTTTCTGTTCCCTTTTAAAAATGACATTTCATGCCCCAATTTGGTGTCTGCATATCCACCTTGAGAAGGAGGCTTAAGTAACTGATAGAGTTCTGGTGGCCTTCTCATAGTCCTGTCTGTCTGTTAACCTGTCTGTGTTCACAGACTTCAGTCTCAGGGGACATTTATGAGGGACAGAAAGTTCTGTTAATTAATTTTTGGGTTGAAATAGGAGATTGAAAAGTTGGTGTATTAGATCGTGATATGCTGGGAGTGCAGGCAGCCTTTGTGGCTTCCCATGAGAAAGGAAGACTTAAGTGATGACTACCTGGAATGACATGCACTCTTTTTAATGAATATGTTTCCTTTGTTCAGGCCTTGAGGTTGGATTTCTTTTCCATAGGCTCTGGTTCTTTGATTTGATTCACAAGGTCCTTTCTGCCATACACTTCATTATGAGTCACCAGAAATGGGACACGAAAGTGCTTAAGAAAAAATTGAAGCCAAATGGCTTACTTGATGAGTGATTGAAATGAAAAACTGAAAATACACATTTGGGGAAAAATGTCCCTTTGCAACTCTATCCCTTTCCTGTCCTCTCTTGTCTGCACAGAGAAAAACCTTGTTTTACTTCTTTGTAAAAAAGAGACAGTGTATCAGGCTGTTTTGATCACTGTACTTGTTTGAACCAGAAATTCTTTGAAATGTCATCCACAAGTGCTTAGGAGCCCATCATTTTCTGTGGATTGTGTGCCTTTTGTGATTATGGCTGTGAGGAGAAACTGTGAGGATGGGCTCCTTGCTATGACCATGCCAGGGAAGGACACGTCCTTTGAGGAAGGAACCTCAGGCTGAGTTGGTTTGTTTGTTTTATTTTGCAAAGAAATTCTTTCCTCCCACTTCATTTTTAGCTCTCTATTTACAGGGGTGCAGATGTGCTGGAGAGGTGTATTTCAGTTCTCCACATATGTATAAGCACACACACTTGCATGCAGTCTTCTATTTTCATTCTCTTGTTACGCAAGGGTTTAAAATTAGTTGTATTTGTGAATTAATATAGTTCATTGGAATAAATTTCAGCTATTTTTACTCTGTAATGAGCTTTATCACCATGCTATCTGAATAGCTCGCAAACATTTTTTTTCCTCCATACCCTGTTAACAGTGTAAAAAAATCATAGTCTTGATGATGTGAAATCTGGCTGGGAGAAAAAATGGTATGTGGTAAATTAATTGAGGTTCTCTGCTGATACATGGTGTAATATAGTGCCACCAAAGAGGAAAAATACCTGGATTTTGATAGTACCTCGTGACAGGCACTTCAAAAGGTGGGATTACAAAAACCAGCATTGCTAGTGTTGTATTTTGGTGTCACATTCTGAGGTTTTATACACCTGCAATTCTACTTTCCTTTTCTGGAGTAAGGGAAGCTCAAGCTTCACTAGAACATTGTGCATGTTGAGATGAGGCTCTGCCTCGGGTACCAGGAAGATGGGTGGAGCATCCTGTGGTCTGTGCCTCTGATTACTGCTGTGCTAAAAAGCAAGGCTGGATTTAGTGCACAGGATTTCTACCCAAGACTCGAGGTCTGCCTCATTTTGGTTTCACATATAATCAAAAACATTCTTTGTTTCACAGTATTTATAGGAAGGCTTCATTTCCTTAATTGCAGTTTCACTGTAGTTTATAGAGAAAATACAGCATGAGGAGTCATTGTTTTTATGATCTGTATAGCATGCATGAGTCAAGGGAGAGTGAGCTTCAAGGTTAGTTGCATGGCAGTTGTCATCAGTCTATGAACTCTCATTTTGAATGACAGCTTTAATTTGCACCTTAACCCTAGTCTTGGCTTTCACTTAGTCTTATTCCTTGTTTCTAAAATGTCCAGTCTCTTCTTTTTCATGGAAGACCATTATAGGCTCTTTTCATAATCATAATTTAAAGGGGGTCTAGGGAAACTCCTATCTCTGGAGGGCCCCTCTTATTTTCTTAATAAGCTTTCCACTCCCCCTGATTGTTCTGAATTACATGTGAAATTCTTAGTTTCTTATCGATCAGTGTTTCAGAAGAAGATTCCACAAATCTAGTCTTGTAGACTATTCTTGTGGGATTGTCAGAAAGAAAAAAGGCTGTAATATCTTTTAAATGTATGGTTTTCATTTTCATTGTATGTTTCTCCTGTTAAAAGATAGAAGTGCTCATTTTCTCTTCCATATAATATTCACTATTGCCCGTGTTCAGGGCTAAGTGCTTTTCTATTCATCTCTTCTGTAAACACTTCTTTTGCATTTCACTTCAGAGGAAAAGCCTTCACAGCCTATAATCATATTTATTGCCTCTTCTTTCTCCCTCACACTTTTCTCTGTGATTCTAAACCATTCTCTGGGGCCATCAAACACACCATTCCTGTTGATGGGACCATACCACTAATTTTCAAAATGTCTGTATTTTCTGTTTTGTGTTTGTTGGATTGTTTTTGCTTTTCCTTATGCTTTGGAAGAGTCTGTGTGTTTGCTTCTTGACAGCCACTGAGCTGTCCACAGTGATGCTCTGGTCTTTCTTCTAAAACTTGTACACCAAACTTGCATGAATAATTCACAAGATTTCTTCTAGTGTCCATTACTTTGTTCTTGTCAACAAAGACTTTCAGCTGTCAATGTTTTGTACTTGCAATTAATTTGAGTTCTTTAGTTTTCTGTTCACTTTTGTTTCAAGTAAGCTGAATGACAGCTTGCTGTATTATAGAGTGCTAGAACGTGGTTTGGGGACTGTTTCAGTGTGAACCTTTTGCCACACAGAATATTGACCATGTCTGTGTAAGCTGTCTAGCACCATGTCCCAAATCACTGATCTCTTACCTCACAACTGGCTGCTTTTATAACAGCTTCTGGTGCAGGACTTATTAGAGGCTTTTTTCAAAGTCCAGACAAATCAGATTATTCCAAGTAAAGTCCTATAATTTTAATTGCATTTATGTTAATACATTTACTTTTCACTGAATATCTATCACATACCTAAAAATTAGGTCAATCAGTTCCCTAAAGACTCTTGATATACAATTTAAAGGATTAAATTGCTGAAGAAAAGATGAAAATCTTTCCAAGAGGATAATTCAAGGACTTTAGTTCAAAAATATTTTAAAATGTATTTAAAGGGAGAGGAAATGAGTAAGATAAAGAGATTGGGTGTGAAAAACGTTTTGAGTCCAGGTGGCTGAGCAGTTTCATTTGAAATTACTTGAGGAACAGCTTGAGTTTAATTTGTTTCATGCCAAGGACCAAAAAACCCCGGTGAAATAAAATATTTTACTTATTGAAAACTATCTTAATCCCTTGAACTGCTTAGTTCAATCACAAGTAGACATTACAGAGCTGCTGTGTCCCCAGCTTGCTGCAGCAGGTGACAAAAGCAGGAGGAAGTGTGAAGACAGCATCACTCCCTGTGGATTTATCAGTCCATGTGTTACCCGGACGCCAAGACGCAGAGCCCGGCACGCGGAGAATGTGACACACACACAAAGGCAGAGGACAGCCCACCACGTCCCTTTCTCCTGCTCTCTGCCTTCTGGCGTGGGAGCCTGGGCGGCCCCTCCCTGTGCCATCCCTGTGCCATCCCTGTGCCATCCGGCCCGGTGGGAGCGGGGCAGGGCCGGGCACCCAGGGAAGCTGCTGCCGGGAAGAAGGGCCATGGCCCAGAAACAGCCTGATGCTGGAGCTGGGCGTCCTGCTCAGGTCCCACTGGTGTAGCCCTGGGCAGAGCACAGGGACCCCCGGGGAGGCTGAACAAGCTCAGTGCAGACACAGGAAATAATCTCCTTGTTGACTTCCTTATTGGAGACAGAACGGCATAAAACCTGCTCCCTCTGGGTTACACACACGCTTTTCGAGCACAGAGTCTGTGCCAGAGGAGCTTAGAGCTGGACAGCCAGGGTTGGCTTTGTTTGGCTTCTCTCTGTTCTGCAGAACCTTTGCTCCCTTCTCCGCTCAGAACTGAAACCAGTGGGTGACAAAGCTGCAGAGAGTTCCCGTGAAAATTATTTCTTGCCCATTTAGAGTCCATCATTCTACTGCAAAGAAAGAATGAATGTAGGTTCTTAGAGGGAGCCCATTCCCCCCCTATAGCTGCTGTCTTGAAGGTTTCAGGCTCCAAAGGGAATTGGTAGCAGTTGTACGGTTTTGTAGGATGATGGCTGGCAGAGGAGATAATCTTGTCACATATCATTTCCTTTGCGGGGAGACAGCAACCTGTCTCTGCCATGCAGTTGCCAGATTCCCACACATTTTCGAAAGAGGTGATTTCCTGTGTGTCTACTGGAAAAAAAAAAAAAAAAAAAAAAAAAAAAAAAAAAAAAAAAAAAAAAAAAAAAAAAAAAAGAAAATTTGTCCTTAATGAGCTAAAAATTGTAACAAATAGGGACTTTGCGTAGGTGGAGATCTGAGCAGTGTATCACTTAGTCTTCCTTTCATTCTGATCCCAGAATTAATTCATTTGTTTCTGTGGTTCTTTCCAGCAGGGATTTCTTGTTATAAAAAGGTGAGACTACCTACTGTCTTGATTCTTTCCTATTTGTCCATGCTGTGCAAATGTAAAAAAAAAAAAAAAAAAAAAAATCCTACTGCTTTAAAATATATGCATAGTTTAGTATAAGAAAGGTTGCTTTTCATTTCTGCTGAATGCTGCTATAGCCTTCTGCTGATGTCCTGATCAAACTCAGTCTTTCATTTCACCTTTGAAATGAAGTTGGAGGGAGGAGGGAAAGATTGAATGCACGTGAATCATTTGGTAAAAGATCCTCTAGGTTAATAGCTCATTACCTTAACGTATTCAAATTCCATCCAATTCATTTCTCAGCATAATTACAGAGTGGACCAACTTTGATAAAACCTCCCTAATATATAAAGTGCATTTGTTGTCGTGTAGATGAATGTGCATCTGCACACTGAAGCATTTTCTTATCTATGTGGAACGCAGAGTGTTCGTTAGTGTTCCCCTTGGAGCTTCCATCAAATGAACATGGTAGAAGCTCAGGGGGAATTTCCTTCCCCCTTTTGCCACAGGCAGCAAATCTGCTACCAAAATCTGCACATCCTCCAAAACCTATACTAGACATTGAACAGCCCCCAGAGATCCCTCTGCCTTAATGTTTTCCATGGGACTGCTGCTGTATTTCCTTACAGGCTTGTCATTGGCACTCACAACACTCAGGAGACAAACTCATCCTGCAGCCAACAGACTGCATGAAGAAGAGACCTTCTGACATATTTTTTCCTAGTTCCAAGGAAGCACAGAGCCTGACACTGCTATAAAGCCTCAGGCCTGCCTGCCCTGCAGAGATTCTGAGCTCAAGGGTGGCTCAGCCCCATCTCCCATGGCCTTGGGAAAGGTTTCACAGAGCCACCTTCCCTCTGCTCCCAAGAAGCTGTTGCTCTCTGAGGAGCTCAGTGTGGTAGCAAACCCACTGGTATAAGACTAGGTACAGATTCTTTTCTGCAACTGTGGCCTAAGAAGTCTCTTCTGAGATCGGAGAGCTTCCTGTTCTGCTCTTTCCTTTGCCAGTGCTGAAGCTACTCTTTTACTGTATGTGCTAAGCCTCCTCAGAGGGAGAAGGCAGATCTCATGGTAGTGCACTTTTTACATTGCACATGAGCTTTGATTTGCTTCTCTGTGGTTACACTAGATGCAATTTTGTTTGCAGGATACTATTTTAGTGACTGTTCTCTTTCTGGGACTGTGTAATCATATAGAGGCAGCTTTTGATCTGTTTAGTATATAATTAAGCTCTATCTATTGCTGTGGGTTTTTTTTGACAGAATGGCGAGAAAACTAATGAATGAAAATGTGCTGGGGAAAAAACAACTTTTTTCAGTTGAGTTATAAACTCTAAGAAAATCAGATGTAGAAATGAAGTTTTCATATAATTTCTATTATTTTTCTCCTAGAATCTTAATGTAGAATAACCATCCATATGATCTAAGGAAAGAATAAATATTTAAAAATTGTTTTGGGTCTCAGTGGCAAATACGGTAATTCTAAGGCTATAATTTTTTAAATCTGTGGAGTTGTATATTTAATAAGCAGCTATTTAATTATACATTGTGCTGGGTCTTTAAAATATATAAAACGTATATTACAGAGTTGAATATTAAAATTAATCTTTAAAATGAGTAAGCAGTTAAGTCGAGGAATTTAAGTTTCCCAAAGTTACTTTACTGTGTTACCTGCCACGTACAATTTAGTAATCACAATATTACTCTTTTACCACTAGAAAAACTCAGTCTCAACACTATGCATGAAATCCCCGTTTATTTAAAAAATGGTATAGCCACATAATGTATCCATCCCTCCTACTAGTCAAGCAAAAGTAACTTCCTGCAGCTCAAATGAATATGTGTATGCAGGCATAAAACTCCGCTGAAAATAAGAAATCAGAATGATCTAAATCTTGTGTACTGTTTGTTTCTCTTCCTGTGCTGTTCCAATGGCACAAGCCTGCTCTAGGTGTCCAATTACTGTGCCTGTAGACTGATTCATGTGACTCATCTCCAGTGTGTCAAGAGGCATCCACCCTATTGATGCAATTTCTCACACTTCTGCTGAAATTAAACAAGCACAGCTGCAACTTGTCCTTTAAATATTCTTAGGACTGGTCTCCATTCAGGTTTTGTAACTATTTCTGTTGGTCTATATTTTGTCCTGCATTTTTTTCTGAGTTATCTTTTGAGAGAAAAAGGGGAAAAGAGTTTTAGTATGGAAAAGGAAATGTTTCCATATGAGAGGGAAGTTTTGATATGGTGTCTCTCTGCTGGTGGAGGAAAAAATCAAACCAATAAACCTGTAGTCAAACACTTATAAATTGTCAGAACTGATAGCCTAGCCCACACTGTCCAATAACACAGGTACTGCTAGTACAAACCTTTAGTGTAGAGCTGACGTGTATACATTTATCCTTTTACGTAAATGCTCTTGTGCTGCCCTCCTACACTGAAATATGCTGCAATAGCAGCAGAAAGCACCTAACAGATGTGTCTGCTTTCAGACATTGCATGCTGTACCAGCTCAGTGAAGCAGCTAGCTGGTGTCACCTGGCTGGCCAAACTTGCACTAGTCTTGTTTAAGACAGAGATGAAGTTGGAGCCAAATCCTATTCTTGCTGTCACTAGGGTAATTCCCTGTGGGGATTAATTAGAAGGGCTATTATTTATTTTATAATTCTGATGATGCATTGAGATTTTGTACTGAATAGCATTAATTCAAGTACTTGCAATCAAGGACACAATGCATTTTTATATTGCTTTGTTTGATTCTCATTGTTCAGAGAAGGTCTTGAAGCTGTTGTAAGTGCCTTCCACCACTACCCTTTTTATTTGACTCCACACTAACTCTTACAAGGTAAGCTTTGACTATGTAAAGAATGAAAGATTATAGTTATCCTTGGTACCTTTTTCAATCCACAGCCCAAGATAGAAGATGACTAGTTTCCCATGTGATCTAAACCACTAGCACTTATATTGGATTTTGTACTTCATAGTTTTCCATCAGGGGAAAAGTGCCAAAATTATGCTGCATATGCTTGGCTTCTTGTTTGTCCTTGAAGTGGCAAATCTCTGGGAGAAGGGACTGTCCTTAGCTAAAAAACGATCTTTTCAAATCCGATTTTCTTGGAATTGTAGATTGTTGCACTGTTTTTATATAAATATATAAGAATCCTTGCTTTTTATTCAGTGACACCAAAATAACAAATGCATTAGTTCAAATGCCTTATAATACCATTCTCACAGTTCCTTATCTCCTATGGTATGCAGGATATTTTATATTCCATATAATACTGCTGTGCAGTATTATTTTATAAAACAGATGGGAACTCAGGAGGTGACTCTGATCTTTCACCTGCACTTTAAAGAGATACTGCATAGTTCTTATCTGAAAACCCCTGGTGATTTTTAATGGACTCAGGTTTAGGAACACTGAAGAAAGGAAATATTCTAATTGGGTTTGTTTTTCAGCTGAAGAACAGTTTGTTTCTATGTTAAATGAAGTAGTGAAAACAAATAGCATGCCATCTGGCTAGCCTACCTGGGTACTTTACCAGGAGGTTTTCAGATGTTCTCTCTGCCAGTTTTCAACTTCTTAAGTCCTGTGTTACTGACGCACTTTCTTTACACAGTTGTTCTTTCCTGTTTAGGAATTATCATGTTCCTTGAACTGAATTAGAATTTTAAAAATCATACACTCTTTTGCAAAGATTTCCCCTGTCTGTTGTTTGAATTATTTATCCTCTAAATTAAAAAATCTCTAGTGTTTCCAGCCTTCACAGTAAATTGGTTATAGAGAGGAATAGTCCTCCATGTTATCTGTGAAGCTGATATTCTCAGGGGGCAGGATAGCATTGATGTACCAGTGAGATCTCATTCTTGGAACAGATTGTGACTGAAAGGAAGGGTTTAGCAGCTTTTCTAGTGCTTGGAAAGATGTCATATGTTTTTCTTTAGATCACTTTTTTTCTGCTTCAGTTTCCCAAAGCAAGAACATCCTGCAAAAAATAAAAACATTTAACATGGCTGGGAAAGGAATGAAATACAGACAAAAGTCATTTCATAAAACCAAAATATTTAGTGCTGACTGCAACTTTTAATATGTTTTTTCTTAGTATGAAACAAACATATGCTCACAAATATCTTTGAAAATAACTGTGAGCATATAAATGACAACAAATTTGTGAAGAAGCATTCATATGTGTTTCTGGTTCATCTGTGTGTTGTTTATGATGAAGGTCCACATACAACTCTAATCACAAGTTAGAAATGTGGTTCTCTGAGCATGATGTAGATAATAAAGAGAATTCCTTGTGCCAAACACCTTAGAATCTAAATCCAAGTAATTGTTCTCAACATGCAATCAGGAAATAGAAATGCTATCATGGGAATTAACTGATCTGTCACACAGTACAAATAACATAGTTATATAAGATTGAATGGCAGCTATTTATATGAGTATACTTTATGAAGTAACTTATCAAATAATTTGGAATAATGCAGATAATTTGTAGGCACACTTCCCATCTGATACTGTGCATTCTAAATATAGCTACCAGAGGCAAGTTTAAATAAAGGGATAGATTTGAGCCATTAAGAAGTCAAGTGGGACAGTTAAACACACTTTAAAAATCCCAGGAAACTGGAAATCTGTGTACAAAAATGAAGAGCAGTAAAAGTTAATAGCAAATTTCAAAAAGCATCTCAACTCCATCAAATACAGATGCAAGGTTAAAAAAGAACAAAAAACCAAATCACTGTCCTCCTTAAAAAATAAAGATAGACTGGTTAGCAAGTAGCAGGTTGGCTAAGTAGTTGCTTTCTCTGTTTATACAGGGCAGGCAGATGGAGATCTGCTAAATCTGGGATTGTTTCCCCAGAGGCAGTAGCAGGGAAGCTGGAAAATGTACAGGCATATAAGATACCTGGTTATAAAATGTCAGATTTCCTTGAAGGAACCAAACTCAAGACATGCATACAGATGTGAATTTTAAATTGAATAAGGGAATCTATGAAGTTTCAAAAGTCTTTAAAAAATACTTGATCCAGAAAAAAACTCTTTATTGTAAAAAACAAGCCAAAATCCCCCAATGAACAGGTGACAAACAAGGAATTGCATGCCAGTGGGAAAAGCTCTAACAAAGTCTTTTGAAGAAAGGTTATGAGCAAATAACAACATCTCATTTTGGTAAGGGACTGGGAAACGGATCCAGAAGATCTTAATTCAGCCATCATTTCTTCACCATACTTTTTCCATGCATAAAAGTAAGTGGTTAGATTTTTAGCTGTGTTTTATTAAAGTTCTGCTTATGAGGCCTTAATTTTGAAGACTGTGGAAATGAGTGGATATCTTCAGGAAGAAAAAAACCACAAAACCAGACAACTCTCAAGTTTCTTCTTCTCATGTACATGGTGACAAGGCTCTTACTCTCTTAGAATGGGTAGAGTGCAGAGCAAACACAGCAGGCTGCCCATACTCACTTAAAGCCAATATGACTTCAGAGGATCTGGGGCAACTACTCTGGGAAAGATAGTAACCATTGAGGTAACCATTTAGAAACATCTCTCATTATAAAAAGCATTGGTACTTAATGGAGGGGAAATACTGAAATTACTGTAGCTGTAGTTTCTGTGTTTACATCCGGTCTCCCAATTTCTGAAGTGTCTTTTACTGAAACACTTCTCAGCAAAGCTAACATTTAATATGTTGCCATTGGAGAAGCCAGTTGAAATCTTGGAACTTGTGTAACCTGCCTTGAAAGTATTTATTGTTATTATTCCTTGCATTATTTGCCATACGGGATCACCAAAAAGGCAAACCAACATATGGAGCATGAGGATACTGTTTTAATATTTTGTGTAGACAACAAACAAAAAACCAAACAAACAACAAACAAGACGTCTGTAGTCATACCTCAAAAGCCCTGTGGTGCTTAGAGGCAGCTTAGTTTTGAAACGGATGATAGTAAAACAGTATTGAGCCTTAATTCTCAAAAAAGGTATAACAGTCAAACAAAAAGGAAGACTTCCTCAAAATAAGTGGCAGGCTTTTCATATATATAAAATATAGCTTAGTGTGGAGAACACAGCAGTTTTTTTGTTTGCTGGGGAAAGAGAAATATTTACGTAGATTTCTGTCACTGTGTCCCTTACAGGGTGAGTCATGAATGAGAGGGTTGCTTGAGGCCTCCCAGTGGTGACCTCTCCTCATAAAATGGTATCAAATGTCACCCAGATGTAATATTACTGTTGCCTTTTGTAGAAAATATTTCCAGCTCTTGGGACACCCTGAATTGATGTTGGGTTGCAGGCATCCCTAAGAAGTTTGTTTGCATGCACCATTCTGCATGGATCTACTTTCAGTGACAGACTTGTGTCACATTAAACCTATGTTCAGTGACAGATGTTTTAGAAAAGCCATCCAAGTTTGTTTTGATAGAGTCAAATTTAAAGTTCTGAAACAAACAAAGTGATAAAATGCAATTCTAATTCATGCTCAGCATGTCTTCTTCCTACTCTGCATATTCTTACTTAGGATAAGATCCCACCTCTGTCTGGTTTTATATTTGGTTTATGCAGATTTCCAGTAGAAATGCATCCAATAGCAGCCTCTCCTTTCCAATAGTTTCCTCTGAATTTACAGACCTGTTATCTCTGTATGAGATCTCTCAGGATAAATGATCTTCCTGTTGCTCACATCACTTTTGAAGTTGTTTTGATATTGTCCAACTATTCTGTAGTTTCATAACTTCTGGTTTGCTTTCAGCATTTATAGAGATGAAATGTGACACGTTGATAATACAGATCACAGGGCATTTAAAATTTTCCACCCTTCACAGTTAAACAATTCTATGGACCACAGGATTTGATAGAGAGCTGGAGTCAAGAACGGTGAGTTGCACAATGGAAGACAGCTGTGAAATGCACCATAAAGATGTGAACAATTGTGTGGGTTAAATTTTGATGTTTCTGATGAGAACAGGCCTTTCAAAGACAGACCAAAGACACTTTTGCATCAAGTGTTTGAAACCGTATACAATTATCTCCCCGCATTACATCTCTCTGTAGGAAGCTGATGCTTAGAATTCACTGAAATATCTTTTTTTCTCTTAACCATGAGCCACTGAACAGAAATGTACTTGTTCTGAAGAATGTTATAGTATTCACAGGGGTTCTTATACATTTTCATATTAACAGCAAATACAGTGCCTGGTTGTTTGCAGACCACCTTTCTATGTGACATTAAATAACATCTCTGGGGCAACTACAACAGCTGCTTACACAAGTAAAGTAATACTGCCTGGATGTAACAGTCTTAGTTCTTTAAAACAGGACTTGAAAGTTGGATATGAAGAGAAAGTTGCTGAGTTTTTGTCCAGTCAGAAATATTTTGAGATTTCTGAATGTGTTTTGCAGACTGTTGTGCTAGTTTACTGCAAGTTTGTCTTAAAAAGGGCTAAAAGAGACAAAAGATAAAAAAATATGAAAATTTCGGATATTGCTAATGTGAAATCATACATTTATGTGCCTTTTCAAGACAATAGATTTGATCAATTTATTGTCTGTCTGATCCCAAACCCGGTCTGGGTATTTTTATTGTTGTTGTTTGCTGCTGAAGCAGACGTGTATATTCAAAATTCCTCTACCCCGGTCCAACATTCTCAGTTTCACTAGTGGATTTTTTCCTACTCTGCCATCTATTCTGCTGCTACAGATTCAGACAAACTCAGGACTTCTGGGGAAAAAAAGAAATGTCCTATTTTCAGCTGCTCTTTTTCTCTCTAGGAGACCAGCAAATCTTTCAAAAACATGTAAGTATGCTTAAAGTTCAGATTTCTTCTGAGCAAGAAGTTTGTGGTAGGTAAAACACCAGAAGAAGAGTTATATTCATGTTTTTATGGGATGATTAATTCAAGCTCTCACATTTTCCTGTCCTGAATGCTAAAAGAACTTATTGAACATAAAACTGTAAACAAGGTATGATGCAATTCTTAATAGTATTAAATATCACTGCTCTTCTCCAGAAGCTGAAATTAAAGTTCAGCAGGAATATTTTCTCCAATGTTAAATGTTCTTGTTTTCCTTCCTGCAGAAGAATAACAAATTAAATACTGTAGGATTCCCCATTTGCACCACATTCTCCAGGAGCAGTTTGAACTATAAAAGTTAACTCAAATTATAAACCGCTGTAAATTTTCCTATACTTAAGTTTGCATTTTCATGTTTCTAAAATTATCATTATTTTCCTCTTAAGTACTTACAAACCGGGATGTTTTCTAGTGTAATGTTTATATTTCGGACGCACTTTTACATTTTACAGCAGATTGCTGGTAGCGGCTGTTGTTTTGGAGCCCTCGCAGGTGGGCTGGCTAAGCCGGAGGGCGGGGAGGTTACGGCTCTGTGTGAATTCAGGGACTGAAGAGCAAACCCCTGACGAGCAGAGAGAAGCCGAGGGAGCAGGGGCAGCAGGAGCGGTTCCAGCGGGTGCCGGGGATGGTTTCTCGGGGCAGTGGCCCCAGGGCGGGGCGGGTCTTGTGGCACGGCCAGTCCGGCGGCTCGGGGCGCGCTGGGGTGACCGCGGGCAGCCGGCACGGGCCGGCCCTGGGCTCGCAGACCGGAGAGCCTCCCCGGCCCCAGGAGAGGCTCCGGGCCCCGCTCCCCTCCCGGCCCCGCTCCCCTCCCGCCGCCACAGGTGCCGGCCCGCCCCGCCCCCGCCGCGAGCGCGCAGGCTCCGCCCGCGGGCCGACCCCGGCCCCCGCCCCACCTGAGCCCGGGGACGGACAGAGGGACACATAGACAGACGGACAGACAGACGGACGGACGTGCCGGGAGAGCTGCGGGGCTCGGGCGGAGTTGCGCCGCGCTCGCCTCGGTCCGGCAGGAGCGGGGCCGCCCGGCGCTGCCTCCCCTCCCTCCCCCCTCCCCTGTGGGCGCTGCTGAGGTGAGCGGCGGGACCTGCCCGGGGTCAGGGCAGAGCGGGGCGAGCCGGGGTGCGCGGCCGGAGCCCCGGAGCAGCCCCGCCGGGCGGAGCCGCAGGTAGCGGTACCGGGCTGTGCTCCTGCCGGGCGGGCTGCGGGCTGCCGGCGCCTTATCGCCGTCCCCGCAGCATCGCCGCTTTGCCGAAAGGATAAAGCGCCTCTCTAAATAGGTCAGGGGCTTCGGCAGCGCCTGGGATTTGCGTAACGATTCTCGTTACGTGGGAAAGGTGCGGGGCTCCGTTCCCGGGCTCCGAGGCCGGACCGAGCGCCGCTTCCCTGGCACACGGAGTGACTTTTTAAAAAGAAGTATAGTTGCCTGAGCACAGCTCGGCTTTCTTGTTTTTTCATATCCCGACGACTTCGGGAAAGTTGAATTTCTTCAGCAAAGGTGGAATTGACCCACATGAAGGCGTCGCCCTTGATGAGGCAGTTACGCGTGGTGAGTGTAAGGGCTGGGCTTTGCGAGCCCGTGGACGGGGATGGTGTGCTTAAAATGGTACAGTTTATGTCCTGGTGACACTGTTTCAAAATATGCGGAGAAGAATTAGGTACAAGATTGTATTTTCTGCAGCTACAGGCAAGAAATGCCCTTGTTTCTGAGGAATCGTCAAAATATTCGTGCATGTGTGAAGGCTTAGGTTTGTTTATTGTTTTCGATTCCTGCTCGAACTTGGGTTTCCACAGGTTGTGAGCTTGGCGTTAGATATGCATGGTTAAGCTTGAGTGGGAAATCTGTAAATGGAAAAGTTAGAGAAGTGTGGCACTGTGAGCCCTCAGAAGTTTCAGTAAATCTTCAAAACACAATTTAACTGCAGCTAAGTACTAGTTATGGGAGGAAGGAGATGATAGTTTATTTCTGTACTCTCTGCTGCTGCTTTGGTGCTGCCTTGGACGAAGTATAAAAATGAGATGCAAAAGAAGTCCTCTCGCTGTCAAGGACCTGTAGTTTTCTTATCTGCATGAAAGGTAACATGAAACACTACTGTAAAACCCTGAAGTCACTGGGGATGCCTGTGTGTGGCTGCAGCAGGTGTGGATAAGCACTGCCGCTGCAGGGCCAAGAGCAGAGGCAATGGCAGGATACTGGTGCGATGCCCAGGCTGCTGGATTCAGGGAGAACGTGCTCTTTGGAGCTTCTGCCTCTCGTGGCAGCATTGTGCTCTCCAGTGGATACAGACACCCTCTGCCCGGGTACTGCAGTTCTGAAAACAAGGAGAAGGTGTCTCTCTGAGTAGTCCAGAGCTGACACTAGACTGCTGTGAATGGGTTATACTGCTTCTCCTTTTACAAAGAAGTAATCTTGCTGCTCCTTTCAATTCACCAGGTTAGTAGACTGCTTAAGGGGAGGGACAATGTTTTTCTTCTGTTTTGTTTCTAGGGTATTCCTCTATAGTTGCAAACTTTTTTCTGATGTTTAGTCTTGCTAAATGTCTTTTTTGTACCTCAGACCTTTTTCAGTGGATGGGACTTGATATGCTTGTGTGAAATCTGAAGGCAGAAGATAAACCAGGAGTTATGACACTGGTCATATTAATAACTTCTTTTTTTTTTTTTTTTTTTTTTTTTTTTTTTTTTTTTTTTTGGCTTAACAATCCACAAGGTAGCAAGAAATTAGAAAGGAAACTATCCTCTTTACAGGACATTTTCACTAAGTAATCAAGGTTTTATATTTTTTCCCAGTGAACTATATAGCAGATGCTTGATTAAACCTGAAAATATTAACAAAAACCAGCAGTGTCAAGATATCGTGCTGACTTGCCTCTTCCTGTACTAATGGGAGCTGTCCATCCCTCCTGTGCTCCGTCTGCACTGCACATTCTCTCACAAGGGATCAGTGTACTCACACCAGCACCAATTTCTTTTTGACTGTTCTTCACTGTCTGCATTTTATTTTTATTTTTTTTTAAATCTTTTGGATTTCCTCACCTAGGTTTTAACAGAGAGACTGTCTCCCTCCTCGAGGACAGTCACTCAGGGATAAGTCAGTATAAAGGCAGCAAAAGGCCTTGTGGAAGATAATCTTTTGGGGAGTGTAGGCTTGTTAGTTAATTAGCTCTGGAAGTCCTAAGATTTTGAACAGCAATGAAGATTACTCCATAAAACATAACAGATGCTTTACAGTTCTTGCAGTTTTTTTCTCTTCAGGTTATCACAAGGGATTGTGGTTTGAGAATACTTACTCTCTGAGTTGGAGAATTTATGAAATAGGGCATTTGTGTTACTTTCTAAATGAGCATATGGTATAGTTGTGGTAGTCTCAAATCTCAAAGCATTCATCAGGCTGTGTTGGGATGTAACAGAGTACAGAACTGGAGTGCAAGGTGCTCTCTAGTGTACTGAAATACCCTGCAAAGCTCAGGTCATCTGTAGTTAATGGGAAGAAAAGATGACTTTGCAGTCTGAATAGCTTGCTTTCTGAAATTCTGCTCTTACTTTGTAATGTGCCTTAAGCCCTTTGGAATTCCTCAAATGACAACTTGCAGCAGATAAATATTTTGGTTCTATAAATTTTGTATTGCATTCAGAAAATTGTAGTACTTAATATATGTCATCCATGAAGATAGAACTCTGAATATTATATCTTATGTGTTCCTCAATTACCTCTGATGCAGTGAAGGTAGAGGGAGGTGTTAAATGCCATAATACCCCAGTTAACAAAAGGGGGATTTTCCCCAGATCCACAGAATGCACTTGAATATTTTATCCTCAGGTTGATGAATGTGCAGAGAGTTGAAAGAATTAGAGGAACTTCACTCTCCTATGTGACTGTAACATCCCTCTGGCTGCACAGGTTACTAGATTTTCACTACATACTCTGCTTGCCTAACTACAGAAGCAGCTCAAATGGAGATTGAAGGGCTATTTTCTATTGTTATTTTGCCTACACGTGAAAAAGGTACAGGTTCTTTTCAAATGTAAAATTTGTCTTTTTACTCTAGTTTCACAGAGCATGCATAATCTTACAATAGGAAGTTTACAGTTTTCATTATTTACCAGAAGGCCAATGTTTTAAAAACAAAGCATTTAAAATGGTATGAAAATTTACGTCCTAAGGATTTTTAAATTTTTTTTTCACAGAATTAATATGTTTTCTGACTTTATGTAATGCACAAAGCAAGCAGGGTAATTATGGCAAAAATTCTCTGCACTGTGCAGTCCTTTGACGTCATTCTATATTGTTGGAGAGAGTGCTGCCAAAGAGTAGCTGGTATTCTAACAGTTACATTCAGTGAGAGCACTAACTAGTATTAAGTAAGCATTGATTAATTTATATTATCAGTAGTATGTTGGTAAAAATAACAAAGTGTTTGGTAATTTCTTCTGGTATAAGGTGTCTTTTGGTGCTAGGAAGTGAGGGTCTTACTCTGCCACAAATAAAGCCTTTTTTTCTGATGCCCTGCAATACATCACATTCCATGAAATTGCGCTAATATTTCCCAGAGTGATTAATCATGCCCATTAACTTACACATTTTTATCATTTCCTTTCTAAGTGATTGCTCTCCTCAGATAATGTGCAATAATTCTTTTGAATTTCTCAAATGTGAAGCTTACACATTAAACATTTTGCAGGCAACTGTGATTCTTCTTATATATTAGCTAAAGCTGACATTGCTTTCTATAAACATATTAATTGACATGTTAAAAATTCATTAGACCACCTGAGCTTCCAAGGCTTGTAAAAATAGAAGCCTTGTAAACCAATCTAACTATATCAGTGCAGCCCCAGTCTGTTGCTTATCAATATTGGTACCTTAACAATTTGCTGCTGCTCAACTACATGACAGCTCCTGTAATGACAGGTGATGCCAATACACAATGAGGCATGTTAGAACTGTGCTGTTTACATTATTGATGATTGTTTGAATATGAGCAAGTTAGCCTGTTAGGAAAACACTGTTAATGCTTCATTCCTCAGTGAAATGATTCAATAAAACCTCGTTTATTGAAAACAACTTTTTTTGCAATTAAACATTTATAATAAGGAATTTAAGAGGGGGCAGTAGCTAGATATGAATACGTGCAGCAACTTTAGACAGTTGAAGTCCTTTTTACCCCCCTTTATATACCTACATTTTTTCAATTACATAGACATCTAAATGTTTCACAAGTTTTAAAATTATATGAGATTGCATTGGACACAGAAATGGCATTAAATAGGTTTCAATTTACAAATAGGTGAAATGCACTTTCTTTGTGGCCAGTGCAGGCTGTGCATAGTTATGCATCTTGGTTCACAGTTTTCGAGACCTGGTGATTTTGCTGTGTGATGGGATAATGTGTTGTGGTGTTGGTGAGATGCTGTGATTCTGAAATATACCAGGCAGTTTTTCATTACTCTCTGCTTTCTGCTGGCAAACTGGTGCAGACGTGCCAGTGCTGAAAGTATGGCAAACTTGGGGCACATCTGCAGCTCAGTCAGTCAATTTACATGTGAGGTAGGTTAATCTTGTCTCCTAGAGCACACTGATTCACACTGAGAGATGTCTCAAAGACTCCTCTTGCAAGCAAACCACAAGGCTCAAAGCCAGTCTGCTGGGTTATAGTATCCATTACTTGCACCTGTGTGACAGGGAAAGTGATCCTTAAGACTGAGGTAAGTCTTGTGTGTAAAGAAAGGCTGTGTAACTGCTTATTACAGGCACTGAAGAACAGCAACTGAAATGGCAGTATGCAGGTCAGGAGAGCAAAGTAAAATTAACTTGAGGTGAAGCTTGAATTATATTATGACTTTAAAAAGGAAGTTTTCTTTGTTTTGTTGTTTATTCTCTGTGCCACGGTATATTTATGGCTTACGAGGCTTTTGTTACATCATGGCAGTCAACCTGCTGCCATTCTACAACCAGTGTAGTCTCATACTGAGTAGTTCCTATTGAGTTATTTATTGAGGACTGGTGTAGTGCTGATTCCTAGAAGAGGATGTGCTCCCATGAATCTTTAACACTTCGCAGCATTACTGAACTTGTAAGATCTAATCAGTTTATAACATAACTGGTTATGATGGTTGTTCTTTCTTTATGTACTTGTGAAGGTAGCAGAAAGCTAAACATATGGAAACAGACTTTAACAACACATGCTGTTGTATTTTAATCTGACGCTTCTCAGTACATGCCATTTAGATATAGTAGGCTATCAGGTCTCCTTAGTCCTAATATAATTTGCTACAATTTCAGAGGTTAATTGGGTTAAGAATCAGTGATGTGGCAGGCAACATTAGTATGGTCTGCTTCAAAATGGAAATGAGGAAAAAAGTTTCATGTGATCTTTATGTCATCTAGTTTACATTTTACAGTGTCCAATTGTATCTGTCATAATTTTGATTAAAAAGAAGCTTTTTTTCCTAAGCCAGGAAAAAAAAATTGAGCATAAGGACTCATTAAGGTGTATCCCAGAGAAGATGAATTTGGGTAAGATAATAAGTAAACACTCTCAAAGTTCTTACTCTGCCCTGTGCAGAAAGACTTTCAAAGATGATGCAGGAACCTCCTAATGGGATTTTATAATGAAAATGCTAATAAAAGCTACCAGAGGAGCACCTAGTCTCTTTCTTTGCATGACTGCATATGACCAAAAAAAGTAATTGCATAATCTTTCTTCCTTTGGCCACCTGCTAATAACTGGATGGTGAATCTTTGATTTGAAATTGCAAATGCCTGGGTGTGCATTTCATTTTTCTGTTAAAATGTGATTATTTAATATGTTACAATTAAGAAAACCCCTTATGCATCTGGATCAAAAATTATGGAAAAGATTCAGCCTTTGTCTGTTTCTGCAGTCTGTTGTCTGCAATGCAGGTGCAGTCTATGCCAGACAGATGCTTATTTGGTAGATTGTGGGGTCTCTGCATAGTCAGTACCATGTTTGATGCTTATCTTGGTCCCTTGTTAATCAGAGAAAAAGAGTACCAATATTTTAAACTTCAAACAGCATAATGAGACCTTAAGACTTGCAAAGTTAAGATTGTGAAAACTAGGAAATTCAATACAACTTTAGCTGGGTCTGTTAGTTGGCATAATCAAAAGTAACTTTTGATTTTTTTCTCACCACGCTTTCTGCACACTATGAGTAATATGTGCTTCAACAATAGTAAAATAGTAAAAGAAGTTTAAAAAATCTTTGCAACACCTCCATGATAGAAATAAAAGAGCATTCTCCTGACACAGGGGGAAGGTTCAGCACAGAGAGGGGTCTTCAGCAATGTTAATGCCTGGGCTGAGCCCTGGGGTCTGGTGTGTTACCTCAGAATAATGTAGCGTGTGCTCGCAGCAGAACTGTTGTCTTGAGTGGCAGCAGGAGCATTCAGCAGTGTTCAGGTACAGCCTGAGCTCTAATACTGCAGCTCTGGAAACTTGAGCCTGCAGTTCTCCACTCAGGTTCCCAGGAAAGTCGTGTGCTAGTAGTGAGTGATTTAAGCAACTTGCCAAGTGTTTCCAGCAGCTCTGTGGTGGAGCCCAGGCTGCGGATAGATTCTGCACTGCAGCATGGAAGTGCCTTAACAGTGAAAGAATCCTCTTCTCTTGCAGTCTCCTGCTTTTTTTACAATTTCTGCAGCAAATGACTTTTTTTTCATGAGGTAGCTGTTCTCAAACTTTAATTGTCTTGACTAATCTTCAGTCTGTGAGGGGAGGGAAAAATATGATCTTGTAATTTAAAGAGCCTATCAGTTGGGTTTCTTTAAAAAACAAGTTATTCTGGCCTAAGGAATCACAGTAAATCTTGAATTTTTCATCAGTGAGTGCTTTTCAAATTGTTAAAACTAGAGCCTGGCTTCTGGAGCTTCTGGAATGATTGAAGAAATAAATTTTGTGGAGTAACATTAGAGGCTTGATGTGCTTTGCATACTTGCTCAGGTATTGTCAGATTCCACTCTGGAGAACTTCACATTCTTTAGACAGGTGACCTCAGAAGCAGCAGAACCTTATTGTGAGGTTTGACAGCTAAAATGGACTAATGACACTCCTGGTCCCATAAGTAATGTGAAACTATTAAGCACTCTAACATATGGGTAGGAATATTTAGTGCCACAGTCTTATTCTATATAGTATTAAACTACTGGCAATGAATATATATTGTCTGTAAATGTATAAAATCGATCTTAAAGATGGAAGTCATTCTTCTTTTAAAAGTGTCTGAAACTGCTGAAGCTTTAGAGAATAAATCCTATGGGAAGTGGCTGAGAGAACTGGGGTCGTTAAGCCTGGAGAAGAGGAGGCTCAAGAGAGACCCCAACTCCTTGTTGGGAGGTTGTAGCCAGGTGGGAGTCAACCTCTTCTGCCAGGTAACAGGCAACTAAGGATGAGAGCAAATGGCCTGGAGCTACACCTGAAGAGGTTCATGTTGGACATCAGGGAGAATTTCTTCGCCAAAAGGGTAGTTAAGCACTGGAATGGGTTGCCCAGGGAGGTGGTGGAGTCACCATCCTTGGAAGTGTTCAAGAAACAACTGGACATGGTGTTTAATGCTATGGTTTAATGGATATGATGATGTTTGGTCAAAGGCTGGACTTGATGATCCTGAAGATCTTTTCCAACCTTAAAGATTCTTTGTTTTTTTGACTTTTACAGATGAAGGTTTGAATAGGGCTAAGTCCACTGTACTCAGGGACCCCTTCTCTACTCCAGGCAGGTGACTGCTCTTGAGCAAGTGATATTCAGGAAAGGCTAGACAAGAGCCACCTACACTGACATTTTTTTCCTCTTTCAAACAAGTCTGAGAAAACATTTGAAGCAACTTCTGCTGTCTTGCCTTGGCATGTGGTTTAGTCTCACGATCTCATGAATATTACAAAAACAGCTTAAGAAACCAGACAATGGAGCTTTACAAACTTCAACATCAGAGAATTCTGCATTGATGATCAGTAATAACAAATTTTGACAGAAGTAATGTCAACATCTGATTATGTTGTCAACTTCCTAATTTGGTTATATTGTCAATTATGTTAACTTGGTAGATTTGTTGTGTCTCAAGTGTTCCCATCATAATTACAATCTCTTATGTAACTCAAATAGGTTGGGGCAGTGAGCAGTTGACAAAATAGGTATGGTAATTCTTGTTTTTACCACTTTCAATGAATTTGCATTAGCCAATATTTCTGCATATAACTTGGTGGTGGCATGTTGTTGCAGTGTAAAAGATCTGGAAAAACTGTGCCATTGAAGGAACCCCATGGACCTCTCACATGTTATTTGTAGTTCTCAGAAGTTTTCACCTTTTTTTCTTAACAGTAAATTAGAATATTGATCAAGTTTCTGTATCACAGTTTTTCAAGAAAGGATCTGACTTTTTTTCTTTATTTTGAGTTGAACATCTAGATCTTGAGCAAGGATAGGAGAACTTCCTTCTCGTTCAGAGGGGAAGATTTATACTGGCCTGATTTGGTGAATGTTTAAGAATAAAGGAAGCAGAGGCTGGCGTTAAACCCCAGAGGACACCAGGCAGACAGGCTGCAGGGAGCCTGTGGCTGACAGGAGTGTGTGGGGTTTGTAATCTCTCCCTGCAGTGCCACGGCTGCTTCCTGCCCCATGCAGTTGATCAGAGGGCTGTTTTGCCATGTGGTTGTGATAATTATGGGAATTGTCACAGGCAGTTAGGAGCCAACATCATGTTTCATGCTGGGCATGGGGGCTTGGCAGGTTTGCTTTTGTGTGGTTCGACCATATAAATGCCTTTGTAATAGCAATACGATGGAGTGGCTTGTGTTTTTACAGAGCTGGAAATCACATTTTGTGTGACGCCGAATCAAAGTTTTGAATGTTTCTGATTATGTATCTTTTTACTATACATATATGTTCTTGAATCTGTTCCTGTCATTTATTGTTGCTACTCATGTATGGCTTCTTCCATCTTGTAAGAACCCCCAAATTCCTTTCATGTCAATGACTTGTTGAAAAAAGCTGATTTATTTTAAAATCTCTTATAAGGCTGAAGTAGCTGGCTCTGGGCCACAGAAGTACTTCATGTAGTTTAAAAGGATCATTTCAGCTTGAATTTCCAAATGGACTAGTTTATAAAACTCAGCACTGCTGCTTTTTAAGAATTGTCAGAATCTCTCCAAAATGCTTGTTACTAGGATTTGTATTTCATGTTTTTCCATAAGGCCATAGGCAGAACTTAATTCACTTATCAAAGTGCTGCCAAATGCTTTTCAGAATTAGGAAATAACATTAAAAACTTGCTTGAGATTACTTTGGATCTTTCAGGTCCAGCAGAAGCGTGAGCTGTGGCTTTTGTGGGCTGACTGCAAGTAGCCCTGCCTGGTCCCTGTTGCTTCTGAGCATCCTCTCTACTTGCCTCTTAGTTGTCCCCTCAGGCAGCTGGAATGCCTTGGTCTTTTGTCTTTCCTTCAGCAGCTGTGTTTCTTGGCTCTTCTAATTTCTTGACCCCTGTGTTGGCTTGTTGAAGTTAGTATTTGTCCTAGCTGCGTATTTTACCCGTGTCCCCCTTCCTGATTGCAGCCTAATGCAATAAATTTCAAGAGTGGCCAGCAACTTAGATATTTTACTGGGATATTCCAAGAAACTATGAATCACCTTATGGATGATGCCCCATTTTTAGGAAAAAAAAAAAAAAAATTGAGCCCCTTTTCCAGTCAGTGAAGCCTGAAATAAAGTTTAGTTTAATAAATCCACACACCCTTTTTTCTTTTTTTATTTAATAGAAAAACAGAAGAATGTTGTTTAAAAATAAAGCTTACTTGTCAAACTTGGGTATAATTTAGAGTGCAAAAACATTTGTTCTTCCTTTTTTAAAGGTATTTAGTGGGGAACCACAGTTGGGAAAACGGAGTATAAGACTACTATATGAGCACTTGGCTATTCCTTGCAGTTACACATTGAGACTCATGAATATGTATATTTTTTAAAGAAATGTATGTGGGCAGTGATTACTCTGAGATTCATTCTCTTGCATTCAATGAATTGCTTTAGTAGCTACAATTATTAGATCTCTAAAAAGAAGAAGGAATAGAAGTCGAACATACATCTGCATATATCTGTTCAATTAAAAATCTTTTAGAGAAAAAAATCTTGGAATTGCAGGATCATCCTTGTGCTCTGTTTTTATATGGCCTCGGTGTAACAAGTTTCTCGCCTACTAATGGCTGCTCTAGGTGTCACAGTAATATTATGCATACTTAAAAGCCCTCTTGGTTGTGAGATATATATTTCATTTAACATGTCACATCAGATTTACCTCTAACCCTTCAAAGAAGAGCTTTTCTGACATAATTGCATTGACTGAGAAATCTGGTATCAGGAAATCTTTTTGGTTGTTTTTTTTTCTCAAATGAGTATTGCCTTATTGGTAAAAGAATTTTGTAAATAGCCTGAAGTGTTTGCACTGAAGTTTAGGGGCTAGGTTTAGATACATTTGATTAATGCCTTGCTTTAGTGTATGTAGAGATTTCCAGGGTTGTGAATTTGCCTTCAGAAGCATAGGAGTTGATTCTAATTAAAAAAAGAGTTAAGTAAGTTTGAAGACTGTATACAAGACTGCACTGCAATACAAGCCAGAATGATCTGTTATTAGAAAGGGAAAAAAAAAGGGTGAGTCAGGGTTTCATGGGGCTTCCCTGCTAGGAAATTAAATATTGATGTTTTCCAGGTAGCAATGCTCAGCTCTTAGAGAAAATACCTATCTGCTGGAAACATTTTTTTAATATTTTTACAATATATTATGCAAAGTAGGACCAATTTTGGAGTTCTCTGAAATGCAACAATGCAAAATTTTATACTTAGCTGACTCTTTAATTAGCTCTCATTCTGTCTCACATGATTTATAGCTTCATGACTCCAATGTAAAAATGATATATGACTTAATGAAGCAGAAAGCTGCAATGGGTTCACACACCTCTAGTTGTTTAATGGTTTCCTGGAGGTGGGGGAATGGTTGTACTGCAGAAGAAGAAGCTGTAAGCATCTCCTCATTTATTATGGCAAGGACGTAACAGCCCATGTTGCTGTGACTTACAGTTGTTTGCCTCCTTGTCACATATACAATTCATTGGAGTGAGGAGGGAATGTGGCTCTTCCATAAAGCATAAAAATAGGAGGTAAGGTAAGAAATGCAGGAGTAATCTTGCTCAAACTGAGTTTAGTGCAGCTGTCTGATGTATTTGGAATCTAACTTTTTCTTAATCCTAGAGAAAGAGTCCTTCAGTGCGACATAATTTCAATAATGGGATGTAAAACCCTTAGTGGCCAACTGTGTTTCTTAGTTAAGGAGTTTTGGGGAGGGTTTTTTTTTCAAATGGCTACTCTGACTGTACAAGTAAGTTTTTAGAAAAAAGGTGATTTTTGCTGTATTACTCTTACACCTGAAGTTTCTCCAGTTGTGCTTCTGTTAGTTTCATGTATTTGTCTTTACAGCATCTTCAATATAGGGGTTTGGATTTTCTTAATTCCAATACTATAAATTCATATTAGTTAATTCTGGTTTCTTAATAGTTTCAGTGGTCTAAGCATACCTTCTGTAATGGAAAAGGGAAAAGAATCAGGGGTATCAGAGAAATAAACTGCCTTCAGCCTTGTTTGGATCCCCAGAAACAATTTGATTTCTATTTGGGGCAGCAGCTTTCAGTAATTACTGTGGGGAAGCCTCTGAAATACAGGAGCAGAATGAAGCTCTTTTTTTTCTTTTTTTTCTTTTTTTTTCTTTTTTTCTTTTTTTTTTTTTTTTTTAACTGTGCAGCTGCGCTGTGAATGTTAAAGAATTATCACCTTCTGCCAAGAATACAGTAACATTACAGGTATGTGTCTGACACAAATGCACATGTATTTCTGGATCTGTTGTGATCTCTATCCCTTTCCTACATAATTTAGGAAGTGAGCATTCTTTATTTAGCTTGTGGTCCTATCTCTATGGACCCACAAAGGCTAGAACCTTTCCTGGCTTGCATCTGAGGGCTGGGGTTTGCCCTTAGAGTTTTGTAGTTACCTCTCCCTTTCCTCCTTCCCTCCCTCTTTCTCTCTTTCTTTTTCTTCTTCTTATTTTTTTCCCTTTTGTGAAGTTTGGACTTGCTGCTATTAATTTGCAAGAACTGCATGGTACTTTTCAGTTTATATATGAGCTTCTGAGTTTGTAAGTGAGGACTATTACCTTCTCCCATGATGGGTGATATGGGATATGGTTTCTGACATAAATTCTGGGGTTCTTACAGAGAAATATTTTGCCATTGCCAGGTGTTTATTGATTAATTAAGGATTTGTAGAATTTACAGGTTCTTCCTTCAAATATCTTGCTACTTTCTCACATTCATAAAATTTCTCTCAGTGTTTCTGGACTTCATGGCCTCTTCTGGAACCAGATATCTTTGGGACAGGTGGTCCAGGAATTTTTAGGTATCTGGGGAATAAATAACAACACTCTGCCTCTTTCCAGTCTTCTCTAAGCACTCACAGTGGCTCTAATTGTACAAATGGGTTGTGCAAGTCATTGGTGCATTTGGACTCTCATACAGTCCTTTTAAATGTCAGTAAAAAAAATGTGCTTTGCTGTTTTACAGTTGCAGTTTGTGCTTACTTCAAATTTGCAGTTAAACACAAAGTATTCAAGGAAATACAGAACTTTATGAGGTTCTGGTAGAGTTTGAGAACTTAGTGGAAAACAAAGATTACTGCTCTTGGAAAGCTAGATGAAGCCTCTGTATTTGGTAGTGTGTTAGGTTATAATTTCAGAAGAGAATTATAGAAGCTTTCCCAGCACTTTTGAAATTGTTGCAACTTCTGGGAAATCTCAAACAAGCTGTGGTTTCTGCTGGCCCTTTCAAGGAGGCTGTTTTGTAATGTATAATGGGGATCTTGCTCAAAGTACAAGGAACGTCCCAAGGACCATTTTCAGAGTAGAGTAAGGAGTATACATGGCATTCACTGAATAATCCTGGAAGAACTTGCTGCCAAAATGGAAAATCTCCTAGTGCAATGCCCCTCATTCCCTGTGTTCTGCCTATGTTCTCACTCCTCTCAAATATGGATGGAGGCTTTTGAAAGCTTTTTGCGTCAGTGTGTGACTCTGTTTTAAACCAGAATTTTGGTGATGCTGGTTGTTCCTGATTCTTTGTGTGTGTGTGTGTGTGAACTCACTCATCACCACGAGGTAGGCTGAGGTCACCTACTGAGAGCAGCCCTGGCTGTGAATGAAAGCACCGTAAGAAAGTGAACTTTTGCCTAGTTAATGATCTAAACTAGAAAAAGTTTCACTTAGTATGAGATACAAGCACCTGGGTTGAGGTATTTCAAGTAAACATGTTCATATTTGTGTAAATTAATAGTTACAGATGCTATTAAGATCATCCAGCATCTTAATTTTTCTTTGGGAATATTTTATCCAATTCTGATCTTGCCCTGGCTTAACTTTGAATATGACCAGCTCTCTTTCACATAGTGGTATGCTTTGTAGGGAGTTGGCATTTTTCTAGGTAAGAAATATATATGTTGGTAAATATGTGACTGTAAAGTGGTGACAGTGACCTTTATATACAAAGCTGTTTGCATACTTGCTGTCAACATGAGGTTATTACTGAACTATTCAACTGTTTTTATCCCCAACTCTGGCATGTTTTGAAGTACAGATACATTGATGTATTTATGTCCAATCATACATGTGTGTGTCCCTCCTTTCTAGGGCCATGGTGGCATGCTCACTGATCCACCTGTGCAGAAGTGTTGGTGAGATCAGAGCCTAAGCACATTACTGCTAAGTGTAATTAGATGCTGGACTCGCACTGGAGCTCAATTGCTTCCAAGTGTCACCCAAGATTAACTGAAGAGCAGCAATGATTGAGGACACTTAAACTGCTGAATTCTTGGAAAAGCATTCTGAGCAGACTTTTAAAATTGATACCTAGAGACCAGGAGCCATTACTGAACATGTAACTCCTTACTGAAAAACGAGTTTCAAAGTGTTCCTCTTTGCTTAGTCTTCTTTTAAAAAGGAAATATTTTTCTTGTGAAATAATTTGATCAAAAGTGGTATCTGTTTATATTGATTGTTTTGCTGCTGATTTTGCTGAGTGGTGGTGTCGGATAATAAATCTTTCTTCTTTGTTTGTATAAGAAATTTGAAATGAGTGTCTACAAGGCGGGGTCAGTATGATCAAATCAAGTGTTTCCCAACTTGAATGAAACACTGTATTAAAATGGCAAATAATGGATGCCATACTGGCCCTGTTTAGACTTGCTATGTTTTAGGAACCTTGGGATTAGTGTTTATCTGTCCCATGAAGGACACAAATCATTTAGATTAGAAGTAATCTGATTGTATTGAAGTACAAATTATAGCACAAAGGCCATTCAAGTGGGTTAAGTGACCAGGGTTGGTAAACACCATATGACTGCTGATTGGTCGATGAAAGAGTATTAACTGAAAGATAATGATGGATTTTAATCCAAATCTCTAAAGCGCAACAGCTGTAGTTCCCAAATGAGTTCACTCACTGACAGAGTTTTAGGACACTGATTTATTTGTTCCTATTTCTCTTGCACACCAGTTACTTTGAAATATAACATATTTTTCCTGTATAGAATATAGCTATTCCACACAGCTTTCTTTGATTAGATTTCTCTTCTACTTTCAGTGAGTTCATTTTGATTTTTCTGCATTTTACTTTGAAGAAATTGCAGTTATTTATTTCAGTGTTCTGTAATATGCTAGGGTGACTTGGTTTATGAAATTCAGCTGATGTACTTTCTTTTCATGTCTTTTATGAACATAGTATGAAATCTAGTTAAATATTAAAAAAGGCAAACTGGTATTCCATATGAACTTATTTCTAGAAGGCTTACTGATGTTAATGCCTAATGCTTATCACTGATAATAAATTATATTAATTTGTGTGTGTTTTTTTTTTATTTCAGAGTGTCTATATGTAGTTTAAAAATGGAAAGTGCACTGCATAAAAAATGAAATTATGATATCCTAAGAGTGAGAAGTGACAGCTCTTTAGGACCACAATGGAGCATTGTTTAGGATGTGAAATGAAAAATGAAGGCAGACTGTATTTATTAATGATTTCAGTGTTGGGACAATACTACCTTTTTTTGGGTTGTTGTTGCAATAAGAACTTCAGTGGGAAAGTTTCACATTCTCTCAAGTTTTCCCCCCAAATTTGTGCTTCCCCTGTAATAAGCATGTTCATTTAAGAAATCAGTTGAATGTCTTCAAAGAAAATAATTTAACTTTGTGGTTTCCTGGTCCATCTGTCTGTTTGATTTTGGAAGGTCAGCAAGAGACCAGATGAAGTGGTATTTAATTATTGTTTACAGTCTAAATAGACACATGAAAAATAGTCAAAGTCTTTCAGAATGATACTGTTTCATCTTGTCTGTCTTTGTATCTAAAAAATGTGTGTGATGAAACCATTCCTCTATTGTTATGCAGGATTTATTTAGATAATCTAGATAAGATATGCCTTCGTGCCAGAAGCAGGCATTAGATCAGCTTGTGTACTGTCCCTGCAGGTTGTTTTGAGAGCAAAAATGGAGTCATTAGTACCTAGGTCATGTTTTGTCCTTTTGATGTAGACACGCCTAATGCTATAAATAGTGTAAATAGGTATAGAACTTCTCCTTTGGATTTACAGTTTAATTCAAAATGCAGTTAGGAAAACTGCCTGGTAAAGAAAATAAGTCCTTGATATCCATTCCTTCGTAAGGATATTTTGTGGTATCTCTGACCTCTAGTTTCTTTCCTAGAGGAAAGCTACTGCTATGGCAGGTGAGTCTGTTTCCACTGACAGTTGAACTGGGCTTTCTTCATTCATTTGTTAACTAAGAACTGATAAATACTTAAAAATAATAATGTGCCATTTAATTGACAATTTGGCCTAACAATTGAATTGGCCATTTAGCATAAACTGAATTAATTACAACTGCTGAGGACTCTCACTTAATTGCCATACCTAATGAAGCATAATTAAATGAAAATTTGATATATTGTTTAGAAGTATTTTGTAAAATGATCTAGTGATTTCTTACCTTCCTGCTTTTCAGGGATAAGAGAGCATTAATGCTGCAATTGCAAAACTGATGAGTGTCCATCTGGAGTTCAGGAAACTGATTTAATTAACGCTCGTGATGATTTCAGACTGACATGAGTGCAGAGAAGAGTTCTGGCTGGGGAAAAGGAGATCTGCTTTCGTTATGGGGAGAGTTCCTTAGTCTTGGGAAATGAAGGCATTATATTACCACAGAGTGTTTTGGATTGGAAGGGACCTTAAAGGTCATCTAGTTCCAACCCCCTGCTGTGGGCAGGGACACCTTCCCCCAGATCAAGTTGCTCAGAGCCCCATCTAACCTGGCCTTGAACACTTACAGGGATGGGGCAGCTACAGCTTCTCTGGGCAACCTGTGTCAGTGTCTCACCACTCTCATAGTGAAGTAGCTTAGATTAGTTATAATAAACGAAGATTTATACTCTCAGTTTAAAGTCATTACCCCATGTCCTGTCACTTCACACCCTTGTGAAAATGGGGAGGTTGTGGGAACAGAGGGGAAGACAAACACTTGCCTTCTGATGGATTTATGGATTGTACACAGCAGGGAAAGAGAAATTGAACCATCAGGCAGGGCTGACCCAGAATCACTGCCTGGACTGTATGACTGAATACACACCTGATTGTTCAGGGTTTATCCTGGAGAAAGTACATGAGGACTAGAGTTTAGGTTTGGTTTTGTTTGGGTTTTGTTTTGTTAAGTCTTATGTTTCTTACAGTGTTAAACCATAGCAGCAGTCCAGATCCTGATCAAGTGCATGGCTGAGAGAAGATAAATGCTCCTGCCTAAACATTGTCAGCTCTGAACATTTAAAAATCATCTCAGATCTAGAAGAAAATTGAAATTGGTTTCTCTTTAATTCCCTTCTAGTTTTTGAGCCTTTAGGGTTCATGTTTTCAGTCAGCTCTGCCAGGATTAGAAGGATATTCAAAAAGCTAGAGTTCCTGGGGATTTTTATGACTGCATGACCCAGGCTTAAGAAAAATGCCTAATACTGCAAGATGTAGTTCTGAGAGCTAGCTGCCCTGAATTTGTGAGTGGACTGTCATAAGCAAAGGCGACATCGGATTGATAAATTGGACTTTACTAAGTGACCCTTTCCAAATGTTTCATGTTTCAAAACCTTATGCTTGTTATGTCAACACAGGAGGCGTATTCAACCTGCTGGGTCTTTTAAGGCCAAGTGTGTCTTTTAAGTGTGTTTAAAACTGCCTTTAACAGAAATTGTGTTTGAATTATCAGCTATTCAGCAAAGATCTTGATCTTGATCTTGAGCACAGATCAACTAGATAAACCACAGTGAGAGAGAAAGATCTTCATTAATTGGATGATTTAATAGAAGATTTTTTAATCACAAGGATGTTTTGTGTTACAAAGTCAACTATCTGCTTATTGAAAAAAATAATGGGTTTTTAAAATTTTCCTTATTAATAAAATGTTATGGGAATTTAAAACTACCAAGTGTCTCCAGGGAATGTGGCAGCTCGGAAAAGGGAAAGAGCTACTGAAATAAGGTATAAAAGTCAGCTTTACTGCAATCTTAAAGTTGCAGAGGGCTTTGAAAAGTGAATGACTGGAGAGAAATATCTCTTGAGAATAAAATGGGCTTCTGAAAGATAACTTGAGCTGAAAATGCTTAAGTAAAAGCTTCTTGTTGTGCACCTCAGCATTTTCTAGTGCAAAAAATATATATTCTGCTCATGCTTTCATCTTCCTGGGGGTTATATTTATTCAGAGGAGATTAATGGCCAATTTTCTGTGTGACTGCCATCATCAGAAGTTTATCCCTTTGCAAAATGACTTTTTTTACTTTTTGGGATGCATGAATTTCTGTGAAGACTTCAAATACATAGTTGTAAAATGACAGGTGGAATGATGCTTATATCCCTGAGCAGGTGCCAGCTTTGTATCCTATGCAGGATGGCAGCCCAAGACTGATTGTGACTTGTGTAATTTGATGTCAGCTCTTTTTGTCTTAAGTAAGTGGTGTTGAGTTTTAAATGCATTTATGATTACCTGGCCATTTAATAAAGTCATGTGTTCTACAGAGAGCTGCACTAGGATGCACAGAGTAGTGAATTCTGCAGTAGAGGAAGCAATCTGGGATGATTTACAAAAACTGACAGTTCTACAAACACTCATTTAAAGAAGGGTAAGCAAACATGATTAAGGAGCTTGGAAAAAACCTACCTTGTTGCCCCTCATTGCCTCTGGCTGCATGTCCTGTAGTTTTCCAGTTTATTTGTTTGGTTTTTTCTTTGATAGTCCTCACTTTTCCTCAGGAGATAAGCTGTCATTTGCAGTTGACTGGTGTATTCTGTTCCTCTGCCCTTCTTCATGGTTTGAATGCTGGAGGAGGTGATGAACTGGAGGGGACTTCCTGGAGCATTTTCTGCCAGGCCTCCTGGAGGATCTCTACTGGTGCAGCTGTTTGGGCTGTAGTGCAGGGGACTCTGACAGTGTAGGACCTTGCAACCCCTCCCTCATTACTGTGCAGTACAGGCCTTCACGATCTCTCTCCTTTGTGGCCTGTTCTAATGATGTTAATGATTTAAAGGCAAATTGTCTATATTTTGAAATTTTACTTCTTAAGGGTTCAGCTTAAGCAATGCTTTTTTTTTCATCCAAGCAGACAGTGATGTAACCTTTATACTTGTGCAAGGGTTAATTCCCTGCCTGTGAAAGGTTTTCATATTTTCATGGTGATTTAAAGAGATTGGAAAAATGCTTCTGTGAATTTATTTTTCTCTTTTCTCTGCTTGATTCAGATACTTATCAATGTACAAGAAGAAATTTAATTAGATAATTTAAAAAGAATGTACAGAATTATTTTATGTATTTTAAGTTCCTAATAGTTGGTATTGGGGAATTGACTGTATTTTCTATTAACCATCTATAAATGGATATGACAGATTATGTGAGTTTATGCTGATGGTGAAGCAGGCAGAAGATCTCATACTAGTTCTGCTTTTTAATTGTCTTTTCTTTCTTCTATGTATATATATATAATATGTCAGTGCATGAGCATAAGAAGACTGTACAGAGAGGGTAGGAGGAAAATTGGAACCGGGCAAAAATTGATGGAGGACCAGCAATCAAAATTATAACAGTAGATGGATCACAAAAAAAGGAGGCAGGAAAAACATCCTGTTGGCAAGAAATAAAATTCCTAAAATTTTTTTTCAGGCCAAGGAAAACTGTAAGTTCTGCAGAACTGCTTCTTGGTCTCAGGTTCCCTCTGAACTTGTGGGCCATATGTGCCTTTTGCCACTGATCACAGTGAGGATCCTTAGCTGCTCCCAGGTCGGTAGGTGGAACCAGCAGAATGTTATAACTTGTTGTTAATTTACTGTATGTCTTCTACAGTGCAACTTACTCTTATTTTATTGGGCAGTTAGAGAGCTACATCCTCCCGATTTGTCTGCTTTAAAATAAACTTAAACTAATCTAGTAGGTCTCAACAAATCTTCTAAACTTGACAGCAGATGGCACATGCTTTTTATTTAGCCCTGCATATACTATCTTGGTGGGTGGTAACTGCCTTAGGACAAAATCAGCATCCCACCAGTCACCATCTGGGATGGCAGATGATATGTGGGACTGTCATGAATAAGCATTCTGATGTTTGTAAATGTCTGAAGGAAGGCACTGCTTGTTAACATGGCAGTTGGTATGCAGTCACCACCATGAGAAGCATACTTTATGCAGTAATCAGCAAAAGATGAATTGTGTGCCTTGGGTTTATCTCTGAAATATGAGTGGGTGTAAGTTGAATCTTCCATAATTTGTTCATTTTGATGGCAAACTTGAATGGCTCTTATCTTGACAGACCTTTAGTCTTTGTCACTGCTTTTGTGCTAAAAATTTTATTCTCTTAGGCACTCTGTCAGCAGTAATATTTAGATGCCTCATATGCATCATAACCAATGCTGATAATGAGCATAAATGCATGGTATGAAGTGTACCCTTGTTTTGATAGTGTACTTTGAGCTGATGGGGAAATGGAGGGGACAGTTTGGAGAAAAAGGTGTGAAATTGATTACAGAAAACACCCCACAGTTTTGCTCCAGGTACAGGAATGGAAACGCACATCATCTGACCCTCCTCTACTCCCATTTTCCCTTGTCTCCCAGGCAAGATGCACAGACAGAAGTCTGAACCATGAGGATATCCACAGGATACTTCCCTCATCTTCTCTATTCCTGGCTCTATGCACTAAGCCTCTTTCCTGAACAGAAGTGCTTTGAGAGATGTTATTTAGATCTGGTATTTTGGAAGGGCTGCTTGTCATTCTTGTGACAGGTTCCTTATGTAGAGTGTTTTAGACAGTAAAGCTGGCCTTGTAGGAAACTCTTGAGTTCTATCAAGTACCAACATCTTCAAAAGCATCTGTGCATCTATCATGGAACTTGATTCCTACTGCAGTTCCAGCATCTATTTTGGTTTGTGTTATTGTGTGTTATTTTACTTACACTTAGCTGGTCTGTATACCAGCTGAAGTAGGTATCATAGAATCACAGAATGGTTTGGATTGGAAGGGACTTTAAAGACCATCCAGCTCCAATTCCCTGCCATGGAGAGAGGCACTTTCCATGACACTCAGGGCCTCATCCAACCTGATCTTCAACACTGCTAGGGATGGGGCATCCACAGCTTCTGTGGGCAATCTGCTCCAGTGTCTCACCAGCCTCATAGTGAAGAATTTCTTTCTATTATGTAACCTAGAGCTCCCCTCTTTCAGTTTGAAGCCATTACCTCTTGTCATGTCATTCTGTACCCTTGTGAAAAGTCCATCTCCAGCTCTCTTATACCCTTTTCAGCTGCTGGAAGGTGCTCCAAGGTCTGCCTGGAGCCTTCTCTTCTCCAGGCCGAACAACCCCAGCTCCCTCAGCCTTTCATCATAGGAGAGGTGCTGCAGTCTTGTAATCATCTTTGTGACCCTCGTCTGGACTTTGTCCAGCAGGTCTGTGGCCTTCTTTTGTTGGGGTGTTCAGAGGTCCATGAAACAACAGTTTAAGTCAGTGACATCTGCTTTAGCAATTCAAATAGCTGACTTGACTATTCTTCTTTTCAATGCCTCCTGAATACTTGGTGTAGAATATATATGAGAGTTCAAGGCTTAAGAAATTTATGCAGTTTAATGGTTCTGGAATTGCCAATGGACCTTTAGTGTGAAGGTTTTGTGGTAGAGCAATATATTATCTTAATGTATTTCTGACTATTAAGTATGGTATACAAACAGTATACTGATTTTATACAAATGAATAATAAAAAGGGAGAAACCCAAACAATCTGCCACATGAATTCTTAGTTCAGGTACTACCTTCAGCTTAAAACATAAAAATGAGTTAGGTCCAAAAATTTATAAAACCCAGATTAGATTAAAGTAATAGTATGGTTGCACTGGCTGGAAAGCAGAGAAATGAGGAGTGCCTGCCAAGTTTGTATGAGCAAGTGCACTCATTCTCATGGCTCTTAGTTGAGGGGAGAGCAGAGTGGATTATTTACAGCATGGAAGCACATGCATGTCCTATTTCTGGATCAGGGCATAAAATGTCAGCAAAACACACAAAAGGCTGACTCTTCTTTTTTATGAGTGGAAATGTGTTTTTTAATGTGGGATAAGACAGGTATTCGGAATGGATTTTGCATGCAACAGTCACTTGAAGCCTGAGGAGACTGGCAGCTCAAGTCCAGGAGAGTCTATGCATGGGAAGGAGGAAATTAGGGAGTGGCTGTATCTTCAACTTCATCAGACATCTCTTGAGTTCAGTGTCAGCACAAAGCATGCTTATCTGTGATTCCTTTAATATTTAAATATTGAAAGGGAAGGGTTAGGTTCAGGTCAATGCTAACTTTAACCTGGCCTGCCTGCAGGTGGCTTCAGACTAGGTGATCCACTATTCCTGTGGTCTGTCACTAGCAGTTGGGTAATATTCTTACAACTTGGTTGCAAAACTTCAGTAATTAATAAGACAAAGCAGGTGTGGTGTCCCTTTGTACTATAAGGCTACACTGGTTTCAATATTTTTTTCAGTTCCAAAAGTGAATCAGTTTTTTACATAGACAATGAGAGTATCTTATGAATGATGGTTAATCTGGGACCATCTTTTTTAGGAGCACTTTAGGATTGACATTCACTGCCACTGATCATGCTTGCAGTTTTTTGTTCTTTGTATTCCTAGTGCTTCCAGTCAAGCTGCTAGATCTCAATCTTGCATTTTTTTCTCAATGTGACGAAGTCTTTGTTCATGCCCAGCTATTATTTTCTCACAATCATCAAAGTTCTTGTGTCCAAGAGTGCTTTCACAGCATTACCAGGCTTTATCTTGAATTAATGATTTCCAGTACAAGTTATATTCAGCTCCCAGAATTGTCAGACATAAGAACAAGACAGTCATCTACTAGGTCTGACTTTCTGCTGTGGCTTCCTTTTATGCTGAGATGAATTCTAGATACTTCTAAGAAGGTAGGAAATTATTTTTACTTCCTGATACCAAAGATTGATTTACTCTTCAAATATGATAATGCTCAAGCAAGATAAAGGAACAGCCAGGTACAAATACCCTGTAGGAGCCTCAGATTATGTCAGAAGCCTTTGATCTGTATTTTTGCAAGTTTATGCCATGAACAACTTCTTTTATAAATAAAATAGTTGCTTCACTAGAAGTACCTTACATCTTGAATCAGTTGTCCAAATAGTCAAAAGCCATTTGTTTTGCACTTGGCTTCAAGTTCTCCTAAGCTTCTTAAATGTATAAAAATAATTTGTTCTTTAAAACCCCCTATTTTCTCTAGTCCTTTTATTGTTGAACGCAGGTTCAAACTATATCCTCTACAAGATTTTCCCATCATTGGTTTGTGTTCATCTCTTCCAAGTTGTAAAGTCTGATGGAGATAAATTTAATTAATGTTGTTATTCGGTGTTTTTCTAGGGAGAAATACAAGGAGTCCTTTGATTTAAAAAGTACTTGGATCCAGGACTTGGAAAGTTAAAAAAAAACCCTAATCTAGCAACTTTGTACAAAATTCTTAGAGACAATATAATTCAATTTATTTATTAAATAATTATTGAGACAATTGCAATTGTTAAGATAATATCTCGAGACCGTGGTCTCAAGAAAGCAGATTGTGAAAATGGGCAAAATTGAAAAAATATATAAAAAACTCACTTTACTCATTTCTACTTAAAAAACTTTAGCTTTTTAATATTGAGGATTTGCTGTTAAAGCAACTTGTAATTTTCACATTCAACCTATTAAAGTATCCTATTTTTTAACTCTTTGGTTTTTTTGTTTTTTGGTTGGTTTTTTTTTTTCCCTGTCTATTTGGCATTTGGCATGTTTGGTGTTTTACTCCTGTCCATATCCAAGAAAGAACTAATATAAGTTTCTCTCTTTTTGCGGTTTGCGTTTCTTTCTTCTTCCTGGGTGTTGCTTTACAAATATGTATATTTGAGATTTAGGTCTTTAACAGGAAAGTGGAGTTCCTGGATGAAATAGGATCAGACACACACAATCAGTCATGGCTGGTATGAAATAGACTTTTTTTTATGAGGACACTAAAACACAGACTGGACCATGTGGTACCTGGTTGAATTTGTTGCAGATATCATACCAGGGATAGCAGTGTGGATATTGGGATCATTATATGGATTTGTTCAAAAGACTTCTTGTAGAGAAAGCTAAGGGAGCTGAGTAGCCATTTTCCTGGAAGAACTTTTCTTTCTGATGGGTTTCTGCATGTGGTAGGGGAGAGAAAATGTCTGAAGTGACATCTAAACCATGTGTTGTACACTTTGGGCATCTAAATATTCTTCTGTAATTAGCTAAGATTGCTTAGAGTGCAAGTTAACCAAAGGTAAGCAGTGGCTTAATGGCAGACTGCTGAGTAGAAGGCACCAACTTGTCAAATGCTTCATCAAGCAAAACAGTATTATGATAATTCTGTAAAACTATCTGTTTGTCTTGAAGCATAATTCAGGATAGCTGTCTGGACTCCAGACTTGGTTTGCCTGCTTGGCAGCAGTCTGATATGTCAGGTGAGGCTGTATCTCTTTGGAAAATAAACTGATGTGTAAATAGATTCTTCTATTCTTGTTAATGCTAAGAGTGCCAGAAATCTGCAAGTATGGATGCTACAGAGGAAAGGATCAACTTTATAATTAGAGATAACTACAGATATTGGCACATGCAGCAGCAGTCAGTGATAACCCAAGCTGAGAGTCATTTTATTTACTCCAGTTTAGCGGAGCTCACTGTCTAGTGCAGTAGGTCTAATTTTAGGTTTCCTTAATATGGAAAATTTCAAGGCTAGTAAAGCAAAGCAAAATACTAGCTACTTGAATGTTTCCAGTTTTCTGAATTACCTTGTGCTGAACAGCTAATGTTTGTGTTGTGAAACCATCTGTTTTTATACTCTGAAGAGAATCTCCTTCAAATGTTAAATGCTCTAAAATGTGTTAGTGAAGAGGCTGTCAGCCATTTGTCATACTACACCATTCAAAACTTTTCATGCACAGTGAAAGCAAGCTGAGTTTCTATTCCTCTTTGTATTGATAAATTAGTGTCAAAATTAAAGCTAAAAAATTACTTAGCCCAGTTTAGTCTGTGTACTGTGACTAACTGATTATTCTTCATCAGTCTTAAGGAATAAAAATGTGTTTAGTTTTCTGAACCATCCAATTTTTACTGCAACTTTGAATAAAAGCATTCCATGTATTTTGTAGGCAGAGATGAAAGACATAACCCAGAGTTGATCAGATATGGATGGATGGCTAATAAATAGTTTGACAGGTGGAGATGTTGCAGAATATGATGCCTCCTTGAGGAATTTCAGAACAAGATGAAGATTAAACATGGCAGTTCTCTGTTTGGGTTTGTACTGAAAGGAAGAGGAACATGTCTTCTGAAACAAAACAGGTCCCTTAAACATATGGGGGATTTTTCAAGGTTGGCTTCAAAATAGTCTCCAGTGCTTTTTTTAACTCTGTAGGATACTGCACACAAGGCACTATGCATATGCTGTTCACCACAGTATCCCAGAAGAACTTGTTGCCCAGATGGTGCAAACCATATGCCTCTTGATAGTTATCTGTGTTTGGGAAATACTGTCTAAAAATACAAGAAAGGTCATAAGACTTGTAAAAAACAACTCTAGTGAATATCTTTTAAATAACGCTCTGGAGGTATTCAAAGTTGGTTTGTGTATTTTTGGGGGTTGGGTTTTTTTGTTTTTTTCTTTGGGGTAAAAGAAAAAAACCCATGTGTGTAAATGTTTTATTGCAGAGATGAGAAAGTAGGGAATCATAATTGCTCAGTGTGAGACCACAGTTCCTAAGGTGTGCATGCAGACTTCATTAGTCCATTGCATGATGGTTTTTCTCCATTGGAGATGCTTAAAAGGACAACAGCACAAGGCTAGGTCCTGGATTTCTCTCCCCTCACTTCTCCCAGCTGTCTGAATGAACCTTTTTGGAAATGTAACAATAGAGGAACCCAGTTAATTTTGGTATTTGTTCCCATGTCTTCAGCAACTCATTTGATTATTTCCAAAGGCTAAAGGAGAAAATTCTCCTTGCCCATATGTAAGTTGTTAAAATACGTTTTCTTTTTTGCATACCTGGCACGGATCCACAGAGTAAAGGCAGTCTAATTACATTTTCAGCACAGTAGTTCTTTGAAGTACGAACTAATTAGGAATGGGCATTGCAAAAGTTTAGACCAGCACTCAGGAAAAGAATGCATCATGTAACCATCACTAATTCATTAGGATAACCAAAGCTTATTTCCTTTGAGTAAAGATTTGCACATTCTCACCTACAGCACTGTACTATATATAATACTTCTTTTTAGCTTCTCTGAAAGCACAACTCTGTTTAAAAGTAAATTAGCCAGCCAAATTGAAAGGCTAATTGCCTTGAGCTTCAAGTACAAAGGATATCCACACTTAGATTTCTTTGCCAGCTGCAAGAGGCTGAGAAGATGTGTTTTCAGAAATCCTAACAGGGTATCTCATGACACTTCAGAATTTTAATGTGGTGTCATAAATCACTAACTTATTCTTGCTCCAGTATTGTTTGCAGAATCTATTGAGATAGATCAGTTCTGTGTACTAGAGAAGAAACGTGATGGTGGGACAACCCTGTTTAGTCTGGTAACAGTTTATGTCAAATACCTGAAAAGGTCGTATCCTTTACACTGCTTCCTCTTATGATTTTGGTCAGAATAAAAATGAGTATATCTGGTTTGATTCAGAACTTGTTTTTGCAAGAGAAAGACTGATGGGGCATGCAATCCTTTTACAGACCTAAATTTTTTCTGGATCATTTCAGCTGGATATATGGGTATTCTTCTGTGTTTTCTGCTTTGGTTTTGGTTTCCTGCTTGTTTTCCCATTCTCACCTTTCAATTTTTAATTGAGTCTAATTCTCGCTGATTAAACACAGTGACAACCTTTGCAATGTGTGTGTCCAGTGTGATTCACAGAATCATGTCTTTTTTGTATGGATCATTTTGATTTGTGGATATTGTTATGTATCAGCTGCTGCTGACTTGGCTTACACTGTGCTGTATTAAGGTTATACACAACTGGGAGCTTGCAGGATTGATCGAATGTATTTTCTCCAGATGATAATTCCCAACCTTCCTGCCTTTTAATGAATTCATATTCTTGTTCTTGCTCTTAAACCAACTTCTAAATACTTCACTATCCTACCTATAACAATTACTCTAAATTATTTTTGGTTTCACAGAATGTAATGATTATGTAACTTCTCTTTATTCTCAGCTGACTGACTGTAGTCTCAAGTAGCTGCTTCTGTTACATGATAATGTTATTGAGCTATGTGTAAACCTGAGGAATGAAATGGCCCTGTTTCATATCTGACTCCTGGTGGGTGAGAACAAATACCACCCAGAACTCTTCACATCTATCTGCAGGAATAAGCTCTTTTTGAAAGAAAAAAACACTTGACAGATGTGTTCTTGCATAAATTTGAGTGACTACAAAGTTTAGAGAATAAGAAGAAAGCTGTTGGAGGGTTTTTTTGGTTTTGTTTTTTTTTTTTTTCCTATTACAATTTAATGTGTGTACATGTTTCTTTCATAAAAGTTTAAAATATTCAGATAGCCTTCTAAACAAAGGTTAGCTTGTACAAGATAAACCTCATTCATGGTGAGATTCTTAACCCTGACTCAGTCAGAATTGTACTTGTGCTGTATGTTCTAGAAGTGGGACATTTCAGAGGTGTGTTTTTCCAACCTGAAATTTAAAGACGGAAGGAGATGAAATTTTGAAAACAATGGAAACTTTCCTTGAATGTAATAACCTTTTTAATTTTTGAACAAATACATACACCACAAGATGTGCTCAATGGTAAAATCTGTATTACTGTGTGAAAAGTAGCCATACTCTAAAATCTCATTGTATGTTTGTCACCAATATTTTCTTTTTAAAAACTCTAGAAGAGACTAAACAAAGCTTTTCAAACACAAGTGATTTGCTTTACCAAATGTTCAGATCTCTAAATCCCACGGAGGTCAGGGCTGGGATTTCTGGGAACAGGCAGACTTTTGAGGCTTGGCATGGTCCTGTCTCTGGCTGCATGTAAGGTTCTCTCCAGGGCTGGACTGGTCAGAGTGTGCTGCTGCAAGACCTCCTGTACTCAGTGTAGGCATTTTCTCACAAGTGATTTACATCTGCTGCTCCCATCAGTTGTTGGGAGGTCATTGCTGCTTGTAATCAGGCTACCTTTTAATTTAGATGCAGAACTTAAGGCAACAAAGGTTGTTTTAAGAATTCAGCTTGGGTTTTTTAATTCATAAATTAGTAGCAAGAGATTGCTTCAAGGACTCATTTGTCCTGTGTATGCAACTTTGTAGTAAAACTGAATTTATAGGTGTTTGGGGTTTTTTTGGTTTTTTTTGTTAAAACAAAAGTGTACCTTGGCAATGATTTCTTCTTATTTGAAGGTTAATTTTCTTTCTAGACTGGCAGCTGGGATGCCTAAGGGTGCAGGCGCAGTGTGTGACTCCTTGCTGTGCTCAATTGTTCTTTCTGGGTGCATCCATATTTACAAACACTTCTGGTGATGTCAGGACTGCTCTTTTGAGGCCAGTGTTCTGATTTTCCCCATGTACCCTGCTTTGGCCCATAATTAAGCAGTCTCAGACTTCACCAAGGTTTTGTTCCTTTGGAGGAAAGTAAGCAGAAACATGCAGTCCAGGAGTGTCTGTATCTTGTGCTGCAATGCTAATGTGCTAATGCAGTACCAGCCTGGTGCTTTCCAAAATAACCCACTTTGGGAAGGCTTCGGTGCTCTACAGGCAGCTCCATCAGTCTTCCTTCTGGTCCACACAGCTTCCTAATGCAGATGTTTGCCTCTGCCAATATTAAAGGTATCCAAACCCACTGAGCTTCATTAAGATCTTACAGACAATTGAAATATTTGCTGAATTATATTTTGGATAATTTTCTGTCTGCAACCAAATGTAAGAGATTTTTGTCAGGCCAGGATTTTTAAACTGTAACATATTTTATTATAATGATTTATTTGTACAACTTGTAAAAGAATTTTTGTTTCAGAACCTTTTACTTCAGAAAACAAAAGCTACAACAGTGATGTTGAAATAAAAATTTACAGAAAACAAAGGGACTAGGAGAGGTTATTTATGGTTTAAAAAACATCGAAAAACAACAAACACTGAATCTCTAAGCAGATTAAATTTTCAGATGAAAATGTTATCTTAGCTCAGCTGAGTCGAGGATCTTGGTTGCTGGCCTTGAAATATGATACTGACACGTAAATGATTTAGTGTGACAGTCTCTAGCCTAGGTTTTCAGGATCACCAGTATTTTGTTTTAAAATTAATTAGGTACCTGTATGCTATGATTATTTGTAATAATTACTTTTATTTAATGTGATTTATATCTTAATGTACTGTTAATATTGTTTGTTTGGCAGAACTGTCACCTATAAGAAACAAAGACATGAAGTCTATTTAGAATACTTGATCAGTGAATTGTACTTGAGAAGGAATCTGTATGAATACTAAAATGTTAAGCATTGGTTAGCGTTAGGAATGTGATTAAATACTCTATCCTACCATATAAATGACTAATTATTTCTGAAGCTTTTTCTGTGTACACCTCTGTGCCAGAGAACAGAACAGACTTTCTCTTGGTAACAAACTTAACTGGATTATGAGAGGGATGCTCTAGTGTTACTTGTGAATGCTGCACTCTTCTGGGGAGGACGGCTGCCACATTTGGTTTCAATGTTTGTCTCTCTCAGTGCTCCTGCCTAACAGAGTGGTAGGTAGTTCTATGCTGCTCTGGTTCCCAGGCTGGAAAATGACCTTGTGTTTGAAGTCTTTCGCTTTTGAAACCTGAACAGAGGTGCACTATTGCCTGGAAAGAGCTGCTTCTGTGCACAGCTCTCTGAGCCAGTCTTTGGCCATCCAGTGTATTTAGGTGATAGGGGAAAAGAATAAACATCAAGTTGTGTAGGTAATAAAACAGAATAATTTTCTATGAGTTACTCTAGACTCCTCATTTCTCCTCTGCTGGTTTAGCACCATACCTTAAATGAAATACAGACTTTCCCTCTATATATAAAAAACTGTTCTTTTTGCTGCTTGATGAGGAGGTTTTTATTCTTTAGGGCAAATTAATATTTCAGGTTCTTGGCTTGTTGATCAGGGACTGTCATTTACCATGATTTTGTGTAGTTTGCACAAGACTAACACCTAGCTGACTTTCCTCTGTACAATAGTTTGAATTGGGAAGGTATTGATGGACTAAATAGATAACTTACCATCTTTGTATGAAGCTGGAGATTTGAATGTATGTAAAAGTGGAAAGGCTACATCAGTCTCATTTGAATAGTCTGCTGTCTTCCAGTGTTTCCAAACATTTCTTGTTGGCATCCTTTTTTGTTGAATAATTGTATTTGAAGCAGGGGACACTGCTATGGTCATTGGAAAGTAAAAAGCTCTGGAACCAGTGTTTAGTAAGGCAGAGGAAGTATATTTGAAAATAATACTAACCTCTGCTACAATGCAATGCAATAATAAATCTGCTTTGGAATAGAGAGCTTGCAGAACAAAATAATGAGTTGTTGCAAGTTGCTGTGCACAGACTATGATATATTGCCAACTTATTATTTCTGAGCTCTGTGGTGTGTCACAAATGCATTTATCTCTATATTAAGCAATACCTTTGCAGTTTGGAACCTTATTTGTTGGAACAGGTTGTTGGGCCATGCATTATAGCATTTTAAAGAAGAAAATGCCGTTTTAATAATAAGGACTCGTTGCTATCTAGTAAAAATTTTGTCTCTTTTCTTTGTAGGTATGAAGCGTCCATTAAGTCCTGACCACATCGTTGAAGATGGGATTATGAATCAACCAGCTGTTCTACGGGTCTTTGAAGAAAAAGGACTGAGGAATGACAGACAGGATTATCAATTAAGCAAAGAAAAAAAGAAGATACTGTTTTCCTTCTGTGAAGTGTGCAATATCCAGCTGAACTCTGCAGCCCAAGCTCAAGTTCATTACAATGGGAAATCTCACTTGAAAAGAATGAAGCAGCTAAACAATGGAAAACTCCCTACAAGTACAGCTCCTGGCACTTTGTTTGCAAGTACAAGCACAGGTACATAATTAATTTGAGATGTTGGATTTTGGTCAAGGATTCTGAGGAAGCTTTTAAGCTCTACCTTTTCCACCCAACATAACTATTAAACTTAATATAGATTAATATTAGTAGTTAATAATATTTTGCCATGTTCAGAATTACTGGTGTATTTCTTTTCCTGTGAAGCCAAGTGGTATTGAGGCATTATTCCATTGTGTGTTGGACCTTGAGATACGGTCTATTTAAATGTAACTCTTGTGGATCCAAATACTTACACATTTTGTCATCTGCTTTTGTTCCAAAAAGAAAGTTCTGGGGGAATGCTACATGTACAGGAGAAACTTTTAAATTAAATCTGGTAGTGGAATGATGGAAGAGGAGAGCTGGAATTTACAGGCTGGGCCCTTTCATTCTTTCTGTTTTCAGCCCTCTGGGTTTTAACTACTCTCACTCACAGAATCAGTTTAGGTTGAAAAAACCTCTAAGTAAGAAGTATTTCAAAATAAGACTTTTTACTTACTAGGCAAAACAAAAGTCTAAAATGTTTGGGCAAAATACCTTTAGCATGCATAATGTAAAGATACAAAGTACATAATATGCTTTTCTAGTTTTTTGGGGGGAGTTGTTTCATTTTGTTTCAGTGTTAGACTCAGTTCATAGCTACTTGTGAAAAATCTAACAGATCTCGAATCCTCATACAAGAAGTTTTCTTAATTGTAATATTTGTTTTTATTTGCTACATTAAGACGCTGTCTTTGGCTTTTTTTTATTTCAGTATAGAAATAGTCAAGCTACATTGAAGGGTTTAGCTTTTTCTTTTTCCTGATTTTGTTTCTTGTTAACTGAATTATACTTGTTTTGAATTCTGTGGTACTGTTTTGTTTGATTTAGAACTAAGTAGTATGATAGTATCACTTGTGTAAGGCCTGTTGAATAACATCTAGATTACTTAGCTGTGTGCATTTTTAAAATAACTGAATGTCTGTGAGACATTATGATTGATTTAAGATTCCTCTGTGTGTGGATCTACAATGCAAACATAAAAAAAAAATTCTATTTTTGTTGCTTTTTGTTATCTGAGCCCCTTCATCTGATGCCTTTGCTGTCATTCCTGGGGATGACAGCTGATGCTCTGGCACCATTACTCAAAGAATGGTCTGATGCTCAGAATACAATTATGTTTGCTGGAGCACATGCTTTGGGGTTACTGCATAGCTTGGGAGTTAAAAATCCTGTTTCTTTGCACTTTGTTCACCGATCTCTATATTAGGCTATATCCTAGTTGTGTACTAGTTATTCTGGTATATCCAGTGCATGTTGGAATTAGCATTATTTTTCATAGCTGAGGGTTTTTTCATTGTGTTCATAGCATTTGGAAGAAAGAAATGCCTTACAATAGACAATTTATTATTATTACTGTGATTACATAAACAATTTAATATACTGTTAAGAACCAGTGGGAGAACAAGATTTACTGAGATGTAGTTCTCAAAGAACGGTTTCCAAAAATAACTAGAAATTAATTTTCTTATAAATTGACATTATCCAGGCTCAGTTTTTTAATCCATGTCCTCTGGAGTGTTATTACTTCTTGTAATGGAAGTCTTCCTTTCCCATTTCTTCAGCTAACATTGTAAACAGAACTAATTGTGCAGATGGTAAGAGAGCAATTATATTAATCTCACCTCACCAGTGAATAGATTTTATTCCACGTGCAAAGGAAGCAAATACACTTCACTGTTATAGCTGCACCCTTCTAACTAAGCACCTAGTGAACAGTTCAGCTCACCTCAGGAAACTTCCTGCAAAAGTTCCTGCCAGAGTCGGGTTGGAGTTTTGCTTTGTGTTCAAAAGATAAATGTGAAATCAATAATATTCCCACTGGAAAATGAGGATACTGTAAAATATAAGTGATTGTAAACTTTCCTTGACACTTCAGAAACCAGGATTACAGATCTGCCAGAACTGTCCTGATTCCGTGCGACAGAATTGATGGGTCACTGACTCCAGTCCTCCCTGACACTTGGTGGACTTTCTTATAAATAGAGATGAGACATATTTTCATATTCATTTTGTTTTGTGGTCCTCTCTGTGACAGGTGGCCCTCAGTTGTTAGAAAATGTCCTTTTAATTTTTGATTTCCGCTATGTTTTGCAGTTATAAGCTCTATTTGTTGCTCTTAACTTGCTGGTAATTTTCATTGTTGTACTACTATTGGAATGCTTATTATGATTTGATACCTGGGATTCCAGGTCCTGACAAGAATACCTTCAATTGTGTAGACAAAATGCTTTTATATGTTTAAAATCTAAATATAATTTTAGAGATTAGTTTAAAGTTACTTCTTTGTATTTAGAGGAAGAGTGCAGTTGTCATAGGATTTAAAATATATTTAGCAATATATTTTTCTAAAAAATTTACTCTAGTTTATCTTGCCTCACCAGTTATTCATATATACAGGCTCTTTTGCTATTGTACCTCTACCTGCAATTTATATTAGTTCCTAGCAAGTAAGATTTATTATAAAATAAAGATTTAAGAGAGATGCTTTTCTTTATATTGCCACAATCAGGAAAATAACGGGTTATATTAGGTGAGTTTGGTGATTTGATCTGCTCATTGAACTCCTTTTCTTTATACTGGTGTTGAAAATTGGGAAAAAAGGGTATTTTACTCAGAAAACCCATTGCACACGGTGTTAGAGCCTTCACTACTGCTTCTGTTAATGCTCGTTTATTACCAGCCATGCCCCCCATGTCTCCTGCTGCAGCTCAGGCTGCAGGTGCAGCGCTGCCGCTCCCAGGGCCACCCCAGCCCTTGTGCCGGGCACACCCCATGGACAGACAGACAGACAGCTGGCAGCAGGACACAGGTGAACTCTCGGGAAAGCAAGGAAGTGTCTGTTTGCCTTCGCAGCTGAAGCTGGAAATGATTCCATGTATTTCCTATGAAGATAAAGGAGAAGAAAGGGTGGTTTCCCGCAGCCCTGGGGAGATGTATGTCGGAGTGAGGCTGTTTAAAGCTTTGCAGCGGGCAGGCCTTGCTGGAGCCCGCAGCACATCGCGGCTGCTCCGGGTACCCCGACTGCCCCTGTCCCCGCCGAGAGCTCCCGCTGCTCGCAGGGGCCGCGGCTGGTCCTGGGTGCCCGGCACGGGCTCGGCCAAGCGCTAATTAAAGCCCGCTCGCTCCCCTGTGCCGCCAGCGAGCCGATGAGTTAATTGCGGGGAGCCGAGGGCGGCGGGAGCCGGGATGCGCGGCCCCCACGCGGTGGCGCTGCAGCCCGGGCCGTGCCGCGCCTTCAGCGTCCCGGGCTGCGGGATAACGGCGGGTGGATGAGCGCCGGGACCGGCCGGGCCCTTCCGTGCACGGCTGCTGCCCCGTGCTCCTCCCGCGGCCTCTTCGGAGCTGACACCGGCTTCGCTCCACGAATTCTCACTGCTTGCTCCATGGGGTGGTATCTCCGGGTGAGTCTCCTGGTCCTCTCTCCTCGCACCCATGGGAGCAGTTGGTGTAGTTTTAAGGAGTGTACTAGAAGTGCCCGTCGAAGTCCGGATTCTACAGATCTCTGGAAACGTGTAGGGGAAGTTTCATTTTTGTTACAGAAAGTGTCCAAGTTTAAAATTGGGCAAAGGAGAATCCCTTTTCCTTGGCTCCTAAGCTGCTTTAAAAACCCAGACGGCACTCATCAATGCCCATATGATTTTCCTGTAGGTTTGGCAGGAGGTGTGATTGGGATGTCAGAATGTAATGTATTCTGGTAGCACCTCTGCCGTTTTGTTTTTGAAATCTCTGACCTTGCAGGACAGTTTTGGAAATGCTGGAGGACCCTATATCGTGATTCTTTGTAAGGAACTGTTCTACAAGTTACTGTGTTAACACTGCAGGACTAAGGAAATAGTCACAGGTTGATTTGGGGAGGTATTATTAGCGTTCAGTTTTGTGATCTGGTTCACAGCAAGGACAGCCAGGGATTTTTTTAATACAGCAAAATGAATACATAAATTACTAGACTTGTGTTGTGTTTGTGACTTAAATCAGGTCACAAAAAGGGCCTGGTAGTGGTGGTGGAGGGGAGGAGGTAAAACAGCAATTTTGGGCATGGGAGAAGAACAAGGGAGTATGGACAAGGCAGGATTTCTTCCACTTTTGGCAACAGAGATTAGAGCTTTTTTGTCTCTTTGTGCAGTGCCATATAAATTTGTAAGTCTAGGCAACCTATCAAGTTAATGGAGGCAGGGAGGCTTACAATTAAAGAACTCAGATTATTCTTGATAGGATTCATAGACTATATAGCTAACTTGCATATTAGTTTTCAAAAAGAGTAGAGAGATAAAAAGCGTGAATAGTGTCTTCAGCCAGAAAATTAAATAGACTATTGAAAGACATTGAGGACTTATAATGAAAATACTCCAGATAGCCTTAAATCTACATTCCAAATTTTGCCCTCATGCATGAGAGCAAGGCTTGGTTTTTTTTGAATGAAACTGTGAACAAAATTAGCTTGCCAGATGACCCCAGATCAGTGCAGGATTAAATGATGGTTGGATACAACAGAATGAATCTGCAGTGCACTGCTCTCATTTCACTGGAGTTTTTCCTTGTTTTTTAGAAGAATCTAATCCTGAAGGAAGGTCTTTTTATGTAGGTTTTAATCTTTACATGGGCCAAGACTGGCTTTCTGACAGGTACCTTAGTTGCCGTCTAAGACTGCTTTGTGCCAATGTAATGGAACAGAACTTTTGCTTACTTTAAGCCTCTTGATCTAGGTCCTCATTTGCTTCTCAGTGTTTGTCTTTCATTAATCTAAAAAAAGACAAGGATAATCCAATTTTTATTGAAGAAGATCTTTATGAATTATTCTAGCAAGTACTCAGAGGAATGCAAAGCAGCAACCAAAAGTATCTTGAAAAAGTTTGTGACCTGAGTCCTCTTAAATGTGTGCATGCATAGCTATAGAATTAGTGCATAAGTCTGTAGAGAGCACTGTGAGCTTACTCTTTTTCTGTGTTGGGTCAAAACCTTTTTTAGACTAGTATAAGGTCAGCACTTGTTCTACTTCCGTGTCTGCTGCCTACAGCCTGATCTTTTAGAAAGCAGTTTCAAGGAAGCTGCTTCTCTGGAGGCACAAAGCAGAGCAACTCCTCAGGGCTTCCCCTCTCTGTCCCCCCATGAGAAAGAGTTTGCTCCATGCTTTGCTGTCCTACTCTAGGTAGAGTCCATTTTTCTGTTTGTAAAAAATTGGACTCCTGCTAAAAAGCAAAACTGTGTTCAATATAATAGAAATAATAACAAAAATAGTTACATGCCCACGAATAGACTTAGCTTACTGAGCTCTCGAGAAACTCTTAGTATTTCACTTCTTGCTACAGGGTACATTGATTGTTTTCTTATTCAGTTGTCTCTTGAACAAGATTGCATTTGGTAGATGGTACCACATTCTTTGCATTACTTGAGTCTCTTCCACCATTTACTTTAGAGACAGGTAATGATGTGAAACATTTTCTTATAATATGAAATGTATTTATGATAAGAAAATTGCTAATTTTCCTTCACAGAAGTCATCATAGAAGCATAGAGTATGCTGAACTGGAAAGGACTCATCAGGATTATAATTAGCTGCTCTGAAATTAAGCAGATTTATTGTATTAATTTTGGACACTTGGTACTCCTCAAAAAATGTTGATGATGAGAGTTTATATAAGGCCCAGAACTGACATTAAAGTTGGTTTCTTATTTGCCAATGGCTACACACTGTATCTATAATATTCTGTTCTTTGAGTAACTGCACTGGGAAAGTACGGGTAAAACTAATAAAAATATTACGCAAATGATATGTGCCCTCATTGGTAGTCTTCAGGGAAAAAAGGGTGAGTTATTTCATTGGGGTCAGTTGTTTTGAAATAATTGATAAGTTGCATCAGAGCAAAACACTTAGAATTTTCCTAATGGTAAATTGAAATCACAGCTCTTGAAGTTGGTAAAGGTTATCAGACCAATTATTCATCTCTAAGCTCCACTTCATTCTCCTTGAGGTGGGGAACACATGAATGACATTAGGCAAACAAACAGAGTATGTAACTACTATGGAAAAAGTGGTTTATAGGAGAGTGGTCCTTTGGGTGGAATGTGGAAGGATTTCAAAACAAAATTGGATGGTGCATTGGGCACCCTTTGCCACTACTTTGCATAGATATATTCTTGTAGCAAAATGCCTTCCTGGACAGTTTAACCTCTCTTCAAGGACAGTTATGCTGTGGTAAAAAATTAGCATTTAAGATATCAGAAAATTAGATGTTCTGGAGTCTAGGACCAAAAATGCACTCAGCAGCTGTGGTTTCAAGCTGAGAATGGCTGCAGAGTGGTGGTGACACAACTTCTGCTTCGGTTGGGAGCATATCCCCAGTCATTTAATCACTTTGGGCATGGCCTGGAGAGCTTCTCTAATCAGTTGAATTGATGTTTCTGCAAGAATTTTTTTGCTGTCTCACTGAAGGATGTGGTCCACAGTTTAGAGGTGTAGACAGCTGAGATGAAAAGGAATGTATAAATTCAGACATTTTTATTCATGTGCATTTCTAACCATGATTTCTGTATTAAAACTACTGGAAAAAAAATAATGAAGTCAGGTTTGTTTATCATTTTTACCTTGTAAAGGAAAACTGGTATCTTCTCTGCATAGCAATTTTTCTCACCTGGGATCAGCTCATGTCAAAATTTCTCTCATAATTATCTTGTGACCCAGCAGCATATTCAGATAACTGTACAGGTAATATAATAAAAAACTCCCATGTCTTTCCATTTCTTGAAAGTCTAGTTCTGATTACATCTCTCTTATGCTGTGTATCTCTGAGTGAGTATGCACAGCAGTACATGCTCTGTTACCTTTCTGGGGAAGAAAAAAACCTGTGAAGTACCTGAAAAGACAAAAATATGTACATTGCGAGAAGTCCATGTGGGAGTAGGAATAGCATGAATTTAATAAGTCATGGAGATTTTTCATAGTAAGTAATTTAAAATTACTGTTGTTTTAGAAGGATGAAGGCATTGGTCATGTAATGTCATGCTTTTAGTGATTTTTTTTTTAATACAAGTATTTAATCTTCTAGACTGTACAGGTCTTTGTTGGGTCAGTATTCTAAATGTTTTCACTCAAATATTTATTATTCTTTTTAATAGATATCCTGGGTTTTAATAGGTAATAGACTTTGTCTGTTACATGGTTAAAAAAATACGTATTTCATTTGCATAATTTTGAATTAACCTTATTTAGAAATGCTGTAAGGAATCATTAATTTTTATTGCTGGATTTTTTTTCCCCCCAATAATGAACCTCATCACAGTACACACTGCTGATTCTCCTCTGTCTCGTGTTCATTGTAGAAAAGACAGAGCTATTTTTAACATTTACACAGTCTAGATAGATGATTCCTCGTTCTGTGTGGTTTGGAGCTGAAGCTGTAGAGCCTTTCATAATCATATCCTTTTATTTTTTCATGGTTTGTTTGAATTTGATCTCTGTAGCTGATTCCGTGCATTGATAATGAAGGCTTGGGTTGCCTGATTCTCAGCATAAATTCAGGCAGACTTCTGCTCTGACAGAGCTCTGTGTTTCGGTACAGACATGGAGATACAGAACTGAAATTGCTTTGCTTTCTTTACAAATGACTCAGAGTGTGCTTGTCCTTCCCTAAAATGTTGCCAGCGTGTGAAGGATTTTCAATGAGCAGTGCAATAAGCCGGCATCTGGGAAGGTTTGAGGCTGCTCTGGTGTAGCAGTGAACTGTCACACAGATGACTGGGGCTGGAGCCAACACTCTGTAGCACCGTAGATCATATTGGTCACATACTGGAAGTTTTGTTTATGTAACTTGGTTGCTGTTTAACCTGCCTAAATAGTATTGCCATAATGTGGAGTGGGCTTCCCAGTAGAGGTGAGTCTGTTTTTTATTATTAAACTTCACTGAATTGCTTTGTGCTACGACATTAAGAGTGGATGCTTACATGTTTGGCATTATTTCTATATGCAGTGCATTTCTGTTTTAGTTATTCCAGTGGAAAGGATAATAAAAATGGCAAGGCATATAATGCATCTTTTTCTTCTCTTCTTATTTCAGTATTAAAAGTAACTAAATATGTGGCAAGCTCCCTTTCCTTGCTTGCTGTTTGCAGAGGGCATCTTTCCAGTAGGTGACTTCCTATGCATTTTAAATGTTTTTTGAATGTCAGTGATGCTGTGTTATTGTTGTAGAAAGAAGCTTATTACAGTGTGAACAAATACCTCTTACCAGAGCTTGCTTTCTGGATTGTTAAATCTCAAAGTATAGTTACAATGATGTGTGAAACACAAGAGCTGTCGGATTCTCCAGATAGACTAAAAAAAGTAAAGAATGAAATAAATTGTATACTGGATTTGACATATTACATATGTCTGACATTGTTAACATTAAAAGTTATGGTCTATCATGCCCAGGACAGCTTCCAGTAATTCATTTGCACTGACAGCTTTCTTTGAGAAGGGTATAAAATTACTGTCGCTTCTCCCTAACCAGTTAAATTTGAGATTTAGTGCACCAAGTTTTATTTAAGGAACAGATAGTGTGCTGAAGGTAGCCTGTGAAGTTCTAGTAGCACATTTTTAAGCTTGAAAGTATTATCGTAAACTAAACAGAGTTTGGACTTGTGTGTTTTAAAAAAGGGGGGTTTATTGAGAATTTCACCTATAGCAGAACAAAAGAAAATAGTTCACCTGAGTTATTTATTAAGCACTGCTGTTATGCAAATACTGAATTGGTGAGGTAAGACCTCCTATGATTATATTTGTGTATATGCTGATAGTAATTTTTTTTAATAAAATAAGGAAATACGTTGAAAAATACTTACTAAATCTTTTTTCTTGCTTGTTATAGAAATGTCTCTGCTTACTATGTAAAGACTGCTGTGGGTTTTCTGTTTTTTGGTTGTTTTTTTTTTCTTCTGAGGAACTAGGACAGCTCATGCTTTTTCCTGCTAAATATATTTATGAGGCAGCTGTTTTATAGCTTTCAGCTCCAAAGTTATAGATAAGTGTGTATTTGTTTGACAGAAGATTCGAGAATTTCCATTTACTGCCAGTACATGTAAAGCTTGGCTAAGCAGACTGCATCAGGAGCACACACCATTTGTATTAGCCAATCTGTCTTTGCAAGTCCCAGGGCCACTATCTTGCTAGAAGCCACTGTGTGCTTTTGAAAGCATGAAATTAGTTTTATACTGAGCACATAGTTTCTCATTTAGCAGTTCTTTTTATGGTAATGGTCAATTTATGGTTCAGTGCCAGAATTTTGGTTTTCTGTCAAAGCTGATAGCTTCTGCTAAGGTGTTCTTTGGAGATAAAGACAAACAAAATCCAAAACAACAGCCCCTCCCCTCCCCCACCCCCCCCCTAACAAAAATGCAGTTTGTGGTGGGGATCCTAGGGAGATGCAAATAAAAGAAAGTTCTCCTGAATTAGCTAACTCCTGACATTGCTGATAGCATTTTGGAATTATTTTGTTGTAGTATTTCAGAAAACATTTGTCATTCATGACAGAAAATTATTAAATTAATTGTCACCTTTTTATACTTCATAAGGGTGTTTTTGTTTGCTTTCTTTTTCCCCATGACATATAAAATTTCTGTCTCTCGATGCTAATTTTCTCCATGTGCTTATTTAATGAATTAAGGTCCAAATGCACTTGAAGAATGTATATGAAGCACCCTAAACATTCAGGATGATTTTTAGATAGCAGCTTTAGAATACATTACAAGCTTTTCCCTTTCTTCAAAAATCTGTAGAAGTCAAAATAAGTTGTTATTAAGACCTTTCTAAAACCTTTTTTAATACATGTAATTCATAAATTGATGAACCAACTTAGTTTTAACTTGTGTCTTGTTCTTGGCAGATTTTTGTTGTTTTTCTAACTATGCTAGATTTGTTACTCTTCCCTCACTAGGAGCTATGCTTGATGAAAGGTTAGTGTGGTTAAAATTGTGTGCTTCACTTGGGTTACTCTGCCTAGCCTACATTGTTCTGTCATGTACATAGGCAATTTAAAATTGCATTGCTTTTAATCTGTTTCACAATTCTGACTTGATCCCGAAATAAGCATTTTTTTTAAATGATACAATATTTGCTTTTCTGGTCTGTTCTATCTGCAAAGAGCAAAATTTGACGTTGCTTTTTTCTTTTGTGTGCAAGATGTGGTTGGATCTAGAGCTGGTCATGTTTCTTTTGCTAAGGGCTGAGGAGAGATCCTGTTCCACCTACTGTTATGCCTTCCTGGGATAAGACAAAGCTGGAGGTCATAGTTCCCAGAAGTTTAGTGAAGAATTAAATGTAAGCTGGTGCACCCATTTTTATTTTTCTATCCTCATGGAGGAGAAGAAGTAGAAGCTATGGAGAAAACTGCCCTTTGTCACAGGCACTTGGAAAGCAGAGCAGTTCCACTTCAACAAGGCTCCCTTTCCAAAACCAAGTTTGGATGCTTCTGTAGTCATGCAAGAGATGCATACTGGCAGCTTAACTATATATTTTTATCATTTTAGGACCTTTGAATAAGTTTGCTTGCTATTCTTCAGTGTATTTAAAGGCTACCAGGCAGAAAATATTATGGACTTTTGGAAAACAATGTGTGACACGTTGCTACCATGGCATATAAAATTTGTTTTATTTCTCTAAGTGCTTGAGCTAGATAGAGTGCCTTTTTTTGTCCTTTTATTTTTTTGGTAATTCTTTGTGTCATTGTGACTATAAGCTTGCCAAATTTCAGCCTGGTTGGTTCTTTGTTTCAAGATGGTTTTTGCAAGGTTCTTTTACCTTAAAGATCTTGCATCTTCTTCCAAGTGCCTTTATGGCTGCATGTTTCCCTTCCTGCCATTTCACATTGGTAGTCTAAGAGAGAGGTAAGATTTGGTGTGTTCATTGTACTGGGCAAAACTACTTCAATCCTGGTGTGGAGCTCTATTGCTTCTCTGTCTGTTCTCTAGCCATTTCTGTATCAGATTCTCAGTTATAACATGTCACTGTAATTTTAATTTCTCCTCCTTTGGAAGGCATCAGTATTAAAGTATGGTGATCTTTTGCACTTTGAGAGTGTTCAGGGGGCAGCAGTTTCTCTACTGCCAAGATGACTTTACAAGGAGATTCTGAAGAAGAGGACACTAAGCTGAAAGGAAAAGAAAGGGGAAGTGGTATGTTGTGAGCAATTCCATGTTAGTCACTTGGCTCTGGGATCCAAGTCTAGCTAAGCTCTGGGTGGAAATTTTGAAATTTGATTTTTTTTTTTTGGTGAAGGTCCCTGATGAATCCTGCCAGAGGAGCTGAGTGCAATGAGAACTGTAGCTCACTGTAGTAGCCCTGTTGAAGCTTTACTACTGAAGCTCAAGTTTGTGTTTTTTCCTCTCTGGAGGTTAAAGAGCCAGAGATGTTCTGGAGGTCTCACCCAGAATGTTCAGCCAAGAAATTGTCTTTTTTTTTTTAATATGTTTTCTGTTCTGTTGGATTTTGAGCAGTGCTCATAACATGACTCTGAAGGGAAAATGAACTAACTTACTTCCGTCTTTCACATATGTTTTTTTGTTCCTGTAAGGATATTTTTTTAAATTATTTTTTTTTAGCTGAAAGTGAGGAAAGCTGAGTATGTTTTGATCTCCAGAGGTGTAAGGAGAGTTCTTTTGTATTGATACCAGCAGTCAGGGCAGATGAAAGGCTACATTCCTTAGCCTTGGGTAGGTTCAAGACCTACACTGAAGTGTTTGTGTCTCTGACTGAGCAGTGCAGATCTTGAGATGAGGTGAGGAAGTCTTTTTTAGTACTCTGCAAATAGAGAAATACAGCTTCCTTAAGGATTCAGGCCTTGAAATTCATATAGTGTGTTACAAGAGCTACTTGAAGGAAAGGATAGGTTTTTGAAAGCTCAGTGGACAAAGTTTTCCCTTTAAGCAGCTTGTGAAACTGTGAGATTCTGGGGAAGAATTTGTGATATGATGCATTTGGTAATACCACTTGTGAGAGTATGGGTTGCCCTGGAGGGTGTAGGAGATCTGTGTTCAGATCATCTGTGTTCAGGTGATGAAAGAATGTTTCCATGTCAAGGGACGTCTGAAGTTACTGTGGTGTGTTCAGTTTTGGATTTTTTTGTTTGGTTTTGCTAGCTGTTCACATTGGTACTGTTTATATTTTTATTGAGCTAGAAAAAACAGCAGGTCTCTGGTGTGTGAGTTTCCCTTTTGCTTGCTTCAAGCATTCTGTGGATGGCAGAAGTTGAAACACAGTGCCTGAGTTTGGAGCTTCCACCTAGGGGTCTCCATTTGTCTCCATTTTCTTCAGGATATTTCATAGTAGGGGTGGAGAGATGAAGGAGAGGTAAGAAATCCATGTAGGAAGTTCTTAAAATTGTCTGTTTTTCTGCTCAAGCTGGATTCAAAATTTTCACACATGTGCATCTCCTCTGGCTCAGCCTTGAGTGTTTGCAGTAATGACACCCTGAAGCGTTTTGTGACTGAGCATTTAAATATGAGCAGAAATTGAGGCGCTTTTTTTATCAGGCGGTCAGACTTAAGTGGAACATGGAGAAAATAAAGAGGTGAGGAAGATTCATAGGCTTTAGAGTGGCACATCTGGATAAAGAGACACAGAAATCACTTCATCAAGAAAAAACAGACTAGTTGGAAAGGACTGAAGATTATTTTTAGGAATTGCAGTTCATGTTTTGTGGCCAGGTTTGTTAGTTGGTACCATTTGAGCCTGACACATCTCTAGTAAGGTTCTGAATTGTAAAAATCAATCTATTAAGTAATCATTGTAGTAAGCTCTTTTTGAGGAAGCATAAACAGCACTTAGCTCCTGTGTAACCAGGTTACTTCTGAAAATAAGATTTAAGCTTTTCAATCACTTTGGCTGCTGAGACTTTGAGAAAAGCCAAATTTGGAACACCAGGACTGTATTGACTGGGGAGTAATATTTATGAAAACATTCCCAGGTTTTGGGTATTTTAAACATGTCAATAAGTACAAATATTGTTGTCCTTTTATTTTATCAATTGCAAACACTTACTCTTTTTAATAATTTGTTCTATCTAAGGAGTATTTCTCCTTCAAGGGAATATTGTCTTTTTTTCTTTCAATCTTCCTCAAAACAAGTCAGCTTTGTTTCAGAGATTTTCAGATTACCTTTGCAGAAGAAATATTTGAGTTGATAGTGGTCTGTTAACTGTATATTAGACTTCTGCTCTGGTTATTAGTTTTTGCATTGTATCTGTGCTTAATGTGCTTACTTTTTGCTTAAATTTTTGGTAGGTGATGGAATGCCAGGCACATACTTTGCCTTAGACAAAATTCAGTTGTTTTATGTATTTTTACAGTTTTGCATCAAAAATACTTGTTATTATTATCCAGACTTGAAATCAGTGGTTGATTTGGGCAGATTAAGCTATCTGTATTTAAAAAACATTTCTACTTTATACTGCTTTCCTCATTTGGAAGCTTGGTGTTTCTTTGATAGATAGCACACTACCCTGACTGCTTCAAGTCATCCCTTTGCAAGGTTGATGCAATGCATCAAAGCTGTTTTAACTGCTTTAAATAACTAAGATAAGACTCCTAATCTCAGGAATTGTCATTCATTAATTGAATATCTGCAGAGTGGAGAGCAGGGCTGTGTTGTTTCTGCTGGTTGCAGATTAGCAGTCTGTTCTGCTGCTTGCAGTCTCATCCATCCCGTGCCCGGGGTGATCCTTCTCAGAACCCACAGCTGAGCACAGGGAGCTGCTCGGGCCCCTCTCCCAGAGCATCTGCCCTGCCCAGGCAGCACTGACCCCTCTATGGCAAAAGCAAACTGCTGGGAGAGCACTTGGAGCTGAGAAATTCATGGGTACCTCATCCAGTCTCAGACAGGGAACGTGCATGGAGTCTGGATGAAAAATGGCAATTTTTATTCTGTCTTGAGTGGTCAAATATATGCAGTTAGAAATTACATATCCTAAAATATGTCAAATTAGCAGCTTTTAGTAGGCAGCTGAGTGGAGATAAATGGCAAGAAACTGCTGTGCTATTGTGCTACCTGGCCTGAAACTGAAATCCATTTACTCAGTGTATTATTTTCTAGCCTATCTATTGCATGAACATGTTGTTTACTGCCTACTTTTAATAGAGTTCTTGGGCCAGGAGAGATTGTTATGCAAAGTCAGAGTTTCAGGAGTTGCACAGTTGGTAGAACAACAGGCAGTAATAGTGCAGACACACAGAGGGGGAGCCTTTGAGGAACCATAATCACTTAGAAATTTTTTTTCTCCTTTCTTCTCTTCCCTTTGATGTTGCTGAATGCTAGTGGAACGTGATGGTACTGCTGTGGTGTGGAGCAATCAGCTGCCAGCTCAAAGCGAAGTCTGAAGGGACATCAACCAATTAACTGAAAATAATGAGAAAATTATTATTGTTACACTAATCAAAGTTAACTTGTTACCGAGAAATTTGGAAGTCAACACATCTGTAAGCCATGTATGGTCTAGAATGACAGTTCTGGTATAAAACAAAGTCAGAATCACTGCATCCACTGGGGCTCATAGACTCTGAGGACCGAAGGAATCACCAAGCCTTATCTATTCTACAGTACTGGACAAAATAATCTCTAGCATTGATTCCTTTAGAAGAAGAAATTGCTTTCCCAAATATGCCAGTGTTTGCTGTTAAGACCAATAAATCTGCAATTGAACTAGAACACATTATTTAGAGACACATTCAAGTTCAATTTAAGGACTCAGGATGTGATGAATTTACTTGTTATGTTGTTGAACTGTTTAAATAAATAAACCTTTACCTTTGCAGTTAAGAACTGTATCTTGCTGCCAATTTGAATTTTCTAATTATGTGGTTAGGAGGTCCCTTTTCCTCTCTGCTATTAAAGAACCTCCATGATTAGATACATTCTCCTTATAAGATGGCAAGGAATCTTGGTTTCAAGCCTGACACTGTTTGTATTAAGGATGCAATTACAAGCAGGGATTGTGTAACATTTGAAAAGGTTATGTATTACTTTTTAAATAACATGATTTTGCATCAGTGGACTCCGACTTGCCGATGAATCAGAATGACAGCTTTGCCTCCACAGTTGTGGACTGTTGGGTCCTGGTGTTTAAAGTCTGCATGACATACTTTTAACTGGAACAAATACTCTTTCAACCAGGAGTGAGTTCATAAAGCTTCCTTTCTTTGCATCAAGTTAAAAGCATGATACTGATACTTCTCAAGATTTTCTGGACTTCTGCTGTCTTTTCCTCTTCTCTAGTTATTTTCAGCTGGCAGAATCAAGCTTTTCTCTGTGAAAGGAGAGTAATTTTCCAGGTCAAATTCCTTGCTTATGGTGTGGACTGCTTGTTTCGCTCCTTTGTTTCTATGGACTCCATTTCTAATATTGTATTTTAAATACTGAAAGGCAGCTGTGTAGCAGCTGTGTGTCCACATCTGGGATGTGCGGTGAACTTTGTCACTTAAAGTTATTTTACCAATTTAAAAAGAAAAAATTCATAATATTTTAGCTTAATATCAGTGTAGGGTTTGTTTTGGCATAGCTTTATCTGATTACATAATGTGTGCTTATCATGTTGCCTAATTTTCTTGGTAGTAGTTTCAAAAGCTTTCATTGGTCTAAAGCATACCTTTTAGTGAAGACAGAAAGTGGAGAATAGAGAATCTAATCAGCTTGTAAAGACTCTATGTATATGATTTACCTGACAGATGTTTCCTTACAGTTTTACCTTTTGGGTTTTGGGACAAGAATATCTGTAATCTGTTCATGTAAATAATTTTGTTGAGTTTTTGTCTTTTTTTTCATACATTAGTACTGACAGTCATGCTCATTAGGTGTTGTCTTTTTCTCACTTCATTTTATTGTTTAGAGACAATACCATCCAGAGTTATATTCAGACTGTTATCTTTGGAATGTCTTTACATCCTTTGGAGCATGTCCCCAGCAGCTACATCCATCTATCCACAAAGACTTCTTTCTGTACTTTGCGGGAAGAGTGGGAAGCACAGCATAAGCATACTAATTTATTTGGACAAGCAATTCCTTCCTCTTTTACCCTTTTACTTAAGGTTAAATGCCTACAGTTGGGTTGCACAGAACTGTATTGACAAGATGTACTGTTAACAGGCTTTCTCCTAAGCCTGTGACTATAATACTAATATAATAATCTTTCTAATACTTTGCAAGCTGATGTTCAGTATTTCTGATTCCAGAGTGTGCTGCCATAATATGGCTTTTTTTTTTCTTGATTCTAAACTTTCTCCTACAGAAGTGGGAATGAAAAGGCTCTATGAATTTAAGTATTGCTTGGAATTTATTTTTGCAGTTTGTTTGAAACTTGACCTTTATCTAAGCTCTTCTCACTGCTGGGTCAGGGTATGTATACCTATATTCAGGATTTTGAGAGTGCTGTCCATGAATCAATCCAAAAATAACATGGCTTGAATTAAAGAAGAACATTATTTTGTAGCACTATCTAAAGTGAAAAGGCTCAAACTAAAACTCCCTTTTGCACATCACTGAATGTCTGGGAAAGTTGGTCTCTCCTGAACTGCCTGCTTTTTCTCCTGCTGTGTAAGCCTTCCCTCTACTTTCCCCTTCTGAAATCCAGTTACATCAGGTTAGTAACGTATTTTTTTTAGTTCACTCTTTTAGTTTTATGTAATCACATAATAGTATTTTCTCCTCTTATCTTAGATTTTTCTTTTAGTATCAGGGTTTGTAATTGATTTTTCTCTACAGTGAAGTAAAAATGTGGTGTGCTTTCCAGTGGCTTATATTCCTTTAGCTGCAAAATTAACTAAAGTCTAACTTTGAAGGTTTGATTTTTTTTCCTTTAGCAAACAACTCTTTTTAATGGACCTTTTTAATTGAGGTTGCTAGTAACTGCTGAGAATTTTTTTTTTTTTTTGTAAATGAAGTATTTATATAAAAATGAAAATATTTTCCTCCCAGCTTTTCACAAACTTGGTGAATTTGGATTGGTTCCTCTGAAATGACAACAAGAGGAAGTGTTTTTCCTCTTTCATCATTTCTCAGTGGCCTGTACATCTGAGGCTTCTGATCTTTGGCTTAAACTACTGTTAAGTTTTCATTATAAATGTGCCACCTACTAGAGCAAAAGTCCCATCAGCAAATATTTATTATCTTCTCCCAGACACATTTGCATAGTAATTTCTTGCTAGATTCCTGTGCTTGTGGTTGTCAAATCTACACTGCTTTTTCTCAGCCTCACCATAAGGTATGAAATAAGAATAGGAGGGGATGTGGAGCATGAAGGTTTAATAACATGCCTTGAAAAAAAATTAAAAAGAAGAATTGATATGCTGAATTATAATGAAAAATACCTGCCTGAAATTAATGTCCAGTAAGGGAATCTTAAATTCACAGGTACTCTAAGTCTTGATTTCAAGATGGGAAAAAAAAATCACTTAGTTGTTCAATATAGCCTTGTAGCAAAAAGAAAATTTAAACAAGATGTTAGATTATGCAGTAGCTTTTTTTTTTTTTTTTTTTTTTTTAATCTTTGGTCTTGTCTTGGCATAGGATTAGTCATGATCATCTTTACAAATGAGAGGTATTTTGCTTGGAGCTTTTAGTCTTTTATGCTACCATAATGAAATGAATGATTATTTGTATTGCATATATGTCTTAAGAGCTACAGTTCTGTTGTGCTAGACTTGTACAGAATTATGGAAAATACTTATTCCCAAAGTTTTTAAATCTGCCTTTGAAACATAAGGCATTAAGACAGTAGTGCATACTAGAGGACTGGAGTGATCTAGGAACAATTGCTCTGCTAGACTCAAATGATTTTCTTGTTTTCTCATGAAAGTGAGCGTTTGTTTGGCAACACTTGATTGTATCACAATAGAAAAATGTCTAATAAATGAACAAAAGAAGAGGAGCTTCCTGAACATTAATCTGTTTTGCTGCATATTAAATTTATTTGTCCTGTAGGACAGTCTTTGACTTAGGCAGCGTTGTCTTTTTTCAATTTGGCTAACCATGATGTAGCTGGTATGTTAACGAGACAGCTATAAAATTTGGTGGTTTTCCTTACTCAAGTTGCTGTTTTCTTTCCATGCCTTCCAAGTAAAGCTCAGCCATGAGGGCATTTGCTTTTGAAAAGGAAGAATGAGTCAAAGAACCACCCTCAGAAAATGAGTGTGCTGTCTAACAGTTTATGGAGGAGATGGGGAGCTGGGAGCTCTCTGATCTCTTCCCATCTCAAGGTGTAGTGCATGTTGCAAAGGCACAGGTTTCCAGGTCCTCAGTGTTAAATGCAGAGTCCAAACTAGGCTTGTTGAACTTCAAACTTCCATTGTACTTCAACAAAAATATCATTTACTTAAATTTGGAGTTTTTAACACAGATTTGTAATGATCATAATCAGTGTCCTTGTACACTGCCTGTTCCTTCTTTTCATTGGTCTAATGCTTTAAACTGTGCTTTGCTCTGAACATGTTGGGATGGTGTTACATGTTTATTTGGTCAATATACCATAGAGAAATGAAATATCTGTGATAGACTCTCAGGGATGCTGGAGTGACTGCTGATAGGGCTCTGTGGCACACTGGGATGGCACAGTAATTGGCAGGAGGTATAGCACAATACTTTTCTTCATGTCTTGAACCTACTTTTCTGTGTTCAAGGGGGAAATTGAATTTCTTGATCACAGATATTTGTTGCCTAAATTCTCTTTTCAGTTCTTTATTTGATAATTGAATGACCAATTTAATATTTCTAGATGAGGGAAATTTAAGTTTTATTTTAAATAGTCCTGCTTATGAAAAATATAAATGACTTTTCTTTTTCTTTGGTAAGTGATGATCAAAATGTGTCTTCTGCAGTTCTGTGCAGCAGGCCAGGGTATATGTTTGGCTTCACTCCAGGCAGTGAACCACACTTGGAGTGTGCTGGGGCAGTGCTTCAGGAAGCATGCTGCTTGCAGGAACAGTGCTCACATTTCCATTGGCTGGAAAAGTAGGAACATCAGCTGGAGTCATTAATGTTGTTGTCTTTAGGGGTGACTGTAGCTGATCTGCCTGCTTTCCCAGAATAGGACACTGAAGCCAGTAAATAAGGCAATAAAATATTTCACACCTAATAAATTTCATACCAAAATTTCAAACCAAAAGCAAATAAAATCTAAGTAGTTTGAGGAAGAACACAGTTGTTCCAAATGTTAAGAGATTGAGGTAGTATAGAAAAGGCAAGGATAAGTAAAAGCCCTGCTATTTTTATAGGAGGAGGTAAAGCTTGTATCTCAGGAAATTTCTGAAATGCTTTAAAATACTTCAATAATGAAAAAAACAGAAAAGGGAAGTAAATCCTAAGCAACGTCTGAGAGTAAAAACATTCAAAGTACATGAATGTTACTCAACAAAATAAGTGACTACAAGAACATATGCCAAGGAGGTATTCAAAATAAGTAGAATAAAGCAGTAAAGAAAAGAAAGGTAAAAAAAATATTAAGTCCTGCATGCATTTTTATAGGCATGTGGAACTGATTCAAAGCCTGTTTCTTCATAACTGAGCTTTTAAGAATAAAGAAATTCTTTATCTGTTATTTACTACATTAAAAGTGTCGTTCAAAGCGTGATTTGATTTTTTTGTCAGAAATTATTTGATTATTAGTCTTTTGTCTAATGGGTTGAATCAGCTGTCTTTAATTTTATCATTTTCAGCTGTCTTTAATTTTATCATTTTTAACATAGTATATGGACATGTAGCATTGAAAAATAACTAAAAATAATTTCAGAGTACAGAACTGAGGTGAGCAGAGAAGTGATAGTCTAGACATGTCAGGAGTGATAAAGTATTTCAAGAAATTACAATTGGAGTTGTGTATATTCATAAAAAACAGAATAAATTATTTGATTCTTATTTCAGTTTATATCCAGTTACGTCCAAGCAGAGGAAGTTTGGAATTTTGCTTTGGAATATGCAAAATTCAGGATGACAGAGTCTAGCAGGAGTGGAAGAAACAGGCTAGTTGAAGTCACTGAGAGAGATATGCAATACCTGGATGTCTTTCATAAGATAATGTGGCATTTAACTTTCAGCTGTCTAAAATATGACCATTTTTTGTACCATTAGCATAAACTACTAAAAAAACCCCACTTTTTGGAGGAACATCTGGAAGTGTTTTGAAATTCAAAGGCACAAACTTTTGATTTCTGTAGATAAAGATGCTTTTCTAGGGTAAGCTCAAAAAACCCAGGTTTTCTTGCCAATTGTATATTGTAGCCATAAATAGAACTATAATTTTATTCCTCTTCCAACTGAGAAAAATTATTTGGTAACTATTTTTCAGTAGTTTATATGTAAGCTAAACAAGTGCACATAAAATATTCTATCCATTACATTATATGTTCCTTATCTCTGTCATAGCAAATGCCCTTAGAGATATTTTGAGAATTTTTTACTTGCACTTCTTCTCTCTTGTGTACAGGAAGAAATTGCAAGGAAGGTTTAAAGAAGTAAAAAAAATATAAAGGTATAGGATGTATTTTAGTGTGGTGGGGGGCTTTAGGTGTAACAAATTTGAGTGTGTCTGTGTGTCATGCTTGTGGCATTGTGGTGGAGCTTTGGATGTTTGAATTTTTTCAGCCTCATTAATGACCCTTATGGCTCTTCGCAAGCCTTAAAATTACTTCCACTTTTGTCAGCTGAGAATGACCTGGCTATTGTTGTCAGCACCTTGGAGGAGTTTCAGACTCACATGCTATCAGAAAAGCTCCCTCCAGAGAGTACTCCTTGTGAGCAAAGGTGCCTTCACCTGGGGTACCAGATAATGCTGATCATTTTTGTGGTGCCTTTTTATGCTGAGAGGTGACTAGAATGGTCCTTATCTGCATTTGTGAAGCAGTGACAGCCTTCCTTGTTTAGTGTGTTAGATAAAGGCTCTTCTGCATCTGTTCAAGTGCAACAGATTGCAAAGCTTCTCTGCACAGGTGAAATGACCTGTGCTTAGATGATAACCCTGGTTTTCCCATGCTACCAAAGGAAACCTGTATATTCACTCCTATGAGTTGAATTTTTTGTCTGGATCATTTGTTTTGAATAGCTATTTTAACATTCTGCATGGTTCCCAAACACAAACGGGGTTTATTTTATTTTATCTTTTCCAAATTATAGCAGTTAAGCACCAAATTGCTGAAAATAGAAGCTAGGTAATTAAATTTGCATCCATGGCAGGTGTTGCTGTCTATTTCTCAAATGTTTTCTCTGGTGTGTCATTAAGCTTAGCCCAGCAGTGGCTGTTTCAGGGTGTGCACATGATAAGCAGGCAAACTGTGCTAGCATTGCTGGTACATAGTCCCTTTAGAGGCAGCAACACCATTCTGACTTCAATAAAGGGAAGCTGCTCCTGTTTGCAGAGTTTGTTTCTATTTTCAACATTAAAAGGTTTATGATGGGGTGGCCATCAGGCAGAAATTTCCCATGTCAGGGGTGGCCTAACACGTGATCTGCTTGTGAGAAAATCAGTTGATGCTCCCTTTTACTGGTGGAAGGATTGACAAGGGGGTAGAGGGGCTGCTTTGCGAAGAGCCTTAGAAGTTCAACATCTTAACGTGAGCTATACTAGGGCTTCTCAATGTCTAGTGATGAGAGCTCTCCCACCACTAGTTCATGCAGCAAGTTTTGGAGTATTCAGAGTGCAGGCCTTCCTTCAGGCAGCATGATAGAGGGGTCATCGCTGGCTGCAGGCCAAGAGAGTTAATTTCTACACTTCTGTTTAATGAGTTAACATCAACCCTAATGTAGATTTTCATTCTGGCTTCGATGGTTGGTCATAATTATAATATCCAGATGCTGTCTTCCATTATTTGAGCATTATTTTCCCATTCTCCTCAGCAAGCTGTGCATTAGCCAGGCTTGATTGGGCTGTTATGCACCCTGAGCATGGCTGTACAGTGGTGTGGTCCCACTAGATATAGCATGAAGTGGTGCTGTAGTCAAAACCAGACCATTGACAGCTTGTAAAGCAAACCAGAAGTTGCATTGCAACCAGGGTAAATATTTGACTAAAAATGAGCCAGTATGTACAACTGTGCTGTAGAGACTTATTAGCCATATCTGAAAAGAGCTCCGAAGGACAATCCTATTGATTTTGTTCTTATCTCCATGACCTTGTAGGTTGAGTTAATGGTTTCTAAACTCGATTGATGAGTTTGTGGGACAGTTCTGTTTGTCTCCAGTCAAGGAGAAAGAAAAGTAGTGTACAGTTAAAAAATAAACTCTTACAATTTTGTTCACTCTCCTAAGGTTCAATATGTTTTAATTTGCATGGGTGTAGAATCAATGAAAACATAGTAACTGTATAATCAAGACAAAACTGAAATGCAGTTCATCTGCATTAAATTATTTATTTCTCAAATCTTATGACCTGGAAGTCATCTGGAATTACAATAGGCATCATCACACTTGGCTGATAGACATTTTTAAAGAAGCTGGAGTTTGACGAGGATGGGGAAAAAATGAGTCTGGTCTCACTGATGTATAAAACGAGACTGTTTCTCACTGTGCCACTCCTGGTGTGGCTTGTAAGGCAGAATATATTTTTGCCTCTCTGTGGATACTTGTAACTGGGGAGGAAGCCATTCTTTTGGGATAGTACTGGCTGCAGAATCATCTCAGGGAAAGATCTTTTGTGCCAGATCATTAACTGATTTTAAAATTGCTACAGCTTCTGTAAATCCAGACATAAAAGGAAGTATGCAGAATTTCGTGTAGCTACTGCTAAGATACATCCTGATTTTCAGTTCCCACATGGCATAGTGAACTTCACCTTCATACATAATGTTGGTAAAACTTGGATGTTTTATAGATGAAGAGGCTGTTGATCTCTTGTAAATGTGAACTATGAGTGCAGTCTGCATAAGATCAAGAGGCACTAAGGGATAATGTAATGGGAATTTTTCAAACAACTGTGTCTGTTTCAGAATGAAGATTCATCACAGAAAAAGTAAGACAAAATAGATCTCACAGTTTCAGCATAATTAAGATTTTTGCTAGTGGTTATTATGGGAAAGCTTTCTTAAATATTTTGCCCTTACCCCTTTGAAAGTTTTGATATGAGATGAGCAGGATTTTCATTCTGCAGCTATTTTATTAAGCAAAAGCACCTCTGATTCCCAAACTTCTAACTAACAAAGAGGACCAGAGCTGTAATTAGCATTTACTTCTTTTTTTCCCTTTCCTGATGGAAAGATCCTCAAGCCAATCAAGATGAGGGGAAATTTTGTTAAAGCGTGAAGTGTTTTGTTCTTACTAAAAAGTTGAGGAAAAACCCCTAAGAAACTATGTAATATATCATTATATAATATATATATATATAAAGTAAAATAGAGTTGGGGAAATCACTTTATTTGATACAGATTTAAATTATGTAAATAAATCTACTCTTGGTAACTTGTACATTAGTATTCCCTTCAGCAAGGTGGTTAAGGGTGCTTAGGTATGTATGACCTCTGCTTTGCCCAGGCAAGGAACAAAAATAAAAAATAACACAACAAATTTAGAGAAGATATTAAGGCGAAACAGGGCTTGCATTTTTTACAGGTTTTTTCATTTCAGGTCAAGTAAAATTAGTGATGATATGTAGAGCCTTCTATATAAAAATTCCATCTATTGTGACCAGTATTAAAGCTCTGTCTTAACAATATTGATAAGTAAACCCTTGACCTCTTCTATGTTACTGAGAAGAGATCTTTGAAATAGTCTTAGCAACATCCACTTGATTTATTATTTGAAGATGTCTGAGCAGGAAGCTCTGTCTATGTTTTAAGGTAGATTCATGTATTAATGAGCCAGTCTCTCATTTCCTGAGCCAGTATCATTTAGCACAAAATTTTTTTAATGCCTTTTTTTCCTCTCTCATTTAAGTGCCAGTGCTGCTGGCTCTCTTCTGTACAGAAAAGGGTTTAAAGCAGTTGTAGACCTCTTGGCTGAGAATTTATTATGGTCTATCTTTTAATCCTAATGTAACAGAGAGGAAATGATGTGCTGTTGATTTATGTTAACATGTAACAGAGAGGAGATGATTTAAGTAAAACAGTAGCTGATATTACAATAATAAAGTCACAGATGTAGAGTAGAGAAGATGCAAGAACATGTGTCAGAGTAATGTAATATACTGAAAATTGATAATAGCTTTATTTTGATGAGCTAAATTTCTTCCAGAGAGACAACACAAAAATGAGAAGTACAAGATGAATAAGGGATTTGGGTCTTGAACTTGTTTGAAAAACTAAGGAATATACATCATAATAAGATACAAATCCTATGCAAAATGGTAATAAGGCCATTCCCAGGTGAGTGTTACTGTCTATTCTGCTACAAAAAATGCCTTCTCTGAGGAAGAGGACCACAGAACATCTGATGTTAATGGCTATCACAGCTAGTTATAGTACAAAAGGTCTTTTTTGTCAATATTATGTAAGAGAACCTGACAAATTGTAGGGGGATCTTTTTTGTTTCCCCTCCTGTATCAGCATCTGAAGACATGGAATTATTTCATATTCACCTTTCCAAACCCTGATATTATATAATAATTTTATTTGAATACAGAAGTGGATTTCCTATGTCACTTTCACACCGCATCTTCTGAGAATACATGAAGCAATGCAGGTATTTTAAAAGCCTCTTAATTTAATGGCTCTTGGAATTTTTGTATCTTGAATATTCAAGTCACAGTATTTGGATTATTTGGTAATACAAACTATGGCTTTTCCATCTCTCAGAAGTCTCTAGAAAGAATGAACTCATTTCACATAGTCTACAGGGATTTTGGCAAGTGGCTGTTAGCAGTATAGATGGCCACTTTTTTTTGTAGATTGATTTCATGAGTACAGATTTAATGAGATTTCTTAGTGTTATTTTCATGCTCTAGAATTGTATATATAGATCTACCCATTACTAGATAAAATTGCTGATCTTTGATGGACTGTGCTATGTATAGTGTCTGTGATCTGGAATTTGCTTAAACAACAAATATTGCCCAGGCAGAGTTTTGGAAATCATAATTTCACCTCTATTTTGAAAAGAGGTGAACAAGAGCTAAATTCTCTGATATAATTGTGTTATGTTAAGTTAAGATTCTTGTGTCACATTTTTGTCACTACATTGATTTATTTTTTTGAATGTCTTTTTCATATCATCATCTTATATGTGCCTACTTATAACCTTTATCACAACATATTATTGCAAAACTGGTTAATCCCAGTATCAGAGAACAGCCCAGGTTGGAAAGGATCCTGAAAGATAATCTGGTCCAAGCTTTCCTGGAAAGGGGAGTCATTATGAGATTTTCTAGCAGCTTGTCCACATCTAGAAACCTCCAGCCATGAGGATTCCATCATGTTCCTGGGGAGGTTGTTGCAGTGAATTCTTCATCTCACTGTAATTTTTTCTCATGTCAGGATGAAGCATCTCCCAGTGTACTCCTCACACGTTGTCATCTCCGTGTGGATCCTCATGGAGAGAGAGCCTCCATCCTCTTTGTGACTGTCCTTTAAGTACTGAAATTCTGTTCCCACCTAAGCCTTCTCTTTTCCAGGGAGAAAATTCCAACTCCTTCAGTTTTCCCTCATAGATTAGGTTCTCCAGACTTTGATCACCATGAAGGGCCTCCACCATGAAGTAGAGAGAAGGAACTCTCCACTCTGTCCGCATCTTTCTTGGTTTGTAGGGACTAGAACTGTACACAGTACTGTGACAAGCACTGAGTAGACTGGGATGATCACATCTCTGTATCTGTTTATAAAGCCCCTGTGGACCGAGGATTGAAGATTAATCTTAATTAAGATTAAATATATTGTTTTTTCATGCTGAGATTTCAAAGAGATTGAAATGACCAGACTTTGTTATGCTGTTTTGCAGTCTCTGTGTTTGGATTCACAGCCAGTATTGTGGTTTCTATTTTGTGCTCTTTATATGTGAGTTGTTATGGATGGATGGTGTCCACTTCTTTGTAAGGAAAAGTGAGGATATCTGTCTTCCTCAAGTGGATGTGAGGTTGCAAGACTTATTTCTGTGCTGGTCTTTATGTCACTCTGCTTCACATGTGAAAATAGAAGATTGTGTAAAGGACTGTGACAAAGCTGCTCTGACTCCTCATTGCATCTCAAGTTTCAGTCTTGATCCAAACCTGTCTCTGGTAAGAAACACTTGTCTCATTAGTCAGTTTTTCTCATCAGCTGCCAGCAATGCTGACTCAGACAAATTAGTGGGAAGTGTTAGGGAGGGGTAGACAGAAGAGCACCTGTCTGCCTGACATCAGGGATGTCCAAAACCAAAATACTGAGTTACCTTTTGGCTGATTCCTTAATGTGGAACTACTAATATTTCACAGTTCTGTTGCTGCCAATTTTATGTGTTTATTTACAATTATGGGAGAGAATTGCTTGTCTGAAGGTTAATTTTATTTCCAAAATGGCAGAAATGTTTCTGTAGGAGTCCTTTTCTAGGTTCAGGAGGTACAACATTCTTGTGATGTATTTGAGAATGGCTGCTCTGTGCAGGCTAACCCACTAAAGACGTTCTATTTAAGAACACTACTATTATGATTTTTTTAAAGTGCCATATATGGAGTGATGTCCATCACTTTTTTTGCTGAGCCCAACAGGCCACACATGCTTATGCAAAGCAAGGGATTCATGGGAATAATTGCGTACATTGGTAGAGACACTATGTGTTCATTTATCCAGAAGACTTTTTCAAGGAAAGAGTCCTTATATGTTTCAAAGACAAAGTAAATTGTCTCAATTTTCCATTAAGTTTAAGTGCTGTTAGGTGCCAAAACGTTTTGTGGCTAAGGAAGATACTGGCTGTACTGCAGAGTCCATCTCATTCAACTGGTCTTAGTTCATTTGGCCCTGGGTGTTTGTTCTTCGTGTTTCATTGTGTGCCAATGCACAAAGCTTCCTCACTGAACTGACTTGATCAACAAAAGCTGTCTTGTAGTGTCACTTAAAAGTTGGGCACAGGTAAACTCCATTCATTTTGGTAGGTTTTTCCTATATTTTTGGGGGGAATCCAGCCTATCAGGGCAGCCTAAATTAGTCCTGTATAAGCAGGCGGGATTGCAACTGTGGTTCTGTTCCATTCATTTATAGAGAGTTTGGATTGTGATTTCTTTTAAGGGTACCTCAGACTTAAACTGAGGTGGAGCTGAAGAATTGCAGAAAGACAGCTGGCCTAGTTTTCCAAGGACGCAGTATCTGCAGTTTCTTTTGGCTTCTGTGGAGTTTCAGAGGATCAGTGCTTTGGGAAACTGGGTTGAATGGCAGATAATAGTGAAATAGCCCTCAGGAATAATCATATTAGGGAAGGCTTAGTCAAATGGCTTTACACTTTGATATTTTTATTTAGTTAATAATAATGTTTAAATAACCTAATTTTAATAGTATTTTTAAATAAAAAAATGCATATGCATGTATGTTGCATTAAAAATAATGTGATTCCTATCTGTTTTCTGTATGACGATTAAAAGCTCAGTTATGTTTTCATGGGAATAAATCTGCATCCTGTCATGCATTGCAGTATGCTGGTACTTTGCCAAAAGGGTGGCAGACTGCAGTGCTATGAATATGTTGAAGTCCAAACAAACTTGTTTCAAGAAAATCAGAGAAAATACATGCCAATCTGACTAAATCCAAATTACTTCAGTGTATGATTAATTAAATTAGGTTGCTTTGAAATTCATAGCAGGTGCCTGGATTGACCTTACTTAATGCTATCAGTGCTTTAAATGTCTCTGGAGAACTTGGATTAGCTGACTGAGTACCCCCTTGCAGAAAGGTCCTATGTGAGCATGTTGTCCCAAAGGGATAAAACAGGTACATCTCAGATGCCCTGAAGCAAATACATACCCAAATACATGTGATGAAAGGCAGCTGAGGTATCAAGGAAGAACCTTTGAGGTTAAAATTTCAAGATTAGTATTTTATCCAGATTGAGAAAGGGATACAATGTATACAATGCAAATATAACTTATATGGAACGCTTATAAAAGCTAACAGGATTCAGAGTTAATGTTTCAGTATGAAGTAGTTGCCCTGAGATGTTGCTGTGATTTTTGAACTGTAGTAACATAACCTACACAATTGCTGTGATGTTTTTAGAACTGTTAGCTTTGGAAGCTGCAGAGCAAACTGATGGAATTTTCCATTGAAATGGTATAGGTGGAGGTTTGACAGTGAAGCCACTGCTGCAGTGCTGTTCCTGGAGTTGGGCTGCGTTGTTTTTCTGCGATCCAATGCCTGGAAATTTTCAGCCAAGCTTCCGTACATCCTGCACTTGTTCATACACAGCTTTGGGAGCATATGCTTGTGTTTATAGCAGATATATATACTTATGGAGTCTCAGAAATATTTGAATGACTGGATGCATCTGTGAACCTGCAAACCTTTGGGGATGGATTTTAACAGGTGTAAATCTACTTCTAATTCTGATGTATCTGAACACATGCCATCTCTGCAAAGCCCGTGTACACAACTTGATGACTTTGTGAAAAAAGGCTGGCTGCCAGGAAAAATTAACCCCATGTCTTGTTTCAGTTAAACAGTTTAAATGACTTTCACACCTAAGGCTGAAATAAAAATGAGCTACTACTTGTCACCATGCTCTGAGAGACTGGTCTCTTATTGAGTAACAACATCCATCTGCTTCAGAAAAAAATTACTATAGCAGACTGTGTCTTACTACACAAATCCAACTGCCTGACCACAGAAACAGTCCTCCCAGTGTAGTACAGAGCCCTTGGTCAGCATCTCACTTGCATCTTCCATGTCCAAAATAGCCCTGGCATGGATCCTTTTGGGCTGGGTGGTTCCATTCCATCAGCTTTCTCCCTTCCCATGGTCTGAAATGTAGTTATGCTGATGCAAGAGTGTATTTTCCTTCCAGCTGGCTCTGAAGTGGATCTGATGTTTTGCAGATATACTGAAACCCAGACTCCAGGATGAGAGTATTGTGCAATCCTGGAGGGAGGGGGGAAAAAAGAGGAAAAAAAAATCCAAAACAACCACAAAAAACACCCAGCTGCTAACTCAAGCATCACCAGAAAGGAAAAGGATTTGGTATGCAAGAAGAGAAAACAAAGGAAGAGAGGCCAGTATGATCATACGTAGGCACAGTGGTGTGTGAATTCAAGTAGAGAAAGGATAGATGGAAAGACCAAGAAAAGGAAAACTGAGAGAAAGTGACAAAGAGAGTAAGGATTGAAGGGTAGGGAGTTTGTGAAATGTGCAATTCCTCCCCAGCTTGAAGAGGCTGTGTGGGAGAAGATTGGAGCCAATACACAGTCCACAGAAGAACAGACATCTCACTTCACATTTACAGAGTATGAGTAGAAATTAAGTTTCCTGAATTGTGCCAGTTAAGCAACTCAGCCTCTGAAGGCAGGAAACTTTCCTCAGCCTCTTTTTTTCTGACTCTGGCTGAACACAAATGCTCAGAGGGTCATACTGTGGCATACCTGCACCCAGTTGAAACCCTGGCTTAGAGCTAGGCTGTACAGGCTTCCAGCCCTGCATTTTACTAGAAGTGATTTCACCTGTGAAGACTTCCTGTTGTGCCCTGCCATTAAACAAGAATGTCCATTCAGGGGGAAGGTGGTAAGTTAAAATCTGAACAGGAAGCAATATTGATATTTTGGATAAGTCTTCCAATAAGATCCCCTAATTAGTGAGCCTGTGAGTCATCAATGGTGTTTTTATGTGGTTTAGTTTCTTTTTTTTCTGTTTTTTCTTGCATCAGGATGCTAAATTTTGATAACAAAAAGCTCAGTAATTTGGAGTCAGCGTGAGCTGTCAGCTCACGTTATAATATACCTGGATGCATTGCTTATTTCTTATACCTTCACTCTCTCAGTAAAACTGTCTTGATGTTTTTTGCTTATGTTGAAACTTTCTGGATATTAGTCCTTGCAAAAAACTGTGTGTTTGGTTTGTGGAGGGGGTGGAGATTTTTTGTTTGTTTGTTTGTTTGTCTTGTGGATTTTTTTAATATTTCCTGAGGCTCTTAGTCATTCACAGGATTTGGATGTTTTTTAAGCTAAATAATGTTTCAGAAGGCTGTGTTGAATTTGCTTTTTCATGTTGGTGCTAATGTCTTCCTTATTTTTTCTCATTAATGTAACGTTTTTGTGACTGTGACCCACACTGCTTCCATTTGATGACTTGCTAATGCCTGTTATCCCTTAACAGAGGATGCCAGTGAAAAAAATTATCCACATGGAAATTTTTATAGCACCTCTCCCATGGCCTTTATTGGATTTTCGTATTTCCAGTGCCAAAGGAGTGGATTTCAAGATAGATAAAATTGTCTTTTAAGGTATTCACAATAGTGAAGTCAAATAATTTCCGTGGAAATCAGTCGTTTTTATGGGTATAAACATACTCCACAAAATGCTCCCCTGCCCAAGCTGTAGAAAGTTCTTTCAGCAGCCTGAATCTGTGTACCCTGCTCCCTTTTCCACTTTCTCTGAAAGTGCCTATACTTTTGCTTAAGGACAAAAGCTTCCCCTGCTTGGCTGTGTGCAATTCTTTGCATCAGAATTTGGGCATTTCTCATGAGAGCATGAGTGTTGCCTCTTCCTCAGTGACAAAGTGCTTTGCAAATGGCATTGGACTGGTGAGTCTTTGAGGGCTTTGTTTGGGTTTTTTTTTTAATGCTGTGTCATCACTTTCTAAAAGAAAAATACATATTTCAGGAGTAATGCCACTGGGATCTAACTGTTTTGAAGGAATAACTGCTTTTCAGATCCAGTAAAGATGAACTAAGTAAAGTGACCAGAATAGAACATGCTTAGTAGAAGAGGTTTTTAATTATGAAGCAGTGCATATCACATACTTTCTTTTTGACTTTGGAAAGTTACAGATGCTTTAATTCACTTTCCATAAAAGTTAATATACCTGTCATGTGTATCTCTTTTTGGTGTTGCTTACTTGGACGATAACTTAGGTCAAGAATTCTTTCTTGTTTATGGAGAGCTCTTAGTACTATGTACCTTGATGTCATTTTGGCACCTCTCACCATTATTGTAATGCACATGTTAAAAATAATCAAGGATCTTTTAATATTATTTAGACTAGCTTGAAGCTGCTTATCCTCTATGATTTCCGACTATTCACATTATTTGGGAACTCTGTCATTATGAGAAGTATATACATTTGTAAATATGAACTTGGGAAGCAAAAGCTGCAGAAGAGGTATATATAACTGTTAAAATTGTGCCACTCCCAAATATATAATTTTTTTTCAGTTCTAAATTTGTATGAAGGTTGTTCAGAAATGCAATGTGGAGTTTGAGAACTAAAAGTTAAGAGTCTTTCAGAGTCTGTGTGCCCATGATAAAGAGGAAAGGTTAAAGGTGTCTCATACCCTGCATGGGAAATACCCTCTTCTCTAGTGCTTTGGAGTACAAGATCCAAAGCAGAAGATAGGTTCATCCTTCTCTTTTCCTACTGCAGTGAAGTAACTACTTACTGGGATGAATCCTGAAACATTTGCTGTCATCTACACCTTTTAATGACAAGTTCTTAGATCAAAGTAGCGAGTGAGGTGCGGCAATGGTGATTAATGGCTTCAACAAAAATAGATTTTACTGTGCATTTTTAACTGGGGTGTCATAGTTTTGATTTTTGTTAGGACTTTAAAGGCTGCATACCTGTAGAAAGTGTTGCAGTCCTTGAGGCTGGAGAAAGATTTAAGAATTTTTCTGTGAAGATTTCTGCTTGGGAGAGAATTAAAGTGACATTAAGTTCTTATGGCTGCCCCATTCCTCATTGTGACAAAGGTGCATGTGTTAAACGTGACATCTGGTTGCTACGTATGGAAATACTTCTATGCTTCATAAAATGGGGAATATATTTGTCATCTCACCAATGTCCTGGGAGGAGCTGTTGAAGTTAAAATGTCATCTTTGAGGATGTGCTGTACGTCATTTTCTTTTTCTAAATACCATAAACTGGAACAGTAAAACTGTTTTACTAGTTCATCTAGTGTGCAATATAGTGCCAAGTTTAATGGGTGTATAGGCACTCATGAATATATGTGAGCGTGTTTGATGCATCTGTGTGAAGTAGATATTCAAGCAGAATTTGCTTCATGTAAGTAAAAGCACAAGATACCAGCATGAGCTGGTAGGTTTTAATAGTCCTTTTATATGCGTTTAAGAATATGCTTGCCATGAGACATGTGCCTAATGCATAATCTGGGGCAGAGTTAAATACTGCTTTTCTGAATAGTCCTGGAGCCAAACTTCGTGAGGACTGGGTGACAGGAAAAGGAAAAGCTGTAATATATGTATGTGTGTGTGTGTGTGTGTATATATATATATATATATATATATATATGACTGGATGTGCAGATGTCTTGGTGGAGGTTAAGATTTAAGAGTTCAGGAGAATACAGTTGCTTTCCTCTGCTTTGAATCTGTGTCTGTTTGTACCACAACTCACAGTCATTAACTTGATGAGGGGAAAAGATTTGGAGGAGAATAATTGAACTCTGTTGATTCAATGCTATTCTGTTCTGAGATGTTTCTGGAAAGTAGTTCCTGGTAGTTCGTCAGGTCTTGTGAAATTTATCTACTGTGAAAGGAATTTAACTGTTACTCACTGGACATGTGCTTGACCATGTCTTTTACCTGTTCTGTGTGCCTGTACAGCAAGATCAGGTCATTCTACCTCACCTCTGTTTTTCCCCTTCAAACTGGGATGATTCTTGGGGATTGTATTAAGTGCAGTGTATTAAAATGCTACTCAAGCGTGGCCAGCAGATTTCCCAGCATGTTTGACAGGGCATTGGTATTCTCCTGACAGTTACTTCACCTCTGCTTTGAGCCCTGCTTTGAATTTTGGAAGCTAAGTATGGGTGATTTGGCATTACCTATGCTTAATAAAATTTGGATTACTGATCTTTTATTCCAAGAAGTGGGGAGGGTAGCTGTTTTTTGTTGAATGAAGGTCCTTTCTTTTATATACTCTTCATTGGTTTAAGTCAATGTCTCTGGAGGGTGCTTCTAGTTCATTAGTGTGATATTCTACGTATTATAAATTCATTGAAATATTCATGAAATTAATTTTTTCTGAGCTCATAACAATAGCATTTTTCTGCTGAAAACATGTGAAAATATTTGGGAACAAAGTTGAGAATTAAGAATCATGATAACAACAAGGTCAAACCTTTGCAACTAAGTTTTGTCTTTTTCTTGACTTTTATATTATTACCAGATATTGCCCATTTTTTTTTTTTCTAGACTGCTCTTTAGTGAAAATTTGCTATAACAATTCTGTATGTGACTAGTATACAGTGCACTGAAGAGAAAACCTTGAGAACACGAACAGCGAGCCTAAAGAGTTGCTTGTGCATGAAAAGCAAAGGGCAAAACTTGAAGGATCCAAGCATGGCTAAGCAAAGTATCCTTTTACGAATTTGACAGTAGGATGCTATTGCTGTTTGGCACTAAACTTTCCAGAAGTCCAAACTGCTAAATTTTAGACTTCTTGGAAATATGATTTTTCTCAGTGCTCAATCTGAAAATATCTACATAGACTGTCTATTGAGTCACATCCTAACAGTACAATTCTCCAAGTTTCTAATCAGCCAAAATACAAGCATGTTGTATTCCAGTCTGCTAGGGAGAGTTTCCTGTATCAAAGCAACATGGAGGGAGAGCATGGGTGTAGAATCTTAAGTCAAAAAAACATGTTTTGTGTAGATGTTTTTGGATTCTGGGTGACTTTTGTTTGTTATTAAAGCTTGTTTGCTGAGATAAGTAATATATTAAAGGTGCTCAAAATGTCACTTCTCCAGCCTCCACAAAAAGGAAAGAAAATACAGGGGGAAAGAATTTAAAATACAAATTTTGGTTAAAAAAAAAAAAAAGCCATCACCTGAGCATTTTGGCAGTTGAGCTGTTCAGTGTCAGCTTTTCTTTCTTTGCCTATAGGAGCTCCTTGTGAATGACACCTGAGCACATTTGCCCTCAGATAACCTCTTCAAGAAGCCTTTTCTTTCTTGTAGCTCTGTGGTTGCAATGTGCTTATTTTTTTGTGCTCTCTCTCTTCCCCTTTCTTAGATGTGTGGTGCGGGTGTGACACTTGCAGTGAACATTGTACCACTGTGTTCTGGAAGGTCAGCATGTCTTAGCTTTTTGGAAACAAAAATGCATTTGTTTTTCGTTTAATTTACTATTGTTCTTTGCCTGTTTTGCTTTCATCTTAATGTTTCATCTTAATTTCTCCTTCTGGTAAGATAACATTTGCCCTTTCATTGTGTTCTCACACATATTATACTGTCTTTAAACCTTCCCCCCACACCTTTCTCTTCTGTATTCTACTTTATCTTTTTTCTCTTCTAGCCACCTATCCTCACCCCTGTGACTTCTGCATCTATAATGCAGTAGCTGCATGACTGCCTCAGCCTGCTGTTCCAAAAGGAATTGCTGTTGTCCTGCTTTCCTGCTCACCCACAGCCCCTTTGTTGTGCTTGCAGAAGGGCATTGCATGCCCTCAGTACCCAGAGTCCACCATGCTCGTAGTGTGGGGAGACCTTCCATGCTGTTGTGGATCTCTGAAGAGGCCTTCCTAGACAAAAAAAAAGTCAGGGCATCTCCAAAATCGTGGGGCAGTGGCTGTCAGTTGAGGAGATGGGAGTTGGCATTGTTTAAAGGGCGGGGAAGAGAGAACTGTAGTTAAACCTGTGACAGTTTGTGGTTGCAGATCCATGTTAGACATGAGCTAGAGGGCAGGCTGACACATTAAATCTGAGATTAATGTGTCCTCAGACCTTGCTCTGAAAACAAGGTCTGCTCTTCTGTGTGACAGGGTGTTCCATGCTGTTAAGAGAGAACTAGAAAGGAGCTACGGCACGTTAAACTAGATAAATGGTTAAAACTAGCACATTGCAATGGTTCTAGCAAGGAACTATCGAACACAGCCAAGAAAGACCATCCAGTCACTGAGCAAGTGGAAGGGGTAGGGGAGCTATGCCTCCAGGTCAGGGGAGTTACAGTCCCCACTGTTTTGTCTTGGTAATGACAAAATGCATAAACCTACCATGTGCTTATGGAATGTGTAAGACACTTCTGCAGTTAACAGTGAAATTGAAAAAAAAAAATCCTTCAGTCATTGTAGAAAATGCAATTATTAATAATATTGTCAGCATGAGAGGACAGGGTATTTATTGAGAATACTGGTCACCTTGTGCAGTGATCAGAGTCTGTATAAAACCCACATAAAATTTCACCAAAGTTGGGTGCTGCCAGTCCCAAGTGTGCAATGAGAGTTAGTCACCTCTTCCAAGATTTGCTTAAAAATCAGAAGGTTTATTTTTAATTTGGTTTGATTTTTATTTGCTTTTTTGTATCAAAGCTGATTCATTTTTTCCACTGCTAACAATACCCACAACCTTATTTTATTTTATTTTATTTTTTGGTTTTAAAGAAAGGGACTTTTGACAAGAATGCCAAATGTTTCAAGACAGGTAAAAAAATTATGTAATTTCTGCCAATTCATGTTTGTAGGTTATTATCAAAGTAATCCCCCTCTAGTGGAAGAGAGGAGTAGGAGGTTGTAGAATAAAATAAGATTAAGCTAAATTTTCATATGGGCTCTTTTGAGTAACCAACAGCCACATACTAGAGAAGAGTGGTTTCACTGAAACAGTATACTTTATTTAGGACTGGGTACAAATTTAATCTTGTCACATAAATTCTGTCTAGTATTTCTAGAGGCATGGAAATTTCTTCCAAGAAGTTTGCTTTTAATAGTCATCTTTTACCTCTCTTCTCATTCCTTCACTTTTGTAAAAAACAAATGAGAAGATTAAGTATATCTTTATGTATTTAACACAAAGCATTAAAGTGGAAGGATTACATACAAGACTTCTTCTGTAATCTTCAGTTCTCTGTGAGGAATTATCTGACGTAACTGCAAAGCGCATCAGGTAAAAATCTGCTCCTAATGATGTTGGCCATCTTCTTTCTCTCTCCCTTTTTAAAATTATTATTATTATTTTTAATAAAACTATTTCTATCAAGTATTCTTACTAGAGTCTGCTTGAAAAATTTCTTTTGAGGAGACAGGAGTTCTGTGCAAGCTTCAGCTGAGGTGTACTGACACAGCATATCCCAAAGTAAGGGGCTGCACATTAGAGAGATTCTTCTTTGTTTGAAGTGTATGATTTGAGTCCCAGGTTTGAGACTGTGTGCCTTTTGCTTCTATAATATGAAGGGGGATGTTTTTTCTCTTCATAGCAAAGGTTGATTTAAATTTTGGCCAAATAGTCTGTGGTCTGTTCTACTGGACAGTGGATACTTGCCATGGTAGCAGCAGGATTTTGAAAGTTTTTATTGCTTGTCCAATTTGGTCTTGTAGGTGATTCTTGAGCTAAATAAAAAGTCCCAAACCAGCTCCCTGTTTGCATTTCTTTAAAGGAAGTCTTTTGTATCAGAGCAGACAAATTCAGCTGTAATGAAATTAAACATTATGTAAAGATGGGACATTTACTTTTGCAAAACTTGCCTACCATGTAGATTTTCCTTGACACACTGTATTAGTTCTGTAAGGAGTTTTTCTCTTGCTGAAACAAGGGCAATTAGTTTAAAACCAATTGCAGGACAAATATACTAAAATATATTAGTATAAATAAAAAAATTAAATAAAATTTAATAATTTAAAATAAAATTTAAAATTTTTATAGAAGTGACTAGTTTCTCTTTTTTTATGATTTCGTCACCTCGAATGAAGGTGGCACCAGCTGCCGCCTGTCTGCATCACTTGTGTATAGCCTGAAGAGGTATCATTCACCAATAGGAGTGAAGTAAAGTGTCCCAGCAGCTTTGTGGAGCAAGACATATTTCTCAGCAGTGCAAGTTCGAAACCTACTCAAGGCTTGCACCAAGTCAAAAAGGAGCTTGTGAGAACATCTCTTTTGCTAGATCTATTGTGCAAAACTTTCTATTCTGCTGAACTAACTGTAGAAGAGAAACATGCTTCTGGGTAAGTAATTCCATGTGGAGGCTGAAATCTGTCTTTCAAGCAGCTGCATAATAGAGCGCTGTATGCTTGCTCCAGCTGTATGGAAGGAGAAATGTTTAGCTGATTTATTTTTAATAGCAATCCATTAGTGAAAGCTGTACTCATTTGCTGCAGTTTAGGAACAGAGTAGTCAAATTTGGAAGTCTTAGCACTGGGGGTGACTGTGATCTATTTTTTAGATACTTTTTATCTTCGAGTAAACTGCGTCAAAGAAATACAAATGCCAAAATTAGCATTTGAACTTTTTTTCCCTCTGTTTAGATGGTAATCGTGACATTTTCTGAAGGAAGGCTATAAATGAAAAATTTTCGTACTAAGTCCATTGGAACAATGTATTTCTCAAATATGAAAATAAATATTTCTTTTTTGAGCCTACTGATAGTTCACTGTAAAAAAATTAATGCTTAATTATTGCATGTCTTTAATTCTCTTTTATCATTATTATGATGACTAGTACTATTTATATAATAGTCTTAATAAGCACAAATAGTAGTAGCATTTGAAATAAGGAATGCCTTTATGTGTATTTTAAAGAACAACTTGAAATTATTAATTTTCTGAATTGTTAATATGATGCCGATTATACAGCATTGCTTAACTGCAATGTTAAAATGTACATGATGCATTCAAAAAGTTCCTCTTAGAATGCCTTGTTAGGTCAGAAACATAAATGCTCTCTTCTGTCCTCAAAGTCCTGTTTATAGTTAGATGATTAGCTTGTAGAAAACACCTATAATTCTTTTTTTCATACAAGGCAACCTTGACTGGAGGAATGTCATTCGTAGGTTTTTCAGCTTTTGAAATAAATAGTAATTGAAGACTCATTTTCTGTGATTTCAATGTTTAAATTACTTTTTGTTCTGTGTAAGTATGATCATCCTTGGTATGTAGTAAATTATAAAATGACATCTTATAGGATTCCATTGCTTTTAAAATTATTACGTAGTATTTCTCTCTTTTACCTAAACTGATGAGTGATTATTGACCATAATTTTTTGTTACTGTGTCCTTGTTTAAGTTTCTGAAGACAAGAAAACAGCCTGAAGAGGTGCTTTTGTGAGGCAGAATGTAAGATTAGTGCAGAATTTAGCTTAGTCTGGTGAGATGATGATATTTCAGAAAATTAGGTTACGTGTTTGTATGTGCTTCAGGACTGTTAATACAGCTACTTCATAAGCATTTATCCCTTGTCCTTTTTCTTTCCATATATGTGTCTGTGGCATTGTTCCTATGTTTTTGTTTGATGATCATTTTTATACCTTGGGTGCTGGATTCTTTTTGTAGGGAATTGCTTTCTGGTTGTTCTAGACCTTTGCTTCCCTGTCATTTTATATGTTCAGATACAGTCACAATAGTAATTTGCTGTGTTGCACAGAAATACATGTTGCAGCAGATTTAACAGGGAAGCCTGAGAGGAATCTGGTGATTTTGGTTGTTCCCATTGTTCATTTACTTGATTTCAGAAATCTCTATTTAGAAATGTGTTAATTCTATCTGAAATTGGAGCAGCACATCTTCCATTCAGCCTTCAAGATGCTTTGTTATAAACATCACCAGACACAGCTTCCCTCTGCTACCATTATCATGGTAATGTCTAGATTCACATTTATCTTTGGCTTCCCAGCATGGCTTATCTGAGAGCCCACAGAATGAGCCACTCTGCAGGGCAGTGCAGACAGCCCAAAAATCTTGGGTTGTTCCTGTCTCCTGGGAGACAAGGCATAGGCAGTGGACAGTCCATGCTGGCCAGGCATCATCTGTCTGCAGCTTTGGCTAGGAAGGGGCAAGCCCAGAAATGGTTTGCCAGCTGAGAGAGAAAAGTGAGAATCCAAAGCATGGTGTCAAGCCTTTGGGGACAGTTGGACTGGGATTAAAGCAAAGGAGAAAATTCTGTCTATTCAGAAAGTGAAAAAAAAAAACAAACCCACAACCCAATAGAACCAAACAAAGTGGTACCTCCAATGAACAACAACCCCCTAAACAAACCAAATTCAACTAACCTAAAAAGTTTTAACCCATCAAAACTTCTTTATGCAGAACATGCAGCTCTGTTACACTGAGAGAGAATCTGTTGAGAAGGGAAACCAAATAAGATAGGAATTTTGGCAAGAACTGAGCACTACAAATGCTGGCAGATGGGGGAAAAGTCTGACCCATACTGGTACCAGTGACTATCTTGACTCTGCTTTTGAGGAAGCAGGGACCAGAACTGAGTTACAGGGACTAGGGATAGTAAGTGGGGGTCAGAAAGGGTCCTGGAAAGGGGGGATCTGAACAGGAGTATGAACCTATGGGAGGTCTCTGAGTAACGAAGGGTAATCCATATGTACAGAAGAAGTCTGCTGTCACTTTCCAAATGATTTCTTCTAAAGACAGTAATTTAAAAAGGAAAGATGATACCAGCCTTATAGGTGAACAAAAATTTCAGTAATGTGGCACTGGTAGCGAACAGTGTGCAAATAGAATTTGTGTCAAAGGTTTGTGTTTAGATGAATATCCCAGATGCATGTACAGATATCTTGGTTTTGCAGAGCAACATTTGGGTTTGTTCAGTACTTGAAAATTTGGCCTTTGGGGAGAAGATGCTTTTATGTGCAGTATTACTGAGATGCTTTGAGCAAAGTTTAAAATTATATTCTATGGCTGTAGAGAACATTGACATCTTTTGGAAGACTTATTCAAATATTCTTATGGTTGATGCTGTATTCATATTTGAATAAATTCAGGAAAGATTCGTCCAAAACTATTTCAATCCAGTACTGCTTTAAAGAAACAGGAAAATCTAATCATTTCATCACTTAAAGCTGCTTAAACCTTCAGGGGAAAAGGGTTACTACTTAAATTTCAGATGAAAGGAGTGTTTTGTGAATTCATCTGTGTCATGTATTCATACCTGAATTAAAATGAACCATGATGTACTGCACTTTCTCAGCAACATTACATAAACTTCCTTGTTCTAAAACATGCACAAGTTTGAAATGTGCAAACAAAACTGAAAGAAACTTTGCAGTAGTTTCTCCACAAGCAGGAAGCCTAATATTTACACAACAATCAATAGAGTAAAGAACACGGAGACAGGCAGCACTCTCTCCTACAAATGTTGGTTTAACTGGTAAAAGAAGGTAGGATCTATCTGAACAACAAGTTGCTTTTAGCTAGACCTGTTTGGTTGGGGATGGGTTTGGCTTGAATTCTGCAGAACCTTGTTGGCCATGGTTTGGAGCTGTGCAATTAAAACAAAGGATTGGGTTGTAGTATGTTATATTGGGAACAGTTTTCTTCTGCATTAATTTCTGTGATTTTGATCAGGTCTTTCAGTAATGTTTTGGTGAGACTGTAATGAAGATTAGTTTAAGAAATGTCTGATCCTGATTCAGCTTGCTTTGCAGAAAAAAGAAGTTTCTTTATGTATGATTAACTTATATTTCTCTAATTCTTTTCTGTCATGTTTATTAGTTTATCCTGTGTGCCTTTAGGGAGACTTTTGTCCTCGCTGTGGGTGGGAAGGTAAAAGTGCAAGAATGCACTGACCTCAGTGCAAACCAGAAAGGGACAAGAAAGGACAGAGGACAGTATACTTTTATTTCTTGTTATTCTCTGATATACAAGCCTAATATTATTATCTCACAATAAAAATTGGCAATTTTCGATTAAAGCAAAAAGTTGCTGAATCCAGGAACCTGTAAGAGGAAGCTAAACATGTTCCTTGTACCTCTTGTTTACATTATCCTTCCTGCAAGAACTCAGAAAAACACTGTTTTTCCCTAAATTCAGTGGGTAGGAACAATTGCTAGTTACATGAGTTATCTACAGAGAATGTTACAGAAAAACCTGCCTGTCCTCAAACCCCTGGATAAATCCTGTCCATTGGAATGAGAGGAGGCAACTGGGCTATTGGGGCTGAGCTAAATTTATTGGGTTTGAGAGTGGACATTTTGCTCTTTTACCCTGGTGGTGTTTTTCACTGCTGCAGTGGTTGCAGGGACCAGGTATGGGAAGGTGCTGGCAATGGCATCAGCTTTAGAAGTCACATATTCCTTTCAGAGGCTGGTCAGAGTTTCTGGGAGGTTGCTGAAATCTCTGAGGCAAAGGTGAGGATAGGGAAAGATGATTTTCGACACTTCAGAAGGCACATCAATAAACTAAATTATTAGAGACAGGCTTAGCCAATTCTTTCATGTACCAATAGTCAGTGGAAATATAAGAAATTCTCTCAAACTTTTAAGAATCCATTGCAGTAGAAAGCATCAGACAATCTTAATTGGGTAATATCTATCAGTTTTAATTTTTTTAAGCTTATATACGCTCAAGTTACTTTTAATGGCTGTTCTCAGAAGTGACTTGAAGTTTAAAGCAATAACAGAAAGTTAAACCAGGCAAGGAAAGCTTCAACTAATAGACTGACATAAGTTACAGAGAAATATGGTTTTGCAATAAAAAGTAATGTGCAAACCTCCTAAGTAAATGTGTTGCCTGTTGTAGTAATACAAACCAGATAGTGAAGTTCAGCCTATATGAAAACAAACTTGATTTTGTAGTCTTTTTGGTTAAAGTCTCTGTTTCATTAGGTAATTTCATTAACAGTTATTACCAAAGAGAAATGTACTTCAGTCTTCCATGTTTCAAAGGGTAGTGTATGCCAAAGAACTTTTATATACACCCTTCAGGCATAAGCCCAGACCAATGTCCAGTATTCCCTGTTAAAGCAGATTCCTTCACTTGAGGAGGTGGAGACTGGTATGACAGTGAGAAGTGAGGTTATCCACAAGTGATGAAGCATCTCACTAGATCTCATCATGATTAACACAGAGAACTTCCTGTATGCTATTTTCAAAACTAACCTCCTGGCCATCCTGGACCTTCATATCCACGCAGAACTTCATTTGCATTGCTTTCTTTTTTAGCACCCTCCTTGCATGGCTGTGCATGTGTAGCTAAGCTACTACTGTTGAAGCAATTTTTAATTTTTTTTCCTCTGCTTTTAGCAGGTATTTACAGAATAACTAAAATGTATATCTTTGATGCTGTGATGAGAATGAGATTGTTCTTTCTAGATTCTTATGGGGAACCTGAGGAAAGATGGAGCTTTCAGAATGGAGGAAAGAAAATTGCTTTTTGAACTCTTTCCTTTTGTCACTGTACAACAATACATGCACTGTTAAATGTCAAGGCATTTGTCCAAGGCAAAAGAAAGCTCAAGTTTGTCTTCCCATATCTTGGTCCTGGTTACCTGAGTATTTCTTGTTCAGTGAAGCACTCAGTCATACCTTTCACCACATTACACAAACACCACATTGCTTAACAGCTTGGAATGGTGCTCTAAGCCTGTAGAATAACCTATTTTGATTGACAGAGAAAAGGCTGATATTAGTAAAACCCCAAGACAAAACACTGCCCCCCAAAATGCTAAACTTGTCATATAATCCTATAGTTATGTTCAATTTGGAGTACTCTTTGTTCATTGTTGTAAATAAACTGAATTATAGTATATCCTTGTATATAATATATACATTTAAAATAGGTTTATAAGTATTGCAGACTCTGGAGACATAAATTACTTTCATATTGCTTAAGATTACTGAGGAACACAGCTCTACAGGGTTATTGGGAAAGTAGTTCTTGCTGCCATGTATTAGGAGACCTTCATAAAACTAAAGGGCAGAATGCAACAAGTGGCTGCCACATAAGTCAGCCTCAGATCAGTTTCTCTTTTAAAAAGTGCTATATATTTACAAAGCAACATCCAGTGATGACTTTTAAAAAGGGATGTGGAATTATACACTTTTGTCTACATTTCTTGGCTTTTTTAGTTTTTTTTTTTTTTTTTTTTTTTTTTTTTTTTTTTTTTTTCTTGGGTGTTTTTTGAGGGGGGTTGTTTGTTTGTTTAGTTGGTGGGTTTGAGGGTTTTTTGTTGGTTTGTTTTGGTGGGGGTTTTTTTGCTTCAGGAGGTTTTAGGTTTACTTCAGATGATGTACCAAATTAGAAGAATTCTGAAAAGGTGACTAATTTTTAATAGAGTTCAGCAATACTTCCAGGGCTGCTATTTGGTTGATTCGTGGGTTTTATTTCCAGTGCAAAAATGAACCAATTTTTTGCTATTAACCACTACTTTTTAGTGACTTGGAGTACCACATATTAGTCTATCACCATGCTGTGGTGGCACAGCTGAAAGAGGTAGAAATGTCAATAACAGGTCTAAAAAATAGTTTGGAAATGGTCTTTAAAAACTTAGCACCAACTTCCTGAAATGACAGGCACAGCAGAACAAGAAAGCACGTGAAAAGAGAGTAATTCAAAGTCTTTAAATCTTCTGAAAAGATTGAGGAATAAAGATAGACTCAGTCCTATGGTTTAACTGGAAAGGTTGTTTGCATGATTTTGATGGCACAGAAGGAGTAGCTGTTCAGCCAGTAAAAGATGTAGGGAATACTGGGAGGTGAGGGAATAAGGTGTGCACCTCTTTATCCAGCAGCCTTTTTGTACCTTATGGTATCTGCTGAGCTATAAAGCTGAATGATCAGGTTTTAGAAAGTTCCCTGTGACTGTTATCCTTTATCTTTAATTTTTTATCTTGTAGTGCTGTTTTTAATGGAAGCTTTGCTGCTTGCTGCAGTGGAATGAGGAGCTGGCCTCTGGAGCAGTATGTTGTATTTCTGACATGCTTTAAAACAAAAGGCTGATCACCATCTCTGCTGCCTATCAGCTGCTTAATGTACTGCAGGTCACACTCACAGGGTTCATGCTTCAGCTCAGTGTCTTGGCTGGCTTGCTCAATGTTTGTTTTTCACTCATGTGATTCCTCTGAGGCTAGTGGAATTAATCTAATGGACAAGAGCATGTGTGAGAATAGAAATAGGATCAGCAATCCACAAAATCTGGTATTTGTCCAGTTTAAATGAAAGATAAGTAAATTCTTAAAACGAGGGGTATTTCCATTTTAGTTTCGCATCTTGAGTGCAAAGGAATCCATGGGGAGCAATGTACATTTCTGATTAAGTAGAACTCTAGCTGTAGAACAAAATTAATCAGTTTTTCACTGGGCATACTCAATAGTAAGGGATACACTTCAAGATGAGCAGTGTTAAGACTACATAATTACTGTGTGGCTCTGTGCTCTTTAAATTTTAAAATTATGGTAATTATCACATTTAAAATACATTTTATAGGTTTTAATATTAAAAGTACAATTGAAATACAAGTGAAGCTGATATTGAAAATAGACTGCACTCACTAATTTCATTACTTTCTGATTTTGCTTTAAAAGTCCTAAGCTATTTGGTTTTCCTGCCTTTCCCATGGGTCACTTTCCTTTTGCTTTATTGAATAGATTGCTCTGGATATTGGTTTTCCCGATATTAAGCTTTTGAAATACCATTCATTTCTTCCATCTCGTCATTCCTAATTATAACCACGGTGTATCAAACTAAGGGACACTCTTTGCTTACAGTATTTATGCCTCAAACATTTGTGGTGCAGCAAGGGCTTCAGATAGTAATTTCCTGTTAAATTAATCCTGGTATTAGAGGTAGGAGTGGTGTTCTCTGATTGAACTGAACAGTCTTTATAATCTCATTAGAATATTTATTTTAAAATTGTTGATTTCAAGTCAACTCACCGGTACCTTTAGAACCCTGCCTTGCTAGCAGTGAAGTTAGTGACTGGTTGTGTCCTGGTCACCAGGACCCTGAAGGTGACACCGGGTGTTTTGTCATTTGAGTGTTGCTGTTCCTTTGTGTGCAGCAGCCTTGGAGCTACTTTTAGTGGCATTCTCTGTGCATATGTGGTGCTTTGAAACACGTTTCATTGCTTGAGAGGTCTTCAAGCCAAATGCTTAGTTCCAGCAGCTGTAAATAGTGTCACTTTCCTGTTTTAGCAGTCTGCTCATGGAGCATTAAGCTTGTCTATCTTTTCATTTATGAGTCCCTGTTCAAGTCTGGCCATTAAGAAATAGTATCAAATAATGAAAGAGATGGGATCTTATTACGGCTTAATAACAGTGGAACAAAGCAAACAAAAACAAGTAAATAACTTTCTACAGGATTCCAATTTTAATTAAATTAAATGTAAAGACTTACTATACTTTGGTGTGATTCTTAAGAGCTAGTGATAGTCTTAATGTTCCAAAGATACATTACCAGCATCTGAGTAGTGTTTCGAGTTAACAGGAATGAGCAGCTTTTGTGAGGGTGAACTAAAGAGGGTGAGCTGATTACAGAAAAAACTAACCACAGAACACACATTAAAACTTTCTAATACTTGGTCTAAATAGGAAGGATTCATCCAGATACATCCAACATTCTGAGTCTGCAAACCTTTGGATTTATTTTGCTCCTAGTTGGAGTAGTAAGATTTGGGAAATCTTCTGTTACAGCTGCCTGAGAAGTACTTTGAGATGTAATTATGCAAGTCTAACAAAAATGAGGATATCTGCACTGTCTTTGCTTTTTAAAGTTAAACAAAGGAAATGCTTCTACTTGAAAGAGAGGAATTGCTCCTTGCAAATCCAAACCTCAGGGACTGAAATCCTAGACCCTTAGAGCAAAAAAGTGTAAAAAATATTAAGAAGCATAACAAAGTTTCTACAAGTCAGTATTTTGTATCCAATTGTGAGTCATTCAGTACTTAAAAGTTATGTAATACTATCAATTATGAGTACAAATCCAGGGGGAATTTTAAGGCCTTTCATCAGAGCTTTAAAACTATGATGCCCTAAGGATTAATTCCCGAAGGAAGTATGAACATAAATAATAATGTATCTGCTACTGACCTCTGAGAAAATATATAAACTCAAATTAAATTGCAACTGGAATGATTGTTCACACCAAAAGGATCAAAAAGAGGAAAGATGGACTTAGTAGAAGAGCAGCAAGGTTTCTTAATTTGAGCTCTTGCAAGGCCATGGTGTGGTGGCTGTGGCAGCTCCTCCGTGCTCTGCCCGGGCCCCTCGCTCCAGGGCAGCACCACAACAACTCTCTGCCAGACTTCCTGGGGAAAGGCTTCTCACACCTGTGCCTTCACACCTTTTCACAGACCAGTGCAGCAAGGAACTTCTTAGCTAATACGGCAAGACAGCAGTTAAATCTCTGCTTTTAGTGGTTATTGCCAGAAGTTGTATGATCTGTAGGTGTGTTCGCCAGTTTCTGCATTGTTCTTTGTTTTGGTTATTTGATACCTTTTAAAACTTTATGTATTTGACCTCTGTTCACTGTTCCTCTTAAATGCAGTTCTCTCTCTACACTTATGTAGTCTGAGAACCCTACTCCTTCAGCCCTCGTTTATCCAGATACTGTTCTTTATTTAAGGTATTTAAAAATAGAAGTATAGGAGCTGAAATACTAGGCAAACTGCTAGCACTGCAAGTCAAGGAAAGATTCATACTTTGTCTGAAGAAGTTATATGTCTGTTTTTTTCTCAGGTTTCCTTAAATAAATTAAGCTATGCTTCACAAAGATGCTAATGCAGTGTACCTCACAACAATTTTGTGTGAATAGCTACTAAATTTTAAATACATACCCTTTCATTATGCCTCATCTGTTATGAATATATGTTAATCTTCAAATACAACTTGTCCTTGATGTTATCAATGCCTTGATTTGTTTCTTTTTGAATTCCATCTGGAATTTTTTGCATTGACAATTCTTTTCCAAAAGTCTTTCCTCTATAAATTAGTCTTTCCATATAACCCTTTAAACTGAACCCTTTTATTTCCTGTCCCCACCACACATTTATTTAAATTATGTTTCAGGGATGATTTTTTTGCTCCCAAGGTGAGGGCAGCAATTCCAAACACATTTGATAAAAATACCATTGGGGCAGGTTCTGAGGCTGCCACTCAGCCTGTTTCCTTTTCCCCTTAAGTTTTGCCTCATTTCATGGTGCTTGGACTTCTTTCCCTTCCATTCAGTCTTGACGGTGGGGGCACAAAGATCAGAAATGTCATTGTGGTTTATTATTATTATTTTCATCATCCTGGGAGGTGGTGGAGTCACCTTCCCTGGAAGCGTTTATGAAAAGATGGTGTGTGCTGCTTAGTGCTGTGGTTTTGACAAGGTGATGTTTGGTCATAGGTTGGGCTTAATGATCTCAACAGTCTTTTTCAATCTAGTTAATCCTGTGATTATTATTTTTAATATTTGTCTTTTCCTTCAGCTCTCCCTTTCAGAGAGGTGTAGAATTGGACTTTGCAATCTGTCATCAGTGATGTGCCAGACCACATTTTTCTGTCTGTAGCTGGTTGTGAGCTGGCTCAGGCTCAGAACCTGGTGGGGTGGTGCCCAGGTCTCCAGGTCTCAGCCTCCTGCTGCCCCTGATGGGTGCTCTGCCAGGGCTGTGCTGTGTGCTGTTGTTGGGCATCCCTGTCACAGGAGAGAGGCTGCTGCTTCTCTCCTCCATCCAAGGAGAGCACTTTCTCTTTTTGAAATGAGCTCGTCTTGCTGGGTGTCTACCCAGGTGATTTGCCTAAGTTGTGCAATCTGTGTGATTGACCAAGCCTAGAGCAGGACCAGCTGAGGTTGGATTAACCAAACCCCTGAGAGTGGGCAAGGAGCTTATTTAAAATATGGTCTTGCATGCTTTTTGATGAAGTTGCTTTTATATTCCTACTCCTTCTGTCTGTTGTTGTTGTGATTGTTTACATCATGTCCCTTAGTCCTTAGATGAGTGATGTCTGAGATGCTGAATTGTATCTTCTTCTCCCTCAATTGACAGAAAATTGCTCCCTCAGAAGAACAAAAAGTAGTGATTTTTAAGGACTTTATTTCCATAAGAAGCACCTTTGCTGTATTTCGAGAACTTGTAAAACTAGAATCAATCTGTGTGTTTAATTTCAGTTTATCATTAGAGTGTTCTCACTCAGCTGGAAACTCCCAAGCTGGAGGAACAGACCTCCACTGTTCCAGCCTGCCTGCCCTTTCATATATTAACATTTAACATTTTTGCTCCTGTGTGAACTCCAAAGTCAATTCAAGGCTTCTTAGTAAAAACAGATTTTGTCCAATGTGAGCAATACCTCATAATTGTCAGTGTGAAGAGCTCTTTCTGAAATGTCAACAAAATGTATTTTGGCACAGAGGCCAGGTTGTTGAAAGCTGAGGGTTCACAAGCGGCCACAGTAGAGGTGAAAGGAGCCTCAAGTGGGGATATCAGGGCTGTGGGGAGCAGAGGCAAAGGCAGGGGAAGAGAAAATTCAGTGACTGGGAAAGGGTGTGCAGGAATCTTTCAGCAGAGAGGCCTGGTGAGGAGGAGGAAGAATCACTTGTATTTCAGTTTGCCTCCTCCTCTTCTGCATTATCCCCTACTACTTGTTGTCTTGCTAGAATATTCCTCCTGACTATTATCCTGCACCTTGCAGGAACAGACAAGTCAAGGTCTGCTCATGGGGCAGGAAATTGAGGGCTAAAGCTGCTCCTGCTGCTGGGGCAGGATCAGGCAGCAACCCCTGGGAACAGGTTTTGTGTTCACTCTGCCATTGAGGTGTTGGGAGCAGGGCAGCAGTGTCAAATTGAGGGTGAGGCAAAGGCTCTTGGACAGGAAAATATTCTTTCAGCTGTTCCTGACAGCTGCTTGCTCTGTCTGTGGGATGGCTTTGCAGGACAAAGTTCTGATTTATTGCATTTTGCTTATACCAAACCAGGGATAATCTGCTATTTATAATTATCTTTAGAAATCCTCTGACTTCTCAACAACAGGATTTAAGATAGAAAAGGTAATACTTACTCTGATCCCATGCATTCTGTCCACTCAGGAGCAGGAGCTGTGGGGAGATGGAAGGATTTCAAAACCTAGGACTGGAATCTGAAAGGTGCCAAGTATCCCAGGGCTGAGTGCCCTCAATTCCCATCAGTTACAAGTTACACTGTAATATGAGTTAATGGATTATGAGCAGAGAGCAGTGGGATTCAGCTGTTAGTCTGAATCTCATATACTCTGCACATACTCTGTACAGGAAGGGTTGTACTGGAGAGAAAGCAGATCTGCATGGCTAGAGGAAAAAATTCAAGGAGGGAATCCTTGATTTTTTTCCTAGATTGTGTTGTGTTTCTATGGATGAAGCAGCACTTAGCGTGACATGGTGAAACACTTGGTGAGGAAGGTGAAGGATGAAGCTTCTTTATTGCCTTCCATTTTGAGACATAAGAAGAGAAAATCTATATGTAAGAAGAGAGAATAAGGTAAGGGTCTTTGTGAAGTGACTGTTTTATCCTTCAGAGTCAGGCTGGAGTCAACTTGTGCTGTGTTTGTCTCTTGTGTCACAGCAAAGAGACAGTCTCCTTTGCCTCTTCATTAGCAGCAGAACTACAGTGGTCAGGAAGAAACACAAGGCTCTTTTTGTCTTTGCCTCTTTTTTTTTTTTTTCCTTGAGCAAGGCTCTGACTCAAAACTTACTATTGAACATAAATTCCATTAGAACCTGAAACTCAGTACTGGCAAGTAGCATCCTATTGCTAAAGAATAACCATTTCTTGAGCATTAAGATTGTTATTCAGCTGTTCTTTTGTCTCTATGGCAACTTTAAGCAGTAACAACAAAGCAGTAGGTGATGTTGTCAGCCAGAAATCTGTAATGTTACTTCAAGGGATTGTTGATAGCAACAAAATGGATGCCAGTGCATGGTCACTTACAGCCAGTAATTGATACTGCACCTATGGCTGAAGTATCACAGCATGAGACATTTTAAAGGAGAAAAATACACCAGAAAAAGTAAGATTGATGTAATTGGCATTTTTTATAAATTATACATGAGGTCCTGCTTTAAATTCAAAACTGTGGTTTACTTTCTCTAACGGAAGGAATTGCATGAAAAGTGAAGAGCTCCTTGTATATAGAATGCTATATGCCACCTGGAGAGCAGCTCAAACTTTCTTCTCAGTTTCTTGATGGAACAGAGAACAAGAGCCGCTTTAGAAAAGTGGAGTCTGTTCCTGAAGTCAATAAAAGTTGAAGTTCTCATCTAACTTCAGTGTTGATCTGGAAAAGAAGTATGTTAAAAAAGAAAAGGCAATGCTTTTCTTAAAAATAATAAGATAAAAAGGCATTGGGGTGGGATTATCATCAGGTTTTGATCTTAATCTCATGGTGTCAGGGATTTGGAAGTATTACTGACATGTAAAATTGAAAAAAAAAAAATCAGAGAGAAAAAGCCATGAGAAGGCCAGACTGAACACAGCTGGGACTATTGCTGGAAACCAACTATGAGTTAAAAATTTTAAAAAGGATGATTGATATTAAAGCAGGGAGAATAAAAATTATAGTAGTTTTTATGTAGAGACATGCTAAATAAGGAAATCCATTCTTAAGAAAAAGTGGTGTCAACTGTGTTAAGTTAATGAAAATAAAACTATTATTTTGAGTAATTTTTGTCTGATATTTGACAAATCTATATGAACTGCTGGTGCTGGATGTACTGTGGGAATTCTGCCTCTTAATACATATGTATGCATGCTGTCAGTGCAGTGTGTACCAAGACACCTTTCGCAATCTTGAATTAGCTGAATCTAAGTTCCATTTTCTCCAGTTAAAGTGTTATGTTAGTGCTCTGTATTTTGTAAAAGTCTCACCTCATTTATTGAATGTAGGGTTCCCCATTTTTGAACTGTTATCAAAGAAGCCTTTTCTCCTCCATGAGAAAGATGGAGGATGGAAAGTGCAACCAGTTGTTCTCCAGAGCTTACTTGGCAGCATCAAAGAAACCCTATTTTGATGCAGGCAAACAGAACAGCTTCATTCACTGACAAAAGCACAGGATATTATCTGATGTCTCTCTTGGACTTCAGAAAACTGGACAGATACTCAAGTGGTCCTTGGTTACTCATGGCTCCAGTTACATCTGCTTGTCCTTCTTAAATTAAAGTAACATTTGTGTATTTTGTTTAATGTGTTGTCTTCTAATAATTTAGCCTACTTGTACTGGGAAACACGTCCAGCTCTTGCTTAAAGTTTGATTTCCTTATGTTTTTTCATTTGTCTCATATATGAAAACTTTTTGAGTAGTCTTTTGGGTCTCAAAGTGTATAGTTAAACCCAAAGCATGCATTTAATTCAAATAAAATAATAGAGTTTTTGAAGTTCCCAGTTATTTAGACTCTCTTAACACTCTTAATGAAACTGAAATTCTAAGCTACATTGTCAACCTTTCAAATATCAACATGTTGTGTGACAAAACTTAAGCTGAGCACTTACACCATGTATTCAATTTTTTTTGCTTACAGCTTCTTGTGCTGTGCAGTTTGAGACGAGATCATTTTAAAGGAGCAATGCAGCCACTGTTGTGGTTGACACTGGAATATTTCAAAGGAGTACACTGTTACAAGCTGTTTATTACTTGGTGTTAACAGCTCCCTAACGGTCTTGGGAAAAGTTTAGTATTAGGTTGAATGAATTAACAAAATTTTTGTCTTGCTTATTTTCTCCTATTTTTTAAAAAGTTTATACAAATATGTATCCTTCAAAAGATGGACCACTTAAGAAAGCTGTCTTTGTAGTCAGCACTGATGTGGCTCTCTACAAGGGATCAGTTCCAGATCAGGGCTTGAACTTTGTGTGAAGCTGAAATGATGAAAAGTGGAATAGTTTACAGGAGCAGGCTCCCATGGGGTGACACCCTCAAGGCAAAGTCTCCTGCCTTGCACATGGTGCTGAGGGGAGATACCAGTGACATGGGGAAGAGTATATACTATTCCTACATATTCTACCAGTTCTGCTGTCAGCACATCACTGTCATGTCAGCAACTAAGAAAACTGTTTTTTGTTGTTTTTTTTTTTACTTTAACCTACTCATTCATTTTTCTCATACATTCAACTATATGTAAAGCAGTACTAGATGAGAGAATGGTGGGAATCTTCTTTTGAAGAGTAAAATCAACTTGGATAAATGGTCTTGATGAGATTAATTGATATGGGTCACTACCAGTGGGGGTCTGTAGTTGCCAGGGCACTTAATGAAATGAACTTGTTTTTAATGAGAGGCAGGATAACAGTAGCTCCTGAGACTGTCAGGCTCCTTTTGTTAAAGTGGTTAAAGGTACTGGTACTGGAGGTTTCTCTGTACCTGTTTGCTCTCTAGAGAAGGCCAGTTATGTAAGTAAAGGTGCCAAATGTATGTCTGCCATAGGAACTGGAGGTCACCAGGTAACTCCAGCCTGGCCTCAAACTGAGCAGTGCCTGCTTAAGTCAGTATCCACTCAGGCTCGATTCTGTGAAGTCAAATCTGCTGACTCGATCAGTGAAATTTTATATCCCATTTTAGTCCTCTTCCCTTTGCTTGACTCTTTTGGGGAGCATTTTCCTTTTGACATATTATATGTGTTAAATCTCACCAATTCTGTAAGCTGTTCAATCTACAAGCAAAGCTATTATTGTCCTAAATTCCAGCCCTATAAATGCCTCTGAAAACCGAAAGTTGCGTATAATTCTTTTCTTTGTGTGTGTGTGTGTGATTTATCACCAGTGACAATTTTCTTTGAAAGCAAAATATATATTTATACTTTGTAGCTATGGCTTTTCCAGCATAAGCAAAACATGGAGCAGTGGGATTCCAGACCTTCAGGAAAAAGTGGTTGATATGTCTATATTGTTCTTACCTTTATTAGACAGAAGAGTTCTTTCAACATCTAGTTGCTATTGAAGGATGATGCTTGAAATGCCTAAGCAGTTGTTATAATTCCATCAATTATTCTGCACCATTAACAGCTATCATCTTTCTAATTATTTTCATATATATTTTCTTTTAAGTAATTAAAGTTCCAGACTATGAGCAAGATCTTGACACTTGTCATTATTTTCTATCTACTCTGCAAATATCACATAATCTTCCCGACCATTCCTTTAACTGTGACGTGTTTAGGGATTTTTGTAGCTTCTCATCAATAGATCTGTTAAAAGATATGATTTTAATTTTTTTTGAGGTTCACATGTGTATGGAAAATACACCAAGTTTCATGGAGCCAGTCTTTTTTTTTTTTTTTTTTTTTTTCTCTGCCAGCTTTTCACTTACCTGTACTTCTTTTCCCACTGTTCTGAGTGCTATTTATAGTAAAGTGATTTTCAAATAATGTAGTGACTGACATTATAGATTTAAGGTAGAATTCTTGTTTTATTTCACATACATGGATTGGATGACTTGAAATTGTCTAGCCTTACTTTCTATGATTCAATGATCAGATTTTAATCAAAATGCTTTGATACATGTAGGAATAATAGCTGAAAGTTGCCATCACTCTTGAAAGAGTAAATATAAGTTCTTGGATAGATATCTTCTTTTGTTGCCACTTGCACAAATCCTAATGTCCCTAAATGAAAGCTCCTTCTGCGTTTTGCTGATTCAGCTCACAGTGCTTTGCATGCAAGCTGACTGTTATAGTAGATGTAAGGGACATGGCAACTAGCAGCTGTGCTCAGGGTGTTTTATCATGAACTTTACTAGGAATGCATTATGGAGCATTAGCATTTAAAATGAGATACAACTGATATTTAGGAATAAAATTGTAAATCTTCTATTTACTGTGAAGATAAGCAGTGCTGCTTTTGACTATGACGCACATTTGTCCTTAATATGAAAATGAAACATTCCATGAACAAAAGCTCCCAGTTCCATTACAGCTGTGGAACTTTCCATTTCATGTGCAGAGGTATCATGACTCTGTACAAATTGCTTTGACAAAAATAGTATTTATATAAAGTGGAAAATTCCACTTGCAGAGTGAGAGGGAATCTTAGCAACCTTCTTTTCCCAGAATTTGCAACTGCTCCTGTATTGAGAACTACTAAATTGTTCAATTTTCAATAACCAGATTTAAAAGAAGTGTAAAAAGTTTTTCTGCTTTACTTCTCCACAGGAATGGGTACATAATTCCAGAATGATAGTGTTGGTGTTTATATTGTCTTCTGCACTTCAAGTGTAAAAGACTGCAAGTACCATCAGAAATAAAAATGCAAATTTGAAACAGAAATAAGTGTTCTTGTTTCTTAAGCTAGAGTATTTTACTGCTCTATACAGGGAAATGTAGAGCTATTTCTATCTATTTCTATGTTATAATGTTAAGCTTTTGACAACTCTGTGGAGGAAGGACTCACATTTTTGCCCTGATAAAATACATTGTATTGGGGTTCTCATTGATGTTAGCTGGTAACATATGCTCGTGGTTTTATTTGCTTCTGTTAAATTTTGTTGTATTGATTTCTTGATCAAAACTCATGATAAAATTTTCTGATATGGTGTCCTTGAAATTAAGCAAGGCCATGGTTGTACTTCATCAAATAAAAATTCAACACTATCAATACCTTATTGCAAATTGTCTTTAACAAGTGCAATCATGGTACCTATTGCTGGTCATCTAATCCTCTCTTTGCCAGTGTGGAATTGCTTCTCTTGTACGTACAGCACTGTTTTATTCAGTCTTGATAGAAATGCATGTGCTGTTGAGAATCTCAAAATCTCTTAGGAGATTATTTCCACTCTGGTTCAGCTAAAAAAGGCTGCCACTGTGAACATTAAATGTGTCTCAGAATAATCTTGGCGTCAAGAAGCTTTCTGTGATGTTCAGACCTGTTTTTCTCACATCTTTTATTTCAGTTCTCTCTATTCTCCAAAACCTTTCAGAATTCTTTACCTCAGAAATCTTTTAAAGAGGTGTACCCCCTCTAGCTTCTACATCTGTCATGTATTGTTCCAAGGGTGTCCATATTAAATTTTTTGTGTTTTCTAGACTTCCCAGAGCTTGCTTTACCTCGGTCTCTTTTCAATTTGTAAATCCTTTTGCAGTTAAAAAGTACCTGCTGCTCAGCACAATAAGCTTTATCAGAGATGGAGTTATGAGTCCTTCCTTCACGTAAAGGATACATGGATAGTTTGAGCTTTTCCCTTCATGCTGTGACCAGGTTATTAGGCCTTCTCCTCCTTCACCTTAATTGCTACTCTGGCAGGTCAATCCCTTGCTCTTTCAACTCAAATATTATTTGGAAGCATATTTTTACTATTTATATCTTTTTACTATTTATACCTTTTTCCTATATTTCTCTCTGCATGATGAAGGGCACTAATTTTTTTCAGATAAAATGTCTGGATATTTTTATTTTCTGTAGTTTTTTTGTCTAAGTCTTTTTAACTCTGCAGTACTGCCTGAAAGAGTGATTTATCAATCTATGCCTAGCCTGGGTGATTTTAGATTGATTTACAGATTTTCTCTGCTGTTATATTTGAGCATGTATGTACAGAAATAGAAATATTGGGTAATGCTCATCATGTTCAAACCTCTCTTCTTGTAGGCAACAAAGTTTGAAATCTCAAAATCAAATGTTCTTCTCTGATGCATGCCACACTGGAATCCAGTTGCTCTTATTTCTTCTTATTCCCATTTTAAGTTAATTTTTCCTACTTTTCATAATGGATCCCAAGAATTAAATAATTTGCTGCAGTTGAGCACTCATGTCACGGGATGACTTTCTCAGTTTGTGTTGGAGGCATATTTACTCTTCTTTTTTCATGTTGAATGATTTCTCTTCTGACATCCTTCATTGCAAACAATGCTGTTAAATCTGGGGGAGAAAAGAAAATGTTTACGGCTGTTTCGTATTCTGTCTCTGGTATTGTGTAAGGACAAACCAATCTTTTCTTTTTCCTTTTTTTTCCTTTTTTTTATTCCAGTTGAGGCATTAATCATAATAATCAATTCATGTGTATTCCATAATTCAAATGTGTTCCATAAAGCATTTAAAATATATGGCATACATTTCTAGATTTTTATAATAGAAAACATATCTAAATGCCACTTTGCATGACCCTTTTTTTTTTTTTTTTTTGGTACAACTTTCGAAAGTGTTTAATAGATGTCTGAAAAGGTGCTGTACTGAAAGAGCCTGAAACTCTCTTTGCAAAGATGGTGAAATGGACCTTAAATTAAAAAAAAAACAAACCAAAGAAAACTAAACCCCAAACTACCAAAACTTGATGCATATTGCATCTTTAAGATTTAGCATAATTTACATTTCTCTCATAAATCTAAACATTTGCCTGTTGGCAAATGGACTTATTCTTCTATTTCCTCCAATCTGACTGTACTTTTTCAAATGCTAAGAATCTTTTCTTTGGAACCAGCTGAGGTCATCATGCATTTTCCTGGTCAAAATGCATAAAAGCAAGTTAATCATAAATTCAGTAATCTAATGTTCCTTCTGCTGACAGACATATACTCTAGTAATGGAGAAGTTTTTTCCAGACTCAAATCAAACAGAACTGTTTTGAAGATTCTGGAAAAAGGACACAGAAGTTACAAGGGTGTAGGAACCACCAGTGGAGGTGGAGGCAGATCACTTATGCTTCTTCTGGAGGTGACTGTGTTAAAAAAATGTGGGATCCTTCTGCAGGTGATGGAACCGCAACTGCAGAATGCAAGTTCAGAGATGTCTACTTGATCACCCGCTTGAGGAGCTCCAGCTCCTGAATTGGAGACTTTGGTTAGAATCCTTAGATTATATAGCACTGAGTGTATTCTGGGGTGTGATTTCAGTCTGGAAGGCTGTATTTATTGGGGAGATATGTGGTATATTTTAAACCCATTCTGGAATGCATGATGAACTGTGAAACTCAGTCTTGACCTTAACTAAGGAGCCAGTGTTTAATCACTTGCAGATTTAGCATGCTACTGTAGCAGATAATTATGTAAGATATTATAATGCAGACATCTGCACAGAAATGGAGGGAGAATCCAATAGAAGTGGTAATAGATAGAGGAGTGGATGGGCTGTGATTCCCTTCCTGCACTCCAGGTCACTGTGCAGGACTCCCCTGCTGGGATCCTCCTAGAAGTGCTGCTCTGTGGAATGTCAGTTGTTCACCTCTTTCCAGTCAGTGTTGGCATATTTCCTGTCCTCAATTGGTTCCTCTGTGCAGCAGTTTGAGAACTGTTAATCAACGAAGAGCATGTAGTAGTTTCTGTGGATGTAGAATCAAACTGACAACAGGAAACTGATAACAAATACTCTGGCACCTTGTCTTGCTATTGCTTTGCACTGGGAAAGGTTCAATATAGTGCCTGACCTGGCAGCTGCTGCCTCTACAGATCTCCTCTCACTGAATTTATTCAGCCAAATCTCACACTTGTACTGCTGCTAATCCTGGTGATTCTCTGGACTTAAAAGGAATGATGACAGATTTGCACCAGGGTAATAGATCCATGTTAAAATTATTTGCCGGAGTTTTGTACATCACACATCATAGCTCCAGATCTTAAGTTTATAAAAGCAAGCTTGCTTCTCTTGGTTTTGTAAATATAGGCAATTAAAAGGGAAAAACAGAGTTATATTGTAGTCTAAACATATACTCATCCAATGCCTTCAATTGTGACTTCAAAATCTGACATGAATAATTCTTTCTCAAAGAATCTGGGTAGCATTTCAGTGGTTTTGCTCTCCCTTTTGCTGGGAGTGGCATTATAGCTACTCAAAACATCACTGGGGGTGGAAGCCACGCCTTTGCAATAGCAGTATTTTTCCTCCTTTGTGCTTTTAGCCAGTTCTTTCTGCTTCACAAAACCAAACCACCCTTTCTTTGAATTACATACTTTCAACTCTTATTCTTAAGTTTTGAATATTTTAGAAATACAAAGTCATATTTCACACCTTATGCTTTCTGTTAAATGTGCATTGCCTTTCAGTCAGAAAATCCTCTCTTCAGTCTTGCCAATCACAAAGCATGAAGTGAGGTTAAAGATGTGTGGTACTCTTGAGAGAATTAATAAGAATGTTTAAATGTGAATTTAAAGCCAGTCATTGGGAATTTAAGCACATTCTTAAATCAGCCATCAAAACAGGGAGAAAAAAAAAAAACAACAAAGGGCTCACTGCTTCTTTGTCACTACACAGAATTACAGGCTCAATTATTTACCACAGTATATAACCAAGGATTTAGAAGTGAAAGGGAAATAGGCTACCTGTTCCTGGAGGCAAGCTGGAGTCTTTCTGCTGCTTAGAATCATCTTTAACTAGCATTTGGGATACTAAATATGAAGTATTGATTATTGCTTTTAAATCTAGAGTGAAATCTTACACTTATTTTTAAGACAGGAAAAATCATTATTTATTAGAACTGAGTAGGAGTTGCTTTTTAGTAGAAAAAAAAAATAGACAGAATAGCCATCTTGCTTGGTTTTTAATTATGCAGCAAAATGTTGCAACTTGATAACACACCAAACGCCCAGTAGTACATGCAGTTCTAAAAAAGAGGATTGAGTTTTTTTTCTCTGAGACATCCTTATCAGGATATTTCTTTTTATCAAGTATACTGTAAGGGTTTGAAAGGTCTTCTAAAAAAACACTTATAAGAACATAGCTGCAAACTGTCTTATGGCAGAGGCAAGTTAGGAAATGTGGCAAGAGTAATTTGACTAAAGTATAAAATTCCTACAGACTTAAGCAAAAAAGCTGTATGTAGAGGTAGGAAGTGGAAAGGGGTTTAAATTGGTAAGAATTACGAAGAAAGAGCAACATGGATCTGTAGGAAAAAAACCAGAAACTAAAATGAGACTAAAATAATCATCAAGCTTGAAGAAATCTTTCTGTAAGTGCACTTACAATACTTACAGAATACCAAATTGAAAGGTGGATTGTTATCATGAAAGTCAGATAAAACCAAGAAGTTTGGGTTGCAGGGCGCCATTTTTTAATTACTTTTTGTTAGAAAGATCAGTTGTGTTCATATGACAGTTGCCAATATAAACAAAAAAAAAAAGCCTGCAAGAACAGGTCAGAGTGTTTCCATGAAACAGAATCTTCAAAGCACTGGCTCTGACAGACACCCACAAGGATACTTGCATGGAAAATACAGATCTGTGGTACTTGCAAAAGAGGGTCCAGAGCAGTGGGAGAGCTGAAGGGGTCACAGTAATTTTTAAAGAGAAGAACAAACAGACTAACTTAAGTACTAATGGGGTATCTTCTCTTTGAAGAAAAGGAAAAATGAATTATGCCAAAGTCTATAAAGGAAATCAGGAGCTGAGTAATAACCAATGCAGCACATGAGCAGGAATCCCTACACTGTGAATGCATAATGTGAATTCTGTGTTTATAAGGTGAACTTGAGTTAACACTGCTGTGTTGTCAACTCAAACAGATACCATCCTGAGAGAAATAACTGGAAACATGATGTGGCAGGCATGAAATTTGACTGTTACACTTGCAGGAAAGATGAGGGCTACTTCAGATGAGTCTGGATGCGAATAAGACACATCAACAAAAATTGCTCACCAAAAGTTTTCTTGTCTGCTGCCTCTGACTTGGTACTCTCTGTTTCACAACCATGACTTCAGCTCGACCAGCTCACTGGTCTGCTTGAAGGCAAATTTCTCTTTTCCTGGTTTGTGTTTGCAGCTGGTGTGACTCCCTGTGCTGGCTCAAGGGTTAGGAGAAGAGGAGCAGTGGGGCTGCCCATCCTGCTCCTGGTGGCATCATGGAAAGTAGATGCAGGCTGTATGGCACATTTTTTAAAAATGCTTTCATGCTTGTCTTTATTTGTCTTTATTTTCAGCAGAGTGTTTTATTAGTTACATTTAGTTTGTTAAATAAATAATTTTAAAGTGATATTAATTAGTCTCTGGGAAACTAGAAGAATAAAGAAGCCTTTTTTTGAAAGGCTTTATATCAGTTGAAGCACTTTTAACTCAGTTCAAATGTTTGGGTAAAAAAAAAAATTCTGGGTCCAATCTCAATTTAATTTAACAGAAACATTCTTTTACCTGCTTCTTTTCTCTTTTTTTGCTATTTTTTTTTTCTTCTCTCTGTGAAGGTAAGCTGAGGGTAGAATTGTTGAAGTTCCTGTCATGCATTCTTTGAAAACATAACAGCATCAAAAGTCTTTATGTACCAGCCCTGGCAGGGCTAGAGCTCTGCTGTACCCCAAAGCAGAATAAGGTTTTCAGTCACATACCAGTGTTTAATTAATGTTCAATTACATCACAAATGTGGTGGTCTGGGCTAGCAGATCTGTTAATTTGAAATCTATTGTCTTCATTCTCCCTCTGTAAATAGAGGGTAGATAGCATATATTTTAGTTTTATAAGTTTTTCAAGTTCTTACTTATTCATCAATGCTGACTTTGAGAATAAGTAAAGCAGTGCACCTTAATTCAAGAGGGACAGGATTTGTGGACTTTGATCTTCTGAATGCCATGACCCCATGCTGTCTGTAACCCTGTGCTCTGAGGTCTCCTTTTATGAACTCTTCAAAAAATTCAAACAGACACCATTGCTTTTCATTTTTTTTTTGTTTCTTTCTTCCCCCAGAAGTTATTTTAAATGCAGCTCTGTAGCAGACAGTTAGCTAGTAACTCTTTTAAATTTAATTCTAAGAAGAATAACAGTAAAAATGTCAGTGAAATTCAGTTTATTAGTCCTTTAGGTTATATTTTAATGTTGAATAGCAGGCTGCCCTCCTTCCGGGGTCAAGTTGCAAACACTCACATAATCACAGATTATTCTGAATAGGAAGGGCCACAGGGATCATCAAAGTCCAGCTCCTGCTCCTGCACAGGACAGCCCCAAGAATCAGGGGGCACGTTTCAGACACATGGTGTACTCTTTTCACAGATCATCAAAGCTAAAAATATAACTACAACAGCCCAGGTTTGTTCAGGCTTGATAGTTGCTCACTATTTCACAATACCCGATGTCACAAAAGCACCATGTTGAAATGAAGTCGTTATTTACCTCTGAGTCTTAAGTTGTTTGTTTGTATGTGTATATGTACATGTTTAAGTGCTGCAGAGGTGGTGGATCATAACCTTAGTGACTTAAGTAAGCATCATGGCACTGATTAATAGTGGAAAGCCTTCATGGGACTGTATGGTCTGTGTTTAATTATGCCTTTTGGTTTGCTAAAATCATTCATGATTGTGCAGTCACAGAAAAAAAACTTATAAAGCTTCTGAATATTATAAGGTACTGATAAAATTGTAGTACTTGCCCTCCTTTTGTAAATGGCCTACAGAACTTCAGAAAGCTAGAAAAATAATGCAACTCCTGTGCTCTTTCCACAGACAGGTTCAAGTTCCTTTCTTTGTATTTTTAGGTGAGAGAAGTGCTAAACCTGGCTCCTACTCTCATGTGTGGGGTGAGGTCTCTGCACTATTTTTATCCAGGTGTGGTGCTACAGGATGCACTGGTAACTTGTAAAGCTTGAGCTCTGACTTGTCCCTTGCTGTATATGTTCAAGCATGTGGGCTCTGAAAAGAAGTAGATGTAGTATGGCATCTGATTAGGAGGAAGTTGAAATCCTCCAGGAAATCCCATGAAGATGTTCTTGTTGCTTTCATTAGAGGCAACAGCTAGAAAAAACCTGTACATGTTTGATCTCTTTTGGACAGGTGCTTGTGTGCTGCATGGTCTGTGGTGTGGCAGAGCAATTAAATTCAATGTGGAACATGTGTAGACTACATGGATAATATCATTAAGGTTTTTAAATCTGCCTTTCTTCCTTATATTACTGTTTTTTGTTTCTAAACAGAAAGATAGTGGTTATTCTAAAAGCATATGCCTAGCTGGCAATGATGGCAAGTAAGGGGAAGATTGTGACTGGTGTTGTGATGGTTTATATAGAAAAGGAGTGGATTGAATGTACAAATTTTTTGAAATTTCTGAAAATTTGAAAATTATAATTGGAAGGAAAATAGATTTCATTTGGTGGAGACTTGAGTTTCCATTGCCAATATTTTCAAGAAACCTCTTTAAATAACCTAAATTATTTCTTGCAGCAATCTTTTATCTGAAAGATATTTACGAGGCAATACTAATAGAAAGACTTAAAAAAGAAAACAAGAAGCAATTTGGGTAACTATATTTTGTATAGGAGATTGTGTATTATGTAGGCAAAGCAAATGAGCCATGAAATTCTCTGAGCTCTGATGACGTTCAAGAGCATTGGAAATTGTCTAATGTGGTTAAGGGATTAGACACATCTGTGAGGATGTATGTGTCTAGACCCTTCTTACCTTTGTGCACAGCACTGCTGAGCGGTGGGTTGGCATACTGAAGAGGAATAAGGAGCAAGAAACCAGCTGCAAACATAAATCTATTTGTCCAACAAATAACAAATTATTCCCTCAGCAGCAATCCTGGTGACAGACTTGTTTGGTTTTTGTGGGTGGCAGTTTAGTACCTTCTGAAAGAGAGCCTGTGCTGGGGCTCACTGAGGGTAGATGGTGGTCTCAGCGATGCCAGAATCATGGGTAAGAGTTGGATTTTGAGAAAAATCAGGTTATGTGGGAGTTGAAGAGATAAAAGACTCTAAAAAACTAACTGCAATTAAGTAGTTTCCTCCAAATTATGAAACAGTCAAGGTAATATATATTGGGCTATTTTGCCTCTGTTCTTTATCAAGGAAGCTTCAGTTTTTAAAAAAATCTTGTGTTTCCTGAACCAGAAGGGAAGGGAGGGCAGTACTTAATCCTGGGACAAGTACAGGCCTGGAGCCCAGCACCAAAGAACATGCACTGAGGAAGAAAATGGAGACTGTTATAAAAGTCACACCATGCTCTGGACCAGATTGTGGCTTCAGTAGGTATTACCTGATGTGTTTTCAATTATGAGTGACAGCAGCAAAGCAAACATCTTTTCTCACTGCATTTGGGTTGGGACAGTGCAAAAGGCAAGGGCGGGGGCTGGTTTAAATAAATCAAGTAGAAAGATCCTAAGGATTTCAGAAAGATCTCCATTAGTCCAGAGGGCAGAAGAACAGAGAGCTGAAAAAGATGCAGCTGTTTTTTCTTTTATACTTGGAAAACTTCAAAGTGAAAACAAGTCCAAAGCAATGTTTCCTAGAAGCAGATAAGAACAGAGGAGGGGGTAATGCTGCTTATTCAGTCTGTGGAGACCAGAGGGAGAAGCTTGACCCATCCAGGGGATTCTGAGAAAAAGAAATAGGGATAGACTGCAAAACTTCAGCTGACCTTTATGTAGGCCAAAGCATTGCATTTATTAATAGTTGTTACTGTTTATTAGAAAAAATCCAGCGTACTGAGCTTGATCATGCTAAGCCTTGACATGGCACTCTAATTTTCAGTCAAACAAATAGTCTGGGTTGCTTCAGAAGTCTAGAGAATTATCTCTTTTAAGAAAATAATGGCAAATATTTCCATAGTATCTACAGATAACAACAAATTGCAATTGTACTCCAGCCAGCATGTTTCTTTTAAATATAGTAAAGGATGTTTTGTAATTTGTTTAATTGCTTAGACTTGACAAGGAGCCAGTGCTAACAAACTTGCTTTGATAGCAGTATAGTGCTTGTAGCATTCACTTGGCTTGAGAATGTAAATACTGAAAAAAAAATGTGTGAAATGAACAGTGAAGCAGAGCTGCTGCAAACTCTGCTGTTGGCTGTGCAGGTGTGTGAGTCCTGAGCCACAGGAATATGGAGGGACAGCTGCATGAGGGAGGGGACAGGAGCCTGAGTCACACGTCCTGCAGATACAGGAAGGACAGGGCTCTTCCTCATCTTATGATCAGGCAGTTGTAAGACAGTTATTTAGGGAAAGTGCAAGATAATCTCTTCCACTTCTAATTATTTGACTTCACTTCCCACTCCATCTGTTCTGGTATCTTCCATAAAAAAACCTGCAGGGATTCCTGTTGTTATTGAAAACTATTAGAAAGGCAGTACAACTGCAAGAAGAATAAGATTTTTTTGATTAATTTTCTAACGTATTTGTCTCTAAAATACCGTTCCAGTATTTTAGCATCATGGCACTGATTAATAGTGGAAAGTTTATTCCAGTTTCCTATCATTTTGTCTCTGTTTACTCCCTCTGTAACTGTCCCTAGTAGGCATCATTATTTGTCCACATATGTGATTTTGTTATACTAAATGTAGAGATTAAGGCAATAACTATTGAAATATTTTTCAGTATTCATATTATCATAAGAGAAATTTTCAATATCAGTTTTTTATTATCTTCCTATCAAGTATGTGCATAAAATTTATGATATATAATCTAATTTTTTTAAATGATCATCATTCTATCATAAGGCTTTGGAGATGGAAAATAATTAACTAGGCAAAATAATATTAACAATTAATGGAAGTCAAAGTAATTCCAAATAACCAACCAATATTTCAATGGGAAGGAACTGATCCAATGAAGATATGCTTCCTTGTAAAGTTTGTTTTTATTTTTAGAATTCTTACATGAAATTACATGCAATATATAGCTATACAACTTTTCTAAATGAGTTATATATAATTATCAGTATTAGGTAAGTGATGGTAAATTTTTTGGATTGACCAAATGCCAGAGCTTCCATTCATTTCAGCAGTACCAGATTTCAACTTATTTTTGGTGTTGACCTAGTTGGTGGAAGCCTACATGTATTTGAAACATAGAAATACCCCCTTTCCAGGTATCCGATTTTATACAAAAGGACAATATGGAATTTTGATAATATGCCTTCATAGACCATTTCTATACAGATAATAATGGAAATACTAACTTCATGCTCAAGCATATTGGAAACCCTGTTTTAATTTTTAGGGAGAGAATTATTTCTATGTTTTTTAAATCATTCTTGAGTGTGAAGAACTTACATTTTACAATATATAGATAATTTTGATGTTGCAGTGAAGTTTCATCAAATGCCTCTGGGCTTCCTGAAACATCTCCTGGAAAAATAAACTCCAAATGGAGTACAAAATACTTGGCTATCATTTTTTATCCATATGTTGCTATGGAAGGCTGGACCTGGACCAATGCCTTCTTATCACTTGCCTTATGAGTATTCCATGCAGGGGCTCTTTGAGTAGCCAAGATTTCTACACCACTTCTTGCTGCCTTTCCTTGTGGATCCTGAGGAAAAAAAAAAACAAACAGCACATCTTTTGAGGATTTACCTGGTTTTATTTTCCAGGCATAGATGGGTGTGTGTAGTTTGGTTTTTAAGTTCATCAGAAAGCCAAGGACTATTCACTGATGTCTAAATAATGTTTAGGAGATACAAATACAGTGCACTCTCCAGGTTTTAAAAGATCCGTTGCTCTGATGATAATCATGTCAATTCCCAAAGGAGCTGCATACGCATTCATGAGTGTTTTAGTTGGTGTGTGCCCAGGGTGCAGAAAACTTGTCAGCATTTTTCCTGTTGTCAGCAAGGGGCTGTGCCATGTCACATATATTCTGGGCTTCTGCTTCAAGTAACTTGTAAAAAATAAGTTGCCTGGATAGTGAGTAATCTCTTAACATTACATTAATTTGGGAAAATTTGTTGAAGTAATGGTCTGATTTCTCCACGACTTCTTTTGACAGGCTGGAATCCATGAGTGTCATAGGTCTCATTTCTCATAATGCCATATTAGAAGGAAGAAATGTTTGGTCTGCTGACTGAGTGAAATGTAAAAAAAAAAAATAATTAAACTTCTGTATTTACTAACTTTTTTATATAAGAGGGGTGCATGTGTTAATATTCACCTTCAGGAATATTATTAATGGGATACTTCTAGAATAGATTTTTCCTTAAATGTTTTCATATCAACACCTGCTGTTCAGAAATTCTGAATTATTTTACTTGCACTTAACTTGGTTTTATGAGTTTATCCTCCTCATAAACAGAAACAGATGACATCCTCTAATACCAATGTATAACTATAAGTAAACAAACAAAATTAGAAAATTTCTATATCCTCTAAACTGATCATACTGGAAAGGAAAAATTCCTAATATTCAGCATTGTGAAAAATCTCAAGGGCTAGTGTCTTATAAATGTTCAAACAACAAAATGTAGTGACTTGCAAGTGATTGTTTTTACCTGTCAGATAGGGTGGAAAAAACTGTGTTGGAAGCAGAACTGAGGCATGATGCAATGGAGTTATAAGGTAAAAGGGAAGAAAACTGTGAATCCTTTATCATGTATTAGGTGGAGGGATTTTTTAGAAATATAATTTTTTCTGCATATCATTCCAAACAGTTGCATATAAGCAAGTATAGGAAAGTCTTGTGCAAATTGGATTTTTTTAGCAGTGGTTGAGGCTTGGGTGTTTTTTTGTTTGTTTGTTTGTTTGTTTGTGTTTTTTGTTTGTTTGTTTTTGTTTTTGGTTTTGTGTTTGTTTGTTGTTTTTTTTTTAATTTTGTTTGGTTGGTTGGGTTTTTTGGGGGGTTTTTTGTGAGTCATAGGCAATAGAGCTGAAGAGTTTTATTCAATATGAAAGCCCTAGGTACTACCTCTGGCTGTAACCTGTTTATAAAACTGGATTTCTTAGCCACATGCAGAAGTAAATATTTCTGAAAATGTTGAAAACTTCCACTGACAAAATTATAAACTGTACTGACATTGTAGGGTCCCACAAAAAGCTCACAGGTGAGCACATGCAAAATTGTCTCAGAATCCTTCCACAGAGTTGCTTCCACCTTCTGGAGCTCAGAAGGGAAATGCTTCCTGGACTGGAGATGACAGTGTGAGGTCAGGAGATGGGGTGGCTGTGCCCACTCTGGCTGTAGCCCTTAACTGATTGAGCCAGTGTGGGCAAAATGAAAGGAGCAATTTGTCATCCACCCTCAAAAGGGTACTGCTGGCTCAAGCAGTGTCTCAAAAACACAGTTCTACAAAGGTGAAGGGAGGAGAAAGCCCAGAACTGATCCATCATACCAGATACACTGCTATTGTTCTGAGGCCAGAAAAGACTACTCAACATTACTGTAGAAAGTAAAGGTTCCTCATAGCTGAAAATGGTCAGACAGTTCAGGGATGAAAAAGGCAGCACAGCATGTCCATAACTGAAAACTGCCAGTGTAATGCACATAAGCAGTGGTGGGTGTGAATATCTCCATGTCCCTCTGGAATTTTCACAAATACTGTCAATGGCACAAGTTAAAACAAATGCAACCATGTGCAATCTGAGGTGGATGTAGATTTTCCAGTGCACAGAAATTTGTCACCCAAATACTTTCATTCAGTTTTGAGAGGGCTTCAGTTACTCTTTCACTGCTCTTGCTCTGAGTGTGGATTGCTTTCCTCTGATGGGAGGATTAAAATACCACAGTAACATCTTTAGGTAACAGGAAAAAAGATTTGAGTATGGCTTCAGATTTCTCTGTAGTTGCCTTTAATGAAGACGTTGGAAGAGAATGCTTTCAATTCTGAAACATAATTCATTTCTTTAAGTCAGCTGAAATAATTCACAAAGTGCATTTTATATGAGTATGTTTTGTGATGGAATTGGAGTTTTTTTTGTATAATGGCCTAATAATGACCCAAATCTGAGGAATTAATGAGCAGGTTTATAATGTTTTTGTGTTTTTCAGTGACAAAGAAAAGCACTTGGTGAGAAAATCACAGAAGTAATAGTGTCACAAATAGTTCTCCGGCGATACAGAGGGCGAAGTTGTGCGCTTAGATTTGACTGAACTTGGCACCACTTTTATTTGAAGAAGAGGAGCAGTGACTGTTTACCATGACCAAAGATACTGTGATTCCCTCTGCCAAAACAGCAATCTTGCTAGTCTGGAATTCTGTTTTTTCTGTGAAGCTGGATAAGTGTGGGGAGGTTGTTGGTAGAGATTCTTCAAGTCCCTGTGTCACCTGTGCCCTTGCTGCCAACAGGCTAAAGCTTGCTTCACTGGCCCAGGGGACACATCTTGCCACAGGAGAGACAGATACAAGACTTTTCAATTGCTCCCCAAAAATATCACTTGCACTGCTTAATCCTTTGCAGCTTATTTGTTAGAGGCCGATTGAATTTGGGTAAAGATTACAAACTTTCCTAACTTCTGTATGTTTCCATCAGTGTCCCAGTGCATTGCAGTGTATGCAAAGCCATGTGGACATGACTAAAGAGGAGCAGCGCCTGGTACACAGGGACTTGTTTGTTCAGATAAATATGTGTAGGAAGAAGAAAACTTTCAGTGAAATGAGACATTTTGTGTCATCTGAAAACCTCTTTTCCTCCTCTTTGACAAGGGTAAAAGGGACTAGTGAGGATCAGTGCCTTTTGCAACGTCTCTCCACAGCTTGCATTCCCAGTACATAGGTAACTTTTGCTGTGAGAGTCAAAATTGAAGTTATAAAATACTGTTTAACAAGTATGAAGCTGAAATAAGCAAATGCCTTTACAAGAAAGAGCAGCTATATTTATTCCAAAGATTTACAGGTAGTTTAAAACAATCCATGTTTGACATGGTAAGTTGTCTTTATCATTAAAATGCTAATGAAATTATAAAACTTTGTTAACTTTATGAAGATAATGAAGCTTGTCAGCAATATCTTTTTTGTGCCAATATTCCTGCTTAGTTCAGGTCTGAATAAAAATTTGGTGGAGTAGTGGTGAGATTCTATTTGACCATTGGGAGCAATGCCAGGGTAAAACTGCCCTACTGCATTTGATTTGATGATTATGTCATTAAGTGCTTCTCTTTGTAATTTAGGTCTTTACTTTATAATTCCTTCAGAGGCTTTCAGAGGTGGGTCTGAAAGCCAAACTTCAGTCCAACAGGATTATTGATATTTGACTGTTGAAGTAGTAAATTGGCAAACAAAACAAACACATTTTTTATGATTAATGCCTTTACTAATCAGTCCAGTAGGTGTATATGTTTTCTTTTCTGTGTGGACTCCAAATGTATTCTAGTCTCCTGGTTATAAATTATTCTGGCAGCAGAAACACCATGGACTGCAAACTAGAGAGAGATTTCAGATTTCTTTTTCACATGAAAGATTCTGTGATTCAACCAAGGAGTACAAAGAAAGTTGCATTTTTTCAGGAGGATGCTAATTGGTTTTTAATTTTTAAAGATTTTATGCCAAATGCTTTCTATGTATTGAATAAGGACAGCATCAGAAAAGTAATTTTGATTTCAAATGTCAGTCACAATTTAAGTCTATTCTGTAATTTTTTTTTTCTGTAAAATTGAGTTAAAATATGTAACCATAGCTTCATTGAAGTACGTTTATGTAAAGAGAGGACAGGTCTTCTTTAACTTCACGGATCTTTAATTGCTTATGAACTTCAAAGAGAAACTTGCAGAAGTTAGATTGATGATGGCCCTTTAGGTAATTGAGTACAACATAGTTCCTGTTTGAATGCAACTCTGAAATCCAAATTATGTAAATCTACTGTTTCAGAACCAGCTAGTAGAAATAATCATCATTTTTGCAGTTGAAGATACTTTCTTTGGATAAATTCTCTGACACACTGCTTTCCTATTGATTCATCTTCTCCATTATGGATATGAATAAGAAACTATAGACATGTTAGCCTTTAGCTCTTTGACATTTGTGACTCCAGTTGAATAAGCTTTGACTTACAGATAATTAGGCACAGCTGTCAATTAGTCTCATGGGCTTATGCCAGAACAAACCTGACATTTATGAAAGTATTGGGATAGAAGAAGGGAGAAAATATTCTGGGAAAGTTCCTCAAGCATATTTTTCCTTTCAAGTTGTGCAGCTCTGTTGGGATGGTATGAAACATTCTCCCTGCATAGCTGTCATTGACCCATCTTTGTGCAATCATCATGCTTTTCCTATAGAAGAAACAGAGAATAGATTACAGCCTGCTATTCATCTGCTAGACCATAATATAATGTTTACTGCGCTGCAGCTGGAATCAAAATTACTGTCTCTCCAGCATCAACAAAATTTGAGCTCAGGGCTAGTTATAAGTGTTTGGTCATCCAAAAAAATCCATGCACCTCCATCTGGCATCTGAACTTAGCTTTCCTCTTGGATACCATAAGATGGGCTTGAAAGTGTGACTGTGGAGGCAGGACAGTGAAAAGGAGGAAAATATCTCCTTTGTCTTCAGTTTTGTGTGTCCTTAACAGGCAGAAAGGGAGATCCCTTAATGGAAGACTGGTGCTCACACAGCCCATATGGATTGCCGGGCATTTTGCAAGTGGATACAAATTATTTTATTTTATGGGAGAGGAGAAGGAAAATTGCTTGTTTACTTTTCTAACCCCTTCCTTCTAACTGCCTCTCAGTCCCCCTCCCCTTGCCCTCCTGCTCATCCCCTGCCTGGCTAGGTTAGAAAAGCTCAGATGACTTCTGTGAGAAAAAGCTCAGGTATTGTGTAAGCTGTGCCCGAGACAAGGGAAGTTCCTAAGAGGCCTGTTCTGCTCCCAGCTGTGGCCACTGCTGAGTGGGAGAAGGAGGTAATTATGGAGAAATTGTGACAGGGGTAGGAGAGACAGAGAATGACTCACCCTCGTTTAGAAGTGTGGGACACTTAGGTTCCACTGCCTGCTCCTGTCAGTGTTGAATTATTTATTCAACCCAGGAATGAGACACTGAGGGGATATTTTTTTGGTTTGGTGGGGTTTTTCGGGTTTGCCTTTTTTTTTTTTTTTTTCCCACTTTATATTTCAATGAGGGAAATTTTATTTGAAATCTATTTTGTATGAGTTCAGGGAAAAAAAGTACTCCCACAGGCATATCTGGGAGCTGTGTGCTAGGCACACTTATTGTGTGAATAGGGCAGATAGCTCATTAAAAATGAATATTTGGATGTCTGTGCCTGCCCATTCCTTTGGGATCTAGCTGGGCAATGATTGTTAAGTGTATGCAGAAAAAAATTCAGTGTATAGATTTCTAAAAACTTTTGTTTGGAGAGGTCCAATTCAGAAAATAGTTAGCATTTCATGTAAAGAATTGTGTTCATCTATATGCTAGCTGATTATTTAATTGTTGGCTGTTTTCTAATATTTGCCTTGCACCATAAAAAAGGCAATTTTTTACATGTTAGACGAAATGGTGTTTGTGTAGCACCTGATAGTTGGTCAGAAGAGGGGAAAAATAACATGCAGATCACTATTTGGAAACAAACCTCTGGATTTCAGCATACATGTATTTATTGTCTCTGCTGGCTGATCTAGCAGGCAACCATGAATTGCAAAAGCATCTGACTTTCATGAGGACCCATCCCGGCCTTTTTGGCACAAGAAGAATGTTGCAGCTGTAGAAAGGATTTATTCTACCTGCAAGTGTGATTTATATACCATATGTCTTCTCTTCAGCATCTGAGTATCCATGGCCATAGGGAAGTGCTCTGCCTCGTCTGTGCTGTGTGTAAATAGGTTCCTTTTAATGATATTAACTCCTACAGAGCCTTTTCATCATCCTCTGTATAATTTTTTCTTGGCAGTTGTGTCAGCTATGCTGTATGTGTTGCAGAAAGGAGAATACCATGAATTCCTGGTTTTGTTTGCTCTTGGCAGGCACTACTACACTTCCTACCCTTGTGCGCACACCTACCTTGATGATGCAGCCTTCCCTGGATATCAAACCCTTTATGTCCTTCCCTGTGGACAGCAGCTCTGCTGTTGGATTCTTCCCAAATTTTAACACAGTAAGTAAAGGTGTTTCCACATTTAGTTTCAGTGTATTCTTTCCAATCTGGTTCTAATATCCAGTACTGAAGCTGCCTTAAAACATTTAGAGAAAGATGTCAGTGCGTTGCTTACACAGTTCTAGGGAGCCCTTTTTTTCTTTGCCATGGTGGTTGCTTTTCCCCTGTACGAAAGGCTTGGAGTTGGTGTCCAGCCTTCTCACTGTGAAAGGGGCTGATTCATTTTTAACTTGGTCTTCTGAGGTGATGTTTGCACATTGGAAAAACAATCCTATGCTATGCTAAAGATTTGGGAAGCAATAGAATGATTTGCAGCATTTGTCTGGACATGTGTATTTCAATGTGCTGTAAAAAAGGAAAAAATAAAGGCTAATGGAAAGATAGGTGTGACAGGTAAGACCTAAATCCTACACTGCTGTGAATTAAGCTAAGTCTCATATGGCCAGGAGAGCAACTGGAGGATATTCTAATTCTGTATAATTTCAACATTAAAGTGTAAAACTGCACAGGCAGCCAACGTGAAAAAGGTGAACCTGTTATTTTTATTTTATGGTAAAGTATCTTGGGGTTTTTTTAAACCAAAAAAAAAAAAATACTTCTGCCAAAATAATACTTCTGTGGTTCTTCATGTTTATCAGAGCAGCAATTTAAAAAATACTCTCTTCTGTACTTCTCACTTCTTTATTAGCTCATTAAAAGGCAACGAGTGTTATCAAAATGCTTATTTGCCTTCACACTTTAGCTTAAATATTTAAACTAATGGCAACAGAAAGGGAACTGTGTGAGTCATTTCTGCCCAGGCAGCAGGTACAGTGTGTTTGTAGGTGACCATCACCTGAACTGCCGCACATGGCACTTGTCACTGTGGCTGCGGGGGGCGGAAAGGGGAGCAGTGTCATCATCAGCACCACACAGTCACCAGCTGAACCACTGCCAAGAGTTTCCTTTCGCAAACTAACCGTCTGTCTGAAATTAAAACAACAGCAGCATTGTTTTTCCTCTGCTGTGCAAATCCACCTTGCTGGCAGGCCTTGTGTTACAGCACACCGTGACGTGGGGTGCTTGGGGGGTGACACATGGACCAGCTACTCTCATGTGTCAGCAGCCCAACCTATGAACAGCAGCAAATATTCCTAATTCATTGCCAAACATGTATGTGAAAAATGTGCATTTGTCAGGGAGATGTGGGGATGTGCATTTGCATAAAGATATAAAAGATTAGAAAAAAATAGGTATATTAAAAGAGCAGGCTCAAAACTCAATACCATAATAAGGAAACAGTGTGTCGCTACCATATCTAGGCATGATACAATTCATATTAATTTTTCCATCCTCTTCCTAATACTCTCAGGAATTTTGTTTGATACTGATGTGTTTGCTTTCCAGTTGCACAGGTTTTCTAGATGAGCTTTTTCACAGAACTATTCATTATGACTCAGAGAAGCTTTTATATAGAAATGTAGTTTTAGAGTCAACCAACCATTATTTGCTTTCTGGTGGTATTACTGAATATCAGTCACAGTAGCCTCTAGAGATAGATTAATTACATTTACACTGGTTTTGCCTAGTTTATATTTACCTAGGTTACTTTTCATTTGCCTAATTCCTGGCATGTTTATCCTTCACAACTGTCATTCCTCTCTAGACTTCTGTAGGTTTTATTAAAAATTAGACCTGGAGTAATTGGCAAACATTGTCAACTTGGTGTCTACTTCTTTCCTTGGAATTCTTGATAATTATATAAAATTGTGCTGCTATACACCACAGACATTGCATGTTTAAACTCTTTAAAAAACAGTGGTTCAGTACTTCTCTATTTCTAATTTGCAGACTTTGCCATTTCTCTTGCAGATATTGATTTACCTTAAGATTCTTTCACAATGGACTTCAAACCTCATTGGAGAACTAAATCATTCATGATTATCTACTGACAGGCACAATGAATGCCAGCTGTCATGGCCTTCCTTTACTTCTAACTTAGCACAACCTTTGCAAATGTGGATGTCTAGGTTTTTGTTTGTGTAGTCTTTTTTTTTTCTTTTTTTTTTTTTTCATTCCAAAGTGGTGGCAATAGTATGTAAAAGTGTTTAAAACTATTTTTCTAGAAGATGATTTTGAGTTATAGAAGCTAAATGCAGTTGATCCATGACATATGCATCATCCAGAGAGCCATGATCTTTTATCTAATGCAGGAAGAGAATATTAGAAGAGCGAAAAGCCATCATTGGCTTTATGGATCAATCAGGAAATCTATACATTTCAATCATAGGAGGACTTGTCAAGGACTGCAGACAAGGAAACCTTCAGTGTGCTTCCCTTCATTCCTTTGTCTTCCAAAGGACTGAGGAGACCCTTCCAGGGGGCTGATTGTGCTTGCATGTGTTCACTGAAGGCAGCAGAAGAAACGGTCTGAGACAAAACTTCTTTGGATCCACCTGCATTTTCAATGGCTGTCAGAGACAGAAACATTTTTCTAAACCTTGCCAGGAGGTGGTTTCTAACTTAACATCAGTGGCCTTAAAAAAGATAAGTTTCTTCATGGGCGCTTAATACAGTAATGATCAAGGCAGAAAAACAAGGTGAAATGTATTAACTCCAAACATCTTCAAAGGAACATCCCCTACAGTTTTTTCCCCAAAGAACTTCTCTTATTTATGGAAAAATATTTAAAATCTGGGGTAAACCCATTCTTATTTAGTTAACTTTGACAGTTTTCAGCTCTGAAAACATCTGTGATTCTCCATATAAAACATTAGTGTTCCCATTTTGTTTGTGGAAGTGTTTTGATCCCTAGCTTCTCTCCACAAGGGGTACTTTGAGCTGATGCACTGAGCAGACCCTGATTTTGTAAAAGAAATGCTTACCCCCGTCATATCTTACTTTCTGGATGGAATTGTGTGATTTAGTTTAAGCTGTCTCCCTTTTGCTTCTCTTTAAATTATTAATAGTTCTAAATATGCTGTGGATGTATGTATAGTAACTGCCAATTCATGTGCCAATTAAATTTCTCTTTGTTCATTAGGGCTTACTATATAGGAAAAATGATTTGGGGAATGATTGTACTAACTCACTGGATACATATCTTTATTCCTCAGTAAGGGGAATAAAACTTTTCTGTTTCAACAGTTCAGCCAGAAGGGGATCTTGTAAGGGCAGGATGAAGGATTCCAAGCAAAGAGGTATTGCAGAATAGGTGCTGTCTTCCCTGGTCTTTTCACATCAAGCAGCAAGTAGTTTTGTCAGAACAGTAGAGGCATGATCAGACTGTCAGAGTCTGAACCTGAGGCACTGCATGGAAGGACAAACTCTCTCTCAGAAATGCTGCAGCAGTGCATCCAAAGGTGACATCACGTTTGTCCTGGCATCAGGTTCCAAGTGGTCTTGCTCAATACCCCTCTGTCTGAAATGCAGAGCTTGAATGAAATTATCAGCTATTATTACTTAAAATGTTCTTGTTGAGAAAAAATTGGGAAACATCATTATAGGAACTTCCCAGATTGGTACTTCCAGTTTGAGATGGATGTGGAGCAGAAGGTATTGTTTAAGCAGAGTTCTTTTTCAGCATACTAAAATTACTCTAAAGATGCCTTAATAGGTTAGCAGCTTGCATACTGATTATATTTAAAAATATGTAAGTCAAGTGTATAGTCAGTGGAAATCAAAGTTTCCTGTGATCCCCATTGTGCGTTTATTACAACAAAATCTTGAATTTTACTCTAGCTGGCTTCCACCACACAGCTTTACCGTCTGTAGCACTCCTCTAAACCTCTGTGGTTCTTCATCTCCTGTCATCCATCTTGTGTACTGAATGATGAAAGAATACTTTGTGATCACATTATGGTACATGTGCTAATGTGGCTGAAAGCCAGGATTTATCTTGCGAGATCAAAATCACTGATCACTTCACGATCGCTGTCTTTATCTCCCTGTACAAAAATTGTGTACTCCCCAAAAAAAAGAAATCTCAAAACTCCAGCATATTCTGCCTTGTCCTAAAATGAGAGCAGCACTACATAACTCACATTTAGTTGAAGTGGTACAGCCAGGGACCTGTCAGTCTGCACAAAAAAACAATATCAGCAGCTTCTCAGATTCTATCATAGATCATAATCAGCAATTCATATGCTTCTTTCTGAGTTTGTTATGGCCTCAGGGGTAATCAAAGATTAGAGCATCTCTTGTAGCTTTCACATTAGTGAAACATTTTGCATCTAACTAGCCCATGATTGGTTTCTAAATGCTAGTTCATACCCTTCATGTTTTGGAGGACACATGGGTTAATGTGGCCTAGTTATTGCTTCAGTGTCTGATTTCTCTTCAAGTGGCTTTATGCTGATTCTTTATATTAGAGTTCTCTCAGTCCTCTTGAAAAGTGGACCAGAGATATTTTACATCTGCCAGTGAAGGTGAGCCAGCTGGAATGTGCTACAGGAAGGGAAGAGGAGCTGACTAGTAACTTAGTCAGAAATTTCTGACTCTTCTCCAACATTAGCCCTGCCTGGACTAAGTATCCCTGGCCTACCCCCAAGACAACTACTGGGAGGAACTAATTTTCTCTTTCCTCTTCTGCATTTTCAATTATTACTCACATTTTTGTTTGCTGCCTATCTCTTTCTCATTTGAAGGGCCCAATAATCACCAAGGCAGAAGCTGAGTTCAGCAGATAAGAGCACAGGACACCCGTATCACGGCTTCACTCTCCCTTCTGCGCCAAGTGCCTCTTCTGCCTTTTTGGCAGGGCAGTGGCTTGGGAGCTTTCTCTTTCCTTAGCAGGGTCTGAATTCAGCCACTTAACACCCTGCTGCAGTGCCAAAGTACGCTTTGCAGCCCAGGATTGTATATGGCAGGAGCAGATTACAAATGTAGCCAACTGGATGTTGCCAAGCCGTTATCTACTGTTCTTTTATCCAAGTACCCTGTCCCTGTCCCTGTGCTCTGATTTCCCCTTTTCCCTTTTATGGAGTGCTGGAGGGAAGTTGACCTTTTCTGGTCCTCTCCATCTGACTCCAGAGAGGAGGTGAAATTTTTTAAGAGCTGTATTTTACATTCATCAACCGCACAGAAAAGAAAATTTAAGCAATTGACTTCAGAGGGGGGTTTTGAAGGGTAGCTGGATATTTTTCTTGAGGATTTTTGTTGGTTGGAGTTTCTTTAATTAAGAAATGGTAATGTATTTCTTGCAAACCTCTTATGCCCTCTATAGTCATGCAGGCACACAAGGACTTCAGATTTGCCTTCTATTCTTCTTTTGAAAATATTCCTACTTCACTTTTAGTTGTTATGGATATAAAAGTTCATGTTTTTCAAGTCATAGCCAGAATCATCCAATTCACAACATATGGAGTCATCATATTGCTATTTATTAAGGGAAGAAGAAAATAATAGGTAATTTCTGTGATACAGGTGAGGAAAGCAGAAGTTCAGGGACCACATAATAAAGCCCAGATCTTGTCAGCACAGACCTCTCTTCTGTGGCTAGTCTTTGCTATCTCTTGTCCAAGTACCTGGCTACAGAACCCCTTTACTCTCATGTCATAATTTTCTCAATTTTCAGTTTTGTAGTCCCTTTTCTTTGTATCCTTAGGCATTTTTTACCCAGACAGGAATCCCTGTTTGTCTTTCTATGGCTTTGAGGCATAGCAGCAGAGAACTCTTTCAGCTGTGGTAGGAGTTTTTGGAAAAATTCTTCTTAGCCTGTGGAAGCCCTGAAAAATGTTTATTGAAGTTGGTTTTTTTTTTTCCTACAAAATACTTTGGTCTTTTCCTGAAACTTTAAAAAATCTCTGAGCTTGAAGAAAATACCTAGTAAGATACACTGAGCATGATAGATATGGGGGGAAAGCGGCCAAAAGCAGGGGGTTGTCAGTTGATTTTTGACAGATTTTTTGGTTTCTGGTATTTTAACAGAAAGATGCAGGTTCCCTAGTTCCTGTCAGGAATCTCTCAAAGAGCAGCTCTCTAAAATTGGTGAGCCTAAATAAGCACTTTTCTGCCTCTTCTTCTGGTATATCATACATTTAATTACAAGGGGGAGAAAGTGTTTTTTAAAATAATATAGTCAGGCTTTAAGGGGAGAATCTCATCAAACATTAATTATTCTATTGATTTTCCTGTGGCTTTTGTATTTTTTTCGAAGAGGAACTGAATGGATGAGCTTCCTTCTCTCAGTTTCCAGATCAGCAACCAGATAGGGAACCCTGTCTCTAAGGAGAAAGTGCACTGACATGCACTGATGAAGAACAGAAGTCAACGAGGTGCAGCCTTTCTCTACCTCTTTGCAGCAGTCTGGCATCCACCATGTGGATTTTGAAAAATGTTCCTAAATCACTGCATTACATGCATTATTGCATATAAAAGTAATTAGGTCATCCTAATCCTTTAAAGAAATAGAGTTTCTGTTGACAAATCCCCCAACTTGCCAAGTCCTCCAGAAAATCTGGTCCTTGGCTATGTCTTTTATATTTTTGATAACAGAAAGCTTGGAGTTACTCTTTCTAACATTTCAGGAATATTTATTTCTTTTACTAGTCAGCACAAGAAAGCTCAGAAGCCTTTATCTGCATTTCTGCATTGAATTGCTTTCTTCTCAACTTTGTAGTATGTATGTTCCTGATACAAGAAAGCCTTTTAAAAGAAGAGGGTTGTTAATAATAAATATTTTAGGCATTAGGTAACTGAAGGATGTTTTGCAAATAGAACATGACTAAAACATCTCCCCTCAAAGCAACCAGTCACAGAATTGTCGTTTAGGACAAGTAATGTGTTTTACCTCTCTGCTTACAAAGATGTTGCTAGTTCCTAGGTACAAACCTAAGTTCTACAAGTTCTAAGCAAAATTCTAGAGCATTGTTGTGGTTTGAAAGCAAAACGAATGAGAGGCTCCAAGTCAGAGATATAATTTAATAAGAAGAAAGGTAAAAAGGTAAAAATAAAATAAAATAAATGCAGTAACACAAAGGATCACTGACAGAGTCAGAATACGACCTGAGCAGGATGGTGGAAGCAGTCCAGGTGAGGTGCTCTTCCTGAAGCAGTGATCCTGTAGAAAGGTCTGGGAGCTCTGGTCCTCTGGGAATCCAGTGGGTAAGTGCTGCTTGCACTGTCCCACATACCAGCTTATATCCAGGTGAGAATGCTTGGCTCCTCCCCCTGGGCAGAGCATCTCACAATAGCATGAGAAGTGTGAAGTGGGTCCTTGATGGCCCATTAACAGAGATAACCCCTGGAGGGAGTTACCTGTGAGTCATGGGCCATTAGCAGAAGACACCCCCAAAGGCCTTAATGGGCCATTAGCAGAAGACACCCCAAAGGTCATTAGCAAAGACACCCCAAAGGCCATTAGCAGAAGAGGCAGGGGGCTTGGGAAAACACTTAGCCCACCTGGTTTCAACAGTTCATGAAGATGGTGATAGAATAAATACTTTGTGTACATCCTACACTGCAACCCAGGACAAGCAGCTTTAGAGAAAAGTAATTCTCCATATGTCTGATGAAGTGGCTGCTTTTGCAGTATCCTGGCTGTACATGGTGAGGTTTCCTGCCCTGCCGTAGACCTTTGTCACATTGTTCTGTGCAGAACTGAGAATTGCTGCGATAATTATTAGTTAATATTTTATTAAAATGTAGCTAAAGTTTAATTCATGTCATTCTTTCCTTCGGAATGTGGATGTACTTGTAGTCTTTTATCTAAATACTGTCAATTTTGTGACAATCTGAAGGCACCATATGGCAATTTAAAGCCACGCTGTGAAACTTGTCTTTCCTTTGCATGTCTGGAAACCAGCACCACCCAGATTTGGAGCACCACCCCACTCATTTCAAGTAACAGAGCAAGGCTGATTTGAAGAGCTGTGCCTTTCACACCAGTCTTCTCTGTATTCAGTCTCTCCATTTTCACCATGGACTTCAGCTGCTTCCCCAAGTTACCACTAGGGAAAAAGGACTTCATTTCTCGCCTGTGTATCTGTAAGACAAGACAGGTTTCTAATTTACTTAAATTTAAAGTCCCCACCAAACATAAAGAAAAAACTCAAACCAACAGTCTTTGATACTACATTAAGTTTCAGAACAGCCTTAATTAGAAGAATCCTTTAAAGATTAGTATCTAAATACATTGCTTTTTTAATCAAAGGCATTTTGAAGTTTGTTTGCGTAGTGTGTGTTGTTGATAAAAAACCCGAAACAAAAACAAGAAAAACAAACCCAAATCAGAAATATCATTAATAATTTTGAGGTGAAAAAGGCCTTATTTCTTATATACAGTGAAAAGCAGCAGACAGCTGTGAAAATAGTTAGGCAACTCTTGGTTGTGATTTGCTTCTCACTTATATTTAGCCATTTTTTACATTCATATTCAAGTTTCTATATACACATAAATTTTATCCTCTCATTAGTGTTTCTTTTCAGTTTGTGAAAAGTAATGATATTAGCTCGTTTCAGAAGACTAGATTTCTTGTGTCTTTATTCTCTCCTGTTCACAGAATTAATCAAAAGCTCTGAATTTGTCCTTAACCTCTCAGCATAGTTCAGAACTGTAGTGGCAATTCAAGTGTACCTAATGCAATACCATTCATCTTTGTGTTTCAGTGTTCTGGAGCAGCCTGGGAGCAGGAAAATTCATCAAATCTTAGAGCAGACTTTTAAGTAGAAAAGGGTCATAGCTAAGGACCATCTCAAAGATGAAAGGAAAAATCAGGAATCTTGTTTGCCGCATGTGCTATCTAAGCTCCTTTTCTGAGTACAAATTCTTAGGCTTGAATCTTTTGGCAGGATTTTGCTGAAAGGTACTTTTCTGTATTATTTTACCTATTTATATTATTTTACTGCCAGTTGCTAATAGGTATTGTAACAAAAATAGTTCTGCTCTCAGAGTATTGTTACTGCTTTGCTTTTCAGCAAGTTTCAAACTAGAGTATGTTTTTATTTTTTTTGCTGGATCTGAAGGCAAGACAGTAATTTTTTTGTGTTTAGCTGAACACAGCTGAGTGCTCTGAATAACAGCAGCTTTAATAATAAATAGCAGTTATATAACATCTTCTATCAGATGGTTTTAACATGTAATTTAGACCTTTCAGCTTTTTTTATTTTTTTTTTTTTATTTTGCAAATACTTTTATCCCCATTTTACAAATGAGTAACATAAGGCTCAAATGAAATTACTCATGTACACTTAAACCTGTGAGCCAGCATAGCCACAGAGGGAAAGAAAACTGTCCTGAGCATTAGCTTAACCATAGGATTTGGACTTTACTCTTTTTCTCAGGTTTGGTCTATCATGGTCCCAGCAGTTCATTTTACAGATACAAAGTATTGCTTAGTAGTAGAGTAGTAATCTGCATTAAAAAAGAAGCTGCCCGATACTTAAAACTGGTTCAGTTTCTGATAACAAAAAGCACTGAGCCACAGGTATTTGCTTTTTTTAACTTACTCTCCGTTTGTTTGGTGGGGAATTCTCTTTTATCCTAAAACATTCTCAGCAGCTTTCTGTTCTTTATTTCACCCACAAAAGTCTCACGTCTTGTCTGGAGCAGAAAATTTGACAATTTTTACCATAAAGGTTAAATCTATTTTTGGTGTTCTCATAACAAACTCAATCCTTTAATGTATTTATATCCTTGCTTGAGAATAAGCCTTAGAAGAAGCAGAAACCAGATTTAGATTTTTTTTTTCTGTGATGTCTCATCAGTTTTTTCTTTGGGACAAGTACTTCTATAGGAATCAAATACTACATTTTCATAGTATTTTACACAAATATTTCTAAACCAGCAAACAGCAGTGGTATTTAATTTTCAGAAAACTGAAAATTTAAGACTAAGACTATCCTGATTGTGATTTTCTAACCCAGGAATTGTATTTAACATGCAATAAATATACAAGCGTGAAGGGAAGGCAGAGGAAATATTCACAGCACTGAAAAAATAGTAGTAAAAATGCTTTAGAGGTGTTTTATCAGTTACCTTTTGACCTCTGTGCTTAAATACATCACATTATATGGAAAGATGAGAAAGGTAGGAAGAGTTGAGTGTTAGTTTATCTTTGCTTACAGCAAGTAACTGATACTAAAAATCAAAATCACAGTAGTGCAAAGATAGAGGAGGCCAGAAAAGCAAAATATTAGAAAATCCGTCGTTTTGTTTCAGTTGTTCCTTTTGCTTATGTTGGTCTTACCCATGATTTCAGAACTGGGTTAGGAGAAAGAAAATTCTACTGAGAAGACTGGGATTCATCAGTAGCCTCCTGATCTTGATCAAACAATGGTTTGCAAATTCCTAGGTTCAAACCTCACTGAAAGCAGGCACTGCTTGAACATAAGATTCCCAGTGTGGTGCTGTTTTAGCCCTCTACAAGGCTGGGTCAGAAAGCATCCTAAGAGAGAGTAGGATGTGCAATGGTGAAATTACTTGTGCTAGCACACAGGAGGGATAAATGTGCGTGTCAGTAAAGATTTAGGGCTATGCTTCCCAAGTCGATGCTGAGGAAAAATGATGAATGCATTTCTTGTTAAAACAGAAAGGATGTGATTAGGTAGTTAAAGAGAAAGTATATTAGAGCTTGTGTTCCGACTTTTAGTAGCTGGGCTTCAATGGCATATTGAAAATCTGAAAAGGAGTTGGAGAAAAGCTAGCAAATTAATTTTTTATTGTGAGCAGCTGAAATAGTTTTGTTTATCAAAGAGAAGGTTAAGGGCTAACATGATTGCAATGTATTAATGCCTGCACTATTCAGAAGGTGTTTGAGCTTTGAGTGACCTTTAATAGAGAAGCACAACTAGTCTGAGTGGTTTATAACTCAGAAACTATTGCTTCCACAGTGATGTAAATGAACTTGTTTGGAAACTTTTGTATCAAACTGTTAAGATGGCTTTTTTTCCCTAAAATTTAGGCTCTGGTTGACCACAAATTATTGGACTTTGTAATAGGAAGGGCTGAACCTTTTCAGTGAATGAAATTATGTCATAATTTTTTTGGGAAATCAGATGTAATAGTTCCCTCCGGCCTAACCCAAATCTGTTAAATCACTTTCAGTATTCTGTATGATTGTGAATACAGGCACACAAAGAGAATCATCATCCTTTTCATTTTTCCTTGCAAATTTTATTTTAAAGGGGGAACGTGCAAGAGGGTAGCACACCCAGAGGCTCTGCATGATACCATAGGACTGGATATAAAAATGTAGCGAGGGAAATTTAGCTTCTAGGAGCTGGAGATGGAAAATGGGTCTCTGAAGTCCAGGGATATAGCCCTGCAACTCTTAACAGAAATAATGTGGAATTTTCAAAAGCAAAATTACCTGAACTTTAATCTAAAATGAGAATGAGGAAGCTGAATTTATTAATATTTCTAATACTTTTAAGATATAAAAGTTGTTTCCAGCTCTGGGTTCCTTTTAGTTGTCTTGTACTAAAAATGAAGTAGAAGTGTAAATGCCAAAGGTGTCTCTTTCCTTTTTTATTTTTCAGTACTCTTATTTCAGTAGCTCTTCATGGATAGCTGTAGTATCTGATGTTAACAAGTGAATTACAGCAAGATTTTGGTTTGTTTTAAGATGCCTCCTGGCTGATTACACTGACTAGTAGTAGTGTGTCACAAATATCACAGCCATGGTTTTCCTCAAGGAAGCTGGAGCTGGCTGCCAAATTGAGGGGACAGACAAACACAGTGAAAAGTTGCATTCAGAGAGATTTGCCTTCAGAAATTGCATTCAGAGTACAATGTTGTTGTATTTTAGGAATCATATGTAGGGAAAGGGAGATGCTAGTCCCTGTGGTCTGGATTCTTTCTTAGTGGATGGATTCTTTCTTAGTGTTTTACTGCACCTGATGCACCTGCCATCTACTCAGCATTTTAAAAAGAAAAAGTAAATCCTCGACTTTCTGTAACCTGAATATGGTTGGGCTTGATTTCCCTGAGATCCAGACTTCCTGCTTTGTGCAAATGTGCTGTGTGTAAGTACATTGAGAGAGCTTCCTTAAAAAAAACGTGATTAAAGCAACCATCAGTTAAACCACGGGACTGCAGTAAAAAAAAAAACCACCAAAAACACTCTATAATGCTGTAAATTGGTTATTCTTTTTGTTCAATGAAGTATTTGTACAAGTCTCCAAATCAGCTGCTGAGAATCTGAGTCACCCCTGGTTTGGTTATTGGCCATTTATATCTACCTGTTTTTTAAGAACCCCCAAAATGCTGTGAAGAGGGAGGTGGTGTTTAGAAAGCTGCAGGCTCATGCTACAGAATTACATCTCTGGAGACGGTCTCTGCCATTCAAGGAGAGCTGATGCACAAGGAATATTGATGGCTTTCCTGCAAGAAAAGAAAGTTGTTCACATCACAGAGTGATTTATGTTGGAAAGGACCCTTAAGATCATAGTGTTCAGCCGTTATTGCAGCACTGCCAAGTTCACAACTGAACCATATCCCTCAGGCCACATGTACATGTCTTTAAATATCTCCAGGGATGGACACTCCACCACTTCCCTGGGCAAAGTTGCAATGCCAGATAACCCTTTCAGTAATACATTTCTCCTGGTATCCAGTCTAAGCCTTCCCTGGTACAACTTGAAGATGTTTTCTCTCGTTACCTGGAAAAAAATAGTGACACTCACCTTGCTACAACCTCCTTTCAGGTAGAGCTCCATCAGTAGAGCTGGCACAAATGTTCCTGATGATGCAAAATCAGCAATGAAATGTCTAACAGAATTGCAGTGACTTGAACGCTAAATTATGCCTGGAATTAGTCAAATGAGAAATATGTTCCCTGTTGAAACAAAAGCAGCACAAGCGTGGAAAGAACAGATTTTTGCTGGTTTGTGTTGGCCAAGCATGCCAAGCACTACATCATAATGTTAATGTTTCTGATTTTATGCTAGGCATTTTAAACATGTGCTTTGCTGAGTATGTATATTCACTTCTGTCACTCTTTTTTGTAATATGTACAGTTATGGTAGGGGGCTGTGTATATCTGGCAGAATTTATTATAAGCTTCAGTGTATGACCATTCTCCACAATGGCAGTGTGCTTGGCTTTCATAACAACTGGAGCTCAAACACACAAGGAGTTAGAGAACTTAGTTTAGATGTTGCATCAGTAATTTATATATGCCAATGGTTTTTTTCTGCAGAGAAATACTGGATTATATTAACAGTTTGTTCTACATATGGTTTAAAACTTCTCTTTGTCAGAGTAAACCAACACAGTATGCTGAAGGCCACTCTGTGTTTTTCAGAAGCTTATTATGCCTGCTGGTTAAGTGAAGCTTATTATGCCTGCTGAGTTAAACCTCCTATCACCACTACCAATATTATGTTTACAAAAGCTTGTCTAACAGTTAACTCTATATTTGACCCAAGTGTTACATCTTGATAAGAGGTAACAGGACAGACATTGCCAGTCACAATTTCAAACCTTACTTAGGTTTAAGGTTATGCTCCTGTTACGAAACGACAGCACTTACCTCTTCTCAAGATCATTGCAATTTATTTCTGAGGCTCACAAATTGGTGTTCTTAGAGTCTGCTGTGTATAGAAATCTTTCAAACTAACTAGAACTACAGTTTTACCAAATGACTTCTCCCAACACTTTTTTTTTTTTTTTTTTTTTTTTTTTTAATCTTCTTCCTGTGCCTAATTGTACGTCTTTTTGTAGTCTGGTTCCTTTCCTAGGAGGTACCAGAAGAATCTGTGGTACCATGATATACAGCAGAGCAGGGAGATTTTCTGGTAGCAACAATGATAAGAGAATTCAAGGATTAAATTCTTGAATTGCTGATGATAGGGTGTAACTGCTCATCTAAAACTGCCTTTGTGCCTGAGGACTGAAAGGTGGCAAATATGATGCAAGTTTTTAAAACCCATTTTGTGGAGAATGAAAGGGGTTTTTTTACCTGGCACATGAACAGGTACCTCAATAAGAACAGTATAATAGAACACCTCATCCTGTAAACTGCCTGCGAAGTGTCAACATAATTCCTTTTTAAAGATAAATTCTTCTTCATAAATCCAGTTTATAGGGGTCAACAAAGTGAATAAGGATGTTTAAATCTACATAATCTGAATTACCAAAAAGGTTTTTCACAAAAGCCCTTGGCAAAGACTTTTTGAGAACACTAAATTGGCAATAGAAAATACTTGCATGACAAAAAGATACTTGGGAATAAGTGATCTGAGGAAATTTGCTATTGGCAAAGTTCTCCAAGGTAGTGAGGACTAAGACCACAAAAATTGTTAAACACTTTGATGAGACTAACAAGCCAGAAAATAGTGGTTGGTAAAGTTACATCTAGATATTTCTAAAGTGAGGCATATGGAAGTAAAAATTCACAAAACTTGACATAGAAAGTAGTGTGCTAGGAATTGTCCATCAAGACTTGGGAACGAGATCTTAGTTTATAATAGTGGTTCCATGATAATATCAGCTCAGAGTTCAGTAGTGATCTACACAGAGTATTTTATATGGTTCCTGTCCATGTCTTCAATATATTTAATTGAACTAGTTGATTTTTGGTAGAATTGAGATGGGCAACAGGAATGTAGAAAAGAATGTAATGATTTCCATACACAGAATGACAGAGTATCACAAAGACAACTTGGGGTGTGATACAGATCAAAAATTGAATTTTTTGAAAGTATTATTTCGTGGCACCAAGGACTTTTGGCATTGGAAGTGCATACAAAGTGTGCAAACTGGCTTGCATCAGTTTCAGGGGTAACTATGCAAGAGAAAGTCACTGGAACTTATCAAATACACAGAAAACACCTGAGTCTGGAAAATATTTGGTGGGAAAACATGAAAAAAGCAGTAGGAAATAGGCAGTCTGTGCTGCCCCTGTTCTGTCCTGTATGTTGCTACACTTATATTTCCTAGGTGCTTTAAAGTTCTTGTTGCAAATCTCAGAAACTGTAGAGTATTTTTTTCTGAATTTTCTTAATCCTTGCTCACTTCATTAGTTTGAGTGGTTTTAACAGGACTCATTGCAAAAAAGATTGTGTCTTCAACTTCCTTGAAAAGACATTTTTAAATTTAACTTTTTATTAAACCAATTGAAATAGGAGAACAATACTAACAGGTTGTTAAACCTAGTTATGGCTACCAGAGCACTATGAATTGCTTTGTTAAATCCCCCTGTAGCGTAAACAGCGTAGTGCAGATTTTTATTTGCATTTGTGGTAGCTGTTAGCTTCCGTTATTATTTTGTTTTATAGATCTGGTTCTTAAATACTGGTGCTCCCCACTGGGCAAACTGTGCTGCAACATTTCCTAATAAATACCTCACCAAATATCTCTCTGCCTCTTCCCTCCCTCTCTGCATTGAAGAGGATAATTTTGTGTAAGGATCTAAGATCAGTTTACCCTGCTGCATTAATCTTCTAACAGAGAGATACTATTTTATTTTTCCAGCATGCTGTAATCCACCCCACTTTCTGATATATTTAAAGCATATTAATTGTTAATGTTGCACTTCTTGAATTCTAATCATGACCAGCCTGCATGCAGGGCTCAGGTTTGGGAAGGATCATTACCCACTCCCCTGGGGATCACAATTGGTACTTTCTGGAGGCAGCATGAGCTGTATTATTTTCATGGATTTTTGTCCTTGTGCTGCTACATCTGTTTGAAACTGGGACTTTGTGCACAGTCTGCATTGTGTGGCTGTGAAGTGCCTGGCCTCGCACTAGCGCTGTGGATTGTTATTTGGAATGCACAGAGGAGTCATTGATCACTGCTTCTTCCCTTTGTATTTCTTTTTAAACGGGACTGCAGACACTTGTGGGTACTTTTGCTATTCCTTTTCATCGATCTCAGACACTCCAAATGGTTGAGGTACTTTTGAACATTGCTTTTTTCTTCTAGATTAACTGATTAACGCTTAGTATTTAAGTTGAAACGTAGCTTCAATTTAAGAAAAAATCCAACCAACTCTTCCTAATGATACAGTAATCTTTTAACATGTATTATCAATGTAATAATATATATTGACTGCTATATCTATTATAAAGTGTTTGCTCAGAAACCTTCTAATCTGCATGTATAATTGTGATACATTATGTAGGGCAATGACATAAATTGTACAAGTCAAAAAATTTTGTTGTTTTTTTTTTTATTTTAAACTTTTAGACTTCGAAATCTCACTCTGTCTAAGAAATAGGAGAAACAGGTAACAAAGGCATTTATTTCAGTTTTTTTAGATTTTGTCGCAGTTCATTGTAACAACACTGCATCATTAAATAATTCAGTAGATCATTCCGGATGAGGTGGTTTTACTTTTGTATTGTCATGTAGTACCCCTGTGCCAATGAAATACAGTATTTAGTGGCAGAAGGTGATAAAAATTAAATTAACTCTCTGGAAAATTTATTACTAATGACATTTACAAAGTCATGCATTTGGTTTAAAATGAATGTAGCAAGAAACATAAGTAGCCATTGTCCAAAGGAAAATAAAAAATAGATGCTTAATGTTAGGTAATACATTTGGGGAATATCTTCTTAGGCAGATACAATGCAGTATATTTTTCTTGATTTTCTTTTTTTGTGTGTGTACATATGCATGCAGAAAATCCTCAGTAGTGTAGGCTTCACTGGAAGCTTAAAATTTGTACTAAGGGAAAATTAAAGTCTTTATCTTGATGTTTATAAAGTCAGGAAGCAGGTAATTTCCTGTTCTAATTCTTCAGTGGATCAGTTACTCGTTCTCTTCTTCTTTTGAAGGTCAGCTTAGTACCAAGTGTGTCTTGTGGATCACCTGGGATTAAACAGCCAGGTTTGGTTTCTTCCAGTAGTACTGTAAAGGAAAAAAACCATCACTGCGCTTGCAAAGCAAGCTTCAGAAAAATTTAACTTTATATCAAATCAAACTATTTTCTTCCAGACCTGTTTAAAAACAAAATGGGAAAATGAATACTTATCTTTTGTTGTAAATGGCATTTTTTCCCTTTCCTCTTCAGAATCCAGTGCTTATTTTAGGTAAGGATGAGGAACCACACATACACAGATGCTCATAGGAACATTTGGGTCAAAAGGGGTCTCAGATGTCATCTGGTCCAACATCCTTCTCAGAGCAGGATCAGTTGTGAGACCAGACGAGCTATTCTAGTTTGTTTTTTTTTTTAATTAGAAAATTAGGTTTGAATGTTTTAGCATCAAGAAATTAATTTTAATCTGTATTCATGTCACATCAGGAATAATGACATGTTGTGACTGAGACCTCAACACAGTAGCAGTTGTAAGCAGTTTTCTGAACATCCTGTCGTTCCCCAGGTTCCGCAGCGTTAACAGAGCGTTCTGTGATCCTGAGCAGATTTGTGACCAACAGGAGTCCTGATATTTAGCAAAGATGTAATCAGTTCTGACTTCCTGAAAAGGTTCAGTCAAAATTAGGACTAATATATTCAGATTTTTCCTTCATCTCACTTTTTTTTCAGTGTTAAAATGTTTTCTGAAGCGTGCTAACTTTCCTGGTACAAATACTCCCTTCATGTTCCTCCAAAATTCAGCCTTCCCATGGGCTCTGTCACTCATCAGTTCTGCTTGGAAATGCTTGGGAGTTGCAACCTCTTTTCCCAGGAAGTGGTATTTGTAACTGAGCCTGCAAAGGACCTCCTTTTACAAGGAGATCTCCAGGAGAGAATATTTTTCAAATAAATGCTAATATTTGTCACTCAAAGGAGAACATGTAGAAACAAATGACAGTGACTTGTCAGGGTGCAAAACTGGTTTCTGTAACTGTCTGCTGGAACAGTGGGTGATGGGGGAGGACTTTCATTTGCAATGCACGTGCAGTAGGGGGGCCCTGCAGCCCAGAGGAGGTGCAGGGCTGGGGAAAGAACTACTTAGAAACCTGGGGGTGACAGCAACAATGAAGCTGCCTTTTCTTCATCAGCTTTAGCATGCTACCAATTCCCTAACCTATGTTAAATCTGATTATTGTGAGGGCTGGAATCTTATTTCTCCTATTTATCTCAAAAAAGAGACAAGTTTTCTGCTGGAAGTGTTATTTTTTTGATTTTTTTCTGTACTCTTTATTGCCCTGAAAAGTTTTAAATTGGTTATTGTTTTTCAGATGGATCCTGTGCAAAAAGCAGTCATAAACCATACATTTGGAGTGTCCATTCCCCCAAAGAAGAAACAAGTAATTTCCTGTAATGTCTGCCAGCTTCGTTTTAACTCTGATGTGAGTATTGCCTGTTATTCTGCCTTTTGTTTCTGTTTTTTGTTTTTTTGGTTTTTTTTTTTTTGGCACATGAGGTATAATTAATCTAAATCTCTTTTTCCCAAACAACTCGTTCCAATTCTACCTACATTCTTCTCAGCCTGATGGGGTGGTATTTTGTCCATTCAGAAGCAGAAGTCCATAGAGCATGAACTCTTAATTTCTTGGATAGCTCTGGTATGATATCCAATGCTATATCCATAGGTGAGATCCCATTTGATGGTTCAGTAACTTTCAAGAGGTATTGCAAAAAGAAATGTTTGCCTCAGTTTTTGTTGTTTTTTTTTTTTTTTTTTTTTGGAAAAGGAGATGAAGCAGAAAAGCTTCCCAGTGAGTTCTCCAAGTCATATTTGATTTTCTTCCAGAAGAAATAGCTTTTTCTTGTTGTTTGCACATCCTTGCTGATACATCTTTCCATTTCTGAATAAAGTCACTCTTCCAATAACTTTCATTTATAATAAATATAAACACTTAGTTCTAGCTGTCAGTTTGAGGATGAGAAATTCAAAGAAACTGTTTCCTAGAGGTTAATTTGAAAAAAAAATTCATCACAAAAGCGTACACTGGTAATTTTAAAATATGTAACCATTTAGTGTTTTTTCCTAAGTAGCTTGAAAACTGAAGAAATTCAAGGAAACTATATCTGAGAAAATTAGGACCTTTGACAGTTAAGGAGTATGTATTTGTTCTTGGAGACTATGAGTAATATCATTAAGTTAATAAAAAAAACCCAAATTCACTTTTTTTTTTTAAATCTTAAGGGTAAGAATAAATCCCTGAGTGATGTGTTAATATTGCATATTTTTCTGTCATAATTTTGATCTCAGAAACAGTTTGCAGGCACCTCCTCAAAGCCTTTGAGTGTTTTGTGCTCCTAGAGATTTGCAGTAAAGCACCCATACCCATTACCCTGGTTTTCTCTGCCTCTAACATTGCACTTTGGAAAGTGTCTTGTAAAGTGTTTTCCCCAGTTTGCCTTTCTTGTCTAGGCTGGTAAGGATTTTGAGGCAGTGCTATCTTAGCTTCAAATTGATTTCTAAATCTGTCATCGTTTGACAAGCTTATTAAACTTCCTTTGAAGTGGCAGTATCTGCTTAGTTAACTGATTTCAGAAGTCATTATTTTAAATTTAGTTTGCTTGTCTTTCTGCTCTAAGGTTAAGATTTAAGGGGGGAAGAAATCTTTTCTGCAGTGACACTTGGTCCAGGTATCTCCTTTTACTGATTAAATCAAGGAACAAATAACATTTTTAAAAATCTTCTTTTGCTTCATGGATCTTTTTCTGAGGTGGATCCATCACCAGTGAGGCAGCTTGGGCTGTCCCCACTGCTCCCTCTCCTCTTGAGGTCAAGGTCCCTCTGATAGTGGGTCCTGCCCCCAGAGGAGTCACCCACTTTGTGCTGACATTCAGGTGGACAAACAACACTTCAGGCAGATAAATTGAATCACAACTGAGCAGCTCGAACCAAGCAAACAAAAGAGGAGCTGAAATGTTATATCATTTTGTATGTCTGTCAACCAAGCAATTTTTGTCCATCTAGACTTACAAAGTAGAACAAAAAGTGCATATCATATTCTGCTTTAAATAGTGGCATCACAAAAGCATGGCAAATTATAGCCACAATTCTTTTTCTGGGCCAGGTGTATTCAATAGGGTGGTGTGCTCTTTCTTCCTAAATTTGATATTCAGTTGTAGTTACTAGAAAATATCATCATCCTTTTGAAATGAATGGTTGTAAGAAGGGATGAAGCACCATGATTGTGATACTTTACATGCTGAAATGCAGCACCTCTAGTTTCTACAGCAGTTACTTTACCAGGACATTCACAAACAACCTAGAAATTTGATTTTGGAAAGTGTTAAAGTTGTAGCAGTGTTACAAATACCAGAGGATACTTAAATATAAACCTAATTCACAATTGTTTCATAACCTCAACATCCAGGAATATTTGGAGAATGAGTCTTCATAGTGTAGTACTTCTGTTTTAAAAGCTTTCTGGCCTTTCATTGGGTTAGTTAGCTTTTCCTGAGAAGCTGTAGATAAGATTCTAAATTTTTCTTCTGGTTCAGTCATTTAACCTTAAGAATTATTTATCTGTGCATGTGCTGCATCTTTTTTTCTGAGTGAGATCCTATTTTATTTGGATGTTATTCGCTCTCAGCCAGATAGACCCCCCCCCCCCCCCCCCCCCCCATAATCTGTGTTGTTACTGTTTCACTGAGGTAATGGTAGTGGGATTTCAACCAAGCTCTGCAGAGTCACAGTTTTTTCTTAGCTTGTTGAAACTCCTGTGCAGAAATAAAAATCTGGACCCTACATGTATTTTTCTTTTTGGTCCCTTTGGACCCAAAATAATGTGAAATTATGCTTACATTATTTAGGACATGGAATAATCCTTACATTCCATCCTTTGTTTGCTGACTGGGGAAGAAGGAAGTCATATAAGTGTGAGCGTTGTAACTGCTGAATCTTTCAGGAAGTCGGTTCCACCATGTGACATGCTTTTGCCTAGTATCAAACTCTGTTAATTTGCATTAAAACTTCAGTGTAGCACATTGCAGAATGAGATTTGTAATACAGTCACTCCACACTTGCCGCTACACACTTCTCCTTCTACAAGGCTGGCATACTTGTTGTTTATTTGCGTTCCATTCCTTTGAACTTTCTCTGACCTAAATTATGCAATTAAACAAAACAAAACCAAAAACAACAAAAAAAGCAGAACTAAACTATGAAGTGTCTTTTGTGGTTTTTATTTTTATTCTCCTAAATTAATTTCTCTTGCATGGTGTTTGAGGATGCTGACCTCATTCTGGTGGTGTTTTATCAATTGCACAAGAAACACACAGACAGTGGGTATTCATCTGTGAGAAGAAAATTGGTTTCCTTGCCTGCAATCTTTTCCTTGTGCTGTGGACACTCACTGGTCTGAATCAATAGACAAAAAAAAAATCAGACTAGTCAATTTATAGTTGTCAAACCTCCCACTAAATTAATATAGTGAATTGAAAAGATTTTAGGTTTCTTTTGCTTGTGTATCTGCAAGTTTAGCTTTGGTGAGAGTGTTCTGGCATCAGATTCAGAGGCAGAGATCTGCAGCTACCTGCAGGAAAAGAAAGATCCGAGATGGGAGGAAATTTTAAAATTTAAATATTTAAAAATATGTTGTCTTGAATGTGGGATTAAGCATGTGCTCAAGTGATGGCTTCTGTATTTTCAACAATAAAATTCCTAGAATGATTTTTCTTCTGCCATATTATAACTTGAATAGTATTTTTCTAACTGAACTCTTCAGGATCTCCCAGTCTTCAATTTTTAAAAGTACAACATGAAGAAAACCTCTGTGTACAAACTCCAAATTTTGTCTAGTCTTGATATGCCTGGCCTCTTCCAAAAAAAAAGAAATTATAGTATTTGACTCATATTTACAGACATTCAACTTCATTCTCTGCCTTTCCTTTTTTAATATTTTCTGCTGCATTTTGGTCAAATTGGAGGTTGTCTATTTCTGCTAATAAATTCTGGTACAACTATTTTGGACACCCTTTCGAATCTGTGTCAACTGCAGAAGAAATTGTAGTACAAAAGAGATGATCCAAAGTCTTCTGGAACAGAAAAGTAAAATGTCATCTTTGAAGTAACAGTAAACTAAAGTTGTCTAATAGCCTGAACTTTGAAGTTCTTCCAGGCAATTATTGCTGTAAAAGTAGTATCAACATTACAGCAATGATAACTGAGGTTGCTTCAACAACATTTTTTTGTATGATCTGCTTAAGATACCCTAGCTGGAGCTCAGAGTGGGATTAGGTGTCCAAATTTAAGTGTCGTGCTGTTCAAATATCTGAGGTGTGTGGGACATCCACAACTGGCTGATTAGCTGACAAAGGACACCTGAGGACATGCCAAATTGTATGGGATGCCTGCCTCTAGAACTGAACCCCCACACATTCAGTTTGACTGCTGGTTTACTTTTCCTTCTTCTTTTAATTTTCCTTCTTTCTTTTATTTTGAAGAGGGGGGAGAGAGAAGCAGGATTCAGTGAGGAGAAAAAGCATAAAAGTATAGGAATAGAGGAAATGAAATAGGCAAAAAAAAGTGATAGAGAATAGAGAAAAGGGCTCTTTCCTAAACTTGTTTTTAATGGTGGTTGATACCAGGAGTCAAATACAGTTGAATTAGTTTAGAAATCTCATTTTAGGAAGGATAGTGTTATGAAGATTGATAGTTAATGAGGTTGATTAAACACTATTGTCAATGAGATACTTATTCTAGTCTGCATAAACTTCATTCTATTATATAGAGGAACATACTCTTTTTGAAAATAGTTTTTTAAAAAAGCGAACAGTGTTGTCCTTTAACAGTTGCAGTTGGATGTGCTTCTGTGTTTTGGAATAAACACAGGTATTTCCATCTTTGCATCAAATTATCATGTATCCTGTATCAAGTAACTTTTTAATTTCTTCATGGTGATGACACAGCATGTGCTCCAATGCAGCAATGACTACTGTGTCAATGAAGTTCAGGCTACAGTCTTGTGTTATAATCCAGCTCAGAAAAAATGAGAAATAGTCAGTTATATTTACTACCATGAGAGACTCGGCAGCAGAAGAGGAAGAATTTCCATGGAACAGATTGTGATTGTGAGTCAGATTTTACAGTATGCATATTCCATCAAGAGGAAGCAAGATATGCTGTGAAAGATCTAGCTTAACCTTTGAAGAAACACTTTTGTTTTTCCTTTTAAGAATTCTGGGATTGCTTACATAGGTTTGGATGGTAATAATTATATATACTACATTCTAGTAAAATGAAAAATCATCTTGAGTGAGTGTCCTGGCTCTGCCCAGGACAGGGCTGATTTTTTGCAGTAGCTGGGAGAGGCATGGCCAGGGCATTGTTTTACACCACCTCACATCCTTGGTAGGAGTGGACTAAAGGGACTCTGTTTAAGAAGGGGTTCCTTGTAGTCACTCTTATCTTCACTCATCTTCTTATCTCACTGCTGTTTCCATTAAATTGTTTTTATTTCAACCTGGAGAGTTGATTCTTCCATTTGGAGGGGAGAAGGGAAGTGACACTTGATTTTAGCTGGAGTACTAAATTGGGGCATACGATTCCTTAACCACAAGTGAGTTTACTGAATCCATATGATACCGATAAGAGGGTCCAGTAGCAAAAGGGCAAGAGGAAAATGTCTCTTTTTTTATCCCATATGCACTTCTGCTCTGCCGACCCCACCTTGCTCTTTCTCATTCCTTCTGGCCACCACATGAACCTGCAGCATTTTCCTCAACTGGTATGTGGCAATAAGTCTCCCAGCAGCTGTGGAACTTTGGCCCCAAGGTGTCTGTTCTGTTACGGCATCTGACACTTTAGCTTGCAGCCATAAGGGAAAAGTGAGCTGTAGTTGGAAGGATATTTTTTTGGTTTCTGCAGAAGTGCTCTTTTCTCCTTACCTGAATCATTACCTTGTGTTCAAGTAGTTTCTCTGCTCTTCTCCCTCATTATTTTTTATTTTATTGTTTACTCTTGAGATTGTTGGGATTGTTTAACCTGGAGAAAAGGAGGCATGGGGTTACCTTATCTATGCCTACTTAAAAGAAGGTTGTAACAAGGTGGAAGTCAGTCTCTTCTCCAGGAAACAAGTGATAGGACAAGAAAAAAACTGCTTCAAGCTGGGCCAGAGGAGGCTTAGATTAGATATTAGGAAAAATTTCTTCACAAAAGGAAGTTGTCAAACATTGGAACAGACTGTCCATGGAAGTGATGGAGTCACCATCCCCTGGAAGTATTTAAAAGATATGTAGGAACATGTTTAAGTGGTGAACGTAGCAGTGCTGAGTTAACATTTGAACTTGCTCTTAAAGGTCCTTTCCAACCCAAAGGATTCTGCAATAGTCCACAGAGTTTTAGGAGCTTAGGCACTATACAAGAATGTCAGTAATAATCTAATCCCTTTTTCCAGCAGCCAGGCTTATCTACAGTCCAAACTTGTAAATACGTGATGGCAGCAGTCCACGTGTTATTGTTCTGATTTTTGTTTGGTGGTGTTCTTTTTGTAAACAGATTTTGTCATGTGTTGGTTGCACCTAAAATAAGTTTCTGCATCCTTCTGCACACTTTCTGTTTCTTATAGAAATGTCTTTGGCTGTGGTACAGCCTCGTAGGCACCATCTTGCTCATAGGGTTTAATGGGATTGAAAATAAGCTTGTGCTTGCACAGTGCATTGCTGTGTGGGTAATGACTGCAGTTCAGCTTTTTTTTTTTTTTTTTTCTTTTTTTTTTTTTTTTTTTTTTTTTTTGGTGTCACCTCAAAAATCAGGAGGAAACACCATGCAAGCAAATCAGAAAAGCAGATGTAACAATTTGGCATTAAGAAATTATGAAGGTCATCTTATTGTTGAATGCATTTAAAGCTCATAAAGATGTGATGATAGTGCTCATCTTTTTAAAAAGCCAGAAGGCAAGTTTTTTAAGTTTAGGCAAGTGTTACGAAAAGTTAGCTTTGTAGATTTAAATAAATCATTCATGCTGTCAGAAGGATACTAAACAAAATAATCAATAACATCACATAAAAATCTACAGAACTGTCATTGTCTTCTGTCAAAGATTTTACATTTTCCTATTTATAAGACTATATTGATTCTTTGGGTATGGTGGGTAGTGAAGCGGATAGGAGGTAATTAAAAGCATAAATCTCAGGAACTTGTGAAGGTAATTTTCTGTTTTGTAGACAGAACTGACAAAATGATGAAAGTTGTTAGCTCCAACATGACAGAAATACTGCATGATTATAGAGTACAGGGTTATAACATGATGGAAGTTCTGTTCAAATAACAGCTATTTAATGGAGCTTTTAACTAAGTTTGGTAAGGTATTTAAAATATGAGTTGACTTCTTACAACATGGCTGATATTCACAGCTCCTTGGTTTTTCTGTGTTCTTTTTAATAATAATCTCCCTTACTATTTTGAGCAATTAGGTTTTAGAAATCCATAAGGATGGAATTGAAAAACTAATGCATAGCTTTGGTGTAAAAAATGTATGAATGTGCCAGGTTTGCAGATTTCTTCAATTACATCTGTTATTAATAACAAATGAGGTAAAACTATATTTTCAACACTACTTCCTAATTTATCATGTAATTTTTATTAGAGTCACGATTCTAGTCTAAATTCTTCTTAATTTATACACTCAAATAAATGTGCATACTCTTACAGAATGGTTCTGACAGGTAAGCTAAGTGATCAAACATTTTCTAGACGTCTTACTATTAAGAAAGCTTTCTAATTTAGGATTTTCTGTGAATTAAAATATGGATGAACATATGAAAATATGGATGAAAATATGAAAATATGAATTAAAACATAAACACTTCTCTACTCCTGTCTTGCACAGTTTGTTTCCCTCTCTACCAGGACTACTGCCATTGTAATGAACATGATGTATAAAAGTAGGCAGAACACGGGTGTTGAGGTGTTCTTTCTACAATATAAATTATAGCTATATTTAGGACATGTTTATTTTTTTTTAGTTTGAATTTATGTAATTTTTTTTGTGATATGCAGGAAAAAATTCATCTTTATAACTACTCCATAACAGAATAGAAGTTTTCAGGATTATTATATATCTGTTCAGTCTTTCAGTTGTTTCATTTTTCATGGTTGAACTGTTACTGCCAGAGGCTTTTGTGGTATTTTCAACAAAATAGTTTTCATTAGAGATTACCAATTTTATCAACACCAAATGAGCACAGGATCTGAGACAGAATTATTGAAGGTGGAAAAGACCTCTCAGATAATCAAGTCCAGGACCACCATGTTCACCACTAAACCGTATCCCCAAGTGCCACACCCAGATGGTTTTTGGGCAGTTTCAGGGACAGTGACTTCACCACTTCACCAGGCAGCCTGTTAGAATTGCTGTTGAGAGTATTTCAGATCCAGGGTGGAATTCCTGCTTTAAGAAGATGCAGTAGCAAGTGAGAAGAAATGAGAGCTGTGAGCCACCATGTTCAGTTCCAGTTAGTTGTGGCACTCACCTATTATTGCACAGCTCAAGGCATGAAGCTGCATTTCCTACAGACTCCCTTTATTTCTGTGTTTCTCCTTTCTGTCCATGCAGATCTGCATACATTTAATTGCCAGACTGGATGATGTAGTAGCAGATTCAAGCATTCAGCTAAAGAGTTGATGGTACAGCTGTCTTGTTTCCATGAAGACCTAATAAAGGGCTACTTCAGCTGATCTTGAATATACCTGTAAAAAAAATCTTTATCTCACTCACATACGCTCTGAACCTTTAGACTTACTCAAGTCTTTCAGGTTAATGCTTCTTTGTGTAGCACTAAATTGAGTTAATTCACATCACAATTAGAGTCTAAAACTCAGTCACTTGTGAACTGTCAAAATGAATCATGTGGATTTCAGGTACACTGTCAGTCATTGCTCCTGATGGGGAATATTCTGTTATCTTTTGTACTACAGTCTTGCCTGTAGTTCAGAGTTTTCTTAAATGTAATAATGCTATTAATGAATCCATATGATATACCTGTTTCCTGGTTATCTAGGTCTTTCCATACATGCAGATCTAAAAATGTTTTTAGCTTTCTACAAAGTAAAGCTACTGAGGTTGTTTTAAGTATTACAACATGCTAATGTCATTCACATTTCTTTTCAAAAGCATATTTAAATTAAGAAGATAATTTAAATCATTGACATTTTATTAAATGCAGTATAAAGCTATTGTATATGTATTGTATGTAGTCATGGAGTTTAACGTCCTGATTTCAAACTTAATAACTTGTAGTTGAAAGTAGCAATTAAATTTGGATTTTACATAAAATATAGCACTTGGATAATTTTTAAGAGCAGAAAAAGCTATCCTTTCTTACAGCCAAGTCATTAATCCTTATAACATAGAGACTTTCTTAAAAATTAAAACATTCATAAGGTTTGATTGGTTGGGGGTTTTTAATTGATACTAAAAGACTGTGGATAGAACTAAGATGTATAAATTTTAGGGTGTATAAATTAGAAAAATTATGGGGAAAAATTGCATAATTATTTGTCTGTCAATTATATTCTTAACTATTTGCTACTTAGTTTAAAATACAACTATTCACTAAGCCATGGTCTTACAAATACGTAGACATATTTTTTAGTGTGACAAAATATGCATCCCATTGATCAAAAAGTAATGCCAGATAATGCATAAACACTTTTCTGGAATTTGGCCTGTCAGTACAAAGGTATTTTTGCATTCTGATTCATAATGTCACATTTATGGCAGCTTGAAGCTTTTCCTGTTCTTTAAACCTTACTAGCCAGTACTTGGTCACCTTCTGTGCTATCTAATAAGTAGACAGGTTCTTTTTTTAAATGTTGCAATGTATATATATCAAGCTAGTAGATCACAGTTTTAGATTCAATTCAGAATTAAACTTTTATTTAAGGAGTTCTTTCATAGCAATATTTTCTTATTCCACTTTCTCAAAAACTGTCCTCCTAACCTATTATGCATTTAATTTAAAAATTTTAATAATGATAATTCAATGGTGAGGTGACTATGTAAGCAATAGATATAACATAATCTTTTGAAATGAAAAATAAATATTTAAATAATATTGAATTGTGGTACAGATAAATTATTTTACTGTAGAATGACCTAATCCCTACAGTAGATGCAGCTGTATACACTGGAATAAAGTATTTTGCAATTGAAATCATTATAGTACATGAGTATAGAAAAACTTTGATGTAACAGATTTTCATTTTGGTTATTCCTAAGTTTTTTATTTTCTTAAATATTGTTTTGCTGACAGAGAATTTGCATGAATTAGTTGTACTTAAGGATGATCGAAAAGTACCTTCATTATCCATTTAAAATATTGTATCCCAAAGATATTTACTCTTAAGTTAACCATGTATTTTAGTGGAGGTTTATACTAAAACTGGTAAAGTATCTTTTTTTTATGCACATGACTTTTGAACCCTATGGGTACACAACTTCTTCTGGATTATCAGAGTGAATAAAAATAAATTTTCAGCTTCTTGCTTTTACTAAAAAAAATTTGTATGTCATGGCTTATTTCAAAAATAAGTCCAGTATTTCAATGATACAGCCTACAAAGCTCATAACCTCTGCTCTACTGCTGTGTTTGTGTCATAAGCAAGTTTTCAGTGAGACTTGGAACAAATATGTTTGCCTTTAATGTGGCGCTTTTGCAAATATTGTATAAAATTAGAATTATTAATGACCAGGAAATAATAATCACAATAATTGGTATCAGTCATAATCAGAACTTGAGTTCCAATTTGAGATTGCCTCAGCTGCCCTTTTTTTCTTCTGCTTGCTATGACTCCAGAAAACTCCAAAGGTTTACATAACGTGGTGATACAGCATTTCAGTTACCAAAAGGCAGCTGAATCAAATTATTTACCACAGTGCATAAAAAGCAAACTCTGAATTTCAAGTGTATCTGAAAGGACTGGAAAATAGCGTTTATGTGGTATGGGAAGGTTACTTCAATGCTTTAAGGAATGCTCCTCTAACTTCATACTTGGAGAGAGTATCTGTGTTTCTGTTCACAGAACAGGGATGAGTTGAAAAACATAGTATGTACTTAAGTGACAAATTGAGGCACTAGAACAATTTTTAAAGGTAGATATTTGCATCCCCTAACTAGTTTAAAATCCAACTTGGAGAATCCCCCCTACCCCCAAAGGAATATCGTCTAGTTTGAACAATATTGATGAAGGATGGAATTTCCAAACCAGTGCTTAGATTGGTCATGGCAATACTTTTTTGCCTTACAATGTACAGCTATGAATTTGATAGATTATGATAATTAGAAAGCTTAAAAATGAGTCCATTCACCATGTTTCCAAGAAGCTTCACTTGTTATTATGGAAATCTTTAATTTAATTCTGCCTGGGCTTGTTTGTTCTCAACAGGTCTCATGTACACTATATGAGGATTGAATGAAGGGAATCAAAGACTGTAGTAGGTTATTACTGATATTGCAGGCATTATTAATGCAAATATCAGCAGAAAGACTTATTATCAAGGAATTGACTTACTAAGTCTTTCTCTTGAGTGCATTTATGTCTCTTATGTCATAGCTTTGGCCTCAGGCAGCATATGACCCTACCAACAGCAAACATATGCGCAGAGCATAGAGTTCAAATATTTAAAGGGACATCATCAACTTGAGGATGCTTGAGTGGACAATCTTGTTTGTACTTGCTATTGTTAAAAGTATTGGAATGGAAAGGGTATATATTCACCCCAATTTTTAGCTCCACTTTTTGTAGACTTCAACGTGTGAATAGCTTATTGAATTTTGTTGGTGGAAAACACCTCTTCTAGTGCATCATGTCACAGTTGCAAAGCTTAAGAGAAATGGATGAAACACAGCAAAGGTGGAGAGAGGCAGGGTGAGACTCGTGTGCCTCATAAGGCACACTGGCATAGCAGGGCACAAACAGGACTGTGCTCCTCTGCCCACATTCAGAGCTGGAGAGATCCAACCCAGAAGTTGACAAGTGTCCCTTTAAGTAGTGCACGTAGTACTAGTGATATAGCTGCTTAGTTGTTTCTTTATAATCCTTGAATTGTGTTTGTATGCGTGTTAATATTTCAAAAGTTTTAAAATCAAGAAATATTTTCATAGCAATTGATGAGTAAACTCTTCACTGTTTTTTATAATAAAATTTTAAAAATATATCGCACTTTCAGAGGAATTCAAAATAAAACTAATCCAGCAGCTTTTCTTACTAAATGCTTGCTTACTAAAATCTCCTCCTATGAAAGGAAAGATGCACCCACAACAATATACACTGTCCTTCTGAGGTGGAGAGCACTGTTTCATGAGCTGTATAAGTTCTAGTGTGTAAGAACTCTATTTTAGCAACAATTCTCCATCAGTTTAATGGTGCCAGTAACTTGTGTGAGGACTCCGACATACTGTCTGTTCTCTTGTCTGCTCCAGCTGTTTCTGCTCTTCACTTCTATTCTACCATATGATAAAGCTGTTATTACATGCTGTCCCAAGGTGGCTGTATTGTAATGCCCATTTCTGTTGATTTCAAAACAATTTTCCTCCTTATGGCAGCACTCTTTATGGAGTTCAAGCATCTTAGATATTATAGTTGCTCTTTACAAAAAGCATGTGACTTTGTTCATGGCTTGCTTCATTTAACACAGTGAACTAAATAAAATAGTTGGTAATCAACTGACAGTGAATGTGGTTTTTCATGAACACAGTGAAAGTTTACTTGCACTGATGTTTTTACATGCCAGGTGCCAGGATGTGCTTTGAAGAAGCATGCTTTCTCTGAGTGTTTTAATTTGAAGTAAAAAACAATATTAACTTCTTTGGTTAATATGTAGCCTTCAATAGAGGCGCCTAGTGGTATGCCTGAAATAATGTTTTAAAATTGTGTTCAGAAATATTAATTATACAAAGCTATTGCTGAAAAGTACAATGTAATGAAAACGACTGTTTTGGATAGGAGTTTTTTCTTGCCCATTATTTGGTAAATTAATTTATTAAGAAGTCAAGAAAAACACTTAAATTCATCAGCTGAAATTTCCAAGCTTTGAAGTTTTTATTAAGTATGTAGTTCCTTAGTTTTGCTTCTAACAAAGTGGCCTGATTTGTCAAGGCATCTGATTATATAGAATCAGGAACAATGAAGGAGACTCAATATCACTGAAAAAAAATGGGCAGATATTTATGTGTCTAGCTTTAGCTGTGCAACTTCAAAAACACTGACCTAGTTTCTGAAGATAGTTTTAAGGCAAAGGTGAAGTAAACATCAGTACATATTTCTACTGTTCTGCAGATTTAGATGAAATAAATAATAATAATTTTTTAAAGCGCCTCTTCTCCCTGTCCTTCAGGTTCCAATTTTCCTAGTATTTAAAAAATAATATTCAAGGCAATTTATAAAGCAGTCAAAACTGACAAGTATTTAGTTTTCTATGTGGTACTTGCTGGATGTAGTCTGCTGAAGTTTAGTATGATATTTCCTCATTTTAACCCTTCTTTTTTGATCTAATTGTGAAGTAATATTTTTTCAATTTTCAATTGCTGTTAGTGTGAAGGTGAAAGTATTTTATGATATCTGTACTAGATTAAACAGAAGGAAAAATCATATTTCAGCACAGTACATCTTTAACTGCAAGCAGTAAAGACTAGGGAACACCCCATGAAAATTGAGTAGCATCATTCTGAATTGGATGCGTTTACATTTGTATAGTGCCTTAAATCTTTAAGCACCACAGAAGTAAAGAATTACATTAGGAATGACAGAGCTTTATGTAATGTTAGAGCCTCTTTTTCCAAGTTACTGAAAATATGCAATATTCATTAAAATCCTGACGTTTGAAAATAAAAGGAGTTGCATCCATAAAAACTGTTAGTATAAAGGTATTAAATCTTTTAGGTAGAATAATATGGTGCCTACTATTGAAAGTGTCACTTTTCTGCCTTGTCATCCATTGTATTATATACAAGTGCAAAAAAAAGTGAGCCTGATTTGTTCTCCTTTGTAGAGCCAGGCCGAGGCCCACTACAAAGGAAGTAAACATGCCAAGAAGGTCAAAGCACTAGAGGCAACGAAAAACAAACCCAAAGTTGGTTCTTCCAAGGACAGCGCAAAGGTTAACACGGGCTGCTCCACCACGCCAGCCACAGCCAACATCTCTGACAAATCAGGTCAATGAAAACTTTTTGTTCTATACATCCTTTACTTTCTCCTTTTTTTGTGTTTGTATGAAAGAATTTGGTTGCATGATAGTGAGTCATATTTTCTAAACTATTTACTATGCTTTCTTGTACAGAGCTGATTTGTTTTGATACTCTCAAATTGCTTTTTCACATCTATGAAACAATTGGTGTTCCTTAATGCTAAAGTGTATTTTTTTAAACCCATGAAATTTACTATTAAAAAGTATGGATATTCTTATGGCAAGAGTGGATGGATGTGGGTGAAGGGTGAATTCTGGGGTTATATATTTAGCTGAAGAAACCTTTGTAAGAAATTTTTCTTTTCTGAATAAGAAAATGTTGCTCTAATAGGAAAACACACCTACAGAAATGTGAAGCCCTAGTGGCCTGGGTATTTCCTGACTTTCACAGCTCCTTAGTGCTTCAACATCACTTCTTTTTTCTTTTTTTTTCTTTACCCTCCAGATGAGTAATCTGAGGAAGGTCAGCAACACTAGTAGCAGTGGAATTGCTTGAGTTTCTGCTCTGTCAGTGTTGTATTACTTGATGAAACAGGAGACTTCCATGAACTCGCTGACAGTGTTATTCAGGAGAAGGCCCCAACTGCTGATTACCCAACTGTCAGTCCAGCAGACTACTGCTGATAAATTTGCTTCTGCCTAGGGAGCCATTTATTATTCTCTTCACCAGAGCTGATCTTGACTCAGATGCCATGAGGTGAATAACAGTTTTTCGACGTGTGCATTAAAAATAACCAAAATAAAATCCAACTCAAAATAAGTATCAGTGACTATTTGTCATCCTGCTGTTTTTACAGCAGCTTCAAAACTATCTGTAGGTCCTTAACAATGGCAGTGAGTGCCAAATTTTGGGTTGATTTACTTAGCAAATCACATTTTAGTTTTGAGAGAGATGAGCTAAGTCCAAGTAGCATCTTCAAGTAAACAAGACATGCTACTATAAAACAGTAGCAATTTGCCATTGATCTAAATATAAGGTGGATGAATGAACTGAAAGAGATTTAAAATATTTGATAAATATTTTGCTCTCTGAAATAGTGAAAATAGCTTTGTTTAAGGGAGCTTACTACTCCAGGTGTACATGGTGAGAACTCAGACAATGGCCGAAGTGAAATATCAGTTAAGACTTTAGAAGATTTAACATGTTAAGAATTCATCTGTGTTAACATAATTTTATGATGTCCTCCCCTCTCCAATGCCAAATGTTGAGCTCCAGGTAGCAAAAGTTTCATCATCTTTTTCAAACTCCATCTTTCTCTTCCAGAAACCACCTGGAGCTGTTTCATGTTTCCTTTGCCAGACTATGAGGTCTGAATTGAATTAATTCTTTTCTTTCCTTTCCTCTGCAATGTATCTAAAATATGCATTCAGTTTTTGATGAAATAATACAACCAGGGAAAAAAAGGGAAACCTGCTCTTGATATTTTTTTTAATTGCCCTGTTTTGACAGTGTGTTGTTATGCTGTTAATTGCACTGTACAAATTAGACAGATTACCATCTGTGTCTGTTGGATTACACCACTGCAACTGTTTCTACATTAAAAACAAATCTCAGTGGCAATTTAGTTAAACACTTTCTTCCCATCAGGAGAACAGTGGGATTCTCTGTGGAGAGTAGGCTCTTCAAAGGCTCTTACTGCTGTACTGGAGACTGTATGGGATGGGATGTTTGGGAGGAAAAAACCTGAACTTGGAGCAAATTTTCTGTATGTATATGAAAAGCTGCTCACAGAGATGGGGAACAACTTGGAGAATGGGGGTTTTACCAGACTTGGAACAAACCATAGTTTTGTTCAGCTACAGTTTCATTTACAGGTACTATTGCCCATTTATTCTTTGACATATGTTTATCTCCTTAGCATAACACTTATTGCAACTAAAGCAGTCATTAAGTTGCCATTGGGTAGTGTTTTGTCTTTTGGAGATGGGTTTTTTGGTTTGGTTTTGTTTTGTTTTGTTGGGGGTTTTTGGGTTGGGTTTTTTTGTTGGTTTTGTTTGGGGGGGGTTGCCTCTTTTGTTTTCTTTTTGAGGTTTTTTTTTGGTTGGGTTTTTTGCTTTGGAGCAAAAAATTAACTTACCATTTTTTCTGAATCTTTTAACACAGCTTTGATTCTCAAGAAATGTGCTAGTAGTAGATATTAACTATTTAGGAACATCTTCTGTTTCCTTAGAATATCTTTAGTACTAAGACTATCAGTTCATGTGTGTATTTGTGGTTTTTTTAATCCTGATTTCCAGAGGAAATGAGATTTATGGTCATATAGTCTATTCCTATCTTTGCTATTTTCTGGCTGTGTATTTACAGTTTTGACTGTATTGCCTAGTGTGCAAAAACAAAAAAAGAGATGTAAAGATTTTAATTGTATAAATTCTATAAATAAGTCCTACAAATCCTATAAGTTTGATGAAAATTGGCACCTACTTAGAAGATAAGTCCTAACTTGTGGTCTATCCTGAAAGATGCTGCCATGTGGATTCTGTTTTCCTTGACCTTCTGACTGACCAGGGACTCTGCCTTCAGGATGGGACCAGTTGAAAGTATATGTGCTGTAGATCTGAAAACATTTCTTTGAAAGTACGTAAACTACATGATATCAAGGAAGACAATTAAATTCCACCACTTGGGAAGCTGTTGTTTAGATATTGTACTTTGGAGAGTTCCTGAGAAATGTTCATTAAGTAGTAAATAATTTCTGGTGTCCTTTTCTAGTGTAGGGAAAAGATCTGCTGTACTTTCATGGGTATTAGTGCAGAAAGGGCAAGGAGCATTACAGTAAAGTGATAATCTGCAATTATTCTCTTACGTAGGTCTACTAATAAAGGGGCACAATGGGCATGAACAGCACCCTTTCTGACGTGCTGTCATTTTGAATGAGATAATGATGAATGATTTGGAGCTCTCCAGACAGAGCAGTTGTTAAACATTGAACTAAAATGTCAGGTTAAGTTTGCTACAGAGCCATGTATTCTTTAAGTCAGACATTGCATGAAGTCCAAAACACTCATTTGTCAGAAGTCCCCCTTGTCAGAAGTCACTATAGTATTAACAGGAAAAATAATTTCACTGTTAGCTCAGCTAGTGATGAATCTTTCAAAGGCAAAACACAAGTTTATCCAGTCCTTATTTTTCAAAACGTATGATGCAGTGGTCTCTATACAGCTGTTCCTTTCAGCTTGAGAAATGTGGCTGCTGGTAGAGCTACAAAAGTTAAATTAATCTTTAAGGTTTTTTGGGATATTTCCAGAAGAACGTGGGCTCCTGTAGGCAAAAGTGGCCTCAGCCAAATGGAAAGGCGTGACTGTGGTCTGAGCATGACAACACCCACATTGTGAGAGAGAGTTCTTCCCTGCTATTGTTAATAATGCAGTGTGACTTGGAAATGGCATTTGTATGTTGATCATCAGCAAACATACAATGATAAAACCAAAGTACTTTAAATGATAAAGCCAAGTGGCTGTACGCTAAGTGGATATCAATAGGTTTAACTGAACAAGTTTGCACTCTAACATTGTTAGGCTATGTGATCTCTTTGCCTAAGCTCTCACCTCCTTGCTGTTCAGAAAATACATATTTATTAGTACTAGTAAATACCACCACCCTTCCCAATTCACTCTGCAGACAAGTAAAAAAATCACCACAGACTGTGTGACAAAGTTTTTGCTCTCCTACCATAGCTGGGCCATCTCTGCTTGTCTTGATAGGTATTTGCAGATTGGAGGTGGCCCTAGGGGATGACTGTCTCCCACAGTTTCTCAAACCACACAGGAAAAGTCCAGTAATGGCTATGTAACAGTTTTATATGCTAGCAAATCACTGCTGTGAGCCTGCAAGCTTTTTCATAGCTGCTTTGAGATGTGATTACAGAACAGCTGTGTTAATAGCACTGGGAGCTGCTCTTGCTGTGGTGGGTTGATCTTGGCTGAATGCCAGGTGCCCACCAAAGCCACTCTACCACTCCCACCATCAGCTGGGCAGGGGAGAGAAAATATAGCAAAAAGCTCGTGCATCAAGTTCTGTCAAACATAAGGGAAACTTCTGACAGCTTCTCAGAGAAGCCACCTCTGTAGCCCTCCCACTACCAAAGTTTAGCCATGCAAACTCAGTATAGTGGCAAAGATTCTCTTCCCTCCCAGTGGAAGCCCAGGGTTTTCAAGATGGCTACGTGGAAGGATATATACGTGTATGTCATTGCTTTAGGAAAGGGCAAGGGTAATGCCCATAATTTAATAGGGTAATGTACAACATAGTTTAGAATATTTGAAGTGTGGTTTAAATATAGCTCTAAGAATGCAATAGAAGATGGTGTCTGTGACCCCAGGTCAGCATAGTCTAGATGCTTACAGTGATGAATCCTTCAGGAATGCATATGATAATGACTGGATTGAAATGTTTACTTATCAAGCAAAGAGAAACTCTTTGATCCTACTTCTAAATCAAAATAAATAGTTCAAAATTAAGCATACAAATGAGGTGGTATCAACTTCTTTGAATTTTGCTTTGATATGAAAATTGAAAAGTAAATGCTACTCTTTTAAACTACTCAAGAGTCAAAGTCATATTTCAGATTATAAAAGATAATCGTTTTTTGGCCTTTGATCATTCTCTGTATGCTCAGTTGGCCTCATGCCTGTTTGTGAAATGATGGGTATGGGCATTTCAGTTTCAGTCTCCATTGCAGTAGGAGCAGAAGACTCTGCTACATGGGAATAAGCATTTTTAGAGATAAAAACCCTTGGATGAAAACCCATTTTGTTCAGCTGGTACAGGAACAGAGAACCTTACACACCCAACTAGGCCAAATACTAGAATCTGTTTCATATCCTGACCCTTTGTACTACAGCTTTGCTCTGGGGCGCTGTCTCAGGACAGCTCAACAGGCAGTGCACAGGGTCATAGTGATGACATTCCAGCATATGAGCAGTCCCGGGCTGATATGCTGTGTGTGGCAAGAACAGCGGGAAAGGGCTGTGGCTGAGAAGGTTTTTGCCAGCTTCTTGATCCGAAGTGTGTCCTGTAAGAGGTATTCCAGTCATTACAGCTGCATAACTCCAAATAGCAGGAGGTTATTCTGAGGAACATTGTCATGCCAGAGTGTAGCATAGTGTCTGACACTGAGCGAACTAGATCGTATTTGGAAAATAACCTGGACCTGTTGATGGGCCTAATGAATGACTTGATGTCACGTAGACAAATAATAGTTTCTTATATGATCCTTCAGAAGGAGCTGGGAGCTGGAGACATACAACCTCCGCAGCTGAACTGTGCTGTATCTGTCCTGGGAAATGCGAGGTTATTTGTCACACAGATATTTGTCACCATTTTAAGAACCTCAACACTACAGTGATTCTAATTACTCTTCAATTTTATAATTTTGTGTAATGTACCAAATTCCTCTAGACCTCAAAACAGGTTGTGACAAAGTTCAATTTTGAAGTTGGGGCAGGGATAGGGAGAAGCTCTAAGAGAGGAAGAGGACAAGGACGTGTAAGGCACAAATGTCACTGTGCTTTATTTAGAGGTTCTGCCTTATGCCCTTCAAAGATGCTTATGCTTCTCTGGCCTTCTTCAAAATCTACTGATGAGCCTCATCAGTTCTTCACATTTATGCTGACATAAAGAACTCTGCTGAAGCTATACTCTATAAAATAACCATGCATCTGTGTTTATGTGGATTCAGATAGTGCCTGCTAAGCACAGGCATATTTCTGTTAGATAAAGGTATTAGTTTACGGTTTACTACAACTAAGTAGTAAATTCAATCTGATTCAGCCACTAAGGAGAGTCATTTCAAGGGCATTTTTCCATTACATCCTCTGAGGACAGTAAGCTCTGTTCATTTTTTGATTCAGTGTTTCACAGGCTTATGAAGATCCTTCTATATTTCCATCTGTTGAAACCCCAGAACAGAGGTAATTACCTTTACAATTGATGGTATAAAATATGATTAATAAACACTCACAAATTCATTACAGTTATACTGTTGCAAGTACCATATGCATACTTACATCCATGCCACATGCAATGCCCGTACTTGATTTAATAGTAAATAGCTTTTGGGTATTTTCTGGCAGGTAATTTCAGCAGCTCTTTCAGGAAGTTGCTGTTTGGTTTATGCTCTTAGGATGAAAGGTGAGCCAAAAAAAATCAGCAAGTCAAAGTCTGCTAACAGGAAATCATTATAATATGTTGAGATCTTGAAACACTTTCTTCCCTGCCAGCTTTACTTTTCATACTTTTCAAAAATGGATATTCAAAACTCATTTTTCTATGTCTGTCTAAATCTGAATGGAAAACCAGTCATACTGTGCATTTTGCTGTTGATAAGCTCTTGGGAGCTCATGGAAATCTTTGGTCTGTCTATAATGCTAGCACATTTCAAATTCTGCACCTCTACTGAAAACTGATCGTAGGTGCCATTAACTGAGAAACAAGCTCTGCAGCTGACACACATACATTGATGAGCTGTTGCAATTCTTGTTCATACTGGAAAAGGCCAAACGTTTCTCTCTCCAGTTATTATAGCAATCAGAAATACATGAAACCAGGATTTTCTTTTGAAGGAATGGTAAGGTTTTTCTTTTCCTGCAGTAAAATAAGCATAGCTTGAGATCAAAAATATATTGTAAGGTGAAATAATTTGGGGTGTTCTGCTCTGTGCCTGAGCATTTACATTGTGTATCATTAAAACCGTATACCTCAAGTTCTAAAAACGTGAATTTCATAGCATTTTTTACTAGTGCTCTTAAAATGATACAAAGCTTTTCTTTCATCAAGAAGTAGAGATAGGCATTTGTCCCAGCAAAATTGACTCTACTGTTGGTGCTGGATGATGGCAACAGGGCCAGGGATGCTATCAGCTACTGGATTTTTTTTAGCTACATGTATATGGTCATTTAAAAAATCCTTTCATAAGGATTTCACATTGAATCTTTCAGCACCTCTTTTATACTGTGAAGTCAGGCATCTGTTTTCTTGTTTGTTCTGTTAAGGATTGAATATGGACTTGCCTATTGAATATCCCAAGAGGATTTTTTTTTTAATAGGATGATAATGGAATGATAGTGTGTATGAAATAACAAAATAACTTGCTAAAAAGACACCTGCTGGTTCTGTTGGGTTTCTTAGCAACCCTGGGAGAAATAATTTCAATTGTATTTAATATTTTCACACCACTTATTGAAGCAACATATTCCTAAGGAAATAAGGCAATTCCTCTGATACCAGATGTGTATTTTTCACTGGTATCAGAGAATAAATAACAGGATTCTAGTAATCATTTATACAGTTGGTAGCTGAATGAAGTTTTCTCTGTGTTCAGTTGTGTGATGTTAAAGGCTGTGTTGAAGCTGCAAAATTTAAGTTTTCTCCTTTTCTCTGAGCCCTTGAATGAATTTAGTGTCCAAATATGAAAGACTGGGTCAGGACCAATGCTGCTTCACGGTGAAGGGGGAAATATACTTCATTTCCTATAGTAGGAAAATTATTTATACAAACATTAGGCTACTCATTATTTCCTTATTACTTGTTTTCAAGGAGAGTGAGAATATTTAAATGTTGGTTAGACAAGTTATATCTGAAATGCAATTTATTTGTCAAATCCTGAGGGCATGACTGAATACTCACAGTGCTCAGGAAAACCTGCTACAGAAGTGAGTGAGAATGCGCAATAACAGATGTCATTTAACTGAAATGAAGACGAATGTTTCATAGCTGACTTGTACTGCAGTTCTGCCTGGGCAACTACCAAGTGAGTAGTTCAGACACAGGCTCACGAGAATGTACTTGCAGAGTGTGTCAGTTCTCCTTGATTCTTTTATTTAGATGCCCATAAATTTCAGATTAAGTTCCAAAGCACTTCAGCATCTGAGCGTAGAGTTTTAAGATTTTTGTTTTGCACAAGCAGCAATTGAAATATGTTTCTAGTAATATATTTTAGATTCATAAATGGTGGAGCCATTATGTTATTTTTTACAGCTGAGATAATGAACTGAGACTAAGCAGAAGTAAAGGATCTCTGGGCAAAATACTGTATGTTTGTTATAATCTTTGAAAGTTATTTTTCTGAGCATTCCTACATTATTAGAAAGTTTAAAAGACAGTGCAATGCTATATAAAGTTAGCATTCCAAGACATCAGATATAGACGTAGCAGAATTTGGAATGTGAGTATAAAATATTTCCAAAATAATAGATGTCTAGTGTCAGAAAAAGATAAGTTTATGACTAGCAAAAACCACTTTTTTTTCACCCAGAGGAGAGCCATATTTTGTAGCATAGCAAATCTTATGCTGTGTTTCAAGCTTTGCTCACACTATATGAAAATTTTCCAACTCACAAATTTTCCTATTCCAGCCTAAACAGACTGGCATAGCTCAGAAAAGATGAAAGTAAATATGTCTGGCTATAAAGCAACAGGGCCCTGGAAAACTGAGCTTTTGGATGATTTCACTTTATGGATACTCTTTAAATTAGCATTCGCACTTGCTAGCTGTGTTTTAGACCCACATTGTTTTCAGTTGCCAGCACTGTGGTGCTATTGCTGTTTTATGAACAAACTTCTAGTGATAGTCTTCCCAGCCTGTGAACATGTCACTAAAAAATTAAATATTGGCATTGTACACTAGGAAATTGATCTGTATTGGTGTTTGTAGAGAAGTTGATTTTCACCAAAAGTAACATGCTGCATTTGCCACAGTTACTTGTTCACCCTATTAGGTCTAAAAAACTAGAGGAGGAGGCAGCTGGAAATTGTAATAATCTTTTTTTCAAATTAGGAAAAGGGAAGTCTGATATACAATATGCATTCTGTAAAATATCATTAAAGATCAGCAGGTGACATGGAGGCACAATTCAAATGGCCTTAAGTGAGTGTTCAAAGTTTGTTTTCTCCAGACATACTATGTATGCTCCTGCATTTTGGCTAACAGTACAAAATCAACCCTTCTTATTCCTCTAGCTTTTGCACTGAGAAATTGCATTGTGTTGAAGTATTAAGTAAGAGGCTTTTGGAATGTGAGTGCCCTTTGCTGACATATAGCAATTTTGCAGTTATTTTACTATATGTTTTATACATTTGTGCCAACATAGCTTTTTTTTTTTTCCTCCTCTGCTGCTAAGTGCATACAGATATTTCTTGATCTTGTCTTGCATACAGACACTAGCCAGCCAACCTAAACCAATTCCCTAAGAATCTCCAAATGTGATTTATTAAAAATCATAGGCAATACAGCAGGATCACCTCTAAAAACCCAGTGATTGAAGCAGCAGGAACTTTCACTTCAGGAAAGTGTACAAATAGGTACAGAAATAGATTTTGCAGGGCAAGGTTTTACACTTGCAGATCTATGTGTGCTTCCAAATATTTTCTAATTCTCATCAGTCCATTTTCATAAAGATTAAACCCAACCAAAATTGCGAAAGCAAGCTGTTTTTAACATTACGTCTTTATTCTGATCAGCACAAATATTTTCATACTCTGAAGAAAATGCAGGTTCCCTTGTACAAGTCTTAGGTATGCTAAATCAGAAATAAAATATCTAAGAAATTATCAGCATCACTACTGTAACATAGCCATGCAAGCAATACTTCTGAAGTGAAAAAAGATACTTGGGTTCAGCCTGTTGGAGAGTAGTGATGCAGTTAATCAAATAAGCATTCTAGCTACCAAGTTCACCTAATATTGCACAGCCATCCAGACATTTCCTGATGTAGCTTTAGTATCTTGAGAAGATATGTTGCAGCTTATTTGAGGGCACATTTGTGTTTGAGAAGAAAGTTTAATATTTATAGCTTCCATTTTTTTCTCATCTTTGCATAGAGACAAAATTTGTTCTCATCAGAATGTGTCAAACAGATTTATTTCATTATATAAAACATAGCTCTTTTTCATAAAGACTGGAAGTACAAGAAAAAACATTTTACAAAAAGTAACCAAAGGGTTAATAGATACACTGTGCTGTCTGATTTGTATGTAGGTTTGCAGTGGAATTTTTCTAGAACAGAGCCCTACGGGTTTTTCAGCCTCATTTCTCAGTAGACTGCACAACTGGTGAGAAAGTAGGTATTTGTCTGACAGCCATTAGAGTCTCATTATTCAGCAAATGTGCAGATAGAATAAAAAATATTTTTAAGTACCTTATCCAAGTTTGCTAACTCCATCTTAATGAGTGTGAAGAAATAATCTAATGCTCTTTGTTGTTTGTTTTGTTGGGGGGTTTTGTGAGTTGTGCTGAGATGCAGGACAGAGTACTTACAAATCTATAAAGGTTGTGACCACTTGTAACTTAATTGCTGTCCTGCTATTTGTCTTTATGGCATATATTACTCAAAGTGTTCATCTCTTCCATCATATGAAGAACAATTAATTGTGTGTGCGTGAGCTTTATTCCTCTATAATGCTGTAAACCAGAAGAAAATGCTTTCTGTGAATAGCAGTGTTTAGAAAATTGCTTTTCTTACTGGAGCTATTGTCTGACTTTCAATTCAGTAACTTTTCTGCTAATGCACTGAAAGAGGCCCTTCTCTTCATCCTGGTATTTCAGTCAGTGATGATCACCTCCCTTCAAATCTTTTTTCAGGCTTAGGAGATGTACAGCAGCTCTTGTTTCCAGTGTAATTATTTGTGGGTGTTCTCGTTCTGTCCCCAGGCCTGTGTTCCAGAGTAGATCCTAAGGTTTGGTTAGGGAGTCCTACAAGTGTGACTAAATAGGTTTTCCCCATCTTGATTTCATTTTGTTGTAGTTTCTTAACATCTCCCTTAATTACACTCAGCGAGGTGTGCTCTCTCTTTGACTGTGATCTCTCTACTTTAATGGTTTTTGTATTAAATGCTGTAAATTTTGTTACAATATTTCTGTGGTACTGGTTTTTCTCCCTCCAGATTTATGACCTTCACTCTCAAAGCTCTCCATACCTTTGTATACCTTTTGTAATTCACTTCCAAATGTTTTCTTGCATGTCCCACGCACAGCCATTGAAACCAGCTTCCAGTACAGCTTGTTGCTTTGCCTGGACCTGTTTGTGCAGAGTTCTCTGCAAGCAGCTGCAAAACTTGCTTCTTTTATTCTCACCTTTAAAAATTTCTCTTTTGCTGTGATGGACTAAAAAACAGAAAAACACTTGTGAGAAGTTTGACTGCCACAATGATGCCTGTGTCAGTGACTGGTTGTTGTGTCTCTCTGTGGCTTCATACCTGTCTGCAGTGGTCATCTCTGCTCTTAAACTGATCATTTGGTCTGGGGAACAATATCTTCTGTGTGCAGAAAGCTTAGAACAGAGGTCACCTGGTGACTACTGTTCAAGTAACCCACCTATCTTCAGCATTGTTAGTGGGCATACTTTGTGAAGTGTGAGGAAAAAATGTAAATTTGTCACTTTTTAGATTTATTTCACATGTGCCAAGCATGTCAAATTTAAACTGAGATTTTTTTTCAACAGACAAATTTTTACTTTGTGTTTATAGATGTCAATTTAGCTTTACTGATAAGCTTTGCAGCAAGATTTCTTGGATTTTCTAATAGTGTAATTAATGCAACGGATTTTACTTTTTTTACACAGTTGTTTGGGGAAACAGTGGTTAATTCTCTGACAATCTCATTAATTTCCTTTTCCCATTCTGTAATCATTGTATGCTTCAAAGGCTGTTTAATGCAGCCCAATATTCACAGGCATATATGGAGCTGTTGAAATTACAGGGAGAACCTGATAATCTGTTTCACTCAGTACAGCTTTACCAGTAGGGGAGATATGTTTGCTTTCCCTCAAACTCTCTCTTAGTCTCCAAACTCAACACTTCAAACTACTAGCAGCTCCCTGTAGCACAACTTATGTGAACTTAAGGCTATCCCAAGCTGATATTTGCACCACACTTTCTGCATCCCAAAAATAAAATATTAATGTTTACTTTCAGAAATTACTTTTGATTTTAGTTACCACAGGAAGTGACATAGTTAGAAATCAGTTGAACAGGGTCAGGATCAGCAAGCAGTCCTTTTTTCAGAAGGTTGTACTTTCAGCAGTGATGTGGTATTGGAAGGCAACACAATAAATAAGGCTGATTGAAGCAAAGGCTTTGCCCCTAACTGTGCATCAGTTGTGCTCACCAGTTGTATGGCCCTGATAACCATGCAGTGGCTGAGTTACACAGTGTTTTCCTCACACAGCAAAAAAGTGATGTGACTGGTTTAGGCTGGAAATTGCACTGGATATTATGTGGCTCTTCCCTTCATGTTTTTCAAGAAGAAAAGAAGCATAGGTTTTTACTAGTTTCTTACCTTTACAATAGAGAATAATAAACATTTTACTGCCAAAAGTAATTTCACCATTATGCTCTCTTCTAACTTGGCAATGTGCACTACTGTGCGAGCAGGTAAAATAAATATAAAAACAGATTTTTATATCTAGGATGCCAAATTACTGAATCTCACAAAAGAGCTCCAGTGCAGGGTTGTGGAGCAGCAGTGGCCACTTTGCAGTGTTTTTGCTGCCCTTTTGCTGTAAGTGCTTTGTATACAGCTGCTGTTCAGTGCCTGGGGGATGCAGTGGAGGGTCTGGCACAGGGGAAGGTGTGAAGCTGGAGCTGGGCAGTGGGTGGTTTTTAGCATGGCACAGTCTCTTCCCAGTGGGGAGCCAATTCCATCACAGTCAGTGCTGGGCAGCTGTTCTCAGTCCCAGGATCCTTCCCTCTGTGTGCTCAGCCTTCAGCACGGGTTGTGGGCAATAGTCCCAGTTTCGGGTGGAGAAGAGAAGCAGGCAAATGCAAAGCTGTACTTTTTATTATATGCAGACACACACAAAATATGTCTTTTCAGTAATTGAAGCCTTGTTCTGTTACTGGCACAGCAAGAGCAAATTTGTTTATTTATTATATACAGCAGAAAATTTACCTGAGAGTCTTGTAAGTGTTATTAGGATCATAGCAGAACTTCATATCTGAAAGCTTTTAGCATATGCATTGGAAAGGGTTCTTTCAAGTCTATCACATATTGTCTGTACCTTGGATATTTTAATTCTAACTGCTATCAGAACAAGCTGTTGTGGAACAGAACTTTATTGTAAAGACGTTTTATGTATCATCAGTGATAAAAACTGAGCAGATAGTTGTTGTTGAGGGGCATAAGTAGCAATGAACATTTTTGATACTGAAAAACTATCAGATTTCTGGATCTATATATGAATTTTAAATTCACTTTTTTTTATTGTTATCAAGAATGTAAATTCTGAATTAAGGATCTTAATATTATGTTACTTTTTTTGTTGTTGAGAATAGCATGTATGATTTCATCTTGAAGTCCAAATGAAACTTCTTTCTAATGTGCACCAAAGCATCACTCTGACTCAAAAAAAAAAAAAAAAAAAAAAAAAAAAAAAAAAAAAAGGTGCCATTAATGGGTAGGACTTATTGGCTACACCACAGCACCTTTAGTAAGAGTGCCATGACCTGAAAAGGTCAGTGAGTCACTTCAGCTGTACAAGTGAAGCAGTAGAGCCTGTAGGTTTGAACCTATGAAATGTTGCCCTGCAATGTCCTGACTTTGGTACTCGTAATGAGGCAGTACTGATCAGATAAATACGTCCTGAATTTTAACATGGCGCTGACACAAGCATGAGTCAAACAAGCAGAAATATGTGAAAATAACTTCAAAGCAGAATTAAAACAATGTAATGGATGAGAAAAGCATTGATATTACCAAGCCCAAAGCAATACTTAATTAGCTTGCTTTAGTTATTTTCCCTGGGCTCTACTTCAAAATAAATTCAGGCTTCAGTAAGAACCTGAATCATCAATTTACTTTTCTGGAATTAAAGACAGGAATTTAAGACAGATGAAATGTGGTCTTTCTGCATGGAAAAGGAACATAAGTACAGGAAAATAGTACAGATTAGATTTTAAATTAACTTCTTGCACATGAGTTTTGGTCTGAGCATTTCAACCTGACCCTGATGCAGATTGAATCACAGCTACTGCCTTCCGGAAGTAGGCTAGTACTGCCCTGGACCTATGCTTCCAGCTATGCTCTGCTAAGATGTGGAGCAGAAGCTGGTGTGTCTATGGTCTGGGCAGGATGGACTCACCCCTGCACTCGTTTGGGCTCTGCCTGGCTCTATTGGTCTTGACCCAGGTGGAGATCAGAGCAAATCTGAGCCTATTCTCAATAAAACCTTCAGAAATAGCAAGAGGACTGTAATCCCACAGCTGTATCTCACAATTCATATGTATTTTATAAAGTGATGATAGTTTGGAACTAGGAGTATGCATGCAGCCATTAACAGCTGTATTTTTTGATTTCTGTGTGCAGATATTGTTAGCTCTGGTCTATAAGTACAAATAAAAGAGTAGTCGTCTTTGTGCTTTGTATATACACGCAATTTGCATTTCCTGTGCTTTGCACTGTTGAATAGTTGGCATTTCTGTCTCAAACATACAACTGTAAGTAATGGTGTTTTGAATTCTGTGGATTGAAACAATAAGTGGTTATCAAAAGCCCATTTGGAGAAGTGCAATTTTCTGATTTTAGAAGCCAGGAAAACGCAGTTCTGGCCCCAGTGCAGTGACAAATATGCACTTAGCTCCATGTACTTTCTGTGGGAGTTAAACTGTATAATAACCTTACAATTATGATCTTTGAAGATGTTCTGCATTAAACATTTAGAATGGTGGAAGGAAACATTAATTCATAGAGGGGCGTATGTCTCTCCTTATACATCCGCATCGATGAAGAGCTTATTTGTGTCAGGAAGCTTTCCAAATGATGGAATTATTATGTGAACTGAGGTTCTTTCCAAAAGCTGTGATACTGGCAGAATTGAGCCCAGCTGCATGCTGGTAACTTCTCTCTAGTTTTGTAGAAGTTTTCTTGTTAGTGTGCTACATGTTGTATACGCTAGGATTGTTGGAATATGAAAGGTAAAAACACTGTAAATCTGGGGAGAATTATAAAAAACATACCACATCAGCTGTTGGCCAGCTAAGTGAGGAGAAGTGGAAAATGAAATCTGTAATTTTTTCAATCATCTGTTAAATTCAGTGTTGGAAAACCATCACTCTGTGATGGCAATTGTTTGCTCATGTAAAATGGATCTTCTTCCATGTCTTGGGATCCTACTCCACAGACACTTGATGGCAAAACAAATACAGTCTTCTCCCTCTTGCTGTGGTCAGTGAGATCAGTACAGGCAGAGGCTGTGGGCAGGAGGGTAAGCACTGTCCTTGCTACTCAGGGGTGATGATTTCTATCTCCAGGAGGTGTTTCAAAAGCACCAAATTTTTATGCTTACATAAAAAAAATACATGGGGAACAACATAAAAAACCCCAAAGTCAAACTAGAAGTGCACTTGGTATATGTTAACATACAGCTTGCAGTTCTGTAGGTGTATTTTTCCTTTAAGGCCTGAAATGCAAAATACTGTGGAACCTTCCTTTATTCCACTCTGGTTCACATATATCCTGGTGTTATGCCTTTTGCAATTTGGCATAATATTGGATAGAACACAAACAACAACAGCAACAATTCTGTTTTTCAGTAATGTAAAGTCACAAATGACAGCTGTTCAGTATGTTTCATTTGCAATGTTAGCACCTCTGAGAATTTTCCATATTGAAAACTCTTTAATTTAGAATGTTAGCAAATGCTATTTATTGAAACTGTATTTTATGAAGACTCATAAGTCATAAAGTATTCTAGATTTCTGCAGATGTGACTTACTATTATGGAGACTTTAAAATTGAATAGCCTATGAAGAACAATTTAGTATCAGTTTCTCTGGTCATACCCTCAGAATCTGGTTTTAACATTAATTTGGTCATGATAGTAGTCCTTGAACTTGACTATTTTCAATGTTTAATACAGTTCATATTATGTAATTTCAAAGCATTTTTATTATTATGTTAAAAAATTATAGTTATTTTATTAGAATTTTCTTTCTCCTGGTTTATAACAATCTAAAATTGATGTACTGCAATGGACTTCTGGGAAATATGCCAACAACTGTGGGGTTTAGTTTCAGGATGGCTATTCATAGTTCATACACACTTTCACGTATTCTTTTGAGTGGGTACAATCCTGTTTTCAGAGTTTTTGGTAGCACAGTCTTGGCCTGATACACAAAGACATGTTAAAACAGAGTCTGGTAGCTGTAAACATAAAGTGCAAGGCTTATATTAAAAAATAAATGCTCAAAATAGAGCCTAGTTTTTCAAGGCAGTTCAACTCTATTTCAAACTAAGCCATGAGTTTCAAACAGAGGGGTTTCTCTTATGTAGATGTTGTACAAAGATGATGAAATTTGATTCCAGTTGTTCAGAGTGACACTTATTCAGTCATTTCTCCTGTCTGTTTTGTTGGGGTTGCTCCTACCAGCACCACTGCACTGTCCCCCTCCCATCCCATGTTTGTTTTGGACAGAGCTTGTTTTACTGCTGGCAGCTAATATGGCTTGTGGTCACGAGCCCTGCAGTTGAACAGCTTCAAATGGAATGAGCCCTTGAGGGGCATGGAAGCAGGGAGCATTTGAATACTGGCTCTGGCACAAAGTTCCTCTGTAGGCACAGCTGGGCATTTTATCTCTTGCTTTGTGATCGCCATCTGCAAAATGAAGTAATACCTGCCTACTGTCTTGTAAGAGCACAGATGATTCACTCATGCTTGTGAAGTGATAAAGGAATGCACTGAACAAACACAGAAGCCATCTGATCTACAGATATGTGGGGAATCATTCGTGGAAAAACCCAAAAATATTAACAACTGTGTTCATGTTTAGTACCATAACTCCTGGAACTGAAATGAGGGATGTATGTCAAGATGGTGCTGGAGCATTTCAGTGTCCTCCAGTGACTTTGAGAAATTTGAGCCCTTCAAAGGCAAATATATTGCTTTTGAGAAACATTTTTTAATCCTCAATGCAAAGCCTTACTTGTTTCTGAATGCTGTCTAGTCCTTAACCCTGCCTTCCTTTGGGATTGCTTGAGCGCCTTTCAACTGGCCATGCCTGCAGCACAACAGCTGGCATGAATTTGGTGAGCTCGTTGGTATTCACTGGTAACTTTAAAAACAGGAAAATCACCCTTTTTGTCAAGTTACACACATTTCATGGCAGGACTTTTAACAAGATTTCAAGAATGCTGCTCTCTTTTATAAAATGAGATAAATTAGCCCCCTGTTGTGTCATGTTTACTAAACCCACAGGACTATTACTGTATGCTTCTTGTGTGTGTGGCACAAAATTACAACATACGTATTTTGGTTTTTTTAGAAGATAAAGGGAAAGAAAAACCCAACAGTGCAAGTCAGCAGTCCAGTACAGAAGTGGATCCTTTTCTTCCCAAACCTGGAGTGGCACCTGCAGCACCTGCCTCATCATCCAAGAGCACGAATGGAGCTGCTAACACAGTTACTGAGTCAGAAGAGGAAAAAGCCAAAAAACTACTTTACTGTTCATTATGCAAAGTGGCTGTGAATTCCCTTTCACAACTAGAAGCCCACAATACAGGTGAGTATCCATATGGTATAAGTCAGTTGTTTGTTAAGATTTTTAAAATTCAGTGTAACAAGGTGGTAGCCACTCTTCACTGAAGTGTCTTTTAGTTCAAACTTACAATAGCAAGTTACAAAACCGGTACTGTTAATGGCAGTTCCCTGTGTGGTTTTTGATATTCTGTTAAAGCACTCTCTATTTTTTTTTAACTTCCTTCATGTACTCTCTAAATTTTTAGTTGACAAAATCTCTACAGTTCATGTTAACTAATCAGATCCCTTCATACCTTCACATTGAGGATCACAGTATGATCATAGTGGTTTCTATAACAATTAAAGTTTTCTAAAATGTCAGTGTTCTCTCTTTCATATTTTGTCTCATTATCATTGGTGTCTGTTATTTTGCAGACAAAGCAGACAGTAATTTATTTGTTATTTGAAAGTTTTTGTAATTTTAGGATGGGCTCATTAGATTTCCCAGATGTCCTAGAATCTTCTGATAACTGAACATTAGATATGTGTCTTTTTTTGGGCCACAAGCAGCAATCCCTAGTGTGCTCTGTCTGTGTATGGTGTGCTGGTGATGTAAAGCTTGTTAACAAGCCATTGAAGCTGGTTTTACAGCTGTAATCCATTCTTGAAATGGACAAAGCAGCGGTTTCTTCCGAATCAGGGGATATTTATTTAAGTATTACTGTTCCTAGGTAGGTTTTGAGAGATTGCTGTGGTTCCTGTCCCAGTCTTGGCTAATACCCTTTTCTGCTATTCACTGGCTCTGTGCGATTTGGCAAAAGAATAAGCAGCAAGCACTTTGGCCATCCAGTCACACACTGCCCCTGAACATGAGGTCCAGCATGCCTCTGTTCCCTTTTTGGACAAAGCCTTCTGGCCAAAACAAGAGTGATCATTAGTCCCAGTCTATGGTGACTTTAACCATTCTGTCTTGAAGATAAATGTTACAAAGTCCCAAGGCTGAGGGAGTGTTTTGTGCTGCTGATCATGAACTCACCTGCATCTCCTTGCCCATTAGGCTCCAAGCACAAGACCATGGTCGAAGCTCGGAATGGTGCTGGTCCTATCAAGTCTTACCCTAGGCCTGGATCCCGAATGAAGGTGCAGAATGGCAGTAAAGGCTCAGGACTGCAGAACAAGACGTTCCATTGTGAAATCTGTGATGTCCACGTTAATTCAGAAATTCAGCTTAAACAGGTAACTTGCATGTATCTTGGAACTCTTTGTTGGTTGACATTGCACTGCAATGTTGTAGATGCAGTGTAGAGCTGTGTGAAGAAGTGTCTGTGAATACTAATTGAAATTAGTATTTCTTATCTCTCTTCCCACAATTTTTTATCATAGGTGAAGTTTAAATATTCCATCATAGATCAAGTAAATATTCAGGTAATAATAGGTAATTGTTGGTAAATATTTCATCATAGGTCAAGTTCAGCTAATTATTTCAGTTGGGAAAAATGGGCTTGATAGTTGTAAAAGCAGAGGTGACAGTATCAATGAATAACATAGCAAATCTCATTTAAAAGTTTTCTGTGGTTCAAGATAGAGATTGGAACCTTGTTCTCCTAACTATAAGAAATTCTGGGTTGCATTTCCCTGAATTTATCTTTTGGTGCTGTTTTCAATCTACTGGAATAGTGTTTAATGCTATGTGAGAGGGAAAATATGACTCAGACCTATTGGTTTGGGAAAATCACCAGTTGGGTAATACTGCAGATATGTCTGAATTATGTAGAACAACATTACCATTAACAGTGTAGCTGTTGTGTGCCCATGAAGCTGTTCTCTCTCTGAGCCAATTAGCCCTGGGTTCAGAGCTGTGCCTATACAAATGCAGTGATTCTGATACCCAAATGGGAACCTCTGACTGGATGGTGCTGTGCTGTGTAAATGTGTCCTCTCGTTCCCTGTTTTTTAGTTAGCTCTAAGATAATATTAAATTGCATGTGTAGACATATCCCTGGGTATTGGTTCTTCCTTCAGCTAATACTGAATTATTTACACAACTGAACAGTATCAGCAAGATGGAAATTTGCCTCTTACTTCTGAATATCCCTCTGACCTAGTGATTACAGCTCAGTCTGGTTTAAAGCTCCTCAAGTGGAAAAAGGAAATACTAACCAAAATATCAATAATTTTCAAAGCCTGTCTTAAATCACAAAATATGCTGTATTTGATTAGTTTCTGATTCTCTATTTGATATGCTCCAAATTGTTATGTTTAATTTAGCAAAACTCATCTTTGCTCTCTCTAAAGAACCTACTTTATCTTTCAAACAGGGGCTTAGGCATATCCTGCTGATAAATAAATTTCAAACTCTAAACTGAGAAATGTTTAAAGAGCTAATTAAATGTGAGGATATTTATTTCAGCACATTTCCAGCCGAAGGCATAAGGACAGAGTTGCAGGAAAGCCTATGAAACCTAAATATAGTCCTTACAACAAACTGCAGCGCAACCCAAGTATTTTAGCAGTAAGTATTTTCATTTCTCATCACTGTCTGTGTGAATTTGTGACCTTGGGGACTCCCACTGCAGAGAGACAGGAACATGACAGACCTGATGCTTCTGCAGCCTCTCTTCCCCTGCAGGCTGAGTCTGCACAGGAGTCAGATTTGAAGATAGTTATGTATTCTGTCTGCCCAGTCCAAGGCATGCGGACAGCACTGCAAGTATTATTTATTGCTAGAAAGAAGGGAATAATCAGTGGAATGGGGAATGAACCATGTGCCCCATGGAAAGATATTGGCTCTGCTGAGCGAGGGCTCTTCTCTTTGAAGACAGGAATACTCTGTCTTTTTGCCCACCTGAGATAACTCTAAGTTATGATGGATGCACTTAGAGAAAAGGATATAGGATGATAGCATACAAAAATACTAGTGCTCATTCTCTTTGTGCAACAAACCAGAATGCTGTGTGGTTGTATTAGTTGGTACAAATGAGCCATCAGGTGTTTAGGAGAATTGGCTGCCTGTATGTTCAGGCCGTGTCTGTCACTGGCTATCAAACACCTCTCCTGTTTCTGTGCCACTAGTCAATCCCTGTAACACTCACCTGCATTTCCAGGAATCCCCCAAACTGATCTTACCAATCATCTGCAGCCAGAGTTCAGGCTGGCTTTAGCACAGCACAGTTTGCATGTTTATTTGCCCATGACACAGCCAGTATTTTATTCATTAGACAAAAGTCCTTGCCACCTATGGCATAAAAACAGTTTACAGGTTGAAAAGAGAAATGCAAATCTGTGTCTGCAAGAGAAAACATGTGAAAAACCTGTAAATGCTAGAATATTGATCTGTCTTTGTAATTATGTAGGGGCAAATGAAAAGGCTGCAGGCTTGCTTCCTCTAAGTCTCCCCACTCGATAGGTTCTGCCCATGCTAATCTTTTTCACTTGTATAATACTTCATTTTATCATCTATTGCATAAGGAGAGACCACCAATTATAAAGGAAGAACCATGAGTATTTTTGCTTCCAAATTTGGATGATTGGATGTAGTGCAAAGCATTTTCAGTGAGAGATATAGATATGACGATATATATTTCTGATTAGCTGTTTCACCACAAGCACAAGCTGTTTCACTACAAGCAATGCTTGTAGATCATAAACTGAGTCATATATATATTTCAGAAAAATTGGTTTTGTTATCAATCTTAAATAATATTTCTACTTTGAAAAGAGCAGGTCTGCATTCGAAGGCACAAAGCTGACTGGCCTATTATCACCTTCCTATCTTATCCACTCTACTTTTCTACAAATCATTTTTGAAAGTGGAAAATTCGACTTTTGATACTGAAGCCTTAATTTTTAATTTTTAATTTTTCATGCACAGTTATAATTTATATAAAGTTACTCACTTGCACATTATGCTTCCCTCTAAACATCAGTGGGATGGTCTCTAGACTCAGGAGATTTATCTTTAAATACAGGATTTGGTTACTTTAATTGCCCTGGGAGTAAGAAAACAGTGCAGGTACCATTTCTAAGCAGCTGGTAAGAGGCTTCTGTGAGAAGTCACAGTGTTCCCTGTGCCAGGGTTCACTTTTTCCCTCATGTAAAAGTGGGCGAACTGTATTTACACTGCTTTTGTGTGTGTTTTATTCCAGGCAAAACTTGCATTCCAGAAGGACATGATTAAGCCACTGGCACCTGCTTTCCTTTCATCTCCTCTTGCTGCAGCTGCAGCTGTGTCATCAGCTCTGTCCCTCCCTCCCCGGCCCTCGGCATCCCTGTTCCAGGCACCAGCAATTCCGCCAGCTCTCCTCAGGCCAGCCCACGGGCCCATCCGGGCAACGCCTGCCTCCATCCTCTTTGCACCGTACTAATTTATTGATGTGTAAAAGAGATAACTATGGCCAGTACAAAGGGTAAAGGAAAGCAGGAATGGGGTTGAAATTTTAAAAAGTTTCTCTTTTGCAATGGCATCCAGCATGACTCCTCATCCAACCACATCATAAAATCCATCATTAATGGCACTGCGTTTTGGAGTCTAGACAACTCTGTCTTCTCTCTCTCTCTATTTTTTTAATCAAAATAGTGTGATTTGCTTAAAATTTAAATTGCTCATGAAATTTGTATTATTAAAGATTCACGCATTTATTCATTGTTTTCTTTTTTTTTTTTTTCCATTTGTATGATGCACCTTGGAATCAAGGAACATAAAATATTTTCCTGACAGACTTGAAAACTAGGGTCTTCCTCACTCACACCTATGTAAATACTTCTCTGAAAAGCAATGGGGTATAACCTAATGTGGAAAAAAGGAAAAGGCAGATGAACCAAATGCTTGATTGCAGGTAACATCTCAAAAAAGAAATGCATCCATTCTTTTCGTGTGCTCTTGTTGACAGGGATTGTGTGCTGTCCTAGACCCCAGTACTGGTGTATCTTGTGTAGTACTACAGATGTACCATGTCTGATTTTAATATTTTTAGTTTCTGTGCAAATGTTTGAAAGCAATGCAATGCTGAAGCTTTTAATTATTTCTTTTGTGTCATACTTTATTTAGAGAAATCAAAAATAGAAAGCCATATAACATAGATTTAAGATTACTGCTTGTTTGCTACTTTCATTTAACTTATTTTTGTTGTTTCTTCACTGGTGTTGCTAAGTAATGTTTAAAGAGAAAAAAAGCTTTTCAATTGCACATTGCCACAGCTCACATGTGTTGTTCAAGAAGACAATGGATCCATGTGTTTGTACGTAAATATCCTGTTTTCCTAATTTCTAACTAGTTTCCTTTGTAATGATGCTGCATAACATTGTGGCTCCCTAATGCAATAATGTACAGAACATAAAATATTTATAATTGACCATATTCTCTGTTTACTGAATATACTGCAGTAATGTCCCACCTATCTTCTCACCTCCCCAACCCTTTTATAAAGGTGAATCAATATGCAGTGCTCAGACTGGAGTCATTATGTGATAATGGGGACTTCAGGTGGAAGAAAGGAAAAAAAAAAAAGATAATTAACTTTTAGAGCATCTTTATCAGCAATCCATAATAGTAAGATGTCTGTGTATTTTTTTAAATGTACCTTTTCAATAAAATAATAAGAAAATTATACATGCTTATTGTGTTTTAATTGGTACAGGAAAAAAAATAAAAAAGCCTGAAACAAATTTAGCTAAAGGAGTCTTCCAGGAGCAAACGAAGCATTGGAGTTGCAATAAACTATAATTACAGAACCTGTGTTCCTTTCCCTTGTGTTTTAATGTCTTTTCCTCACTGTAGCCTGCAACAGCATTTACTGGGGCTTTTTTGCAGTAAATATTCACTACATCAGAATTTCGGAGGAAGACGCAGCAGAAACAGGTGTGTGATTACATGGGTGTTTTACTGTACCACCAAAATGCTACACCATGGTGGTGCCATTGCTAATGGAGATTAAGAATTAACTTTAAAACCAGCCTGGGCAGACTTGAGGCTGGAAGCAGGTCATTTGGGAGCCAGGACTTGCTCTGAAGTATGGGTAAAGTATGCAGTTGCTTGACTCAGCAGCAAGCTTTTGAAGGGAGGTGTGTGGGGAAGCCTTGAAAATTATCCTTTTTTTACTGCTGAAAAGCTTAATCTATTCTTTTAAAGCCTGCTTTTTGTTAATAAAAAGTGGAAAGTAAGGAGTACAAGAGTAAAAAGACTCAACTGTAAGGCTGTTAGGGTTAATACGAAGCCAACAGGGCCATAACAACTCCACAAAGGCCATGGGAAAAAAAACTTCAGCAACTTTATCGTAGAGATTTTAGAGACCAAGGTATACCTCATAGTAGCAACATTATTAGAGACCATTTTCTGCAAGTGTAATTCTCCCCAGTTACCATTTTCTGTGGAGCTGTGTTGTGAGGATAATTTGCTGAAGAATCACCTACCAAGGGAGTAGGTAAGGGAATCCAGGCTTTTAGCATCCTCTGGGAGAGCAGTTACCTTTTTATTTTCTTGTGGACTCTGAGAATCACAGGGTTACAGGTAGACACCTTGCCATGTGCATCTGTCTGTGCCTGGTTTTGCAGGGAGTCAGATTTAACTGCTCAGCTCCTTTCAGAGGAGTTAATCTCATCAGAAGCCTGTTGCTGTCCAACATGAGCTAGGTTTACAGAACTCCGTATTTGAACTGGTTTCTTAGGAAACAGAGTTGTCTGTATATTAAACCACTATTTTTTTCTTTTTATATTCTACTGTTAATAATGAGAAATTTAAAGCAATTACCATTTTCTGCAATTGAAAATGTTCCTATATGAAATACAGCAAAGGAGGGGACTAAGCGTGTGTGTATTTCTTGGACAGATGATTATTTCAAAGAGCATCTTAAAATGAAGAAATATTTGGGTCATGAAGAGTGAAGCACTGTGTTATGTCGTTCAGCAATGAAAGGAATTAATCTGTGAATTTATAAGGAGCTAAAAAAATTAATTGTGAATCAAGGAAGATTCTTATTCAAAACTCTGTGATAATTTATATTTTGTGTATTGAAATTTTGCTTGCCACCAAAGTTTTGTCTACAACATGCAGGACCAAGCATTTGAGATGATAATTACAGTATAAATGATAAATCCTCCCATTATGCCTGCTGGCATCTCTCTTTCTAAAAATGAGCTTTACAAGAGAAAGAAAATTTGTATCATACTCTGAAAAACACAATAGCTGCTTTTTTGTAATGTTAGGATACCTTCTCCTGCAGTGTTATATCATTACACGTGGCTGGCTGTGAAATTCATGCATTTGTTGTAACAGATAAGTATTGAAATGTAATATTGGCTGTGTAGTTAGCTTTTTGAGTAAGATATCAAATGTGGAAACCACTGAAATCATAAGGTTACAGTAATGGGATCATATCCCCTAGTACATATGTTATTCTAGACCTGATGACTGTACTCTGAGCTGCAAGTTGTTCCTGTATGAAAAGTCAAAAGTTATAAGGCATTCTGTTGGTCAGGTTTATCACCTGGCACTGCCATCTTTCTGTAGCAGAAAAAAAAAAAAAAAAAAAAAAAAAAAAAAAAAAAAAAAATTACAGACACATCAGCAGTAACTTCCTGCTGGTACATGTGACTGGATTATGGTCCCTGTACCACAAAAGATTTTCACAAAGGGTTATCAAAGAAATGTGGTCCACTAGTCTGTACAGATTGAAGATGTATAGAACTGCTTTTTTAAAAAGAAAATTAATGGTGATAAGATCTCCTATAACCACTGCAGGTCACTAGTGTGTGTCTCTCATTTCTGCAGGCCAAAATGTAATAAAATCTTTCCTTCCAATTCTGGTCACATAGCAAGAGAAGACAGGAGCTAACATGGGCATTGTCCAGTTGATATCACCACTTGGACTCTGATGATAATGTTACACTGGGCCCATCTACTGATAAACTAGGCAGTTCCTTTAAGAAAGAGACTTTTTCATTAAAAATAAGCTGCCTTCTTTTACTTCCTTACAATCTGATCTTGGGCTATGAATTTTATGGAGAGCAAGTTTTGTAAAAGATTTTGTCACATTTTTCTGGGGGAAAAAAGAGCATGGTGGGTTTAAACTCTGCAGGAAGTGTTCCACTATCTTTATGGATCTGGTAATAACCCAGTGAGCCTTACTATATATCTTTTGAACATGTCACCTTGAATAAGTGAGGTACTGCACTATTTATTCATGCCTGGTTGGACATTAAACATCCACAGCCATCATCTGGTCACAGTGGTCACAATGATGTTCTTACTGTGCCTTCTGTATTTTTTTAACTATGTTTTGCTTAATGCTCTTGTTTCAAGTGACAGCTGAAACATCCACAAGTGTTTATTGGAATGACCAGCATTTCAGGTAAAGCTAATTTTTTTTGAGTGTCTAGAATTCTTCCATATTACAATATTTCATTATTAAACTAACACTGTTTAAGAAACGTTTGTATTTGGTTTTGTGTCCTGTTCCTATTTATTTGTATCGATAGAGTGCAGTGCTGGATGCCAAGAGCCAGGTCCTGCAGACCACCTGAAACAGAGGAGGCCACTCTGAGTCTGCTGCCTTTGAAGGGCTGCAGCTGAGGGAGGTCTCCTGGGACCGGGAAAAGGACAACTTATGGCCATCTTCAGAAACATCAACAGCAAGGATCTGGGCACATGAAAGCAGGTAGGTGGTTGGGATTGGACAGCGTGGGTTTACAGAAAACAAAACCACATCCAAAAGGCCCGAGTGCAGCCTGTCTGCCATGAGGGGCCTGTCGGCGCAGCCAAGGGGAGCCAGGTGCCCTGAGGCTGCCTTTGGTGAGGCTGCCTTTGGTGAGGCTTCCAACACCAGCTCTCCCAGAATCCCAGCAGGCAAATGTGGGCACCAAAGGCAGGGGGAGTGGGTACAATGAGCTGTAGGACAGCCTGGGCCACCAAGCTGCAGGTGCTGGAGAGCTGCTGGCAGCCTGTGACAGCTCTGTCCCTCAGGGCAGTAACACCAAACACACTCTGCAGTGACCCGTGCAGCACAGAGAGCCCCTGGGAACCTGGGCAGTGAGCTGGGGAGTCCTTGGAAGAACATGTGTGTGAGTGCCAAACCAGGAGTCTGCTCTTCCAGTGGTGTGCTGGAGAGTAAGGCTGCCCTCCAGAGGCACATGGCAAGCTGGAGACCTGCTTTGATGGGAACTTGGGGCACACAGAGATGCCAGGGAAAGGAGCTGGGGAAGGAGCCTGCTGTGCAGTGTGGCTGACTGGCCAGCACCAGCAGGAGCCCTGCAGGACAGGGCCTGGGCAGGCAGGGACACTCAGATCTGCGGTGGACAAAGTGAGCCCTGGAGGCAGCAGAACCGGGCTGGACACGGTGCTGTGTTAGCAGAGCCTCAGGCAGCAGTTTAAGGGATCTGCACAGCTGCACCCAGAGGAACGTGTCCAACCTGGGGCTTCTGGTGTGAGTGGGACCAACAAATGGGAACAAGTCTGGGAGATGGTCAAAAGGTGGTCAAGAAATGAGTGCATTCTGTTCAGGAATGTGAGGTGGATGTGTTGAGCCCAGAGGAGGCTGCAGCAATTCTGGCCACTGTCCTCAAGTGCCTTCCCTGGGGTCACAGGGAATAGAGATTGATGTCTCTCAGAGAAGCACCATGAGAGGATGAGAAAAGGCAGCCAGAGGCTGCAGGAAAGAATATTCTGACTGTACAGATGAAAAAAGGTTTTGAAGTAATAATGGGTAATGCTTGGAGCAAGTTGCACAGGAAGGTTATTGCAATATCCACCCTTGAGTAGTAGGCTGGAGTAGGTGACTTCTAGAAGACCTGCCATCTTAAATGAATCAGTAATTCTAAAAGATAACAAGGTCTGCTGAAAAATCAGAAGTAATCATTGTACTGCAGGGCAATTAACAGCTGATGGAAACTTTACAGGAGTAAATACTGACTGATGAGTCACAACACAGTGGGCACCTGCTGTGCCTGAAAAAATGAAGACAAACATCTTGCCTGTAACAGGCTGAAGAAGGAGAACTGGAAAGAGGATGTACCTGGAAAGGTGAGACAGTCAAAGTGGTAGGGGGGGGAAATTATTTGTACTGGAATATTATTACTGGATTTTGGAAGGGCTGAAGCTGTATTTTTCAGACCAGAAAAAGGACCTTGCAATAATTGCAATGTGATGTGTTTCAGGCCTTTGTGAGTTTTGCTAAAACAAATATATCCATCTTACATGACTGTAGTGGTGCTGAAAAACACATTTTTTAGATGTTAACTACCCTGAGCTACTTTGCTAGACTAGAAGCAACCACAGCACAAAGCTTTGTTTTTCAAAAACTGCAGTTTGCACTTTAAATAGACAATGTAATTTCAGCAGATTTAAATGCCCAACATGCTCAGCAGCCAGTTGGGGCTGTCAGAGTACTAAATATGAGCTATGGCTTCCAGGATACTTCAGGCAATGAGCACCCTCTCTAGAGCTCCAGACCCAGACAGAGCCCTTGTCTGGCAAAGGATATTTCCATTTTGTTTCCCCAGGATTTTTTATTTTCTTCAGGAGGTATCTTGCTCGTAAAATATGTAATTTTTGGTTAAGGCTCCTTCCCAGAGCCATCCACCCAAGTCACTTCTCCATTTAGACACTTCCCCTCCTCCAGCTGGGAGAGGGGGAACATACTCCCACTGTTCAAGGATTGATTTCTGCCAGCCAATCTCTTGCCATCCCATGTCTGAACCTATTGCCATAGTGTCCTGCCTCACCCTCTGATTATATCAGCTGACTCTCTAGCTCCTTCCTTGACCACATCAAACTATGCTCTTTTTTCTCCAGCCCTCTATCAGCCTCTTAGGCTGTAGGTGAGTTCTCACAGCTTGTCAAGATGTCAGCTCCTTCTCCACCCCCTGAGTGAACTCTGTTTTCATTTTCCAGTAGGTGCTGGTGAGATTTTTCCATTCTGCCCTTGAACTTTAAAGTTCAACTCCCTAAACTATAAAGTCACCAAAAGTCCACCTTCAGTATCTTTCCTAAAGCTCACTTGTGGCAGCAAAAACCCAAAACCACCTCCTACCCCTCCCCTAAAATGAACCACCACCACTGCAGGGAGACTAAAAGTGTCATGAGATTTTGTGATGTCAGATTTTAGCAAATAAGAAAGCCTAAGAATAGGGGACAGCATAACAGTGACTATTCTTATTTTATCTGTCTAAACTTTGTCAGCCTTGACTATACTACGCACGTTTCCTGGCAGATATGATGCCTGCCTTAGAGGGTCAGTGATGCCTGCAAACTCTTCCTTTTCAGGATATATTATCTCCTCAGGAAGGAAGGTGGTAGCTCAGTTCAAAACTAATTTTCATGTTGAACTGTGCCAAATCAGATTTTTATATGAAATTTGAATTTTAAAATGTTTTCTAAAATTTTCTGCAGAGGCTGGATGAAAAATGGATCTTCATTGCTTGACTTCACCAGAGCTGCTCAGGGGCTCTCACAGTTGAATTGTGTGAATCTACCACTTGACCAACAGGGCAAAGGAAATAAGTGTGGGTTTGTTTTATGTGAGAAAAAACGCACTGGCTCTACCCCTGCTATTTCTTGCCTGTATAACTCCAATGGGAGTTATGTTCCTGTTTGGTACACAGTCCAGCCCCTGTGGAGACCATCACTGTTTGCAGCCTAGCCATGCTATGGAGGGTGCACATATGCCTTGAAATGTATTCTCTGCCGGGGCTTTGCTTCCTTTCCTGCAGAATACCTGACTTGCACCAGAGAGACAGGATATCTGTTTCCTGTTGTCTGTCTGCACGTGCGTCTAGGGCTACAGCAGTTGCCTTCCATATCTTGAAAAGTTAATTCTCCAGAGTGTCTCAAGTCTATGCCTCCCTCCTTTCCAGAGGTGAAATCTTGGCTTCCTGCCTCCCTCCCCCAGTGCAGAGGCAATCAGAGTTCATGTAGAAAACCCTATCCAGGATGAGGTTTACCTGTGACTTTCCCAGGTGAGTGTTTGCTGCTAAATTATTCATCCCCCAAGGAAAGGGAGATGGGAACAGGAACACAATGTGTGACACCAGGCTGAACTTCATCAGGAAATGCTTTTTACCTGTGACAGATAAAAACTAAAATCCCAGACTGCAGTTCCTTGCTGATGCTAAACAGACTTCAGTTATGTTTTCCCCCTTCTCTGCCTCTCATCTTTGGAATACATGAGGGTGGGAGACCATGCAAACACAGACACTTTCTACCACGTGTGCCCTTTGTGATGCCAGACAGGGCACCAGGCTCATAAATCAGCTTTAGGGGTTGCTTTCTGTAAATGATTTAGTGTGGGATATACTGATTAGTGGTAGCAAAGGCATCAGAATTGTTCAAATGTAGAGAGTGTTAAGAATTACATCCACATTTTCAAATGCAAAAGTTAATTTTAAAATAATGACTTGGTGTTCCCTCCCTGGGACTGAATGCTGGGAACGCTCTGGTGCCTTCTAAATCATCAGAGCTGGCCTGCTCTGCAGTCCTCTGTCACAGGGGGAAAAGCATTAGTTTTAGTCTCCTTCTGAAAGTACTTAACTCCTTATATATGTTGCCTGCCATTGCTCTTTTCTATTTTTCAAGGGAATTCAAGGGAAATTTGAGACACTTTAAATCTGCATTGCGACTGCTTGCTGTGTGCTAGGATGATGCTCCAGCAGTTCAGGGAGGAGGCAGCAAGATGAGAGTGGGCAAGGTAGGCTGCAAGAGAAGAGGAAGCTCTCCCCGCACTGCAGTGATGTGTGAGCTACTGAGAGGTACAGTGCACTTACAGGCATTTAAGGAGGAAAACACATTTACAAACATCGGTTTTCAGACTGTCAGTTTTTGTTTACATTGTGAGTGAGCAAGAATTGAGTTGTGATTTGAAATGCACTTAAGTTGTCACTTAAAGACAACTTTTAAGTGAAGACTTAAAGAGCTGTTTTAAAGACGCTTGATAGATCTTATGAAGCAGACAATTCCTCAGTGCCAGAAACTTCACCACTAACCCATTCTTCTGGCATCTCTTTTTCTGTGTCTTACAAAATATGTATGCTAAATATATATGCATGCTAATACACTCAATTTCTTTTCTCATTCTCTTTCGCAAGGGCTACAATTTTAACTGCCAGATCTTGTCCTGTGACTTGAAAAAGCTCTGATGTGCAGTAAGCTCAGACACCCTATTTTTTGCCACAAGGCACATTTACATTTACTATCAACATCTCCAGAGTTGGCAAATGTTCCAAGTCAAGGAATTACCAGAAAGCAATGAAGAAACTGGGATAGTGATGGTTATTTCTTTCTATTCACGTGCATTGTTTATTCTAAAGTAGACATTCAATTCCCTACTTCTGTAACATAGAACATTGATATTGAAGAGAGAACTTAAATAGAACTTGCACTTTGTACTGACATGGCCAGACATCCTTTAAAACATGCCATGTGGAAAATTTATTCCTAGTTGGACCACATCTTAAATTATCTGATTTTTCCAAAATATACTTGGATGTTTCCAGAGAGTAAAATCAATAGAAATGGACTCCAGATAGCAAATAAAATTTCTTTTAAGAAGGTAAGAACAAAAAAAAAAATACAATAGTCCTCTTTCATTTTAGGAATATATTTCACCACATTTTCAAAGGAGTTATCATGACAGAGAACATGAAAATCTTCAAAAATTTTTGGTTGTTATTTGGAAGGCTGATAGTGGTGATTGTTCCCACCTTCTCTCAACTCTTGGCTGCATGCTTTTGACAAGTGGTTCACACAATGATGTGTTCCAACACATCAGCTACTTGCTTTCTAGTTTCATTTAAAAGAAGAAAATTTTGATTCTGTGGAGACAAAAGGAGTTTTTTATATTGTGTGTTCATGAAAAGAAACACCAGGACCTTAAAACCCACAAGTGATTTTTGGAAAAAAAGGAAGACATGGGCAATTCTAGCAGGACTGAATCAAAGCAGTCTGGAAAATAGACTGCCAGGGCCCTGTGCTGATGGGAAGTCAGCCTCTCATCCATTATCTGTTATTAAAGGGAATAGCTGAGAAAGTAAATTGGAGATCACATCACAGTTCTTTTCTTTGCCTTACAACAGCAAAGATGAACAGTGACGCCATTCTCCTTGAACAGCTGAGTGTCCTGGCCACAGCTTTTGTAAGTCTTGAATGCTTGGCTCCTCTGATCTTTGGCACTTACCCTGCAGCTCATGACTCTGATGCAGCCAGTCCACAGGCAGGGCTGCCTTGGCATGGGAGACAACCTGGAGCCATATATAAGCTGATCTCTATGAAGTATGGACAGGTATTGTAAAGAGGAAAAAATCTCAAATTGTAACAGTAGAGCAATTTGACTGATTTTCTTATCTTTTCTTAGAAGGCATGATATTTGGTCTGCATATACTGCTGATAGAGGGATTTTCCCCCCTATTTCCTGGGATGGATCTTCTTATTTCTAGTAGCATTAAAACAAGTAAACAAACAAAATGTTTCTACTGCGTCGAAACTCAATTTTCAGAGTTAAACCTCGGAATAACAAGACTGACTGGAGTCCCTATAGAGGATAAAGAAGCCAAAAAATTAACACCACCACTTCCCAAGAGAAATGCATTTCTTCTTGGCACTGATTGAAAGTAAAGAGGGTAAATGTGAAGCTCCAAATTGTCTCTCTGTAGGCATTGTAAGGAACTGAGAGCTGCTGCCAAGCATTCCCGCAGTTCCCACAGAGATTTCATACCAGGAGGACAACAAGAGACCAAAGAAAAGCTCAGTAGAGCTTGTCACACCTGGAACAGCAGAATGTAGGTTTATAACAGAAATATTCAGTCTGCTAAGAAACTTTCAGATTGATTTAAAAAAAATGAAAGAAAAAGAACGTTGAATATGACTTACAGTTGCATACAAACTTTGGAGTGAGTCTCCTTCTTTGGTTTCCTTTTTTAGATGTATTTTTATGTACTGAAAATAATTTTTAATATTTTCAAGATATGACTAAGTTAGAAGAACTCTTTGAGCTTTTTAATTAGGTAGCATCTGATTTTGTAATTCATTGTATTTTCAAAGAGTCCTCCCATACTGCCATTGATCTGCCCAATGCCTTCTCCTGGAAATACAGCCTTGGCTGAGACAAGGAGCCTTGTCACTGAGGCACAGAGCTCAGCCCCATGTTCTGGCATGGTCTTTGCTTGATCTCCTGATGAAGGCAAAATACAGCAGACAAAAATTGCATAGAACTTCTGCATAAAGGAATTTCATAAATGGGATTTCCTTTCCTTCACTAACCCAGGAATGAAGGAAACAGGAAAGAGAGGAACTGGAAAGAATTTCACCCCTAAAATCTGTAAGTCTCTGGTGAGCAGAATCCTTGAAAACCTCACTGCAGCTGACTCACCAGCTGTGTTCCTCCCATAGCCATGCCTGTTGAAAAGAAAATCAAGAATCTGTATATAAGAAATTCTGACTTGATAAAGACTAACGATCTGGCATTCTTTCTGATGCTCCATGCTACCTTGAAATGCAAAACTAGGAATAAAAGTGTAACTCTGTTGAGTTGCACTAGGGATATTTCATTTACTCTGCATCTCAGAGTAAAGGAATTAATGCGGATAGATGGATTTTCTTGTGGCCAGCTGCTGTTATTTTAAGACGAGTGCAATTAAACTTGCATATAGCTTTTTTTTTCCCCTTTAACACCACAGCTTTAAGTTGTAGAAGTTCTGCGTGTCTGTAAAACTGAGCCTACTAAAGCTATGTTTTAAATATACTGCATGTGCAAGAATTATTTAATTAGGAGAGGCCACATTGCTTCCCTAAAATCAGACTAATGGGAATTTGTCATTAAAAGAAAAAAATACTTTTCTAAAGCACTTTGCTGATTACTATCCTAAAGTACTTAATTACTTCAGAACTTATTGTTCCAAGTCAATAAAATTGTTTTCCACTGAACCTAATGAGACATTTAAAAATATAGTACATGATAAAATCTTACTTGTGAAAAGACATATTGAAAACTTAACCTGAACTGATACTTATTATGATGTAAAAAAAATACTGGTGACTCTTTTTTATAGCCATATACTTTTATACTTATTAGAGCCCATAAGGTAAATTGGAGAGAAAAAAATAAAAGCACCAAAACCGCAAAGCTTTAAATCTGGAATTATTTACTTAATCTAAAACCAAGTTACACTGGGCTAAGATCTGTGAATGATGGAGATGATGCAGTTAGAAAATATTTCTGCTTCATAGTACTACAAAATTCTGTTGAAAATGTCCTACTGAATGAAATTATTGCAGTTTGAAAAAATAGGTGGAAACTCAAAGCATCTTCAGCTGGAGAACCAATTGGATGTAAGATCAGAGAACCTCTCAAACTGGATTATGATTGATTTTCTACAGAAATTCCAAACATAACTCAGAGTTAACAATGGAAGAAGACTAAAGTCTGAAGCAAGGTGAACATGTTGGATTTCACCCTGGACTGGCACTTTCCCTAGAGCCCTAGAAAGGCGCAGAATGGTGGAAATGGTACCATATGGATTGCAAAGGACAGTCACCCATAGCAGATCACATCCAGCACAGCAGATCAGAAGAAACACCCTTGGGAAGCAACCAGTGATTCCCCTGCCAAGTCCTGGCCCACTCCTGCAGGAAGCAAGTTGGTACTTGTCTGCCTCAGCTGTGGCCTCTTGAACCACCCAAAGGCCTTGGTGGCAATTCCTGCCCCTTGTCTTCTTGTCCAACTAATAAGTGAGTCAAAGAGGGTGTAAATGGATATATACCTCTCAATATGTATGCTGTATGCCAGTTTAGGCTCATTAGCCAGCATGTAATTATGCCTGATTTCACATCACTCCTGAACTTGATCCATTAAGAAAACTTTCATTCTCTGAGACAGCAATAACTTGACCTTAAATGAACTGAATGAGAAATTGCCTAGTGATTGATTTTTCAATTCAATTATTTTTCCTTCAGAAGTTAAATTTAAATGTGGCACTTTACAGTCGACAGAATCTAGGTCAAATAGATGGGATATTAATAATAACTCATCCTGTGTGAAATCTAGGGGTTATACTTAGCAGTAAATTCAGTTTGTGGAATTCTCTAAAGACTGAATTTTATGTAAGCAGCCATCTCATATAAGACAAAAGCACAGGCCAGAGTTTCCCAGACTTTTCAATACTGACCTGGGACCCCTTCCTCCCTGGTGTGCTTCCCCCCCTCTCTACCAGTTCTGCGTATCAAAGGTGTGGAAATTAGAGGGTTTCTAGATCAAGACTCTGCTTAGCCATGTTTAATCAGGTTTCTTTCTATCCTCGTAGAGATTGACTGAAGAAGACATTGCTATTCACCTTGCATAAGAATAACTGCAAATTAAGATACAGGGTTGCTCCCCTCAAATCCCAGAGGGAAGCAGGATCATGTGCTGGCCCAGACAGAAGCCAGCTGAGTTAAAAGGTGTTGGACAGCATCCAGTCCAACTAAACTGCCTCAAAAGGGAAAAATCTAAAAACTAGACCTTGCAGGAATGATAAATCAATTAAAATGTTGTATGAGCTGAAACAAAATAACAAAAGCTTGGAAATATGTAATTTATTTGAGCATTGGAGCCAATTTGCTTGTCTGAAAGATAATAAAGACTTTAGTGGTGCTGGTCTTTCCTTACTGCAATTTTCTTTCTGTAAATTGCTAGTAGATGATATCTAAGAAAGAGGTGGCTGTGACACCTTGGCACCCTGCTGGCTGGGCTTGCTTTGCCCCCAAGCAGACAAGTCCCACAGTGCCCGGCTCCCTGTGTGAAGTGAGGGCAAGTTTATTCTTTGTATCAGGTGTCTAATTAACAGCCCTGGGGAACACTGCTTCATCCAAGCTTCTGGTCCACATGAAAAGAAGGAAATGCCCTACACAGTCAATTAATGTTGACATGGAGAAGTGCCCAAGTGATGGCCCACAGAAATGGGGAGGTAGATCTGTGACAGGTAAAAATAGTGTTGAATTTTTTTTTGTTGAAAAACAAAAACTTGGCGAGGGGTAGATAGAGAACAAAGATGAAGAGTTACATTTGCTTGGGAAAAATTCATTTCATAATCTACCAGGAAGAGAGGAAGGAAGTAAACACTTTTTAAATGAAACCCTGGAATGTATATGTGTCCTACCTGATGCCTTTGCAATTTCTTTTTCATCCTGTAGATCTCATGTAAGTGGGAGTTCCAGTGGCTGCTTGAAAAGCCTCTAAGGCCAGACACAAGACGAATGACTTCTTCCAGGCTTGCTTATGAGGACTGTAAATCCAGGCAGATTTTGGAACAACTCCTAGTGAGACCAAAGGTAGGCTGGTGTCACCCACCAGGGTGCAAACATCTGGAGTGTGTGGTTTGCATTCTGTTGCTGTAAGGCAAAGTCTAAAATAAAGGAAGCCATGGGGAAACCAGAGGTGTGGACCCCTTACTACTGTGTCAGTTTATTGGCAGCTAATGACACTCCCAATACACAACCCCCCGCGATCCCAAATCCTTCAGGAAGTGTGAGCCACGGTGCTGGTGAGCCTTTTGATGACACCTGGTGGCAAAATTGGAATAACGCAGCAGAAATGGAGTAATATATGGGTGATATCCATGCTACTGAAACTAAAGGGAAATTAAATCCATGGGGAACTAATGTGAACTAGAGACCGGTAGCTAAAAGTGGAAAATAATATGCAAGGAATGAAATGGAGAAGCTTAATAACATTACTTTAAGAGGCAAGCCCAGCTCTGATAAATGTATTACATATCTGTATAAAGTAGTCCTTAAGGAGGAGCCATAACTGGCTCTATGGGATCAGTTACTGCCTGCTTAAAAAGAACTGTAAACAGCAACAAGAGAGGATTAATTAGTTTAGTTCAATGAAGTTGTCTCCTTGGATACCATTCAAGTGACTTCCACCATTGTTCATGTGAAGTAACCAGGAACACAAGCGTCAGGGTAATAAATACCTGTGTTCCAGAAAAACATTTGTCCGGTGAATTTGATATGGAATAATCTGTTTTCAGAGGATACATTTTGGGTTTTCCTCTAAACACCTTGCAGCAGGCAGGGAGAAAGGGGTAAAGAAGGGGCCTGTGCAGGGCAGCCCTCCCAGCATCATCCAGAACCTGCCAAGTGGCCAGGGAAGAAGCCACAGGTGCCTTCCATGAGCTGTGGGCAGGCTGTTTGAGGATGTTGGATTTATGTCTTTTATTGCCAAGCTGGATCTGTGAGGCTATTTAAGTACACCAGACACAAGCCCTGAGAAAGCCCTTTCACTGATGAAAGGGTTTGTTTCATTTCTCAAACATGCTCCACCTGCACCTTGCTGATGATTTACTGAGAGAAGTCTGTCATCACTGTCACAGACCTTCAAAATACTCCAGATTTCTACCCTGTCTCACACAACGATTCCATTCCCTTACATAGCTGTTCTGTATTGATTGATAAACTGTGTTTATGTGCTATCTTCCCTTTGCTTTATGGAAACAGCCCTGGAATCACCAGAGGAGCTTCAGTTTAGCTTCTAGTTGCCATGTGATGTCTGCTGATATATGGTGTGGATTGGGAGATGTGTGCATAGCACAGGAGGCTGTGACAACCCTGCTGTTCATATTCTGCTGCTTCTCTCCTGCTGTCTGTCACATAGTGAAAGCACTGGGGCTGCATTCAGCCTGCCACAGTTACTGCTGAGGGCACAGCCAAATTACCAGTTTGAGATTGCTCAGTCAGTTGAACATTCATTTAAAAAATGTAGTAACTTACACTTCACAGAGAAGCAGTGAAGTTAAATAGATGGATTTCTCTTTGTTTTAAATCTCTGAAAATTTCCTGGCTAGTCTAATTATCTGAGGGCACAAGCATTAATGATTTGTACATGATGACACACATTGCTCCATTTTCCTATCAGAACGTCCTCATTTTCACTCTGTAATATCACAGTTAAAGGTCAGCAACTACTTCAATATCAGGACTATAAGCTAGAAAAAAAAGCAAGCAGGGAACTTCCAAAAGCTTCCTTCCTCCCACAGCCTCTCCGTAATTTCTTCACTGTTGGGACAATATTCTAAACTTTAAAATCTTAGTTTGGGACTTTTTATCTCATTTTAACATATTCAACAAGGTTGAATAACATATCAGTCCTGCTTAGGTGGAGTTTTTTATTATTATATTATTCAAATAGGTCAAACAAAAAAATTGTGAAAAAGAAATAAAATATTAATATTCTCACAATATGCAAGTGAAGTCTGTGTCCAAGCTCTAGCTAAAGCAAGAGCTAGTTATTTTTGCTAACAGGTAAGGAGAGGTAAATGAGAGCCCTTGTCTTGTCTTAGATCTTAGATCCTTAGGGCTGGACCGTATTCTTACATCCCCAGAGGTGCTGCAGCTCCCCCATTCAGCCCTGCTGGGACAGGAGCTGCAGGAGCAGTGGTTTGCACAGGATGGGGTAAGGGAGGGGTGCAGCCCTCATCAGCCCCCATGCAACATCTGCTCTATGCCAAGTCTGTGAAAGGCTCCAGCAGAAAATAATAAAACCTGTCCTTTCTGCTAACTGAGGCTAGCACAAGAGCTAGTGAGCTTAAATTCCAGGAAGACGAGATGTTAGGAAAAAATTCTCATGTTTAAATGAGATGTTAGGAAAAAATTCTCATGGTTGAGGTGACTAAGCATTGGCATAGATTGTCAAGGCTTTGTTCTTAAAACCTACAACAGAGGAGATTTCACAATTCCTCAGCAAACTTTTGCCAAAAAATGACTCACTGCAGCAGAATGTGTTGACTGATACCTTGAGATCCCTAACCACTCTCAATTTTAATAATCTGTATAAGCACAGTTCATTGAGATGCTGCTTTGTTCAATCATTTGACATCTAAGCCCCAGTAATTGCATCAAACATCCTGTATCAGCTACTTGATGGTTGCATTGCACAGTACTCTGATGCATTTTTACTAATTGGCTGCTTCTCTTTTATTATTTAATGTGTATTAACTTTTAGCCTGACTCATAAGTACAATAATTAAAGCTGTTAAAAATACATTACAGCAAAAAGTAGAAACCAAGAGTGATGAATGACATATTTGCTGGGTTTTTTTCCCAGAAGCCTCCAGTGTGAAAGATTATATGGTATCAACAGCTCAAATATCAACGAGGGTTTGTGGCCTTCCTGTTAAATGAATGTATTTCCATCAAGAATTCACTTTTTTTTTTTTTTTTTTTTTTTTTTTTTTTTCCTGGAAAATACCAGTAATTGAAGAGTTAATAGTAACTGTGAAGAGCTTCCCCTGACTAGAAGTCTGGCAGGACCACCAACTTTTCACAGCCTTTCTGCTCCTTTTTCTGCCAGATATCTGGTAGCACAGAAATGATATCTACAGATAGTGACCATTGAGGGCAGCTCTTGACTTAGAGGGACAGCTTGTTAACTGAAAAATAAGTTGCACTGATATGAAAAGTCATCTTTATTTTGTGTACAGGAAAGATGAGAACAACTGTCTGGCTCATGTTGTGAAATGTGTCAGGAAAGCTGCTGGGGCACAGTTTTAAGAAACTCAGTCTCACTTTCCTGCTACCTCTAGATTAATAAAGACTCCAAGATGTCCCCATTGCTCATTTTGCAGCTGCTGGAAGGGTTTATCACAAATATATTTTTTCAGCATCAGTCTCAGGTCTGTCTGATGGATAGGGAAACATAATTTGGGACATAAATATTTATGATGCATAGTCACTTGGATTCTTTTATTTATACATTGCTCAGTACAGATGCCCATCACAACAGTAAAACTAAAACTGCGCTAGGTTTCAGCATTTATGATTCATCCACTATGGTAGACTTAAATCATCAGCCCATTAAATGGTTCTGAACTAAATCATGAAGTCATTTTAAGTGTCAGTCTTTCAAAGGAAATAATTTGTTACACAGTTTTTGCATTAACCAAAAAGGTTGTCTTGAACATAGTACTTACTAACTATCCTTCAAATACCAACAGCAAAGCATAGAATACCTGACACTGGAAGAGCAGCTACTGCAGTTGACATATTTCTAAGTGAACCATGGGTTTCAGCAGCGATGTCTACCCAGCTGCATGCCAAAGGGTTTCAAAAAGTCACAAGCTCTTTGCAAAAAGCAGTGTCTGTCACACATACTGTGAAAATTGTTGTGCTGGGCATGAGGAGTTGATCGAAAAAACATCTCCTGCCTGGCATTTTACTTTTCTGAAACCCCAGGTAGGAATTTTTCATGCAATTTAACTTTTAAGAGAAGTAGTCATATCTGGCCACCAGAAACTAAATGTTATTAGTCTCTAGCTCTGCACCTCTCCTCCGAATGGGAAATGATTGCACATAAAATACCTTCAGGTGGGAAGATGACTCTGTGTGCCTGTAGCAAAGGATTTCAGCCTCTCCTCCAAGGTCAAAAGACACTACTTCAAATCTACTGACAGGAACCAACCTTAGCAGACAAGAAATCTTTCTTACATTAAATACAAAGAACATAAGAAAATTATTGTAAATAGTTTAGATGACAACCTATCGTGCTTTCTTTATTTGAATGTACAATGTTGGGAAAGCAAAACTTACGTGTGAGGCTGAAGCATCAGCTTTTCTGTGATAGTCTGAATTATTTCTCAATGTCCCCCATAGCATTTCTTACCAGTACTTTTATTTCAAGTGGTCTGAGTCAGCACTCAGGTCTTCACTGTCCTCATTATTACTTGCACACATAAAAGATGAACTTGGCCCAGAAAACCTACAGTTTAGGCATATGACAGATAAATTGATGTAAGAAACTACTTTGAGGCCTCTGGAGGGAAATTAACTGGACAGAAGAATAGAGGATAATAGGTAATAATAGAAATGGCACTCCATGTAAGTATCACGATCTCATCTTTCTTCCAGAAAGACCTGCCTGGTTTTGCCCATCCAGCTTTTGGGATTCTTCTTACTGCTTCTAGAGTGATCAAACCATATCATCCTAAAGTAAGTAGGAAAGTTTAACAGTCTATTGTATCCTTCTCCAAATTAAAGGTTTGGAGTGAGGCATGGAGATGTGAAAAAAAGGTAGTGAACTCTCTTTAAAGAGCAAGAGAAAAACCACCTGCAGGTAGTCTGGGCTTTAAACATGACTGGCAGAAAACTAGACCAGAACTCATACCATTCTCTGTGCTTCAGTAGTCCAGGGAAAGAACCTGTTTCCCACTAGGATACTCATACCTTATTTACCTGCTTATATGGAGGTCTATTTCAGTTTTCTTGGAATTAAATACAACTGAATTTCAGGCCTTTCAGGGTTGCAAGTTACAAAAGGGAAAATAAAAATTCTGAGAAAAAACGAGTATGTTGGAAAGGTAGCAAATGCATGATTCAAACAAAGATGCAATCATAAGAAAGATATCTCTCTCAAGTGGCTAGAGGTTTGTGGGACTGAGATGATCACTGAAACTCAATCTGTCAGCTGTGGGTGCCTCTTGTAAAGGATTTGACCTGCCCTGTTCCATCTCACAGTAAGACTTTCATGTTTGCCATTGCTGTAGAGAATGCACAAGTCAGCCTTTCACACCTACACTACCTCAGTGACGATTCCTGCAGTGTTCAAAGGCTGAATGGAGAAATGGTTAGGCCTTGATATTCCTCATTTAAACCTCTTAAAATGCTCATGTTTCTATCTAAGCTTTTGCAGTCCTGTTCCACTCCTCTGCTTACTGTAAACCACAAGTTTCCACCTCACTGAAACTTTGTCTGGCATTCCTTGCTCCCCAGGACAAAATGTGCAGGAAACTGCCATTTGTAAACTCCAAAGGTAATGAGAACTTCTTTTGGCAGCAATGGGCTGGGATAAGAGCAGCAGGCAGAAAACAATGCTGCCTACTTGTAGCATGAGCATCTTAGGAGAGGGTTTATTCTGCCAAGTGCAAATGAACACACATTCCCTTCAAAATGCTCGATGCTTAACTGAAATTTAAGACCAAGAGAAGCCCAGCCCATAATCCTTTTTTGACCCTATTTTTGTCTCTCTTTGATACTTGAAAAGGACCCTTTAATTTCTCTCTTGCATTTAACATGAAAAATCTTGTTTTATGGAAATGTAGAATATGATAGTGGCCAACCTGCACCACATGAAACACTATGGATTTTTGTTTCAAAGTTTTGAAAAAAAATTAAGTTAATGGAGAGTTTTTGAGGGATGTTTTGCCTTTAACTGATTTTACCTGCAAACAAATTTGAAAGCAAAGCCGAAGAGGTATGTTTAAGGGGTTTATTGGTAAAAGAGTATTTAAGTGGAAAACATGAAATGAAATACTTTTTTTTTTCATTTTGATGCATTTGATTTCACAGAAAACTATATAATGAGTTGTAACTGCCAGAACTTTTGCTGAAATGTAACATAAGAAATAATGTAGTAATTAAGTACAGAAACCAATTTTGGCCTCTGATATTTTATACTTAAGACTCTCCTTGCACTGGAAGGTGATATATATAATATGCCCTCCTGATGAAACACTGCTAACTTACAAAGAAAACTGCAGTGCTACACTTTCCAAATTACCATAAACATAATTACCTCCTGCTGAGAATCTGAGTGATAATTCATAGCATCATTACTTTCAGTAAAGACTATAATTTATTTCAAAATGTGATTAATTCCTTCCTAAATTATAAAAGTCAAACCAAAAATTTTTGTTAGATTGGCAAACATATAGAAATTTTATTATGTTTGCTCCATGCCAGACATACATGAAATTTTCACCTTTTAAAGTAAATCAAAGAAAACTTTAAATCCTGCCTGAGCTGGTAGGGAGCTGTGGAGAAGAAGAGGGCTCCAGGCAAGCGAGAAGGGGCTGATGCATTTGTTTGTCCATATGAGCAGATTTTAACAGTGTTCATGAAACTCACTGGCCAGCAGAGATGTCTCTGTGCTTCCTTCTGCAGTAGCCAAGTTTCCAATCCTCCAGAAAGCCCATGAATGTTTGTGGTTATTCTTTAGAGGGAGCAGAATTTCACTCCTTTTAAACTATTCCTTTTGAGGTTGCTTTCTCTTCTCAGTGCCAGGGATGGTACTTAGCTCCAAAAGCTTTTGGTCAACATACCATTCGTCATTTTGTTGCATCTTTCTGCCCACAGTATGAAACATTGAAGAGGATATAGTCATAAGATTCTAGATAACACATCTTCAAGTCTAAGTTAGACTGAACTTTGATTTTAAAGCTGATTTAACAATATTCAGCAGTTGGTGGTGCATGCAGCAAAGACAGTCCCATGTATTTATGCACATTGAATGTTAATATGGTATTTGCTTTCTTTTTATTCAGTTCAATTTGCTTCTAATTTTTCTCTTCCTTTACATAATTTCTTTTTTTAATCCTCACTGGTTGCTAAGTAACTGTAGCAGTATTGCTGCAGATGTGCAATAGGCATATCTGATTACTGTGGTGGTCTTTCTTTTTAGGGAAAAAAAAGTCTTTCAGTAAAATAAGAACAATAATGAAAGTAATGATGGTCTGATAAAAGACAAAAGTTTTTTCTTATCCCAAATTTTTGCAGCTATTCATACATTGTGTCAGCCAATGGAAGAAAGTATTTGGAAGGAGTACGTTATTCTCAAATGGATCAATCACCATAGGACTAACCCCTCCCAGAGATTTATACTGTATTGAATATGACATAAGGCAGTCTTGTCACACCTGTCCTACCTGTGGTGGGACTTCCTTCATAGCACATTCACGCTGAAACAGGGTAGGTGAGAAGGTGCAAGATCATAGACCCTCATTTTTGTCATCTTCTGTAAATATTTCTGTGTAGATCACGAGTCTTATCACTGGCCAAGTTCTAACACTTCTGCCCATGGAGGCTGGCAGTTTGTCTTTGCTTTTGTCAGTACAGCACTCCAGATCTTTAGCCAAAGTTTTATGGGAATGCAATGCTGGTGGCTCTCGGGGCAAAACAAAATCTCTCAGCTCACTTTCATGGCTCTTCACAGTTACTGTGTATGTTATTCAAGTATCACAGGTATCCTTTCTGAATTCATTTCCCTGAGCACTGTAGCCCCCCTTGGGCTATTGGTAGCCAGGAATCTCCACAGCAAGCAAGCCCTTCCCTGTTCCCTGTCACCCTTTGGCAGACAGGGTGCCATGCTGTTGTTTACTATCTCCGTTATCAGTTTCTCCTCTGTGTAAGGGAACTGTGTGTGAAGTGCAGGAGTTAAAATCCTACTGATCATTAGTTTGGGAGGAAAATAGCAGAATGCCTATGTGACAGTGAATGATCGTTCTACTGATAGATTTCATTTTAGCATTCACTAATTTGGGTGTGTTTGACGTATCTGCAGCAGGGTGTTAATGTAGATTTTTAGCAGCAATTATATATAAATATATTGTCCTCTTAATGTAGGAAGAACAGAAGAATTGTAATTGTTGACATTATTCAAAACTAATAAATGGCATTTTAAAGATGTGGATATTGTATTAATTCTTAACTTTTTGTAGCTAAGTTAAGATGATTCCATTTATTTTGTCTTTTTGTATTCAGTTTAATCAAATGTGTCCATTAAGTGTAGGATGTGGCATTTGAATTCTTCTAGGGCATGCTTGCAGGAGATTGATTTTTGCCTGTGTTTGCAGAGAGTCAAGGAGTTTGCCTGTGTAATCTCCAGAAAGGTCAAATCTTGACTTAATAAATGTATGATTCAGGAACATAAACATCATTTTTTTTGGACATGGTATTAATATTTATTGGGGTCTGAATACTACAAAGACCTGCTAATTAGCTACAGAATCTTTTGTGTGTTGGTTAAACTGGCTCAAGAGGGATTAAAATTGCTTCCGTTATGATAAATCTGCTAAGCAGTGGACTCGTATTCCCATTAATTCCAATGGTTCAGACTAGTGTGTAGGTACATCTTTCTGCCATTACTAATAGTGGTTATGGCATTTTTGATAAATTCAGTGAAGAGTATTTCAAAGAGGAATCATCTGCTATTGCTGATGGTAGAGTAAGGACCAGGCAGCAGCCAGGAAACCCAGCAGGAGCTACACAGCTGCACCTGGAAGAGCCACTGACTGCCCCAGTCCATGCAGTGCAGGAAAGGAGCAAATACCAGAAACCTGGTCTAGGAGTTGCTTAAGGGAAATGATGCAGATATGACAACAGAATGTTAACAGATTGAGTTTTAAAAATATGGAAAAATAAAGATGGCCACTGTATTGAGAGAGTGACACAACAGCAACTCTGAAAGTGAAGCAGGGAGAAGAGGGTACTATCCAAGGAAAGGGCTGCTGTGCACAGCTATAGGTACTGCCTAGATGAGGGAGAATATGTCTGTATGTTGTGGAAGATAATATCGTACAAACATCACCAGGCTGAGCTGAGCCTGTAAATCCACAAGGCTCAGTCTGGATCTGGCCCGGAATAAGTACAGCTATATTTGCATAGTGCCAGCCCTGATCAAATATGCCTTGCTTCTGGTCTCTTTTCAGCTGTTTTTCAAATATCTTTGATTACAAAGTTGTGGGTTGGGAAAGATAAGATTAGATAAACAACTAGTAATCTCAGGATTTTCCTAAAGTGGGAAAGAGAATATATGCAGTGTAACGGTTGAAAAAATCTTGGTGCCCTGCTAAAAAATTCCTGGAATGAGTGGGCTTAAGAAACTCTTACAACTAAAAGCTCATGCCTTATGTTAAGGGAATAAGCTACAGAGTCCAAACCGAACCGAAAAAGTATGTGGGTAGGAAGACCTAAAAAAGAATCATCTGGCTCAGAGGACACTAAGCAGAATCACAAAAATCACATTTTTTTCCCCTAAGAAATGTGGCAACTGCTGTTCACAGGCATGTAGAGCCATGTGGGGATAAGAGTATGTTCCGTCAGCCCCGGATCCTACAGCTGAAACTGCTTCTTGACATTACAAGTGGTGATGCAGACCAAGGTGGGAGGATACTGAGGAGGCAGGCTTATGTCTCATGGGGATGCTGATGTGGAGGAAGGGAAGTAAGCACTAAATATGTTTGAGGAAATTTAAGAGAATGCACTCAAATGTACCTCTGGTTGACCAGTTTAAACCTTGGAGACACTTTTTGGACGAGTCAGTAAGAGATAAATATTGATGGAACTTGTCTGACCTTGAATCAACAAAAACTTTGTTTTCACAGAGCACATGGCATCTGATAACAGAGTGATTCAGCTAAAGATCTTTGCACCTCTGCACAGTATCATTGACATTGTGCTAGCTCTGGAGGGATAATGACATTTAAAAAAACACTTGGATGCAGCTGTGGGAATTTTAACTCCTGTAATTTTTTTGTTTGTTTTTCCTTCTGACAGGTTTTATTCAAAGGCAGAAAAATATCATTTCATAAAATTTTATTTAAGTCCAATGCTCTGAATCTTCATGACTCCCATCTTTCACAGAAAGGGAGAATAATGGGAAGGGAGCTACCCCATCTGCATAAACTATTTATCCAGAACTCCTGATGGGGTAAAACCACAGAGAAGTGCTCTCTGCTCTTAGTTATTGGCACACAGAGAAAGTCAGCCCTCAGAAAGCTTCAAATGCATCAACTTTCAGCTTAGCACTTCCCTACTGATACTTTTGAGCCATCATAACAGGAAGAACCAGAAGGACTACGAACAAAGCAAAGGTTCTTCCAGAAGCTGAAGAGCATGAGAGAAATTTTGGATTAGCTCCAAGAGAACCTTTTTTGTCACAGAATTAAACAGAGCTGAAAGAGTCATCATTGGCTGAACTGAAGGACAGGGTTGGGCAGTGTTCCCAAGAGGCTGAAGCCTCTCTGCAAGCCCTCTTGGATGATGCTACACAATGAAAACCATGCACCAAGCAGAGAGGTGGTAGCTAAAAACATAAATGCCTCCTGCATGCTCTTTTTGGTGAGTGAGGAGTCAAAATAATGGACTATTTCTAGCTTAAGGGAATACATTATGTATCATCATAAGCACATTGCAGGGGGCTGGGTTGGGGTGAAGCTGTGTTTGAATATTAACAGTAATCTTTCTTCCCAGCCCCAAGAACACAGTGCTTGGAAGTGGGGAACAATTTAAAAGGTCTCTCAGGGTTTAGTGGTTCCAGAAATCCTGGGTGAGGGCATGAACTAATGGTATATGAGGATCCTGAAATATCTTGAACTGTTTGAGGGGGTTTTTTTTCTGATTATTCCAATCAACTAGGAGAGAGCTTATATGATTTGAAACTTTTATTTCTTGCTAACACATGTTCACACACTCAATGTCATCCTGTTGAAATGTTTCCAGAAAATTAATTACTCTTTAGAAAGATTTTGGCTTTCTCTAAGGACAGTTGCTACTTTTCTACATTACAGAAATCTTTTGTCTTTGTTTAACAAATAGGTGAAGTGGGGAAATATGTGCCTGGGAAATTACTGGAGGGAATAAATGTACAATGATCTTGATGCTGCAGTCCAAGATAAACAGGACATTGTAATATACTTTGTAAATGAAAATGCAAATCACAGAAAAGTAAAGGAGGAAAAAATACATTCCCTTGCCTGAACATTCAGAGAAATGGAGTGGGACTGGAAGGTGTTTGACAAGCACATTATTTTCAGTCTCCTGCTAATTTAGTGTTATCAGAATTGCTTGTGGCTGTCATTCCATGAGCAAATATATTTGTAGAAATGCCAGAGTAGTTTCAGAGAGATGATGCACTTATAAGAAAAAAAATGTGAGTGGTGTGAGGAGACTTTGAGCAAATGATAACTGGTAGAAGAAGTATCCAGGAAGACTTCTGGTGCTTATCAGGAGTCTGTTCTTAAAACCTAATCAGTGTGGTGTTAAATTATTAGTTACAGCTAAATAATCTAATTGGAGTTTTCTTTGTTTGTATGTGTGAGTTCGACTTATCAGCGTACTTGGCTTCTCTACAAGCTAACAAATTAACATCTAAGCAATGAGATATAGTTAAGGCCAATGCAGAGACAGAGCTGGCAAAGAAGGAATTACTTTTAAAGGAGCTCAAGAAGTACCTATACAACTCTCTGAGACTTAAGAAGCACCAAAAAAGGGAAAAAAAAGAGAATAAAACCCACAAGTTAAGGGAAGAAGAAATATGGAAAGTATGAAGGAACAAATTTCAGAAAATATGTAGAAAGAAAGAGGAATAGAAGTAAAGGAAAGAAAGATTGTGGGAAAGTTTGGAACACAGATGGACAGAAATAGCTTTGCAGAAGACAGAGAATGCTATCAGGAAAGAGACTAAAATAAGAGAAAATGAGAAAATGAGAAAATAAAAACAACCACTAGAATTTTAGAATGCATAAGCCCCATACCTAGCACTGTGGTCACTGAGTTTCACTCTAAAGATTGTCTAAGGATTTCTGCTGAAACTGTGCTATCAAAATGAAGCCTTGATGTGCCATTGATGCACAGTGATGTGTATCTTTGTAGGATGAGGCTACATGTAACCAGCCAGAAAAGTGCCTTGCCTACAAGCAGATATATTTCCGTGGTATTATCCCAAATGCAGCTCAAGGGTTCAAATCAACCTTTAGGTCACCCCCAAAAAATATCACTCTTCTATCTGTCTTTGGCTACTAAATTACAGATTTATGACAAATGTATGAGTCTGAGAATTCTTACAAAATAACTACATCTCTGTAATTCATATATTGGCAGATACAGTTAAACAAGTCTTCTGGCACATATGATTTTACTCTTGTAGGAGTAAAAGGCTATGTGAAAATCCTATGTATATTTTTAATCCTTTTAATGACATTAAAATTTATATTCATGTTAATTTTCCAGTAGAGTTTTTCTTTGAGTTTTATGAAGATGGAGCAATCCAAATTAATGCACCCAACAAATTCCCTTAAAAATTCCTATGGTGTGGATACCAAGCATGTGCTTTGAAAAACAAACCTCCAAATATTCCAAATTCTCCAGAGCTGGATTTGCATTAAGGGATCCCGCTGCTAGCAATACCACTGTCAGCTCTAGGGTATATTGTATAGCTTGTGATGCTTTTGCCATGGATTATTGATTGGGCACTGCAGTCAGCAGAGCTTTAGTGATTCTGTTCCTGCCTTCGGTTACAGCTGTCTGCAGACATGTGGGTATCTGCTCCAGCCATCCCAGGGCAACTGTGCTTTCCAAAGCATTAATCATTGCAGAAGAGCAAGGAGAAAAACTGAAGTCCTGTGGGCATTTGAAATAGTTCAGCCCCACTCTACACCGTGAAGGCAGCCAAGCTTTATGTGCTATGAGACAAATAGAAAATGTTTGAATAGAGTGTGTGGGCAGAGAGAAGTAGATTAAAAGCCACTCACAGCACATAGCACCTTTCCCAGAGTGCCGACTAGCAGTTTGTGTTTAGACAGTAATTTGGGGCTGAGAGGATACTTTAGATCTGCTCCTAGCTCTGAGGATTGTGGGGAGGAGGATTTCCTTACTGACTACATTGATGGCTCTCCTGATTTCCAGCAGTGCTAATTTCATAGGCTTGGGGACCTTCAGAGACATGTGGATACCAGGCTTAAGATAACAGAGATCTGGGCTTATTTTTCTTTGAAATATAGGTTCATTAATTTCCATGCTCCTACAAATGGGGATGATTTTAGGTATGTTGCCTCACCCTTGAGGCCTCTCAGCAGGTACTGCTAGTTTGTTGTTTGGAAAACGCCTTCTAACACAGGTTTACACAGATAAATTAAATAATGTTAAAAACTCACCTGAAACTGCTACTTGCACCTGTATATGCTTTAGATGACCCCAGAACAACAGTGCTACTTACAAGTCACTAATGTCTAACATCTCCCAGATAATGGGTAACTGGTTTGATTTTAAAGATATTGTATCCCAAAAAAACCAAGGAAACCATGCTGTAAAAAAATCACAAACTCGCAGAAAACACAAACCACAAGTGGGAATAGTTTCTAAAGTAAAAATCGGTAGGAGTTTTTGAGCATGGGTAAGAATGAGGGATGTGTTCAGAGTTGATGAACGCTGTGAGAAGAAGCAGACAAAAACTTTGAAAAAATTTATCAGAACTTTGGGTTGTGTAATACATAAAATAAAACAAAAACAACCCCCCACAAAAAAACCAAAAACAACAAGAGAAAAAACCCCATCTCTCCATGAAAAACCAACCAACCAACCAAAAACCCAATGAGAAAAAAAAAAAACAGCAAAAGCAACAACAACAACAACAACCCCCCAAACAACAACAAAACCAACACAAAAACAAACCACAACAAAACACCCAAACCAAGCTGAAACAGAAAAGTTAGGGTATGGTGTAGTTCAGATATATTTGCCCTGAAATTCTGGATGTTAGAAATCACAGAGGAATACAGAGACACAACTCAGCTTAAAAGAAATTACCCTTATTCATATAAATGGAGTAGAAAGTTTTCATTAAAAGCAACAAAATATTATTGTAACTCTACTGTTACGATCAAAATTACTTTCCTAATCTGTACCACATAAGGTTTCAGCAAATCCATTTATTTTTATCTGCTCTTTTGCTGTTTCAAGAAAGAACCAGGAAGATTGGTTACAATTTTCTCTCATTTTAGACAAATGCAGTCCTGATGTGTCCTGAAGGGAAGAGCTGCCTTCTTGCCAGTAGAGGAGAACTGTTAATATCTGGCAACAGGAGAGGAACAAAGGAATGGCTCTGGGACACAGTTTGCTGCTGGTGTACAAGGTGAGATATTTCTCTTTGTAATAAGCAGATGCATCATGACATGAGTGAAATTGTGCAGTTGCAATCCTGAGCAGACATGAGGGCAGATCAGCTCAGGTATGTATGATTCAGGGGGGTGCAAACGTTGAAGACTGACAAGGCAGGACAGGAAGTCTATCTAGAAACCCTTCTTTGAGCAGCACAGACCCCTGTGCAGCCCTGTGTGTTGGGCAAACTTGCTGGGGAGCAGAGGGAACTGAGGAGCGGGCACCTGCAGCACAGCAGCAGTGATTACTCAGCTGAGCATGAAATGCAAAGGCCAATTGGAGTAACAGAGTGGCCGAGCCAAGTGGCTAAAGACACCAGCAGAGATGGCAAATAATGATCAGCTTTGGACCCATGGAGCTTCAGAAGCTGTGGGCCTTGTTCCTCATCAGTGCAGGGAACACATCCCCCAACCCGGCTGCCATAACCTGCAAGACTGAGGTGTTACCCCAGGATGAGAACAGCAGTCACAGGGCCCAGCATAAGAGAAGAAGGAGAAGGACTATACATTATATGCTTACACTTCTGGGAACAAGTGGTTATGTATTAAATACATCCCTTCTCTCTCACTGCTTCTTCCTTCTTGCTTCAGTGAAATATTTTTCTAATATTTAAGTTCATCTGCCATTTGCAAATGGGAATAATTAGTTCACTTAGCTTTATAAGCTTTTAAGTTCCAGGGTATAAATTTAGGCTGGTGTTTATTAGAAACTTCTGAACTTCATATATTTTTGCTGTCAGTAAAAACCTGACAGAATGGTTATATTTCCCCATCTTCATAAACATGGTATTTCCAAAAATATGTTGCAGTTAACTTTTAATACTAAGCTCTCATAAATATTCAGAAATGTTCGAGAAATTCCATATGCTGCCATATACTTCCATATATTGCAAGGCATCGTTGAATCTTCAAAATTTTTCTTAGATTGTATGGCTGATACCTCTCCTCTAACTACACCTTGAACACATGCTCTAGCTGTTTCTATCAGGCACAAGGTCATCAATTGCATCACTCTTGTTTACAGCATGCAGAATTCTGTTAAATGCCTCTGCCATACTCAAAAGAGTGGCTTATCTTTCAGTGGAGATTTTATAATGTCTAAAATGAGGCACCAGAAGTGATTGGCAACCTGAGATCAATTTGTGTGAGCAGGCTACATTTCTCCCCTCTACTTTCCTCTGAGGTCAGGTATGCAGTTGGTAAAGGTGTTTATAATATGCCTTCCTCATTCTAAGTGTGGATGCTTGGCAGGATATTCTTCACAGGGATCTCTGATGGCTTTGAGATGCTTTGTTGCTCTTACTCTAAAATGTTCTGCAGTTAATAATCTCGAGCCATAAGGCTTGGCTCATTTGTTCTGACTTTCCTTTAAAGAGGGGAAGGAATCATGAAATATAGGCTTTTCTGTGTACCCTGGATACTAGCTATTGTTTGTGGGGGAAATTAAATAGCTTTAATTTCCATTTTTGCAATCTGAAATGGCTGGTAGGACATGGTAGTCATGCTCCTTAAACTTTGCTAAATTTCAAAAAATAGGAGAAGAAAACCTGCAATTTAACAGAACTTACTGGTAGTTCAGGTATTATTTTTAAAAGATGCTACACTTACTATTGACAAAACTTACTTTTATTTTTCATTTAAATATGCATTACTTGCTGCATTAGTAATGCATGAAAATACACCTTGTTCTTTCTTAGAAAGGTAGAGTTTCTCTTAACACTCCTATGTGTAGTCTCTGCCTTACGTTTGAACCCCAACATATAAACCTCATGTTGTGGTTTTTCAGTGATCATCAAGATAATAATTTCTAAAGTCTACTTCTGTAGGCCTCTACCATGTACTAATCTCTCAGTAGAAATGCTTGTCTGTTACTTAGCTCACCATAGTTTTCTAGACCCCTTTTCAATGTTGAAGTTTCTAAGTAATCAACTGTTACTTCCAGTTACAAAAATAGCACATCATTACCATTTAGCACCAACTGCAAGGATTTAATTTTAAACCATTTCTCCTTCCCCTGACTGGAGAAATGCCTCTGCAATAATTTTTAACCTTTCATCAGCATAATTGCTAAATAATTAACAATGGTTAAATTATGAGAACCTGAGAGATTTGAAAGTTATTACTGAAGTATGTATTTCACCAAAGCAATGACCTATATGCATCTGCTTCAAAATAAAAGCAAACTATAATTACTAGCAGCAGCAGCACAAAGTCTTTTTATGTATCAAATCTTCTGACATATGTACTTATTCCTAAGTCACAGCTGCCTTTGGTCCTATGTCAGGGCATAAAGACCCTCTTACTGCAAAGAACTACTTGTGTGCTGAGGCTGAGCTCTCCTTCTCCAAGGTTATCTCATAATGCTTTGCAATGTCTTCATTTCCATTAATACAAATTAGTTATTCCACAGAATAAGCCATGGAAAATAATGTAAAGGCTCTATAATACCTTTCTATTTTTATAGCAGATATTATTTCCTTTATTCTGTTAGCTGAGCTGATTTGCATGTGCATGCTGAGCTTTTCTTCAGTTTCTCCAGTTTTCTGAATGAGTTTCATGTGCTGATTTTCGAACTGCCTTATATACACATTTAGGAGCTGACAGTCGTCAGTCTCTCCATCCTGTCCCGGCTCTGTGAGTCATCGGGATTTACTCACCCTCCTTTGTCTCCTAACTTGGGTTAAAAACTGCTCACAGTCTGCTGGCATCCTGATGACCCACTAATCTTCCAACAACATGTGGGCCCTTATGTCCTCTCCTGCCCTTTGTTCCAGGCACTCCCATTCATTCTCCAATCACCACAATCTTAACATTTCTATGTAACTCTGTGTAACAAGGGGAGGAACAGGAGGCATTTGCTGGTGGGGGTTGGAGAAACCACGGGAGCGTGAATGTACAGCATAAATCTTTTAGAAGCCTGGCTGATCCCTAAACGATTTCTTTTTTCGGGTCCTTCTCAAGTTCATCCTGTTGGTAAATGTTTGTCTTCCAAGCAGTTTTTGGTAAAATCATGGAAAGTTCACAGTGACTTCCACTCACCATTTTGAGAGTGTGGATATATCTTATATCTAATCACATACCTGCATCTCCCCTGTCCACAACACTCTTTTCACTTTGGTGGTGCCTTTGGTGGTGAATGTGACTCTGCAGCTGTAACTACCCTTTGAATTGCAGTTCCTAATTTCAGTTTCATCCAAACATCTCAATATCCACTTCTTTCTTTCTGCATTCTTTCATCTATCGTAGTGCCATTCATGTTCATTCAATTTTTTTTTTATTATTCCTGAGATTTTAGAGGAAGTAGTGGCAGAGAGCTTGTTTTGTTTTGTTTTTCCGTTAGAGGTTCCATGTACACAGACTGCTGAACTATCAGTAGTGTCTATACAATTCTAATGACCCTTCACTCCCGTCACTTTATTTATGCCTTTGAGCTGTTTAAATCAGAGGCACCTGGATGGAAATAAAGTGAAGTGTTTGCCTGAGTGTTTTTACAAATAAAAGTAATGTGTCTGGTGCTTCAACTAAATCCCCACCACTTCCTCCCAGAGTATTTAGCACAAGGGTGTTCAGCAGGCTTTGGCTTTGTTGAACACCTGCTCAGAAAATCTGCTGACTACCAGAGGCCCCAGGAGCACAGCACCCCTTCATGCTTGCTTTTGAAAATGTTGGTTTAACACCAGCACAGCACTGCGATCCTCTCTGACAAAGTCCTCTAAATGCAAATTTTAATCAATGCCATTTCCTCATAAATCAGTGCCTCTAGTTTTCTAATTATCAGCACCAGCTCTGAATTGTCATTACACATCTCATATTGATGTCCAGATTGAAAGTGATATCTTCCTGTGCTGCACAGGAAAGGATTATCACTTAGCTGCTCTGTCAGGGATCTGAGCATAGCATATGAAGCTGATTAGCACACCTTCCTCTCTCCTGTGCACAAGGTTCCACCACTGCAGTTTTCCTGCCATAAAGCTATTTATTTTTTATTCCTCTTTTGAAACAACCCAAATAAACAAAAACTTTATTATGCCTGTGCAGTACTCTCATTTAAAGATATTTTAAAGAAATTCCAGAATTAAAGTTGAACAAACATTAGCCTTATTTTATTGTGCAATTCACAAATAATGTGGACGTAATTGCCGTTTCCCTTTCCTCCTGTGCCAACATTTCTGCAGCCTCCTACTTTTTCTGAGCAAGTGAAGACTTCTAGATCAATAAAAAGAAAGCAAATTTTTACTGGAATGGCATACAAATGCCTAAGTTTTCAAAACCACTATGAAATAATTTCCCTCTCCAGCAAAAAATACATTAAATTTGTTGGCAAGAAAGTGCATGTACTGTTTCATGTATAGCTAGAATAAAAAACCCTATTATTTCTTATTATAATTATTTGGAAGATAATTGTGTGCATCCTGTTTTCATTACCAATAAAAAGAGCTGCTCTATTGATTTAATTATGTAAAAATAAAATGCTTCTATTAGGTTGTTTCGTTTCTTTATGATTGGATGTAACCTGGTTATATCTATTTTATATATATATTATTGCTGGTGTTTATTGTTAATATAATAATGAAAATGAGAATATGATCTTATTAAAAAGTACAATCCTTATACTGCAATAAATAGTAAATATTTTGCATCTTTTATAACATTTACTTCCAATTCTTTTAATGGAGATTCTTAAATAGATTTTTGCAAAGTGGTGAGAAAAATCTATCCTTTTGCATTTAAACTCAAATTATATTTTAAAAGATTATATAGTGACTCAGGACTCAGGATACGGTAGTTTATTAACAACGTTGGGAGCCATATTCTGCCAGAGAAGCCTAAAAAAGTAATTGAAAAAAAATGCATGGTGGCCACTGATAAAAACAAAGAGATTAGTTAAGATGCAGAATAGAAAAACTTTACATTTATTTGAGGGGGGATATTTTAAGGCATAATCTGGATTAAACCCAAATGGAATGTTTTATTTGCCAAGTACAACACAAAAATACTTAGGGTTTCATTTGTTTTCTGTTTTTCTTTGCTGCAGATTAACTGCTGTGAAAGTTGCAAACTGCATATCCGTGTCCTGCTCCCTGTGAGAAGCAGAGAAATTCCATGCATTTTCAGTTGTGATGTCAGATCGATCCTACACACTGGCTCTGGGAAGTAAACTGCCTTGGGTTAGAACAACCTGGGTGTGGACTCAAATGGACACTTTACATAACAGAGGTATCCAAAGACAGGTTTGTTGGTTTGACTCATTTTTCATTCAGCTCATTGTGCTGTTCAAAAAGACTGCTGATAAATGGAAATATGCTTTCAAGTCTTTTATATTATTTACATACTTATATGGTTTATAGGTGATCTAAAGTTCAAACCTGCCAGTGGAGGTACAGAAATATTTGAGATGAACAGGGCTCCTTGTCACCAGAGGCAACCTACACAAGATTTGCATTCTAGTGCAAAAAGTATGCCTATTTCTGCAGATATTTTACTGAAACAAGCTACTTCATATACAGGAGTAATCAATTTCAAACAAGAGCACTAATTGTACTGATGAAGCTTAGGAGGACTGAAATAGGAATTATGAAAAGATTTTTCTTCCCGTTCTATCAAAAATAGTTTAATTTCTTACAATGGGTTGTAAATTAAAAAGAATGAAGGAAGGAGTTGTACATAACCTCCAGGGTAATGTTTGTGCAACTGAGAAATTCTGGTTGATGTCAAAACATTTCTGTGTGACTAAATATCACAGCATAGGTGTAACCTGCCACATTCTGACAGAGGTTGACATGTTCAAAAACTGGAATATTGGAGTGTACACTGGAGGACTCCTGAACTTTGCTGTCGCATCAGGGGGAAGCCATTTGAAGAATGGCACAGAAGCAGCTTAGAAAACCTTGGCTAGTCAAATTCGTCAGACATCAGGAAAATGAAGAAAAGGATTCATACCAGGAAAGGCACAATGGACCAATTGAGTACTGTGAGGGAAGGGCATGTATGACTAAACAGGAAGGATTTACTTTTTAACTCAGGCTAGAGTTTGATGAATATTTCTATTGATGGAAGTGCTGGATAAATCAGCTTTGCAGGGAGGGAAAGAAGTTGGTTTTGATCTTAGTTGCTCCTCCTGAGCCTGGCTCCCTGTGTGACAGCACAAATTAAAATGCACAACAAAAGGCAGTGGCAGGAAGAGCAGGTGAAAGTGAAGTTAGGGCTTATCACAGTCTGTCTGAGATGGCCCCCCATGGAGGAGAGCCTGTTTGGAGAGACACGTACATGGGTAGGCAGAATGGGTGCATTGAGAGCCCTTGGAGCTAAACCAGAGCGCGCTTGGTAGGAGGGAAAGATGGGGAGGAAACCTAAACAGGGAAATGCATAATAAAGTTTCTACTGTCAGCAGGAGGCAAAGCTGAGCAGGCTGCTGGCTTCTCTTATGGCACAACACTGCAGTGTAGACTCCAGGTATCGAGCAGGCCAGCAGGTCTGAGTACAGAAAAGGACTTCACTCCAGCTAGAGAGGGTGCTGAGGAAGTTTTATAGGAGAGTTGGCACTAGCACTGGTGGCAACAACCGGCAGGTATAAGGACCTCTTTTCTGTGAAGGCTTGCAGGTAGCCAGTCAATGAAAATATCTGGGGTTTGTTTATCCTAAAGAAGGTTTAAAAACATGCTGGTTTCGACTGCACACGCTTAGCATGCTCATGAATTTTAAGAAAGAAGGTTCATCAGGACAATTTGGCTGCTAAGTCAGGATAAAGAAAACTGAAAGTTTAATTCACAGTACATCGTATTTTCAATCTGCTCACTGGTACATGGGAAGAATATGAGGGATTTTAACTATCTTTTCTTTAGAAAGGATCATTTGTTGATATAAAATTTACTGTGAGTCTCTAAGGGAAGGGGTTTTTATCTTTTTTTACATATAGAAATGTAAATTTTCACATTTTGCAAAATTTTACGTAGAGAAACTTAGTATATGATAATTTTCTTTAACAATATTTGTTTTTATCAAAGGTTTTCAGTATTACCTTATTAAGTAAAAGTTGTTGCATGATTTTGCTAATCTCTGCCCTATTTTTTCCTCTCTCTCAGTATGAGCTGTTCTGAAATTATGTTCATGTACTAGAAGACAAAGTGCCAACTACCTAATTTAGTACTCAGCAGTTACATCCAAATTTCAGTTGTTGTATAACACCAAATACTGTAAAGATGACAAGCTCAAGAAATATTTGCCTCAAACTGGAAAATTATCAGCACTTTGGATTAGACAGTATTATGCAAATTCCATTTAAATGGCACTTTATTTTCAAGGTGGCCTGAATGACTTTAACAACCTGGTTGGAATGTGTGTGACCTCAGTGACCAAGATAACTATCGTAGCCTGATTGCCCACAATTGTGCCGAGAAAAAAGATACAGGAAGAGTTTTACAAACTACTTGTGAACTATGCAAGAAACCAACAAAACAAGGACCAATCAGTGAGATTTAAAAACACTTCTGTGGATTAGAAACATGTACTGTGATTAGGCTCCCAGGGCTTTTGGATGTGTTTGAAAATCCTTGTCATGCTGACAAAGATTTGAGAAATAATTTATGTTAAGGACAAATATACTTCATTATATTTGAAATGACCCTTTCAAAATGCGTTAAAGTAAATTTTGATAGAGCAGTGAGAAATATTCTCCACACATCCCAAGATTTTTTTTTTTTTTTTTTTTTTTTTTTTTTTTTTTTTTTTTTTTTAATAGCTACAAATGTAATTACTTTCTTTGGAAAAATAGTTGGATTTTCAGCCATGATATTCTCTCCACCTTGAAGAGAATTTCTGACTCTGGGTGAACACTGAATACTGAATATTGAGTAATTGAACATCAAACAATACTGAATCTCTATAAAATAAGCTCTTTTTGTCTCAAAGGGTTACAGTTTAAAGCTTCTACATGAACATAATAAACTATGAAGTCAGGTAGCTCTAAGGACATAAAAGCAGATACGAAGAATTTTAACCAGCTCAGCCACTCACTCCTAAAAATTACTTCTCTCTGAAAGCAAAGAGCTCTGCCTCTTATTGCCTCTAACAGTAGCTCATATTATTTATCCTCTTTCAATTCACTTTTGCTAACAATGATGGTGATTAGTGTTAGTGCACAACCTAACTGTTTGTAAGGTAAGAAATTCAAGCCATATGAACAGGAACCTATGCAGAACCTTTACTTATTTGTGTAAATGAATCATTTTTGTCAACACAGAAAGATAATCTATTTATACTTAGAGAAAAAGCCAAACTCCTTTCAATTTATCCTCTTTCCAAACACCACTCTTATGGCCCTCTGAAGAAACTTAGAGAAGAGTTTTTTTCTCAAGAAGATGCTTGGTAACATCACCATGTCAGAACTGTGCTAGAATGTAGAATTACACAATAATGGGAAATGCACACAAAAATTGTAAAGCTGTCTTCCCCTTTTCTAAGACCACACAAGCTAAAGTAACAGCTAAAGTACAGGACACCCATTTCTCAATCCCTGACCGACATTGCCATCTAACCTTTTTTATCCCATGGACATTTTAGTTAATAGTTAATTTCAAAGCTGGAAATGAAATGTAAATCTAATGTAAGCAAATGTGGTGGTGGTACTGAGTGTGGCTGCCTCTGCAGTGCTTACACACTCCATGGCTAAAGAGCAGGGGAGTTGCAGGGAGATGGTAATCAAGTCTCATTAGAAAAATCACTGTTCTTTCCATTTTTGTGGTGCAAGCAGAAGAAAGCATCATGGAGCTGCAAACATGGTTGCAGCAGAACATTAGGTGATTTGTACAGGAGTAATTCAAAATGTCATTGACTATCAGCTCTCTGAGTAACTTCTATAGTTAGCATTTCAGAGTCATGTCTTCTGAGAGCTGTTATGCCTCATGTGATAACTTGTATGGTAAGTACAGTTCCTTTTCTTTAGCAAACACTAGTAGGAATCCCTGATCAGATTGAGGCATCGGGAGACAGAGTAGGCTGCAGACATCCCACCAAACCTGCTCAGTGGTATGGCACACACACCTAACAGAACAAGAAAGTCGGTCCTCATGGCCTTCCCCTGTGGCCACAAACATGACCTGAGACATGCCCATTTCCATTCTGCTGCTGTCTACCTTCCAACTGAAACTACAGGATCAAGATTCCTGCCCTTGTATCTCAGGTCATGTTTGTGGCCACAGGGAAAGGCCATCAGAACCAACTTTCTTGCTCTGTTAGGAGCTGTGCAGAAAGGAATGTGTTCCCCCTTGTATAAAAAATGCTCAGGGTCTACTGCCAGCCATAACCATTTCTCTTTGCAAGATGAAATAAATCTGGAAGGAAACCATGTTCATATTTAAGAAATCTGAGCAGCAAAATGCTAACCACAGGTAGCTTTACTTCCTTTTAAATATTTCTCAGCAAATGCAGCCTTTAGGCTTTTATTTATTTTATTTTATTTTATTTTATTTTATTTTATTTTATTTTATTTTAGAAAGATCAAGTTATGAAGACTGTATTTCACAGAAAATAAAAAGCAATTAAAGAAAGTAATAAAAGTCACTTCCAAGTTTGCTGCAGGAAGCACAATCCAATAGCCTCTAGTACTTGGAAGGACATGATGAGATATGGGGATACTTTATTGTTTCTACCTGAGCATTAAGAAGCACACCACAAAACACTCCGGATTCTTTAGAATCTTGCAAAATTTCAAACTGCTGTATCTCATGTCACTCATACCTTTATAAAATGCAGAGTTTCTCTTTTTTATATATATAATTGAACTGAAGAACTTCCAAATTATGGCCAAGCTTTTAAAATATTGTTTTACACACCCTCTGATAAGTATGAGTACAATAAAACATAGATCCTTCAAAACCTGCTAGGTGCTGCCTGCACAGAGTGCTAGGCTTTCAGCCTGTGCTAGTCAGTAAACAAAATCTCATGGGTTTGGGCTATTAGGGACTCGAGTTTCAAATTCTATTAAGGGCACAATTTAAGGCTTTGTTGTAATTTGTTCAGAAGAAACAATAACTCCTCAGTTCAGGATTAAAACCTAGTATTTGTGTTTAAAGGGGCATTTCAAATCTCGATGCTAACAGATCAATGTGGCTTACCTTCAGAAGCCAGTGAATGGTACTGAATTCCCCAGATCTTTTGTTTGTTTCTGTGATGTTTTGAATGTGCGCTGAATGTTTTTATTTTTCTGTCACTTTCACTTGCCAAACCTCCTGACATTGTTTATCAACATACGAGGGGCTTTTTTCACTGTTTTTCCAACATGCACCTGGCTGTATGACAAATACATAAGGTTTTAAAGTAGTAGATGCCTCTGCTCTGCTGTGAACATGATGATACCATCTTGTCATGACCAGAAAGCTCCATATAGAAAACACTCTACAGCTTTTATTTACAATTCATTGCTGCCAGCCTATACTTCTCCCACTGCATATTTGCTTACACATATCCCACTGCATAAATTTGCTTATTTTCTGTATATACCTTTTCTGAATTGGACTGTTCTGTAAGTTACACCTCTAGCCAACACACTGGATACTGCTGGCTTACATTAATTTAAATGCTCACATTCATTTTTGTGCTACAAGCAAATCCAATTGCCTGTCTGTGGCAGAGAGATGTGAAAGCAAATAACAAGGTAAATCACTCCAGGTGGAGGATTTCCAGCCCACCAGGTGCAAGGCTGTGCCTGGCAGCACCTCTGTGCCCGGTGGCAAGTGGAGCAAGAGGCAAGGTATTACAGGCCTGTGGGGTGCTGCACAGGATGGCCAGTGTCACATCTGGTGGCACCTGAGATCAATGGCACTGGTGCCAGCGTGAGTGGTGTCCAGTAAATGTGTATGGGGGTTTTGTTTGTTTTCCTTTGAAGGCTGATTTTTCTAGAATTGCAATGACTGAAGCTGGAAGCAGTAACTCTGTTGTGGGAGCACTGCTCTGCCTTGTAACAAAGGCTCTGTTGTGCTGGCAGGCAGCACAGTGCCCAAAGCTCAGGATGTTTTCAGCCTATTTGCTTTCGTTTGTATTTGAGTTAATCTGGCACAGCTGCTGGAGAATAACACCATGTATTAAGGGTCATTTTAATCAAATAGATCCTTGATCCTCTGATTTCATCCTACCAGCAGTTTGCATGGAAAAGGCAATTAACTAGAACTCTAAACTGATGGTATGACCTTAAAAATTAATTATGTCAGATTCTGTCCTGGCAATTCATTCAGGAGAGTGTGCGTGAAAAACCAAAAGTCAGAAAGCCTGTTGCAACATCTTTATATTTAAACTAGTGTATCTTCAACCAGAGTACAAAGGAGAGTGACTTTTGGGTAACTGTCCCTTATGGAAGGAACTGCAAGAATTCTGTTCCTCCTCTGCTGCAGAAGCCTTGCTTTGTCCTTGAGAATAGGCTCCAGTTGCGACCAGAAAAATGGAGAAATAGAGTCTATGTCCTTTTGGTCTGAATTCCTTTCCCACTCTCTCTCCTTCTCTCTCTCCCACTTATCTCCTCTTCCAAAAGTAACCATAAGAAAATTTATTAGGATTAATGATTTCATGTGTACTGAAAACTTGAGATCTGCAAGCCAGAGCAAAACCATCCAATTTTATTAGGTGCATTTTCCTTTATTGTGTAGGTTATGTGATAGGTGTGGTACACAGAATGTAACATCTGCACTATGGAGGATCTTAGATGTATGAAATTAGAAATTCATGTATTACAATCAGCTGTAGTTTTTCTTTTGTTGATTTTCATCTTGCTCCTTTTAAAGATTAAAAATAAATATCTGTTAGCCAGTCCCACAGAATTTTCACATGCTGGGCATCAGACCACTTACCTAGTGTTCTAGGTAACTAATTTTATTTGTTCTACAGTCAGAGCTTACAAAGATACAGCCTGAGGGATCTCAAGTAAAAATTGATGAATAGTGTAAGCTTCTATTATCTTACCTTTTGCCCACAAGTATGCAATAAGCATAAATGTAGAAGAGTGCTCTAAAAGTTCTATCTAGCACATTCTTAAATCATTAGCGAGCACACTTAAAATACTGCCAAAGTTTTCCTCTTTTAATAAGGTAAAAAATAATTAATTTGGTTCTCTACAGCAATTACTTTTGCTGGGAAGCTGATCATTTATCTCTGTTTAGCTCTACAGGTTGTGAAGGAAGCAATTTTGCTCTTCCTCTCTCTCTGCTGCTGCTGTTTTAAGTATTCGTACAGGAAAGAAAGGCCCAACAGAGACGGTATGTTCTCAAGGCTGGCAGGCCTTGGCTGATACGCCTCATCTGAAAATCTGAATGACAATTATCTTTAGCTCTTACATGCCCGGTGGGTGGTGTTGCTGGAGAGGGACAGCTTTCTGAGTTAGAGAGGCCAGGGATGAGGTCAGGAGCACAGGCGTGCCCCGATGGTGACGGTGAGGGCGATGGCTGCAGCAGATGTTGACTGCACAGCAACCAGGAAAGGCGGTTCTGCAAACTCTTGTTTTGAGGGAAGAAAGGAAGCAGTTGCAGCCTCTGTGAGACAGTTTTCATACTCGGAATGAGATTCAGTAAATTACATTCAACTGCTCTGGAAAAACCAGGAGCAAAATTATGGTTAAACACAGAGTTTGCAGAAGCCAATTTTTTAAAGAGCCATTAGGTCACCTAATGTATTCAGCTAGGAAATTTAAGACTGCAACCTGTCCTAGAGTGGTTACCCTGAGTGCAAGGCGAGTGTCCGAGCCAGCTTTCTTCACAGCATTTCTTTCTGCATTTTTGCTTCTATTATTTTAATCTTGGCATGACAGAGTTTTAGGGTGCTTGTCCAGGAGCTAAGACAGACAATGGGTTATTATCTGCCATCGGACGGGAAACAAAACACACGTTAGTGCTGAATTGGACTAAATGATCTAACTGGGGATATTCTGCGATACTGCGAGCGCTGAACCGCTGGTGGCGCAGAGCCCCGGGGGCAGGCGCCACCTGCCCGAGGCACTCCCAGCGTTACCTGGGACCGCCGGGCTCGCACTCGGCTCGTACAGCGGGTCTCCCACAGAGCCGAGCGGGAGCACTGTTATCCCAACGCGGCTGCCAGCGCTCCAAACTCCGCAGTGGGACAGACTCCACGCCGGGTACGTATCACGACCCCGGGTCGCCGCGGGTGCCCGGGCGGGGCCTGCGGGCGCAGCGCTGGGCACGGCCGCATTGTCTCCCGGCGGCGCGGGGCGGGGCCGGGCCGGCGGCTCCGCGAGGGGCGGGCGGGCACACGGCGGCTCCGCGCCCGCGGGCGGGGGCGGCGCTGGGCCCGGGCAGCGGAGCGGGGGCGGGCCCGCCGGCGGCCGGCGCTCGCCGTCTCCTTGCCGACGGAGGAGGGGTCGGAGCCGCCCCCGTCCCCAGGGGCTGCCGCCGGGCGAGCGAGGCGGTGCGAGGCGGCCGAGGTTTAGCCGCCGCAGCCCGGCCGGAGCGGGCGGGTCCGGGCTCCGCCCCGCGTCCTCCCAGCCCGGGCACCCGCAGCGCCGCATCGGGTGAGTCCCCGCGCTCCGGAGCGGCTCTGCCCCGGCCCCGGCCCCGCGGACGGGCGGTGCAGGCCCCGCGGCCTGGCCGCGCTTTGTTCCCGGGCGGCGGCGGCGGCGCCGCGGGGCGCTCCGTTCCGTTCCGCTCTCCTCTGCTCTGCTCTGCCGTGCGGCGGCTCCGGCTCTCCCGGGGCGGCGGTGGCGGGGCCGTGCTGCAGAGCAGCCCCGGCCGCGGCTCGCCCTTGGCCCCGCTCTGCCCCGCGGTGGTGCCGCCGGCCGGGGGCACGGCGGGGCGGTGCGGCCCAGGGGAGCCCGCGCAACAGGTTGGGCATTGTTCGTGCCGCCGCTGCAATCGCGCTGGCGGCGGAGGGGCGTCCCAGGGGGGCTCCCGAGCGGCCGCGCCGGCGGAGCTTTTGCCTTTGTGCGGGCGCGGGAGGGCGGCCGGGCCCCGCCGGGGGTGTCGCGGCAGGCCCGGCAGGGAAGGAGAGGGGTTCGGGGAGGGGGGGCCGGGCGAGGATACGGGGCTCGGCTCCCGGCGGGATTTTGGCGGTGCGTGGCCGCCGGTCAGTCCGGGGCGGGCTGGGGACGAGTCACGGCCGTGTCACCGCCGCCGCGTCGGGCGCTCCCGGGTTTCTGGAAGCGCTGCCTGGTCGGGAAGCTGATTCACTGCTGAAGACGTGGTTGCTCATAGCTGTGGTTACCCATTCTTTGGCTTTTGACAGGTCTGTTGTCCAGCAGTTTTGCCTTCTGCCCCATAATTTTACTGTCCCTTGCTACCCCCTAAAAGAGCTGTATAGCCAGGCAGTTGTGCACGCGATGCTCTAAAGCACTATTTTTGTTAAAGAATTTAAATGAGTGGGTGTATGGAAGCAAGAGTGTAAACAATTAGAGGAGAGTGGCTCTTGATTTTTTTGACTTTTTGTAAGTTTTTAAATGAGTAAAATCGATAAGTTTTATGTGGATATGTATTAATAGATGCTTTTGTCTGTTTCTCTCTCATCTTTTTGCCTCCCAAAGGAAATACTGGTCCTCTCCATTTTTAGTGTTGCAGTGTCTGCAGTGTCCTCACGATTGGATCTTGATTTTGTTCCTGCATTAAAATTCCCTGTGATGGGGAAGTACTGGGGTTTTGTCCCTTTTTTCCCTTCCGTGACATCGCCTGCTAAGATTCAGTGTATAGTTAATAATGAATACTGTATCTACGTTATAGGATTACTGGTAGTTATTAATTACTGTGCTAATAAGGGCTCTCCTGTATCTGAGCATTTGAGGTCCTAATGCCATTGTCTGTACCAAGCAGAAACTTAGGAGAAAAAAGGGGGAAGGTGGACTACAGACTAGAGCTGAAGCTTGCTCAGAGGCCTACGCCTTGGTGAGATGCTGGTCGTGCCTTGCTCTTTCAGGAGCAAAGCAACGAGGCAGAGCACTGGAACAGGCTGCTCAGGGAGACTGTGGATCTTCCTCTCTGGAGACATCCAAACCCCCTGCCTAGGCTGGGTCACCACCAGCAGTCACACAGGAATGTGTCCAAATGGGGTTCCATTAAAACCATTCAAATAGATGATCTCCAGAGGTCCCTTCCAATCTTAGTAATCCTGTGATTTTGTGTAAATCTTCCACCAAACCTAAGAGTAATTACAGTGTGGTTTTAGGGGTGGATTTTAGGATTTTGCACAATTCTTTATGTCATAGATTGCTGCTTGAAGAGTCCTCTAAAATCATCTCAGCTGACTGTTTTTCCTGGAGTAATATGACAATAGATGATATTTTGTTTGAAGTTTAATTGATTAGTAACATCACTTTTCCTAGAAATACAATTTTAAGAGAAGGAAATTAGTAACATCAGTTTTCTTAGAAATACATTTTTAAGAGAAGGAAATAGATGTATTTTTAATTTTCTTCTAAGAATATTTAGCATAAGAAAAACTGGTGTGATGTCTCATGGAGTTGTAGGCTGTAATTCTAAATTGGCTATGGATTCAAATTTCTCAGTAAAGCTTATGTAAACAGGGGAAATTCACATAGTTTTGTCATTTTCTGTCAACAAAATAAGGGAGTCAGGTCAAATTCAGCTCAGTTGGCTGTTCCTTGAGAGTGGTAGTAGGAAGGGAGACAGTGGAGTTTCTGTAAGAACTTTAATATAGTACTACCTAACTGTCAAGCATCTTTAGGAATAAATTATAAAGAAGAACACCTTTATTCCCCAGTGATGGTGGGTGGGGAAATACAGAGCACCTTCAATAGGCAGCCTCTGGTAAAGTAGGCAGAGCCTACCCTGGCAATGATGTTGCAGGATTTCCAGTGTATCTGTACTTAAGCTTTCCCAATCTATAGGTGTGTCCTCTTGCCTTCTCCCATCTTTTTGAGGCTGACTAGAAAGCTTCCATGAATAGAATAGGGTGTTTTTAATTTAAAACTTACTGTGAGGTAGATTACTGTAATGACTGATCTATCAGAATTACAGTGAAGTGTGTTTGTTGTCTTGACTTTGCCTTTTACACAATATGCACTAATTTGAACTTTTGGGGTTTTGTTGCTGGGTTTTGTTTCATGGGTGGAATTTGATCAAGTTACAAGGTTTCATGCAAGCCTTACAACATTTGCTGAGGTTTAACATTTGATGCTTATATGTTAATTCTGTATCCTCTAATACAAAAAAGAACTATTTATATTTTCTTATTCAAGTTATACTTTGCCTTTTTAAATTTTATAGCAGTAAATACCTTTGTAGGAATACCTTCTTCCTCTTAAAAAAAAATAAAAAAATTCTACTAACACTGTTGTATTTTCAGTTTAGCCTAAAACTCTGTGTAGGTTACCTCTGATTGAAAGCATACTACAGGGATTCTGGTTCTTGTTACTTTCCCGCTGCTTCCGGTGCTGCCTCAGGAGCATTGCCTGCTAACTATAAACAATGTTGATGTCTACCATATGTTTTGGTAGAAAGTGCAGATTCCTGCTGTCCCACTGAACTCAAATGCCTAGCGTACTAGTATTTGTGAATATACAACAGAAATGTTGACTCCCCTATCATGTAGCTCTGTAAGAAACTCTTGCTTTCAACCTCCAAGGAAGTAAAATTTTAGATTGGGTAGCAAAATCAAAAAATATGGTCAAATACTTTTTCATTTAAATTTACAGAACCCTGGGATCTGGAACTCAAACTTGTAACCCTAGCAGACAGTTTTGCATTCCAGTACCAATGGTAAGTAAGATAGGTCTCTTCCAAAAATAAATCTTTATAATTTGCACGCATTATATTTGGTTCATATGAAGCTTTGATACTGATGAATACATTGCCTAGAACAACATCTTTGCAGTTGGTTATGTAGAAACTTACTTAGGCTTTAATTCATGCCTTCTTAAACTGCTTTACTTGTTTTTATTTTTTGACTAGTAAAATATCTTTAAAAGGCACTATAACATAAACAAAATTGATGTTAAAGCTAAATTACGTTGTTTGGCCGTGCAGCTCCCAGTGCAGCTTGTGTTACGGTGTCTCACATAGTGGTAGTGTCTCACAGGGAGGGGAATGGCTGCAGATGTGCTAGAGGGTGTTAAAGCATAAGACTGGAGATAAGAGAATTCTATTTTTAAGATGGTTCTATGGTAGTGGGTAGGAGTAAGGAAAGAAGTTTTAATAGCATCGAGGTAATTGTTGCTGCTCTGATGGTGTTGATAAGCTTGTGCTGGAAGATAAATCAGAGACTTGGGAACCTTGATTGAGCAAGTAGAAAAATGTGTTGGCAAAGCTTTTTGCTCTTCAGACTAAATAAGAGTGAGAGATTTTTGAAGTGAGGATAACCTTACAGCAGATACTAAATTCAACAAGGAAGCAAGTGAAAATCAATCTGGAGTGTTGTTTTCCTGTTTCCAGGTGAGAAGATGAACTGCTGCATTTTGGACAAGCTGAAGTTTGGAATGCTGGGATATAAAGAACGCATTAAGAAGGAAATTACAATAGTTAAGAGGAGATGAAGGTATGACTTAGGGCTTTGCAGATACATTAATTCAAGGCAGATAGATGTAGTAGATATGTGAGAATTCAGAGCCAAGATAAATTCCTATGATGTTGGCAGAGTTGTATTTGAGATGTGTTCTTAGTGAGATGTTATGAAGCATAAGTGTTAACCAGACCAGCTAGGGTCAGAAATTTGTTTGAAGAATAAGATAAATGGATTTGATGTTAGCTTGATGTTTTGGTCACTAAATGATATCTATGGCTGAACTTGAGACCTCAATGCAGATTGTCTGTTTTCTCTGCTGGTGTTCTGTTTGCTAATTCTTTCCTTTTGCATTCTCACTTGACCCTAGAAAATAGTATAATTGGAAAATGTATGAGTGTTACATCTATGCAGGATGCTCCAGGGAGCAGCTTAGAGAGCTTGATTTTATGTTCTCATAAAGCATGTGACCATTTATTTATTGATTTATGTTTTGGTAGTGGAAAGCTACATGTTTTATTTTGAAGGAGTAGGAGAGAGAGAGAGAGAGGTGCTATGGTTACTGCAGATGGTTGCTGTAGCTGATTTAATTTGTGATTTGCAGTTGAAATGTTCAGATTTTTAAATCTGTGTACAAAAACTGAAGACATCCATGAAAGTTAAGATTTAATTCTCATTCTCCTGCACCCACCAATTTAAGGATATCTTAGATAATTATTTTTGCTTTGTAGACCAGTGAAGTAATGGATTTCTGAAATATGTGTACAAAGTATTTATTTACCAGATCTAAAATATTTCAGTCTCTTGTACTTTCATTTTTGGTTAACATTAGCAAAATTTTCAAGTTATTTATTTCTGATTGAAGGGATTTTTTATTATTACCTTTATAATGGATACTTCATGTATTGTGCAGTAAGAATGGAGGAACACACAACAGTAATTTTTTAATCAATCTCTTTTTTTCTTTAGGCACGGGAAATTATTCAGGGTGTTTCGAGATCCACACAAAATCATACTTTTGAGCTGGTAACTTTTTGGTCAGGTAGCAAACCCAGAGTTTTTAGGGATTTGTAAACAGACTTTTTATTGTCATCTTGTTTTGGTCAGTTTTCTCCACTCCAAAAGGATTACTGCTTTTGTGTCTGCTGCACAAGATGGCTTTTGGTGTAGGGGAACATTTCTTTTTGCTTCCACTCAGTCAAGTGTCACTATACTGAGCTGGGAATTGAATCCTGAGGCCCTGAGCCACATGAACTTGTAACCAATACCAAATATGTGTATTGTTGTGAAGTGGTAGATTGTTTTCTTATATAAGTGTTGCAAAAAGAACAAGAAGTTCTAATCTTGCACTCCAGAGGAAAATGTTTTTCATTTGTTCCACACTGCCAGCAGTTGCACTCATCAGTACAGCTGTTTGTCTTTTGACTTTGTCTTTTGACTTGGCTGCTCATGGCCTGGATTGTCCAACCTCATTCTACCCACTGTCCTAGTTCATTTTATGAAGTACTGAATGCACAGGAGCTTTCTGATACTTCATTACAAACTGGTTTTGCAGAGTTCCTTAAAGAACTGGTGATAAGGTATTTATTTTTCCAAGCACTTGTCACTTGTGTGTTGGTTTTGTTTGTTGGGGTTTCTTTGTGTTTTTGGTTTTTTTTTAAGAAGAGAGAGAGGACTATGTAATTTTATTTTACTATCTGTACGTTATTTTTATTCCCCCTAACCTCACAAATTTTTTCTGTGGTAGAATTTGCAGTCCATATGATTCTGTTATATTTCCATGTGACTTCTGACTAAGGAAAATTTTAAGACCTAAAAATGAGAATTTTCTTTTAATGAGTTTTTTATGCAGTGTGATGAGGAAGAGAAAATGTCTCAGCTATGCTTTGAACATTGCATTTCAATTGACATATTGCTATGTAAAAAGTGCTGGAAGAAGCAGCTTCTCAACTTGCATAATTGTATGTATTCTCTGGTCAGCTGATAGTGTTAAGTGGCTGGGGATTGTACCCAGATGATTGCAACTGCTGCTGTTTTGGCTGCCTCTGTTGTAAGGGAAGGAGGGTATGAGGTAGATGGATCTTCTGATGCTGGTGAGCAAGCTGGGGAGTTCTGCAGGAGGGTAAATGGTGTCTCTTACCATATGTGAGAGAATGGCAAAAAGTGACAGGAATGTTGCACAAAAGGGAATATGGAGATGCAGCCAAAACCTGTGGATTATTTTCTCTATTATTCTCGATTAAAGAGGCCTGAAAGCTGCTATAACTTAGCATAGATCATGTGTTTGGCTTGGACTGAGGCTGGAAAAGGTAGATAACTCTAGCAAGTTGTCATCTTTGATGTCAAGTGTTGCAACATCATTATGGATGTCTGCCTGTGTTCCTTTGGGTTGGGCAAGTTTGCTCTGAACATGGCCAGTGAGTCCAAGGAGTGCTGTTCTTTGAGAGTGTGCTCGTGGCTGCACAGGATCCTGTGGCTGGCCTTGTTGTGTGGAAAGACTGAGGTGTTGGCATTGTGTCTCACAGCTGTACATGCAGGTGTTGTTGTGCATCCTGGTTGCATTGTTTCTGTGCTTGGTCCTCTTCCTTTTTTCCCCTCTGGCACTTGCTTGAAGTCTGAGGAAAAGCTCTGCCTTTGTGTGAAATGAATAGTCGACTGTGATCAAAGTTAGAACTCAGACACACAATGTCTTTTTCTTCTCAAATGGCATAACCTCTTACTCACCTGTTCTCCATTTGCTGGTTTGCTATTCATTATGTTGCTCATCACTTCCTTTTGTTGCTGGTCTTTTTATTTCACTTTTCACAGAATGTTGGGGGATTAAAAAAGAGTGGTAAATGAATATGGAAGATGGGTTAAATAGAGGAAGTAGTTCTTCTGAATTCTGTTATTAACTCTAGTTAGAAGACAAGTTAAGATTTGAATCTTCCGGTGAAAATGGAGTAGGATTGGAATTTTTCCAAGTTTAAATTTGTTGTGGCTGTGACAGTGTGCTTTTGGATCATGGCCTAGCACACTGTTAACCTCAGCTTTAACCCAAGTCAGAGCACATTTTCAGTCTGTCCATTGAACTGCCACGGCAAGTTGCTGAGTTAGAGTACTAACAGTGCATGTGTAATGGAAATGGCATTGTATGGTTGCATCTTGCTTTAAAATTGGAGAAGCTTATCTAGTCATGAAATTAGTCTGTGTTTTTTATCTTCTGGCTTCTTTAGTGTGAATTAGCAGGTTACAGAAGATCAGGAATATTTTTGTTGTGTACAACCTCAGACATAGTATAAAACTTTGTGGGCTTTTTCTGGATGGTTTTTACAGGTAGTAAAAAAATTAAAAATATGAAAGTGGTTGAAAAAACAAAAACTTTGATTTGGTCTTCCTTAAATATCTGGAGTTACCTTTTCTCCTGAGAGCTCTAATGTTAAATATTTATTAGTACTGCTCATAATATCTTAAAGAGTAAAAGCCAAACACTGCATTTGCATACGTAAGCTGATGTTCATCTGTCAGGTTTTATTGTTATTTTGAAACTGTCCAGCTGAGTAGCCAATTTCCAGGTGCTTTTTAATTGAAGACAGCATTAACTAATAAATATTTACAGCCTTTTTCTATTTCTGGGGCAGGTTTGTGCTTCTCAAATTACCCCAGGGCATCAGCCCTGGAGACACCTTTGTTTGTGTTCTCTCTTTGTACAGCTTTGCTGTGGGAGAGATGACATCCTTTAATGTAGCTTTAAAGGAAGGTGAAATAATAATTTATATAGATAATTGTGATACTCAGCTTTTTCCCTGTCTTTTACACATGGATTTTATTTGTGTGGAGCAGATGAACTTGTTTTAAGCTGATTCAGGGAAAAAGAGGGTAATGCTTTGTGGGTTGAAGTTAGCATCTGAAAAAGCCTGCATGCTGGCTTCAGAGAATGAAGATGTTAGTTCTGAAGGTCTGCAAATCAAAAGTTGATCTTAAAGAAAAAGTGTTTTCATTCTGTATAATTTGAGGCTTTTTTCCTTTGGTACTTCAGAATGTCTATTGTTATTTGTGCTATTGTTTCTGCCTGGACTTGCAAGCTGCTGCTACAGTTTTGAACATAGCTGCCCATCTGCTCCTTGGTTATTTATAGGCAGATTTGTGGAGCTCCTTCTAATCTCTCAAGTCTTCAAAAACATTAATGAATTAAACATCACAATACTCTTGTAAAAAGAGAATTAAATGGAGGAACTGAATGGAGACTAAAAAGGATAAATGACTTGCTGAAAGCCATATGTATATTTCATAGCAGAACAGGGAATAGAAACCAGATTCTTTTTTTCCTACTTGTAGTCCTGTGGTCCTTACTTGTGGTCCTTAACAGACCAGCTACATGCTCTTGTGAGCTACATGCTAAAGGAATGAAGAAAGAATTCATTCTTTGAATCTTGCAACAGATACTCATGTGCAGACTAACCTATTTCAAGACCTTGCACCATGTACTAAAGGTTTCAGCTCTAGCAAACATGAATAAACATGTTAATATTAATTCTCATTAAGCCTGAATTTGTTTTGGAGCAGTGGTTTCTGCTGGATTGCTTAGAAAGAAAACACCTCTTACTTGCAGGAGAGCTTCTCTCTGACACCTTACTTCCAGTTGTCTAGTCATCTGTCCCTCTTCACCTGTTTTTAATAGACTTTTTAAACAGTGTCTGGACATTGGTTCTTATTTAATTTTTTTAATTCAGTGACTATGTGGGTAGCACAAAATGCAGGCAAAATTATCCATTCATCAGAATTTTGCACTGTAACAAATTACACATAGTACTTATTGTGTGTGAGGTTTTTTTGGCTGGTTTCTTTTTCTTTGCTTTTTGGTTAGGTTTTGTCTTTGGCGTTATTGTTTGTTGGGGGGTGTTGCTTGTTTTTTGTTTGTGTTTTGTTTTTGGAAGAACTTGGGAAATTTTAGATGTGTGGAATAAAATATTGAAATTTACAGTTGTTCCAGAGTCTAGAAATGGTAGATGATGCAGCTTACTAAGTTGTGGTTTGATTTCACATTGGAGTGCAGCATGAAGTATTGTTTGCATTTTTACCTGTTCTGTAATTTTTTTAAACCATTCGTTTACTATTTCCCATTTTCTCCTTAATGTGTACATATTTCATGTTTGTATGTATGAGAATTTTCTCCACAAACAGTATTAGTTTCTGCTTGTCAAGGGGATTTGAAGAGTTTTCGGTTTCACTGGAATGTCTTTCAAGTATTTAGGTTTTAAATACAAATATGCAAATTTAGCGTTGCCACCTTCTTGTAGAAATCTTCAAAAGAATGAGTACATTGTTGGAGACTGACATTGCTATATTGATTTAATAACTTGAAAGCCTATGTCATTCTAAACAAGTTCAGTGAGGTTCTTCAGGGTGTGCTGACTGTGTCCAGGAAACATGTTAAATAAAAAAACTCTTAAGTTTTACAGTTTGGTTTGTGGTATTTTGGGAGAGTAGATTCTAGGTGGATATACACCATTCTAGATTGTTTCTGAAATTCAGCAAACAAATTTAACTTCTTTATTTGTTGCATATCTGTAACATTTCAGCGTATAAAAGTTATGTCTTCTGATTTGGAAGTGATAAAATGCAGCTTCCTGAAGTATTTCACTTTCCTCATGTGAAATCTGTTCTCTTCAGTGCTTTTGCTTTTCTTCTGTAGCTTTTCTATGTTTAATAAAACCAAATGGTTTTTTTATTGATGAATAGACACTGAATCTGTTTCTTTCAGCTAAATAGTGGTAGAGTATTGAGCAACAAATCATTCTTTCTTTATGCTAAATTTAAAATTGATGGAAAATTTTAAGAGCCTGTCATTTTGTCTTCCTCCAACAAATTGAAGACTTTACATGTATTTCGTAGGTCTAAATACATTGTAAAGGTACAAAGCAGTGTACCTTTCAAAACACCTTTAGTAACTCCCATTGGCAAGTAGATGCCAGCTTTCTTGAAATGGTTTCACTTTCCAGTATTAAAGAAAGACATTTCATTTAATTCATCCTGAGACTCTTTGGATGTCAAAAATAGAGAAGAACGCTGAGCCTATTTCTTAAATGTGAAGTATGTTTTTTTTTTACTGGTGTTTTCAGGTAATCTACTCTGGTGAGGGTTTTCTTCTAAGTGAAACCTATCAAATCTCTCATGGAAGAGAGGTAATTGTAAACTTCAGGAGTTTATGGAACAAAGGCTAGGTGGAATTAACAGCAGTTTTAACTGGTCTGACTCACCTCCTTCCACTCGGAACAGAATGCTTCCATTGGTTCCAGGAAATACTGAATAAAAGAACTATTTTGATCCATGGACAGTGCCACTACTGTGGCAGAAAGCCAAGCGATGCTTTCATATTAAATAAATAGGTCTTTTCAGAACAGCAGAGAAACATGTTCCCCAGAGTCAGTAAGCTGATGCAGACTTTTGTTCTTATGTGAAAGTACGAAGATAATGAAGTGTGTGTAGGTTTGAACTTCATTCATTGATTATAATAAAGAGGCATTTGTAATAATTTGGAAATGTAACTTGGGGAGGAGGGGGGAAAATTATTCAGGTATGTGTTCCACATCTTGAAAAAAGGAAAATAAAGAGAACTGCCAAAGTAAAAAGCTTACACAGAGTAGTTTGAGAGACAAAAATGACTGCCTGAGTAATTCTTAAATTTTGTGTTTCATGCAACAAATAACTACAAATCTTTGTCTAAAGCATACAGGGAGCCTTAATAGGATGCTTTTTTGAGTAGTTTGTTCAAAGCGCAGGCTGTTGTGGGACTCAGTTTCCTAAGACAACTGAAAGTTGTTTGTTTCCTTCTGTAATATGTGAAGTGTGAATTTTATGTAATTGGCAAAAATTACACTTCAGTGTGGAGATTCTGGGATAAGAGATGGGAATGAATATTGTGACACATTACAGATTGGAACAGGAAGAGACGATAAAAAGCTGTTGAAATGGGGGTGTTTTTTAAATAATAATATGGTAGTTCTTTCTTTGTTTTTGTTATGAACCTCATTGTTTTAACATGAAAGGGAATAAACTATTTTACCTCAGGCTATTTGGATTTCTCTGGATTATTATTTTTTTTTCCCCATGCCAAGGAAAAAGTTCTTTGTGTGCATTCTGAAGTATCCAGATGGAGCATTCCAGGTTGCAGTTCGAAGCGCTGGGCCTGGAACAAAAAACCAAAAACAAATCAATTTTGATCTTTTTATTTTGACTGGCTGTTGGCACATATCTTGAATTTGTGTATTTCTGAGCAGAATTAGATTTTTTGATTATATGGATTGATCTGTGGAAGTAGGACCTCAAAAAGTCACAAGCAAATGCCAGTTCCTACTTTGTGTAGTCTGGAAGAGGAGGTTGCAGTTCAGGCATCCTGTGCATTTGTCAGCGAAGCAAGAGTCTCATCATTGTGAATTGCAGTTCACAGTGCAATAAAAATTGCATGAGGGTAAGGAGGAGGCAAAGGAAGCAGGAGCATTTCCAGGTATAGATTATAGGTAGGACACACTTATTCAGGCTGTTGGATGTTTTTCTTCAAGTGAAGCCCTGCTAATGGCAGGGTAGCAGCAGTGTCCTGACAGAAATGTAGCACAACATATTTAGATAATTATTATGTTCTTGGCAATACCAGACAGACTGTGCAAAAGTACAATCTTATTTGCACTTATTTTATGTCTGAATGAGCAAACACATAACCTACCTGTAAATTAATTGTAGCTTATTAGGGTTGGGAAATGGGATTTTATATAAATTATCTTGTTGTCCTTGGTTGAGATTCTGCTTTGGTTTTTGTGGTTGGACTGTTTGTTCCCCCCCAACGAGGGAAAATAAATCTTTAATTAAATATTTGTATGGATAAGTGCCTACCATGATGTGTTTTCTTAAGTTTTTACAGTATTTTATTTTTTGGTTACAGTGTTCTGTTCTTCCTTTAAAAGAATACAAAAGTGTAACACTGTGAAACACTGTAACTGAGTTCCAATGCTTGACAACTTCAATTTCTTGTATTTCAGAGCTGCAAAAGTATCTGAAGTAGAATGGAAGCCTCAGTAATATTACCCATTCTGAAGAAAAAATTGGCATTTCTTTCAGGTAAAATTTCAGTTTTCCTCAACTGATTCCACCCTGCATAAGTTGGATGAGATAGTTAAGTTGGTTATTTGTATTTGCTGGATGTATTTAACAAAAATATGTTGTTGGTTAATGCTTTGTCATATTCCAAAAGAATCTCTGGAAACCTTTATCTAGCAGCCAGGCTGTTGGTGTTGATGTTTAGGACTTGGTTTTTAAGAAGCTTCAGTCTATGTGTAAGAGATTGATGATTTAACAGACATCCAAAAATAATTCTTACTGGTTTGGCTTTTTAGTTTTTTGGTTTTAGAAAAACAGAATGAATATTTTCAGGCTTTTCTGTAGCAAATTATTTCCTTTTCACCTATTTTTTCTCCAACATAGAAAGACGTGGAAGCAAAATTAGCCATGCCTTTCAACAGTTCGATTATTGTCAATTGGTTAATTCAGGAAAGACTAATTATCGTTGTATTTATTAAAACTTCCTGAATCTTATGTTGAAGGTAACTTTTTCTCTTCCCTCTGCCAGAACAAAAAAAAAAAAAAAAAAAAAGAAACGGAATGCTTCAGTTGGTGAATGACATTCTCTTGTTGGTTTCACTGCTGTTGTAGATAGCTGTGTTAGTTCTTGGTGTTTGATTGTCTGATCCAGTGTAGGTAGGTAACTTACAGAACACTTGTCAACTTCAAATGTTGTCAGGTGTTGCCACAAATATTTTTCTGACTTAGTTTATTTTAGTTTATGTTTTTAGCCAGTCTAGTTTAGCCTGCTTCGATCACCTGAGAAGTGAAACCTGCTCTTTTTTTGTTAATAGAATTTGCTTTGAATTTCCCCACTTCTCTAGCAGTCGCAAATCTAACAATTCCTTTTTAAAAACAAACAATCAAACTCCTAAAACTCAATTCACATTAAAGCTTGGGACAGTTCTTCTACAGTAACAGCAGATGTGTAGTGAGTTGGTTGTTCAGCATTATATTGCAAGGGGATGTTCTCATTAACTAGAGTGCATTTTCAAATTGCTGTTAAAGCTGCCTGATCCGTTTCAAACCCAGACGTTCTTAGTAGAAAGTAATTTACTGAGTGGCATTTCAAATGCTAGGAACCATTTTGGACCATTGTATTTCTAAGTAGGCTTGATGATTTTGGAATTGATTAGTATTAAGGGGTGCTTTAATTTAATGAATGGTAAAGCTTGATGCTTTATTTTACATTTTAGGGTTTTTTTTTCATTTTAGTGTTCTTCAGTGTAAGTAAAGTAACTTGACAGACACAAATCAGTTCATCATGTCTCTTTACATCAATTTTACTCCCTATAGTTTCATTAAGGATTAACTCAGAGAAATAGGATTTGAGGAAAGTGTCCTGCAGTGTTTATTTGTCTGTTGTCATTTTTGAGTTAAATTGGTACAAATAATGTTGATCCTGCCTTTTTCTGGAAGCAAAACAGTGGTTTTTAATGGAAATCCATGGCTGGTGTAGTTTTTATGTTGATGAGTCATTACATGTAGCATAGAAGAAAAGGCAGGCTCCTAAGTCAACAAAAAGCCTTGAACAACCACTTTGGTGCAAAATGAATGAAGAAATTTCTTTTTTTTTTCTTCTTTCTTTTGTGGTGCTTTCAGTTGCTTTCCTTAACAGTGTTTACAAGCTTGGGGAAAACCTGCCAGTTGTTACACAAGATGATTTGTCATGAAATAATAATTTAGATAATTATTGTGGTCTTTTTTTGAAATGTCAAGAGATTATATTTCTGGGATTTGGATTGTGTTTTGTTTAGTCAGTTCGGCAAAAGCTGTTTAAATCCAAACATTTTTCCTTTTTGTCTGCTTCCTCGCTCCAGTTTTCAGGCTTTCTGCTGTTCAGAAACAGAAGGGTGAACAGTCTGTAAATAACTGTTGCTTTAGATTGTTTCTGCTGGAAGCATCTGTCCACTTGTCCTTTCTCATACAGCACCCGTCTTCAATTCTTCAGTTTAGAAATACAGATATTAAAAAGTGTGTTTTCCAGCAACAATTCTCTCACAAAGGGGAGAAGGGAGGGGAACACAACTACTGCAGTGGACTGCTGAAAGCAATAGGTCCTTTACAGAAATGTGGAAAATATCTGTATCAGTGGATCTTTAAAACACAAAATTTAGAGAGTTTACACAGCTTTGGAAACAAGGGAAAAGGGCCTGTTGCAGTTAAGATTCTAACATATGTTGTGTAAAAAGTGTTTGTTCATTATCTTGCATGCACCTCATGGATGGGAAGAATTCTTATAAAATTATGTCAACATATGTGTATGAGTCTGCAAGCATTACTGTGCTTGTGCCTTTTCTTATTTCTGCATGGCTGTTACTAGTCTGTAAAAAGTTATTACACCTTAGATGGAGCTTCAGTCCTACTGAAGAACTTTATGAAGCAAAAACATAATGTAATTGCTTTAGCCATGTGAATAACAGTTTGAGAATAAAGATGTTCCTTCTCAGGTTACAGAAATTTACTTTGCTTCATTTTCACCCAAATAAGCCTGTGATTATAGATGTCTTAGTACAGTTTTTTCTAAAATATAGAGAAGATTGTTTAGTAATTGACATATACATGTGCTTGCTTAATGTGTCGTGGTTGTGGTTTTTTTCCTTAATAAAATAGATAATATATTAAAATCTACTGTTTCTAATATTGTTTGTATTAGTTTTACCAGAAAGGTTTGAAAATGCAGATGAAGATTAAGGCAAGCAGTTGGAAATATATATCTTAATCATGAGGTGCCTGTTAGCTGTTTGTAAGGAGGTCTAGAAATTGTTCTGTGTTTGAAGGAGCTGCCAGTTTATGTGCCGTGGGCAGCCTGTGTGGTACAAGATCCTCCTGTAGTAGTCAGTTGGACTAGAAAAGTCCTGCTTTTCTAGGAGCTCCAGTTGGAGCATCAGAGTACATTCTCAGTTTGGGAGTGGGCTAGGTTTCTGAGAGGCTGGTAGTGTAGAAGGTCTAGGAGTTGCTTTTTAATATTATAATCTAAAAATGCTTCTGGAACACTTGATTTGTGCTGTTAATATTGAAAGTATTAGACGAAAAATTGTGATAGCTGTGGATGTGGGCTATGCTCTGATGCCCTGGTGATGTTTTAAATATCCATGTGGTGAATGAACCTTCACAACTGAGAGCTGAAATGTCAGTTGAGGTTTTCACAGCAACTTTAAAGATTGCTTTTATGATGAAGTTTGAGACCACTTAACTGCAAAGTATTTCTTCTGCTTAAACCTCATCACATTAACTTCGTAATTACTTTTTCTTTCTGAAACAGGAGGGAAGGACAGAAGAAGTGGCCTCATTCTGACGATTCCATTATGCCTTGAACAGACGAGCATGGATGAGCTGAGTGTCACACTAGACTATCTTCTAAGTATACCAAGGTGATTTGGAAGGCATTCTGTTCAGAGCTGGGGTTTTTTTCCAGTTGTAGAAGAGATCTTTCCATTGTTTTTAATTTTATTTGCTCTTCTTTACCAAATTAATTTTATGTAATGTTTGTTTAGAATTTGAGTTAGAAACATGCATCCCAATAAGCTAAGGGATAAGTACTAAGGCTTGTCTGTGTCCTTTTATGTCCTTATTGTTCTGTTTTCTTAGGATAGCTTTTTTCATAATTTCTTTTTAATGACAATGCGCTTAAATTGATAAGTAAATTAATGAGCCATTCCAATCAAACTCCTAAGCTTGCAAGGACAGCATTGCCCTTCCTGTGCTACATGCCTAAGGTTTGTAGCTTGTAGGGCTCCAGTTTAAAAGTGTGTTAAGTTTAAAAATATACAGTCTTATTGAAGTTAGTGAGCAGCTCTTGGTGCTGCTTGAATGTAGTGCCTGACAACTTGAGTATCCTGTCATCCATAGCTTGCTGTAAAATCATTGTTGTTAAAGTTCTGTGCATGTGCCACTGCCACCTTATAGTGACAGTTTTTGGTCCTGGCTTAGTTACCTGCATTTCTATTTTCTTAAGATCCAAGGATTGATCTTTATCATACTTTTTTTTCTGTTATGTGCCACTGCTTTATAAAGAAAAGGAGCCTCTCAGATAAATGTTTGCTTTTGTATCTTTTCAAATTTCTCATCTGGAAACAGAGCAACAATGGCATAACTGAAAATATCCAGCGTACTTTCTATATTGTAATCTATACATATTTATAAAACACAGTTAAAGGATCCAATGTTGAGGTTTCTTTGGTAGATAAGACTTAAAAAAATCCTGATTGGTGAGAGAGAAGCAAAGAATAAATTCAAATTAGTTAATAGTAAAACGGCAGTAGGTGTATGAGTATACTGCACAACATTTTAGTTGTGTAAGTTTAGGGTTTTTGAAACAGCTTGTTGTCTTTTGTAAAGTGGTGAAACACCAAATGGTCACCACACAAGTCCTGTCATTGACTTAAGGACTTGGCTGTATTTATGGAACAGATGCAGGCATTCTTGTTCTAGTAAGCATTAATTATTCCACAGTCTCATCCTGATGTATGTCTTTACATATATTAGTGTAACAATAACTGTCTAAAAGCTCAACCAAAATGCTCTTTGTACTCAGTAGAAACTGGGAAATCTGTTTGAAAGTGAAGTCAGTGTTCCCACATTTAATGCTCTGTGTCAGTTGTGGAAAAAATGACCTCTCTTCTGTGGTGGCAGTATGGAAAAATCATTGTCGTTTTGGTTCGCATGTTGTTTTCCAGTGGGAAATGCAAACTTTAGCCTAAGCATTCTCTCTTCTGTTCTGGAAAGACTTGCTGAACAATGTTTGGGGAAAATAGGGCTGAGGGGAGGGGTGTTGTTCCAAACTCAATAGCTGTCCAAGCAACATTAATACTGTTTTTTTTTTTCCCAAGTTCTATATGTGAGGTAACATAATATGTTTGACTTTTAATTCAATTGTGCGTGGTGTATGATGTAACTACAACTTGTTTGAGATCTGCAGTCTGGTGTGGATTGCTGGCAGTGTCCAAAATTGGAGAGGCATAACTGCTTAAAGTGTCTTGGGTAGAATTTTTTTGGAATGTGTGTGTAAAGCCATTTTAAAATTTCAGACAACTTGTAATGTTGAAGTCTACTGTTATGCCTTTCTTTGGTGGTATTTAAAATTCTCAGATTCTGAAGAGGTCTGTTCAGAATTGAAGAAGAATAAAAGTGGCAACGTTATGATGTTGTCTGCTCATTGCTTCCTTTGTTATATTCTCTCTATTGTGGCACAAATCACTAAGCTTTTTACTTTTTATTTTAACTTAAATAGAAACATTTCCATTGGTTAACTTTTTAGAAGTGGTAGGTCACTTCTGAGTTCAGTTGGTTGTGTATTTTGTTGGGTTTGGGAAGTTTTAATAGGGTTAGTAGTAGAGCTGATACTGCTCGATTCCAGTGGGCCTAAGGAAGTCATGTCTCAAGTTGCTGTAGTAACACTCTTCACCTTATTCTTAAAGTCAATAGTATTGTGCCTTTGAGTTAGTTTTGTTTAGAAATTGCACTCTTGAAGCTTGAATGTTCAGACTGCTTCCAGAAAAATCATGTGTGTGATCTTAGAGGTTCCTTAAAACCAAAAAGAATTCAGGAGCTGGTTAAACAGCTAAGTTTAATTATTTTTTTCCTAAATAGGCTAGTAAAGTGCCCTTTTTCCCCTCTTTTTTTTTTTTCCTTTTGAACTCCAAGATGAATTTGTATTCCACCCATACCTGATGAAACTCAGCTTAAACATAAAATAAATAACAGTTAATTTCTTGTTATGAAACATAATGCTTACTATTGCGTGCATTTTTTTTTTTTTTTTTTTTTGGTAAGCTAAGGAGATCACAGAAGTAGCTTTGTTTTGTAATTGCAGATTTGGGAACGGTTACATAATGCTTTCCTACCTCACATAAATGTCATGGATTTTATTTGCTTATAATGTTGCCAACAGAAGAATTTCAGTGATATCTAGTGTGGTAACTAATGTTAAACCATAGGCTCACTTGCAAGTCCTCTTCTGGATGCTCCTTGTGAAAACATACATCCCTTCGTCTTCCTTATGACACTGTAAATTGATCTCTTTTCTCAGGGTTTTGTCAAGTTAATAGTTATGAGGCCTTTCCATAGTTGCTGCATTTTAAAGAAATACTTGTATTATGAGATATACTTTGGTGCTACTGAAAAATTCTAATTTGTAATATCTAAGAATATGCTGGAGCATTAAAATTGGAAATTATTTTATAAATGAGTAAACGTAAAGGTTTTTAAGACAGTGTTTCTATAAGGAAAAAGCTGTGTAGTTGTACAGGAGGCTTGAAATCCAAAGTTGTCGTGATACGACCATTGTTAGAGTGAATTTTATGTTTTTCTAAATGTTTTTTTTTCTTTTAGTGAGAAGTGTAAAGCTCGAGGATTCACTGTGATAGTGGACGGCAGAAAATCTCAGTGGAACGTGGTAAAGACAGTTGTGTTAATGCTCCAGGTAAATAAATATTGATACATTCAGAGCTGACTGATGAGTTTTATGGATGTGAACCAAATGGCCATGTTATTGTAGAGACAGAAATTTACTTAAAATGTGGTTCTGTGATGAGTTCTGTGCAGCAGGAAGAAATTCTGAAAAGCAGATGCTACAGCTCATTCAAGAGAGAGACTAATTCTTTATGTGCTGAGAACACACAGTTGTAGACCTTTTTCTGAAATGGAGTTTTAGTTTAAAAAGTACAGAAATAATCTCCTAGCATCACCAACTCTGAGCAGTAGGAATGTGTGCAGTTTGCACAGATACTGCAGCTGAGCAGGTTTTGATGCAATATATGCTGTACTACCTGGTTTCCTTTGCAATAGGATATAGTTAACTTAGTTGTAGCTCATAGTTCCAATCACAAATTATGTTCTGCATATTTCAAAAAGTAGGAGAAGAAAAGTGACACTTTCCAATTAAAAAAATATTTAAAATATTATTTTAACTCTTCAGAACTGTGAGTTTGCAAATAGAGTCTTATTTCTGCTGAACAGTATAGATTATTATCTAGTCTCAGTGGTCAAAGAAAATGTGACATACAGAATTTCTAACACATTAGAACACTTGGGCTGCTGCCTTTCTTACTGCACAGATTCCTCTTTATCAGAGCAATTTTTGTCTCAGGCTTAGGTGAAGCCTCAGAAAGTCAAATACAAAAATTTTTTTTTTTTTTTTTTTTTTTTTTTTTTTTTTTCCTGCTTGGTCATTGTTGTGTCTGGGTTTTGAAGTCTGTGTCAAGGTGTCTTTCACCTATTCTTGACTAAGATGGTTTTCCTATTAATAGAGTTGCAGTATTTGAATTCCTTGTGTTCAGATTATGATCTTGACTGGGTTTTGCTTCCTCCAGTGTGTGAGGTTGTGAGGTTCAGTGGGAAGTGCAGCTAGTGGGGAAGGTCAGCTCTTTGCCCACACTATTATTTCTCTGGCAGCACTCATCCTGCCTCTGCAAAGCTCGCAGAAACATGAGTTGTACATCTGTGTCTTGAATTTGAGAAGGAAGCAATAAAGAAGATTTTCCTATGTGAATTGATCACTTGTGTAGATTACATCAGATTTCTGTCTGCTTCATGATATGTAGTTCTCAAAAACACTTCTGTGTTCAAAATATTATCTACTCGTAAATAGTTTTTGCGTGTTCTTTAAAATGGTGCAAGAATGAATTGATGGGTTTTGTTGCTGATTTCTTCTTTTGAATTAAATTTTTATTACTAAAATTACGTATTTAAAGAGAAATGTCATGTGTTTTGTCACCTTTATAGCACTACTCTGATTAACTTTTACTTATTGCTGTAGCTGATGAGTTTAGAATCAAGAGTCTTTGTTCCTTGATCTACATTGAGTGTGATGTCATAAAATCAACTTAGTAGATGAAATTACTGATTTAGTCTGAGAAATGTTTTCCTGGCAGTATTTTAATGAATTAATATGTTGAGATGTCAATATTCAACCTTTTCCTTTTAGTCTAAGTAATATGTACTAAAGAAGTGTAGGACATAATCTTGACATGTGATCTGATTACAAATATACCATTTTTCCCTAACTTTATTACTACTGCTTCCTACATAGAAGATAACATTGATGGAGAGCTTCATTTTTAACATTTCTTCTTCTTTTTAGGGAAGTACCATAGATTAAATTAAGTCTACTCAATAGTTCATTTTTCTGTCTAACACAGCATAGACTAATGGTGTGTCCTTAAGACTGGGAGTAAAGAGGTTATATTTTCTTTTCAGTTTTGACAAAATTTGCTATGAAATCTTGTGCAATGTTACAAACAGGATGGGGCAAATATGTGATGTAGATGAAGTAGACTTCAATTTCTGACTGCAATTTTTATGTTCTTGTATAGATGATGAAATCTAAGTGGAATTCAGTTCTGTGGTAAATGAAGCTTTAATCTTGAAGGTTTTACTTAGTTTTTCATTTGTTTTACAGAATGTTGTTCCAGCTGAGGTGTCACTTGTTTGTGTAGTAAAGCCAGATGAATTTTGGGATAAGAAGGTTACACATTTCTGCTTTTGGAAAGAGAAAGATAGACTTGGCTTTGAGGTATGTTGACCTTTTATCTACTTAAGTAAAAAATATTGTTTCAGAAATACTGCTGTAACTGGATAATTGCTACAGTGTCTTTAGCTATATTCCAGATGCTTTGTGGATAACTGGAACAAAACACTGTGACTTTTTAACTTTTTCCATTTAATATTGTTATACTTTGAAATGTGTGGCATTTTAGTCTTTGCTTAGCAAGAAAATAAAACTATTTGATACATATTGTGGGTGTTTTGAGTCAGAAACTTTTGTACAGGATTTAGTGTGAAATTTTTCATGACTTCTCTAATAGGCTGTAGAGGTACATGGTGTATGGTGTCATTCTATCAGCTGTAACCATTCTGACAAATATCTTGTTGGTATTCCATGCATCTTCCCTCATTTTGTGAGTTCTTTGACATCAGGAACAGGTTATAGATCTCTTGCCAAATATGTGCTGACACTGTTCTGAGCTGTGAGGCAGAGTTTGTACGAGACTACACGTTAATGTTAGCAGTTCCCTTGTTATCTCTGTCTGGGAGGTTAATGGAAACCTCAATTTTCCTTGTTTTTTTTTAGAAAATATCTGTGTCATCGAACCTTCCACTCATTTTTTGAGTTATCTTGTTTGAAATACAACAAGCATGTAGCATGCAGCCCAGTCATGGTGTCTTTAATCAAAAACATGAGCGTGGTGATGCCTAATTTTATAAACTAGCATATTGTTTGAATCCGCATGCAAGATGAGAATTTAAAAGGCCTCTGAACTAACCATCTGTACTCAAAAATATTATTTAAGACCTGCTGGTTAGAAAGTGACTTAAGTCGCAATATTCAGTTTCACACATAATACTCAGATCTTTCACAGCATAAGGTAAATGTCAGCGTCCAGAGAGCAGCAGTAATGAAGGCAGAGCCCCTCTTTAGAAGTCCCTACTGTGTCATTTAGGCTCTCTTTTCCCAGCTACACTCCTGTAAATAAAGTTCTTAGGTAGGTTCAGGAAGTCTTTGAAGCTGTGATATACAAGTATGTGATATAACAGTTGTTAGTGTATATATGATGGTGTTGCTAATTTGGACATTAGTCCTTCTAGAAGATTCTTCCTGGGTTTTTCTTTAACATGACTCAGCTAGAAGGCGCTTTTAGACAAATAAGCAGAAAGCCTACAGAACATATATCAACAAAGCAGGGATAATTTTACATGACTGATAATAAAAGGATTTTTTGTTTCACTTTAAGGTTTGGCTAACTGTCATTAAATGATAATCCTTTAATTTAGTTATCTTCGTAATTATGTAAAGCATATTCTGTGCTGGTAATCATGTTGGCATTGTTGGCATAGACTGCTGGAATTATGTAACCAAACCCTTTGGTTTCTGTTACTTGGTTGCAGTCAGGAAAACTGTTCCAGTAAAAATGACCCACCTTCTCTGGGCTCCAAATATTTGTGTCAGACAGGAGTGTCTTTCCTCTTTTCCAAATATGAGTGCAGAGCACTGATAAGGCTGTGGAAGGCTCCAACTCATGCACAAATCTACAGCTGCATAATTTTGCATTACTGGCAGTAAAAACAAACAACACTCATCTCATGTTTTGGATCACAGGTTAGATTTGTTTAACTACTAGGAAAATTCAGGATTGGTTTTGCACAAGTGAAATAATTATTAACTTAAATTTTTAATTAAATACGAAATCTTTTTATTCACTTGGATGTAATCTCATTTTACTTGAAGTAAATGCTGTGTGACTGTGATTTCTAATGGGGCATCGCGTCTACCTCCTGTTTCCTACTGCCTGATCTGTTCTTAATACCTTGCTTAATATTACAATATGAAGCCATTAATCAGAATGTCTTCCTTTCTGTTCAAAGAGTTCCTCTGCTTCAGAGTGAGATGTGGTGCTGATGAGTTGCAAAGCACTGAAAGTAAATGTGGGAACTGAGATCAAACAGTACTGGGTGGATAAGTACAAAGAAGTGGGCTGATTCAGCTGAGTAAAAGTTCATATCTTTATTTCTGGTTAGTTTCAGTGTTGGTTTTGGATCTGCCTCAGGACAATTCCCATTTGTCCTCCAGCAGAACTTTCCTCCCTTATTAGCAACCAGTTCATGTGTTAGTTAAAGCAGTTTTATCTGGTCCTGTGCCATGCTTCATAAGAGGAGAGTTGTCTTAACTGTTATAAAGCTGTCTTCAGCTGAAATGTTGCATATATGACACTGGAATATTTAATACTGTTAATGTTTTAAAAGATTGAAGAACAGGATTTGAGTATAAAAACTGCTGTGTTTTAGAGTTGGGAGGTGCTGCTTTTTGCTTTTTTAATAATGTACTCTACATGGTAATGAGAAACAAAACACTCTTTTAGTAGACATAGTGTATTGTATTTGAGCGTGAGCTTTTCTTATGTGAATGAGCATAACTGGAAGAAAAAATTACCATAAAAATGGAAAAAATGTGCAAATTTGTACACAATACAAACTTGCCTATAGATTGGAGGAGTTATTTCACACACCCATTCATTTAAGGAACTTGGAGGAAAAATAATCTCTGAGCCTGATTTAGATATTAGATTAGTACTTTGAATATCAGTTTGTCAGGAGCAGGAAAGAAGAGGATGTGCTTGCTGTTCTTATCCTTGTGGAAATCAGGAAGCAAAATTTTTAAAGTTCACTTAGGATTTGGAAAAAAGAAATCAAGTGCGTTATTAAAAAAAAAAGGGAATAAGAGAAAGGAAAAATCAGGTGGTAAACTACCATGAATTAATTGAAAAATTGGAGTATATCACACTAGATCTTTATAATCCTGAAGTCCAAAGTCTGAGTAGTTCTAAATGCTTCACACTTCTACTGTAGCAGCTGACAGCTCTAACTCTCTAGTAAAGAGTGTCAGAAATTTCTTATGATAATTTATCTGCAGCATCTGCTCTGGAAAATCTCAAGTCTCTAATTTACTTTTCAAGAATGATGCTAATGAATATTGCTCCAAAAAATAAAGAATGAATAACACTTTGTAGGAAGTACTTAATTTTTGTCCATTTTCAATTCAGTGTGTTAAGACTGAGGCACCAGAATTTGTAGCTTCCATGTACCTTCTTAAAAAGGTGTATAGGAGTTCCAGTCAAAATTGTTTATTTAATTGCATCTCTTTTCATCTGTATGCATCTCTGTTGCTATTTTAATATGGGAGGCATGGGTTCTTGGGCAAATCAGGGAATTATCTATGTGGACCTATGTTTGTGTCACGTCCTGAATTCTGTCCAAAAAAAATGTGTTGAAAAATACAAGAATCTTTGCCTATGTTCTCTTCCCTGGGATGTTAAAATGAGAGTGTGCTAATTATTGTGAGCCCTGGAGGGTAAGGTGAGTGAGTGGGTAAAACCACAAGTGAAGGAGGCAGTTCCTGGGAGTGGAGGTTATCTTGTGTTTATCTAGATTCTGCCAACTGCTCTTGGGTTTCTGGCATGACAGATTTCTATGGCACTGGCCAGATAAATATTTAACTTGTGTTTCCTGGTGTAATGTTAAAGAAAATGATCTTTGTTGAGATTAGTCTTCCATATTAAACAAATAATACCCTATGCTACTCAATGTTTAATCAAATAATATTTCAAAAAATTGATTGAAATAGTATTTAGCATCAGAAAATAGTATTATTCTCCTCAGGAAGAGGTAGCCTTTGCTTTACAGTTCTGTGGCAATGAAGATCATATTTAGATTTCACTTGTTTAAATTTTATATTCTCAAGGGACGTGTGTATTGCTCTCTGTTGGAAAGTAACTGCTTCTTTTCAGATTCAGTAGTGTGGCTGCTCTGATATTACACACTTCAGAAAAAGGCTCCTTGTTACTGAAATTTTACAGCATCCGGTTCTCAAGTAGCTCCTGGGTTTGACTCTGTGACATTTATATTAAAGAGCTTTTTCATTTCTTCCCTTAAGAGAGAAAGTAAGTTCAGATGGATGTACTTAACATTTTGGGGCACTTTTACATGTCCTCTTGAATATCTAGAATTCCTCTCTCATCTTGACTTCTGCCTCTATCTCCTTGTAGATGATCAATGAAAATTGCAGAAAACAGCAAATGACATAGAGAGGTCAGCTTACTGCAAACAGTATTTAAAGCCTTTTTATTACAAAAGATACATGTTGCATGGGTCAAAATCATATATTTTCACTCCTGAGAGAAATAGAATTTTGCACTTAAAGCACAAGAGTTTGCAGTCCATGTTTTTAGTTTTGTCTTTCTTCTTTTGCTTGGCGGCTTTTACAAAGGTTGTTTTGATTTTATTAGAAAATACAGCACTTCTGCTTTTCCCAAAGCACTGTTCTGAGTTACTACTTTAAAGGCTTTCACAAGGATTTAGCAGGCCAGTATTGTACAGAGCAAGTTTACTGACTAGAGTAGAGCAAGGATGAGAGCTGCTACCACTCTTCCAGGTTTTTAAAAGAGCTGAGTACAGGTGATGATTCCATGACTCTGGTCAGTAGCACGCAGGACATGTTGGAAACCTACTACCACTGTCAGCTTATTAGCTGTCCCTGTTGTCAGAACTGGGTGGATCAAGTGGGAAGGGAGGCAAAGATTAAAGGATTCAATAATTTATGCCTTTTTTTTTTCTGTTTTACCATCTGCCCAGATGTATTTGTTTCTCCCTGGGGAAATTTAAGCTCTTCATTTTAACATCCAGCTATAATCTGCTGTCCAAAGGCTTTTACTTTAGATTATGAGAGCTGCTCACCACCCCCCCCCCCCCCACCCCCCCCCGTGCACTTTTCTGGAATCAACATAGTTTGACTTGGAAAAAAAAAGGAAATAAAAAAGTCATTTAAGTTGCAAGCAAACAGGGTTATTTCTGTTTTTTACAGCTGTAAATTACCTTCTCTTTACGTGTGGTAATACATTGAAGGGTGAAATTCAAAGGCAAGGGTGAAACGCTAATTCATAAGGGGCAGCTTTTTCTAGGATGTGGTATTTTGACATTTATTCTCACAAAAGGTCAAAGATAATCACTTTGAATTTTGAAACATTTTGGGAACCTGACAGCAGAAGTTTGCTGACCTTGAAGTAGAATTCATCTCTGTAAAAGCGAAGTGTCTTCTCATTGTGCACATTGCAGTTTTCAACATTTTTTTCTTCTTTGGCTCCTTGTCTGTGTACTTATGTTCTATTAATCTCTAATAGCTGATTAAAACATTCTTTCTGAAGCTTTAGAGAGGCAAATTGCACTTTTGACACCTAGAAAATATCAAAGCTAATTTACTAATTTAAAGCATATAGAGGATATTAGGTTAGCACTGACAGTAGTTCAGGTTTAGAGCAAGAGCTAAATTCTGTTCAGGAACTTTCGTTTCTGCCACAACTTAATCAAAAATTCAAATACTTGTTTATATTGTGAAAAATTCAGACAGGATTTTAGCAGCTAGCCCAATGAACAGTCAATAATCAGTGTAAGAAAGTAGTAGTTTTTAAATCAGAAAGCTAGAGAATTAATTGGTTTGGGAGTAATGCTTTAAGTTACAACAAGGTTTATTAATGAGGTAGAAGTTTTCATTTTTCAAAGTTTTTCTAATAAGATGTAGAAAATTTCCATTTTGACCAAATCTCTTTGGTGAGTGTTTATTTTTTGTCAGAAGATTATTTTTTCATATGGCTAAAATATTTTTATCTTAAAAAACATCTCCCTACTACAAGTTTGAGGGCTATCCTTTGCCCACTCTCCTTCCTGAAGGACCTTAGTTTAAAAAAATGTGAAATAAGTATTCCCAATGTAGTCAAATCTATTTTGACAGGCTATTTGGGTCTTTTCAGAATTTGTATGTCTGAATGAGAACCAGCTGCCTTGTTTGCTTTAGTTCCTGTACCAAAATTAGTTTTCTTTAATGAACTCATAGAGATGAATGTTAAAAATTACCTAAAGTGTGAAGTGTGCCAAAAGAAGGAAGAACAAAGGCTTTTTTTTTCTTCTTTCTTGGACATAGAATCCTCTGAGGTTTGGGCTGGTTCCTGGCATTACTTAAAGAAACTGCTAGCCAATTCCATTTACAGCAGCCATGTACCATTTGGAGTACAGGACAATAGTGTGTGTTTGGATGTTGCTGAAAGGTTTTCCTCTGCAATAATAGACGGTTTGTTTGGAGCTACTCTGAATCCTTTAGTTTCAGTATCTGCAGGGAAATGGAGCTGGAATAGAAGTCTCTCTCTAGTTAGCTCTTTCCACATATTCTTGTGCCCTACAAGAGTATGTGAATGATTTGATGGGTTATGGAAATTTTCTTTCCTTTTTTCCTTTTGTTTCTGGCTCTATATTGTCCATATGCCTGCTTCCATAGAGAGGTTGTTCTTGGGGTTTTTTTTCCGCAGGAGTTATGCCAGGCTTAGCATGTCATTCATCAAAGCAAGCTGTGCTGCCAACTTTTGGTTTAGGCTTATATGAATAAGGCTCATTCAGGAGCCTTTTTAGTGCAGAAATGAAAGCAAGAATTTAGTTTTCCACCTAGCAGTGGATCTGTGTTTTTCTGTATGACCTGATGTGGCTGATGAACTAGATTTGTCTCCTGCATGAATGACTTGGACTTTTAAGCATACTAAGTTTTGAATTTTTGACTAGTCATGGAAAGAGTATGGTTGTTCCAACTTTGCTGAGCATATTTGCACAGTAAATGCAGAGAGTTAACTTTTATGACACAAACTCACCTCTGGGACTGAAAGTATTGCCAGAGAGTGGTAAAAATACTGAGTGCTTTGCAGTATGATAGCTTGCTACTGTATTTACTAGAAATAGGTCGTGTAATACATGACTTAATCACAAAGCATAGGCTCTCAGCAGGAAAGCAGATATCCAGGGAACACATTTCTTTTTCCCACTGTAAATAGACAAGGTGGTAGAGATGATGCTCTTCCAGGATTGTGCATGAGGTATATATGCGCTGCATGTCAGGATTACCTGTCTGGTTTAGGCCCAAATTAATTGCAGACAGCCATATTTCATTAAACATTTAGCAGTAAAATCTGAATCACAGAAAGATTTGCTCAGTATCTCTAGGCACACTTCTCAGATACTTAAAGGAAAATATGAGCATTACCTACAAGTGACCTATTTTATTGTTGCAGGTTATTTTAGTATCTGCTAACAAGCTGACGCGATATATAGAACCATGCCAACTAACAGAAGATTTTGGAGGAACTCTCACCTATGATCACATGGATTGGTTGAATAAGAGACTGGTTAGTTATCTGTATTTTGGGATTTGGGGTTTTTACATGTCTCTTTCTTGAGCCCTGACATTTTTATTTGTGTAAGAACTATGAAGCATGCAAGAAATGGTCACATGCAGTTCATTTACATGAATAGTCTTGTGATAAGTAGCACTGCCTTTACTCAAGGGATGATAAAGTTAATGTCATCAATTTGTTGAACAGCCAGTTCCTTAATGAAGCTCTTTTAGTAACACTAACTCTAGAAGAGCCTAAGTCTATGGTATAGTTGCTCTAAAGGGAAATTGGCTGCTGTAGAAGACGTTCAAAAGAAGGAGAAAATACTTGAACTCTGCAGATCCTCCTGGGTTATCTCTTAGGTCACAGTTGCTGTGGTTTTGAGCTGTCCTACACCGAAACCTCTGTCAGTGCAGTTTCCCCAGTAGACCAAGAAGCAGTAAATGTGTAGGAGCAACTACATCCTTTAATTATTAATCAGCACAAATTGTTTAAGCAAGTGTTGCTGTGCATAGCTCTCCAGAATGTTCTTAATCTTTTCTTCATTGATACTTGCTTCTCAGCTATTTAAATAGAATTTTCAAAACAATATGTAATCTTCATTCACACAGCGTGTTCCTTTCCTGTGTAATCTGTACTTAAAATGTGTGTCTCCACCTAGGATCTCCAGGTGGGATCTCCAGGTGTGTTGCAACTGCACCTCCTTTCCCCTGAAATTTTAAATAGTCCTAGATAAGGGAAGTTAATTGGCAAGCTATTGATTAATAATAAAAGACCTGAAAGTTACTGTGCATGTCATGTAAGGCACGCAATCGTGCTCCGATCTGTTAAAAATCAAAACCAACCCTCAGAAATCAGGTACAGAGGAATTGTCTGAACAGTACACAGTGTCTTGACTGTACAGGTGGTATCTGAGATCAGAAGCCCCTGAGCTCAATGAAATTGATGAGGATATTTTAGTCTATATACTCTTTATATATATATATATATATATATATATTTAGTTTTTCATTCCAATATGTTTTATTTTAATAGTGATTAGAAGTTGAAATCTTAAAAAAAATATTTTAATCCTTCCAAGTAAGCTGTCCAGTAGTTATGTAACATGCCTTGATTCTCTAGCATTATTAAAGGATTAAATGAAGATGTAGAATAAATATGTCCATAAGATCTTACAGGTTTTGCAGATAGCTCAATTATATTCACTGTAATATTTACTATCTCCCTGAGGAATTTTAGTGCTCTTAAGTGTTCCCTGAAGAAAACATTGTCTTCTATTATTTCCTCCCTACCGTCTGAACACTGGGAAATAATTACACTGTGTAGAGACTAAAGTATACTAATGGAACTACTGGATAAATTTGCACTGATGTCTTCAATACAGCTACTTAAAATTTTTATTTCTTAAATGAAAACCTTCCTCTTATTTAGGTATTTGAAAAGTTCACGAAAGAATCAACATCTTTGCTGGATGAGCTTGCTCTCATTAACAATGGAAGTGATAAAGGAACTCAACAAGAGAGAGAGAGGTATGCGATTCACTTTTTGAAGTCAATGCTTTTGGATTATAAAATTTCATTGGAATTCCAGAAAAATACTGAAAAGATAATACACCTTAAATACCCTGAAATATGTAAAGAAATTCTAAACCTTTATAATGTAGGCTACAAAATACATGAGCGTGTGTGCAGATGGATGCTCATTCAGCTGATTACATGCACCTCGACTTGTTTTGACTCAATGGGTTGAAAAAGTGAGGACTTTACTAAGTGAGAAAAAAACTTAGTCTTTTAAGACCATTAGGTAATTCTAGCTACTGTAATACAAATTTTAATAATATGTTTGTTATTTTTTTCAAAGATCAATAGATTTGAACTTCCTTCCATCAGTTGATCCTGAGACGGTATTGCAGACAGGTATAGTAAGTCAAAAAATTAGAATGTTGGTCAGTAAAGTGACTTAATTCATTTTAGGCCCCAAGTGAAAACACGGGGGGCACAGTTGTTATCTTAGCTGTCTTCACAATGTAACAAGCTTATTGACTACTGCAATCTTTGGGTTAAAAAAGTGTTGCTAAGAAATGGAAGAACTCCAAACATGTCTTCTTAAGTACGTAATTTTATAATCCCACTAACATCTTTACAATATTACCATAACGATCATGTTTAATTTTGGGAATGCTTTGTTTCTAGCTGATGTCAATGTATTTGCCTTATAGAATTAATTAATCTCAGTAGCCAGCAAATGGTTACAATACAGAAAGCTATTTCCTGTACAGTTCTGGCAATTTGCATCAGTCTAGTTCTGAGCTGATTGTCTGTCAGAAAAGTGAACCATACTTTGCTTCTTGGACTCTCTATTCAGCATTAAATGATTTGGGATTCTTTAATGTATTGAGTTTAGGGTGAATTTCCTATTGGCAATAAAGTATAATACTCTATTGATTTGGACTGGATTTTTTTTTTTTAATTAGTGCCTTTATGGAATGAGAAGTAATGCATAGTGTTAGGTGGTGATCAGAGTCTGAGTGCTTAGAATTTTTACCTTATAACCTCCTCTAAACTAATGTATGGATCACATATAATACTTGTCACAGTGGTTTTATGTGCTCTCTGTGTAAAACTTTAGCTTATCTAGATGTGGGATAATACTGATTCAAGTTTAAATGTAAAACAATAATTTCTTACTCTGGTCTTTGAAGTTTTTAAAACATGAAGTGTCTGTAGACAGTGTCACTAGATTTTAGCCTAATTGTGTGTCCTTGTCTAATAGTAAGATTTTTTCAACAAAACAACAGTTTTGTGTAAGCAGATGGCTCCTTAGCCCATTAGTTTATATACATTCTCTGTTTTTTAAATTCTGGTAAGGAATTTTTTAGTGCTATGAATTTTCATAACTTCCATGGGACTGACTGATCCTTATGACTCCTTTCCAACTCAGCATATTCTGTGATTAAATATTGGGAGTTTTAAGAGGCAGCCTTTCCCTTTTAGACTCGCTGTATTAAAAGGCTGAGAAAAAGAAAAATGAAACTCTCCCCAGTTAGATTTTTATCTCCTAAGGATAGATGGGAACAGAGGGTTTAGATAAATGTCTTCTGTCTTCCATAACTATAGGTACTGTTCTTTTCACAAGCTCCAAATCCATATATCTAGTTGATAGAATTTGAGAAGAACTTAGTTCGAAAAGCTGTTTTTACCTGGAAAAATGGTGATCCTGTGCTGCTGAAACAATACAATAAAATTTCAAAATTACCCCAGTAGAACAAAATTCTACGTAAAAGTCTACGTCTGTTTGCTCTGCAGCTATCTGTGCCCATCTGTGGAGTGTTATAAAAGATGAAATCCAAGATATTTGTGCTGTAGTACAGCAAAATGTATTTGAATTCTTAAGACATTCTCATTTCAGAGTAATATATGCTGAGTAATTGGAAGTTGTTTGCTGCAATTTTCAAAGCCCTTGGCAATTTGAATGTCTCAATAATAGCAGTTGAACTTAGTCTCTTGTTTCTGCATTTTCTTTGAGGTATTACTATTCCTCAAGTAGTAGGTTTTTTCTTTTATTGAACTGTTGTGTTACCATTTTAAGACCTGCAGAACAAAAGATCTCCAGCTGGCACATTTTCACGTTGACACCAACATCTCTTTAGTGGCCAAATTTAAATGTTTCACTAAGGTTTTGAGGAACAAATCGGTGGTCTAGGTTAACTTGTAGTGTGGTGTTTACATACTGAGAACTTTAACACAATAATAGCATTCTTCAGACAGTTTAAGCAAAAGATTAAATAGCCAAAATATGCTGGTTTTGTGTATATGAAAATCACTGCACTCTAGAGAGTCTGTACCCTGATATGATGCTTTAAAGTACAAAGAAAAAGGCAAGACAGATGAGAACAGAGTATCAAAAAAATAGTTATTATTCAGCTTCACAGTCTCAATGAAAGAGTTGTACTTGCTATAAAAATCCTGAAAGACAGCAGAGAATTTATATAGTCAGACTTTCAGTGCCTCCAAAGCATTCATTCAATATTGGAACATGAATTGTTTAAGAGAAATACTTTGGATGCTACTCACCATTTTGAAGTAAGTCAGAATACTTCAGAGATGTTTCAGACTCAGGATTGTGCTTTTCAGTTTTCCTTACATTAATCAATGCTACTGTCAATTTGAATGTTAGTCCCAGTATCTCTTTTATATATGTGAAATATACCACATTTGTTGTTTTATGACTGATCCAGCCCCACAGACTGTGACCAAAGCTCTGCATTAAATAGTATCATTAATTGTGCCCAGTGTATGAAAGATCACTAGCTGCCGAAATGTGCTGTTGATGGTTTAAAAGCAGGCAGCCTTGCTACTAATTTTTGTGGTTTTATTCTTCAACTCTAGATTAACCACCTCATTCTATGTGTTCTTAAAGGTCACGAGTTACTCTCAGAGTTACAGCAGCGCCGGTTCAACGGATCCGACGGAGGCGTCTCCTGGTCTCCGATGGACGATGAGCTGCTGGCTCAGCCGCAGGTGATGAAGCTGTTGGACTCCCTCAGGGAGCAGTACACCCGCTACCAGGAGGTCTGTAGGCAGCGCAGCAAGCGCACACAGCTCGAGGAGATTCAGCAGAAGGTAATGCAGGTAAGCCTGGAGCTGTTCTTGGATGTGGTGAGATGGAGTTGTGAGCTCAAGTCCCAGACTGCGTCACTCTTGTCACTTCACAAATGTCTAGTGAAGTGTGCTAGTTTCACTCAGTTCAGCTTTATGTTGTGGTTGCCACAGTGACTTGCCAAAGGCTATTCCGATATGTGGAGGTTGTTATAAATGTGCTCTCCAGCCTTGTGGCTGCCCCTTTGCTGCTCACTGTGGCAGTGCATGGCTGCATAGTTGGAGGTGCAAATGCCTGCCCTGCTGGCAAAAGCTGAACACCATTGAGTGTCAGCTTTGCTTGAGAGTTGAAAACCTTCCCCTGCCCATGTAATTTAAAGTTCTTGTTACTGGAGACAAGCCATTATTTATTCCTTTATTTGTCTAATGCTTGGTGGTTTGACCTAAGCTGAAGTGTTTAATCTGTCTGTATTTCAGGAGTACCCTGACAAGAATGAATATAAACTTCCTAATCAATTGCATGTTAAAAGTCATGATGAACTGGTTTGGTCCTTTGGAAACAGCCATGTAATTAGCACTTTCAACATTTTCTCAGCAGAGTCTCAGTAGAGAAAATCAAGGAAATGGAATTAATTTATTCTTCTTGCGTTTATCACTTGAAAGCAGATATGTATGTTTTTAAGATTCTGTATAGTTTGAATATGCAGAAAATGGAATAGATAATTGCTTTTAACCTTTAAACATTGGCATTTCTAATGCATAAGGAGTGCAAGTTGAGTACTTGCATTTACAGCATTGTAGATATGGGCAAAAGTAAAAACTAATCAATTTTCTGATGTCTAACAGTGAAAATAGAAATCTAGAAAAGGAGGTAATTTTAATTTCTATAGTAACTTGATCACTGTAAAAAAATCTAAGAAGCAGATGTCATTTGTTGATATATTGAGCTGGAAGTATTAAAAATATGAGAGATTAATATAATGCTGTATAGAGCATATCAGCACAGCTGTGGGTAAAATCAGGTGAGGTTATTTTCCTGTGTTTAAGTTTTAGTGGTTGAACAAGATCTGATTTTTATCCTATTTTGGCAAACTGACATTGTTAATGCATTTAAATAGAATTGTTTCCCATCACTTAGCCTCATTTTGCAGTATTTGTAGTAGAAATAGTTACTTGTTTGCTCTGTGTACACTACAGATGTTACCTGGCAAGTGAACTGAGTTTCAGTACACAGGAAGAATGTGTTCTGCTCTTTTGCCAAACTAATCTGTTTTTTCAAAGTGCCTTTAAAAGCTTTCTAAATGGCCTACAAATATTTGAGAAAAAGTTACTAAATCGAGGAAATAATTTTGTTTCCTTTGGATTAACAGCAAAAAATTAGACTAATAGATTTAAAGGCTAAAAGTAAGAAGTTATGATGTACAGAAGGAAGCCAATAGAGGCAAAATGTGGAATTTATTTTGACAAAATAAACAGAAGTTGCCATATAACAGTACTTGCAGCACTTTAATTAGAATGGGTGTTTTTCCCTTGTGTTGCTGTTTTTTTCTTTTGTGTTTTGATCTTCTGCTAGTTTCTTTACAATTTCATTCCTGTTTCATTATTTATGTACCATCTTATATTGCTAACCACTCCTGGCTTGCTTCTGTGTTTCAATTTCACTATTTGCTGCTTCTCCTTACTGTGACGTGCTTAGTTCTTACTCCTATCTCAAAGCCCTCTTATCCAAAATCAATTCTCTCCCTTATGCCTTCAATATACTACCCTCTCTTTGGAATTACCTCTCTTGCTTCTGTTCCATGTTTTTGTTTTCCTCTCCTTTGTCTTTCGTTTTGTAATGTAAAGGCCGCAATGATTGTCAGATGTATTGTAATAAGCAGTTTTTCTAAATGCTGCTTATTATTTTAACTCTGTAGGTTAAGATAAACTCTGGTTTTGCCCCTCCTTAGGCAGAGGTGTTAATTACTATTTTCCTAATCTTAAGTCACAAAAATACATGTGATGTCTTGCAGTAGTTTTGTCATTAATAATTTTAAGTTTATTTTCTGAAAACTACATCACATTTTTCTGCGTGTCCCCTAGTAACTCCTCCCTCCTCAGTTTAAGCTTCTGTCACAAGAACAGCTATGTGCTGGCCTAAGCAGTTGCAGAGTCAATGCAGTCGTTGCTGGAAACTTGTAATGGGGAGGTGGTCTTGGGTCTTGGCAGAGAGGGGAACTGCTGAGCAGTAGCCTTGTCCACTGTTTCAGACTTGCATGAGAACTGTTATTTCCGTGTGTAAGGACATTTCCAGGCCACGCTGACCTTAGAGGGGGACATCTGCTGTGTCCCTTCACTTCTAGGTCAGTTCCATATTTAACCTGTAACAGCTGTGCAGAGGTGCTGAGCACAACAGGAAGTTTCTCTTTAAACAAAAAGAACCTGCAACTGTAGAGTCTTAATTTGTCCTAGAAATGATAAAAACAAGGAAGACTCAGAATGCATTTGGAGCAATGAATACATGCTCTGAAACAGTGTTGCAGCATGGGGCAAAAAAAGGGCAGCATAGGCAGTGACTGAAAGATGGAGTGAATTGAGTAGCCTTGTGTAACCATGATTGTTCTTGTTTACTGTTGCAATGCAGTCTAGCAGCACTTGGAAAATGCTCCAATTAGTCCCTGTTTCGTTTGTCTTCGAGGTTATGGGGCTACATTGTGTATTGTGTTATGTTTCCTGAAAATCTGTGTGAAGCTGCTTTGTGATCAATGTTTAAACAAGACTCACATTAAAGCCAGGAAGCTGGCTTCCTATGCCTTTTTATTAAGGTCCAGAATCTGGAGGTATTCCTGCATTTTTTTACTTCAGGACTCCAGTAGTAAGTGACTTCTGTACTTGGTTTCATTGCAGCTATCTCTGTTTCCCAGATATTTAAAAATCTATCAGGAAATTTTTCCATAGATATCATCTGATAATTCAAATTTGTGCAAGGAAGGCAAAACTTGAGACATTCTGCTTTGCTTTGACTAATATTTGCATCAGAAAACAGTTTCAAAATAATATCTAATACTATAGTCCAAAGTTGTGTTGCTGTGATTGTGCAAAGGCAAATTCCATGAGATGTGGCCACAAACTCTCAGTAACAGATTTCTGTTGTTTGAATTGAGCAAGTTGGTGTGTAAGTTTAATTCTGAAACAAGTGTGTATCCTGTACTTGAGGGTTGGTTTATTCAGCAAAAAAGGAGAAAGCTCTCAGGTGTGAGGTTGAGTACAACTGTGCATTGTAATCATTTGGGTAAAAGAAAATTGTGGTTTAAACACAAGAGATCCATTATCATTGTGTTTTGAGCTCTTTTGTTGACAAGAGATATGAAATGACAGTTGTTGGTATGAAAAATCTTGTCGTAGCTGCCACCTGTTTTTGTGGAGCTAACAGGCTAAGGTTAATGGAAAGTAGTTTCTGCTTAAAACTTTGAAGGATGTGAATGGGTTGAATAACAAGATTTTTACAGCTGAACAATATTTGTTTTTTCATAAACATACGTCTATTTTTATTTCTGCTTGTGTTACAAAATTCTGTTGATACCAGTTTTTGTATGATTGATTTGCTACTTTGTTTTTATCATCTTTATCATATTGACAGGTAGTCAATTGGCTTGAAGGACCTGGATCGGAACAGCTAAGAACCCAGTGGGGAATAGGAGATTCCATTAGAGCTTCACAAGCTTTGCAACAGAAACATGAAGAGATTGAGAGTCAGCACAGTGTGAGATTTCCCATACCCTTTTCAACTATCAAAATAATTATAAATACATGTAATTATGAGCAATGTGTTTTGGTTATGAGTGTCTTGGAATTTTGCATAGTGCATGATGAGTTACAGAGGAAATTACCTGAGCATTTACAGAACTAATATGGTCAATATTATTGCATATTACTTTTTTTCCCATTGTAGAAAATTATGGCTTTCTAGCTGTGATTTCTCTTGGGTTTAGTATGTTACAGCAGTTCTTAAATTTTCATGTAGAGTAGAAGGAATAGATTTACTTCCTTCTCTCTGCCAAAATGTCTGAGAAATCCTGCACTTCTCAGGCGAATAACTTAATGTTTTTGTCTCTGTTAGACTGCACTTACCAGCAGCTGAAACTGGCTTAAGGCCTTCAGTGATGAAGACTTTAGATATACTTTATGTTCATAATGAAATCATGAGGATGCTATTTTGTAACTACACTAACTTGATGCCTTTGCTTCTAATTTTTAATACTTCCTAAGCTTCAGTAGAATTTTGTCTTTTCATCAGATGATTAACTGTAATTAGGTTATGAATATTCAGTATTCCTAAAGGGAACTTTGCTCACAGTGCTGTTCACCTTTTCTGACTTTCCTTGATGTAGACACTGACAATTCTGTCCACTTTTCCAAAGTTCTTTTTGCAGTCATGTCAACAAAAATAGTCACTGGATTATAGTTTTTCAGACTTAAATTAAGGGGAAAAAAAAACCCCCAAACGTTTAGTCTGAGAAACACAGCACCCTAGACAACACTAGTTCTATTGAGTCCACCTTCAGTGAGTGTGATTTCCTTGCTGGATGCAGCAGTGTGGGTGTCCATGTTTGATTAAGTAAATCCCATCTCCTCTGTCTTGTCATTGCTTCAAGCTCTTCAAGCAGTGTGGAAACCAGTACCTTCTGAAGTGTAAAATGTCATGCAGTTGAAATCCTAATTGGAAAGGAAAAAACAAAACAAACAAACACAAACATCCTAGACTGCCTACTTCATTGACAAAAATAAATTTGAGTGTCTTTTAGTTATAGCAGTATTTCAATCTGAAAAGAGAAAACAGGACTGAACACACTTTGATATCTGTAACAGAGAACTGTGCTTTAGCTGGGGCTAAATGCAGTCCTTGAAATCACTGAAATCCCACTGAAGTTGGCAGGCTGCCCTACAGTGTGCTGAAGCAGTGGCAGCATGGAACACAACTTGGTTTTCAGGTGCTGGCAGGAGTTTGCAGAAATAACAGTCAGAAAAAAACCCCTTTATTTTATATCAAAAGAAGTAATTGGAAGACCACTACCTTAAATTTAGATGCCTGTTTAGAGATTAAAACCATTTTTTGTCAACAGCACCAGAAAAATGTGCTTTGGCTTTTCCTTTAGGTTTTTACTGTATGCTTCCTCTTTCATTGTTTTCCTGTTTTTACTCTCCTAATAACTGAATTGACAGTTTGTATGCTTGCTTTCTTTCATCACCTGTTTAATGTTAATTATAGTATTTTGAAGAGACTTGCAGAAATGTTTGATTTGAAGATACTTTTTTACTTCAATTTACTCTGTAGTGAAAAAAAAATTTCCATAGGGTGCATTTTTGTTTGATTTTTTTGCGGGGAGACAGTGGTTGGATTTTTGCTGGGGTGGGTGTGTGTGTGTGTTAATTTTCTGATAGTTTTATGCATGAGCAATACACTAGAACTGTTGTTTTTGAGCAGATCTTTGCTCCATAGGTTTGAGCTGTCACATACAACTGTGCCTAAGTTCTCCCATGAAACAGATGAAACATACTTTTTATATCTGGTTTACTGGTATCTTAATTTTACTGATAGCTTGATCAAAATCAATTACTGCAATTCTTACTTACTTTAATGCTAAAAATAAAAACTGAAAAAACCCCCACCCAAAATCCCTAAACATGTTAATCTAAACTTTTTTGACTTCTCATATTATAGTTTATATGTTACATTTAGCTGGATTTGTATGTTCAGTGTCAAAGAGCTATGTTCTGTGAACTGATTGTGCTGAATGTGTGTATTTATAGTACATGTGTCACAATGGAAGATGCTTTCACATTATGTCATCAAAGTTGCCCCTTTTGGGACATATGAGAGATTTATTCTGCTCCTGAATTTATGAACGATTGCTAATTTAACTTTTTCATTACTTTCTCTTTATTCCCCTCCTTGCTCTTTTCATACTCTCTTTTTTTCTGTGAGCAGATGGTAGAAGCAGCTTTGGGAAAAAAGAAAAAAAAACCAGAATATGGTTATTTATACTCTGTTTTGCATGATTTGTAACTAAATGATGCAAAAGCTGAAGACATAATTTACAAAATTCTAAACATCCCAATAGGAGCGAGACAAGAATACAAATTAAATCAAATATTGTAGACCAATAGATGGTGCTGTTCCATAGAAATGCATAGGACTCTTCAAGGTCAAAATTAGAGCTGTTGAGCAAACACATTTTGCTTTACAGGCATCTCAGTCATGCAAGATGTGAATGTGATCTGGATGTATCAAACTGTTTTTAAATCTCTCCAAATTGTTAAATATTTGAACTATCTTCCTCTGCAAATACACGAACAAGATAACCGCAACTAAATCTTATGTATGTATTCACTAATCAAGCCATGTGAAAAACAAATCTGCACTTTTTGAATTAAGTAGTATAAAGCTTTCCTTAAATAAGAAAAAAAGCATAATTTTGAAATTTCTGTGCATAGGCTCTCTTTGGTTCAGAAGACAGAGAGATTAGTTCCACTTTGTCAACAGCAGTATTTTTTCTAAACATTTTAAGGAAATTATTGCTAGTTTCAATCATGTCACTGAAAGTAACATCTGGATAGTCCTGTGAACAGCTTTTTATAATAGCTGATCCCTTGGCAAAAGTCATCTTTTATTTCAGTAGACCAGTACAGACATTTAAGCATTAGAAATTTGTTTTAAGATGATGGAATTCCTCTTTTGGTGGAAGTTTGTGCTGGGAACAGAAGCCATGTGTTGAACTCTTCCCGTCTTTCTGCAGTAATTTTTTTACGCGACAATGCATGTATTAGCATCTGCTAAACACTTTGAGAATTGATTTGAAATCAGGAATATTTTTTCCTTCTCTCTGAGATAGTACAATCTCTAATAACCTCCTTTTTCAATCTGATTATTTATTAGCCTACAGTTGGATGTGTACCATTTAAGAGAAATAAAACTGTATTTGGCATTTTTAATTCTTCATCTTCTTGTGTTTCTAGGAGTGGTTTGCTGTTTATGTTGAGCTTAATCAGCAGATAGCAGCTCTTCTAAATGCAGGGGATGAGGAGGACCTTGTGGAATTGAAAGCATTGCAGCAACAGCTGAGTGATGTGTGTTACAGGCAGGCCAGTCAGCTGGAATTCAGGCAGAACCTATTACAAGCAGCACTTGAATTCCACAGTGTTGCCCAGGATGTAAGTGTTTCTTTTTAATTTTTTTTAAGGCACTGTCAATACGTTACTGTCTTAGTACTGGAAATGTTGAAAACATTGGAAAAATATTCAGGGAAATGGGGGGAAATATAATATCACTTGGAAAATGCTGTAAGTCATCCGTTACTGTAATTGAAACACTGAGAAAATTGGCTCCCCCTTTTTTTAGGAGGGAAGTACTTTGCAATATGTCTTACATTTCAGTAGTATTTGAAATAAAATGGTGACTAGTTGAAAAGTTACTTTTTCACCCCTCTTTTTTTATTTAGAGGCATATGCATTAATTGAACTGGAATTTGTTGTAATTTTCATAGTGTATTTTTGTAAAATGGCATGTTCCTTTCCTATATTTTTCTTAAAAAACAATAGAATCTTGGCTTCTTGCTCTCCCACCATCTTGGGATGCATGCTCTTGGATTTCTACCAGGCAGATGAGTCATTTATCTTTCATCTTGACTTTCATTTCCTGTAGCTGCAAAGAGAAATTTGAAAATGACAAATTCCCAAGCACTTAGAAGATTGTAGACCCAACCATCTGAAGCTTAAACTTCTTTTTAAGTATCAGCATTTATGTTTTTACATTTTAGTTGTCTCAGCAATTGGATGGTTTACTGGGAATGTTATGTGTGGATGTAGCACCAGCAGATGGAGCATCAATTCAACAAACATTGAAACTACTGGAAGAGAAATTGAAAAGTGTTGGTAAGCAAGATATTTCTGCATTTCAGACACACACACATTCTAACGACGAGTGCATTACAGGGGGAAGAAACAGTAATCCCTTTTTTAAAATCATCAAAAAAGCAGGGGGAAAAAAGGTCTTATGACTTGTGATTCCTCACTGTGTAAGGTTTCACTGTGCTACTTTGGGGTGGCTTATGCCATCTGCTATGTAGTAGTTTTGTCTGGGGAAATGATCTGGAACTGTTTTCTTTTGCATGTTTTACATCTAATATGTATGTTTATTTGTTATATGCTATTATCATGCATTTCATCTGTAAACAAACTTATTTCCCCCATTAATCTTCTTTAGTGACTTGGGATTATAGTGCTTAGATGATCTTTTGGTCTCCAGAGCTGATGCCTTGATGATTAAGGTTTTATCCACTCAGTTTTAGAATGCTTGTACTGGGTGTTTTGCAGTAACTTTGAATGTGTATGTTAGTAAATGGCACTTTGAAGGTTGTTACACTGTCAAGCATATGGAATAAATTATTGCAGTTGGAATGGGTCTACAGTGATCAGCTTGTTCATTAAATTGTGGGAGAAAGAGCTGCAAAAAAAATAATTTATGCTAGAAGTAGGTATGATTGGAACATAACTGTTTGATGCATAAATGAAATATTCCTTCAGGAAGACAGAAGTAGAACTGCCAAATAAGAGATGTAACAGCACATCCCAAGAGTTGGCAAATTTCAGTGTAGAAAATTGTATCAGCCATATCAGATGTATTATAAAGTAGTAACTTCTGCCAGCAGTGGAAGAACACTTAGGCTACAACTGCTTAGCAGTGATAACTATTTTAGGAATTATGTAACTGTGTGGATGAAAGACGTTAATTAGCTATGTATATGCTGAAAAGCTAACACACTGTCAACTTCTATTCCTTTTCTTGTTATCTGCTAGTCATAAAATAGCAAAGCCTTAGTTCTTTGTTAATATAGACAAATGCTCACTCAAACTTGAGTTGGAAAAGGCAGTGGAGGACATAGTAATGTCCTTTTCATTTTCCAGGTTCCAGTCTTCATCCATGTATCACTCTATTGTATTTTCCCTCTCTCCACTGAGGAAAAAACCCACCAAAATTCTGAGTGATTATTGACCTTTTTTTTCCTTTCTCTTATTAGACTCGGGCTTGCAAGGCTTGCGTGAGAAAGGTCAAAGTCTTCTGGATCAGATATCTAACCAGGCATCGTGGGCCTATGGGAAAGATGTGACCATTGAAAACAAAGAAAATGTGGACCATATCCAAGGAGTGATGGAAGATATGCAGCTAAGAAAACAAAGGCAAGAACAACAATTCTAGCCTTTAAGATTTTTGTGTGTTAACAAGTCACTTTTTAGACAATTTAGTTTGTTTTAAAGAGCCCATTTTGTTTTATATTCAGTTAAGGGATGTATTACAACTGTAATTTATATTTATCATATACTTGAATGGGACAGAAGCTTCCCTGACTAATCTGTTGTAGCATATTCCTGAAAACAAGCACCTTTTATATTTTGATACTGGATGGAGTACTTGAATGCCTTCCTGAGCTTGTAAATGCTTAAAAAAATGCTCCTTTTATATGACACTATGAAAATATGCAAGCATTATATGTTAGCATTTTGAGATGGAAGTATAATATGACTACAGTAGTGGTGATGGATGTCAAATTATTAAACAGCCTTGTTTATCCTCTTTATCACAAGCTCTATCCTTTGAGTATGGTATTTTCATTCTTGAAGATAGGATGACAAATGAAATGGTGTTGAAGGGGACAGGATACAAAATGGAGGCACAGATTTTCATAAACGCCCAGGACATGGGGTTTACAAGTTTTGGAAAATTATGTAGAATGGGGGATGAAGTTGCAGTTGGGAAAAATTTTGTAGAGTTGAATTTATAAGAGGGATGGATTTTGCCATCGTCCTCTTTCTCCGAAATTGGATTATTTGTAATTAAACATGTAGTAGGCTTTCTGTAGTACTGTCTTTTTTTTCTATTCGACAGTGTGAAAGAATTAGATGCTGTTGCCAATATTACTGCTGGAACCCCTGAGACAATACAATACTGTGCACAGAAAGGGCCTGAAGTTTGAGGGCATTGGCTGAGCAAAAAGGTGCCTTTAGGCACCACAAGGTCTAGTGAAGATCAAATTGCCCATTTTACAGATTAATTCTACTATTCATAAACTGTTTTCTTAGGGAGCTTAGTGTAAGAAAATGTGTTTTGGTAGTGCTAAGGGAGAATATTGTTTTAAGTGTGCCCTCTGAATCCTATTTATTCAAGCAATACTTGTGTTTAGAGGGCCAGCTGCAGAAAGCTACAGAGGACGTGTCACTGTCCAATAAAATGACAGTTGGAATTCCACACTCAGAAAAGAGATGTACCTGGGAGAAGGAAAGACTTTATATACACATTAATGGACTCTGAATCAGCTATGAACTCAAAGATAAACATTGGAAAACTTGTTGAAATTGCTTTGGTGTTCAAACACACAGGAAAAGCAAGTAGAATGCTAAGAATTATTAGGAAACAAATAAGAAACTGAAAGAAGAATGTCATTGTGTCACTGTATAGATTGGTAGTCCATTTGTGTTTGTGTTGCACAATTCTGGTCCCTATTCTCGGAAGGGTTATAGAATTGTGGGATGTCAGAGGACTAAAACATCAATATTTCCAGACAAAGGTATGAAGCAGCTTTCAGATGGTGAATGATTAAACAAGGTTTTTTAGCCTGGATGAGAGACAAAAAAGTAAAAGGACTAAATATCTCTCAGTAGCATGTAATAATATTTTTTGCAACATTTAATTTTATTTTTTTTCCCAAGTTCTGTTGAATGTTTCTTGTTAGTTACATGTTGTAATGTTTATTTTTAGGGGCATTTTACTGCTTTATTTATGATTTTGGAATCTATAAAATGTTTTCCTGAATTGTTAGAGCAGTTGATGTCCTTTCTGTAAGCATTGCAGGACATGTAACAAAACACAGCGTGCTAACAAACTGTTCTTTGGAAGAGCGTGTGTTTGTAACCAGTTTGAAAAAGATCATGCACACAGTCTTCTACATCTGCTTATAAAGCCAACTGTTGTTGACATTAGTAATTCCATTTGCACTGAACAGAAGCATGAGTCTTGCTGTCTACTTAGTAGGCTCTGAAACTGAAGTGGAAAGCATTCTGCTAGATGTATTAGCTTAGGTCTCATTGTGGAAAGAGAAGGACTTTGAACACTTTTATTGGTATTCTGGAGAAAGAACTGCAAACAGTACTCAACTCAGGACAAGATAATTAGAGTCAGTTTTTATATTGATTAGATTTTGAAATGCTTTCTGACAAGTAAAGCGAAGGACACCATCCTATAAGGGTTGAGATATTACCATCCTTAGTCAGCTAAAAAGAAAAGTGGAAAAATGCATTATCTTTTAAACAACCTCATCATATTCATCAATAAACATTGCCCCCAACAAACAGTGCAATTTAGAATTATGCCAGGTCGAAGCCAACTCTCATCTGTATTTTAGTAGCATAAAGTCTGTTTTAGCTACTTAAGCCTCTGTGTTGCAGAGTACCAGTACCAGTGCAGCAAGGTAAAGAGCCTGGATGCTGCTGCAAGACCTTGTAGCTGTCTGGTGTTGCAGCCTCCAGCTTAGCCATATCAGGAATCTTGAGGATCATGATTTTGGTGACTTGGAGTGCTCAGTTCTATTTATTGCAAGTTTCTTATTGTTCTCTGCAGCATTAGATATTTTGACCAAGCTAAGCAGCTTTGATCACCTTTTCATGAATGCTTGTATCTTAATGTTTTTCACTTGAAAACATTGTCAATGTCAGAGTGTTTTCTATCTGCTGTGCATGTGTTGAAGACTGTGCCTGTGCTGCTCTTTAAGGTGTGAGGATATGGTGGATGTGCGGCGACTGAAGATGCTTCAGATGGTGCAGTTATTTAAATGTGAAGAGGATGCTGCTCAGGTGTGGAAATACCTCTTGAATTTCATCATCCTGTTCTTTGTAGTCCACTGGGTTGATTTATGGGGGCTGGTAGTTTTACAGTACTTTCAACTATTAGTTACATTTAGGGAATATGTACAGTGAAAATTAGGGATATAGCAATGTCTGAAAATAGTATATTTGGGAATTGCATGCACAATCTACCAGCTTGTGACAGCTCATTTAGCTTGTTTTCTGTATCAAAAGTAATGCTAGTACTGAAGTAATGTCACCCTTCTGGTTTAATTTCTTTTTAATGTATTAGTTTTTATTCTTTTGGCTTGTTTTTAAGGCAGTAGAATGGTTAAGTGAACTGTTGGATGCTCTGCTGAAGACACACATCCGACTGGGAGATGATGCACAAGAAACAAAGGTTTTACTGGAGAAACATCGAAAATTTGTTGATGTTGCACAGGTGAAATGTGTTATTTTTTTTGGCAGTATGGGGTTTGTGCAGTTTCACATGCTCTCCTAAACAGATCAGTATCTGTAGGGACAGTCATTGAACAGCTGACACTGGTCTTACTGGTTTGCCTCAGTGCCTGAGTGAAGAAATTGATTGCTGAAGTTGGCAATGGGCCTAATGAGATGTTGCAGTTCTGTCAAGAGCAGCAGTGCTGCAGGGCACTACCCTAGTTAACCTTCACATAGGCAATGCCAACAACCAAAGTTCACTGGCTTTTTTGAAAGACATGTCTCAAACAGTCTTTAGAATTCATTTTGACAAGCTGGGCCAAAGCACCTGGTCAGGTGCTTTGTCAGTCGTTTACTGCTTTTAAGAGTGTCTAATTTGGACTTGTTAATTAACAGATAAGCTGTTTTCTAATTTTACCTGTTGCATTGGAACTGATTTTCTCTTTTGATAAATAAGAGTTGATGATGACAGGAGAGTCATTTGCTGTTACAGTGATGTGCCTTGGGGCACCTGGATGCTGGCTGACTATAGACATGATGCCTGTGAAGTCAGGGAGACAGTCCTCTCAACAGTGGATATCAAGTATCCCTTGGAAGATCCAAACAGCTGTTCAGAATTTTTGGGAAGCTCTCTTCTTTAGCCAGTGTGAACGCTAGGCAGCAGCAAATATTGGAATTTTTTTTTAAGAGTGAAAGCACTGTCTGGTCATCACAGTTTTATTCTCACTTCACCAGCATTTCCTAGTAGTCAAGATTAGTTCAATGTACTTTGTGAACCTAAATTGTTGAGCTTCCATTAACTTGCCTGCTGTTGCTTTAAGACACTATTTCGCTCCCAGGTAAAGTGCAGAGTTTGTACATGCACTTACTCTCCCATCCCCTCCAATTTTTAGAGTACTTACGATTATGGGAGACAGTTACTGCAGGCAACAGTGGTCCTGTGCCAGTCCTTGCGATGCACTTCAAGGTCCTCAGGGGACACACTTCCCAGACTGAACAGAGTGTGGAAACAGTTTACAGTGACTTCTGAAGAAAGAGTACACCGGTTGGAAACAGCTGTTGCATTTCATTCAACTGCTGAAAAGGTGAGTGTTGTGTTTTATTAAGAAGAAAAATTTCTTACTGAATTCAGGCAAAAAAAATATAAGAAATACGAAGTTGTCAGTGTGTACATTTACCCTTTCTAAATACTAAAAAAACAGAAAAGGCAGAAAGAAGATTTTAAATATATTTTTCCAACCATTAACTTCAGTACTTACTGTAATCATTTTTCATATACTTGTATTGGTATAGGGCCTGCTTAACAAAAAGGAGAATAGCACTCTTCAAATGGGAACTCTGCTATTGATGATAAAGCATTTCTTTGTGTCTTTTAGTCTATAACTCTAAAAAGCCTCTTAAAACACTTCTTTGTGCAAGTTATGAAACAAAGCTATCAAGTTGTTTAAGTTCCTTGGAGAGTTAAAGGTGTATTGCCCATGCTGTGGAAAAAAGTAAGAAGTGGCAGAGTGAGAAGTATTGTGTCACAATTCCATCTGGAAAGATTTGTGTTCAGGTTTTTTTAGTCCTACCTGTTCTGTGCCAGATGTGACTTTTAGTTTTGAAACCTATTATAAGGGACTCTTCATTAACCATGGGGTTTCCACCTTACATTACTGTATGTTTAATGAGGTCAGTCACTATTTTTATGCATTTCACATTTGTTGCAGGAATATTGTCTAGGAAGATTACTTTTTATTCCCTCTCAGAAGTAACATAAAACATTCTCATACAAAACAGTGGTAGCCCTGAACTGTCTTCTTAATAGACTTTAATTAATATTTTCTTTTCTTGAATTATATGTCAGTTGATTTCATATAAATGTGGCAGCAAAAATGCCAAAAGAACATTCACTCTGCCAATTAATGGCACTTTAAAAACTGCATGTTATCCTGTGTGTACTTCATTATTCTGTATTTTCTTCCTTTTATTAAACAGATCTTGCAGGAATGTCCAGAGCAGCCTGATGCTTTTAATGATATGGATCAATTTGATGAAATTGAAGCCGTTGGGAAATCACTGTTGGACAGACTAACAGTGCCTGTAGTTTATCCTGATGGGTATGTAGAATGGTTTTTCTAATGCCTTTTGAATAATGCTTTTGGTAAAGTTTTAAAATAGTCTCATATGCCGGAGAATCCCAAAGACTTACTGCCAAAATAGAAAAGTGAGCACATTGTTTTATAAAGTTTGAAATAGGACCTGCCTGCTTTCTGTGAAAAGATGGGAAAGAATTTTTAATAAGTATTGATGCACCACCTTTTTAAAGTAGTGACTTTTTCACACAAAATAATTATTAGATTTATACAGACTTTGCATCAGTTCAGTATGCAGAAGTAACAGAAGAATGACCAGTCTCAGTCTCTTCTCCCTGAAAAAAGATACCAGATGAGAATTACAGGATTTCTATTTATTTATTTGCAATTCTATCTATCTAAGCCAGTATATTGAAGATTAATTTATATTTGATTTATTCAGTAAACAAAACAGTACTTCCCTCGAGAAGTATTCATACTAACTTTAAATTGGTAGTTCCCTTGAGCTACAAGAGCAAATTGAATTTGGAATCTCAGCCATAATAAAACTCAGTTCTCTGTGTTTAACCATGTCTATTATTATGCAGAGCTGGTAGTTAATTTCTATGTGAGTTACAGCCAAGCTGTGGAACAAGTCTCTGGTGCATAGGATGCCATACTATAATGAAGAAGGTCTGAAATAAGTATATTGAGTTAGAGGCTGAAACCTTATGAGAGAGCATCAGGCAACTGCAATTAAGGGTTATCTGAAGTCAATCTGCAAAATACAGTTGCAGGAAGCTGGTCATGAAAAATTGTCATCTTATTTCCAAAATGCTCTATGCCTTCTGCAATATAGATCCTTCAATATGGAGTGCTAATCATGAAGATGGTCCCAGGCCTGAATTAGTAGTGATTTTTACTGTTCTTTCAATAGTATGTTTGAAAATAGTGGGGGATTTTATAGCTGTGGGGGGAAAAAAAACAAACAAAAAACTGACCCAAAACCAGATCAAGAAGTGTTTGTTGAAGTATTTTTATATAACTTTTGTACAGCAGATTCTAGTGACCTGGTAAAAGTAGCAATTGTTCAGTCCTGAGCATTATTTCTGACCTCTCTGCATTCCAGCAGAGTTTTGCTTGTCCCCCTTCACAAAAATGGTATTGTAGTTGTACTGTATCTCAGGACCCCCTGCTCATCATGGCATTCTGGTTTTGGAGTGTTTAACAAATGGGTTTGCAAAGGCTTTGCTCATTATTAGAAATAGTTTGAGATTTGAGAACATCCAAAATATCATAAATGCTTGGGGGCTTTTTATTAGCCTGTTCACCTCTTCAGACTTCTGCCAGTATCTTTGTGGAAGTTCAGGTCACTGTCCCCTGTCCTGTTCATGGCTTCTGCTCTCTGAGGAAATGCTGTGATCCATGTGCAGTTATACAGTCTGACCAGTTACCTCCTCAAATGAGTCCCCATTCCTGCATAGAATAACTTTTCTATCCACTTTTACCTTCTGAAAGTCCTTTGTCCTACTACCATTTCCAAAGTGTACAGATTCTCTGCTTTGTAACTAGATTTAATACCTGTTCTTCTGAAACACATATTCTGTTTAAACCCTCCCATTGCTGACAGTTTGGTTAGTGGTTTCCCTAATATTTCAGCTGTTCTTTGTTGTATTTGAATTTGTTGTATTGCACAGCCATTATAGTGTTCCTTTCCATTTGAGAGGTAGATGGCATAATTTGACAGCATGTGGTTGACTTAACATGTGAAGAGTCCTTTATAATGAGGCAATTTTATAAACTCAGAATTCATGTATAGATAGGTATCACAGATTGTCACAGTATCAAAATTGTCAGAGAGACAAGAGAAGGGAAGTAAGAAAGTGTGTTGGGGAGCATCCAGTTGTGCTTGTAGAATAGTGCCTTGCTGTTCAAATCACAGAATGGTTTGGGCTGGAAAAGACATTAAAAATCCAATTCCAATCCTCCTACCATGGGCAGGGACACCTTCCACTAGAGCAGGTTGCTCAAAGCCCCATCCAACCTGGCCTTGAGCACTGCCAGGGACAGGGCAGCCACAGCTTCTCTGGGCAACCTGTGCCAGTGTCTCACCACCCTCAAACTTTGGTTGAGAGTGTCTTTTGGATATGAAACTCTAACTGAGTATTTATAACAATTGCATAAAAATTTGCTATTGAATCTTGTCACTAAGTCTCCAAAGCCTTTTAAAAGTGGCTTTTAAATGACAAGAGGAAAAAGTGGCGATTTTTCTTATCTGCTTTGTGTTTTCTACTGCAATTAACAGTATTCATGTACTGACTTACTTATTACTGATAATTTATTGTGGTTTGTTTTTTTTCTAGGTCTGAGCAGTACTTTGGGAGCCCAAGTGATATGGCTTCTGCAGCAGAACACATTAGAGAGAAGATGAAGTTAGTTAGCCTGAAAAAGCAGCAGCTGAGACAACCAGAAGCCACTACTCCAGAGAGCTAATACTGACCTTGTCTATGAATTCATAACAGGACTTCAGTTTGTAATCCAGCATGTTGTTTGCATATTACAGAATTTGATATAATATATTAAAATGCATTTCACAGCTGTTACGAGTCTCATCTTTTTTTCAAAGTAAATGTTCTCAGCATCTTAATTCTGTACATCTATCAAGCCATAATTATTTAACATGCTATGAAACCATAGACTCCAAGTATCTTATGAAAAGGAACTGTAAACTTTGCACTGAAATTTGCTGTAAAGCTTTACCTGACCTGTCAGCTGCTTCTTAGTTTGACAGCTGATGCAAGCTTTGAGTGGTGCTAATTAAAGTGTTAGAAGTTCCATATTATGAAACTCTAGTCCTTTGCTTCCCCCCATGCCCAGGTGATGTAGTAATTTTAGACTGTAAGGAAAGTACCTGCAGTGTAGACTGTGGTAACCCTGTAATTTTCATTTGAAATACTTTAAAAAAAAATCATTTTTATCGTGCCAGTATGCAACCTGCCCATCAGATCTTTGATATATCAAATTCATTAAACAGATGTTTTCTTATTTGTATTGATAATGTATTAAAAGCTGTTTGTGCTTAATAAAAATCATCTTTTTAAAATCTAACATAAATTTGTTCTGGTCTGTATTTCCAAATATTGTTTGTTACATTTTTATGATAAATGGTAGTAAAAATAATAACTCCCCTGATATATTTATAAAGTCTGAATAATTTTTCTTCTGAAATACATTGTAGCTATAATGTATTGTATAGAATATAAGGGAAACTGCTCTTGAACTTTTTTGATGTGTGCGAAAGTCCAGGCTATTTTTCTGTTTCTTTCTGATAGCAATACTAGCACAAAAGTAAGATGGTATTTGCATAAGTCAGTGTTATATTAATCATAGTTTTGTTCCCTTGTAAGACTGGCACATGTCTCCTGTGCTTTATTTCTAAATCCTTTGTTTCCCTTTGAATTGAGAATCCTGGATAATGTGAATATCCCTGTTGGTACCTTTGCGGTTAAAGGTTTTCATGTAATGAAAGAGAAATTAACATGACGTTCATAACTTAAAACCATGAGATTAGTAATAAAATGAAATTTATTCAGAGAATGGAATTGGATTGAAACCAAATCAGCTGTGTGCATGGCTTGGTTAACTTCTTAATCTTCAGGAAGCAATCTTATACATCAATTATATTTTTGGAAGATGGTGTGGGACCATTTTAGAGTACTGTGTGTGGAACAAACAACTGTAGAGAACTACTCTTATCACATTATACTTTGCTCACAGTAAAGATAGTGTTCTCTTCTTATAGGCATTGCTATTAGTCTGCAGATTTGCCTGATAGATCTGTCATTCAAATATATTTACTTACTTTTCTTAGTTTTATGCACTTTCTCCAGAGGAAAGCGATGATTCAAATCAAGCCATTTATTAAAAAAGCAGTAATTCCAAATTAATGGCTTATCTGTAAATTCAGTGATGAAGGTATTTTTCTTCTTGGGATATTTTGGCAGAGAGAATGCAATTTTTTTAAATGCAGTTAATGCAATGGTATGATATTACACTAACTGAAGTTTTATAGACCTTATTTATAAAGAGACTTTTTTGATATGATTTCAAATTTAATTTAGTTTGTTTATTGCATTTCAGAAAGCTGATGTTATTACAGCAAATATTTGGAGTATATAAATTCATTTAGAAAGAACCCAAACATGAAAAGTATGGGTATATTTAATATAAAGTGCAATCACAAAAGTAAATTAATTTAGTCATTAATAAGCACCATGTTTCCAGTTCTGCAGCATTTGTAAATTGAATCTACTTATGATAAATAACGGTCTGCAGTATAAAATCTCATTAAAATATTAGAGTAAGCAAGTATTACTAACACTTTAAATTATTTTTCCTTTTTTTTTTATCATTTTGGGTTTTTTTAATTTTATTTTATATTTTTACTTTGTTTAGGGGCTCAATACTGTATGCAAACCCAGGGCAGTATCAGAAGCTCTTCACTCATTTCTGTGACAGCTGCATGCACAACTTGGAACTGATGACTGCTCACCCCAGTAACCCTGATGTTAATTTTAGCTCAGTGTGTGTAGTCCAATCTTAGCGCTGCTCTTATCTGTTGGTTGACATTCCTAGGGGCCAGTGGATCCTGACTTTCACCCTGTTGACTCTAATTGAGTCTCCAATACAGCATCCTTGGCTGTGCCAGCTTTTGCTCTTGCTCTCTTCCTCTGGAATTCCTTGCCTTTAGGTAAATCAAGTGTCTGGCAAAGGGCTGTTTACCATCACTGCCATTTGCCCATTTTCTATGTATCGAGAATGAGGGCAAGTAGTTGTTTTAGTCATGTTGCACGAGAGTCTGCCAGATATTTCAAATCCTATGAACTCTGAGAATTCCTAGCTTGTTGAAACAATGGAATAAATATATCTTGTTAATACTGCTATTGAATGTAACTAATGGAGAGAGGGATTTTTGTGTGGTCTTTACCCTTACTCCATCCTCTGTGGTTGTACTTGCTACTGAACCTTTGGAAATAAACAACCTTTGATAGCACACAAAGTCAATCAGATACAGGCTTGCTGAAAAGCAAAAAACCCTGTGCTCAAGTAATCCATTCTTACTTGTGTCTGCGTTTACTACTGCAAATGGAAGTGGTGGCTCTGCTTGTAGCTCTTACTCCGCATTTTTTTTGGTTGCAAAAATAATTCAAACAATGAAGTTCCAAAAGATGCAAATGTTTAGGATTTTTTAAACAGAGATCACCTGCAGTGGAGGATACAGTACTGCTAGGTGTGAGATGGGGAAATATCCACAGAAAGGGAAGGATTGATTTGTTGTAAGGATTATAATTGTTATGCCCCTCAGTACATTGCTACTAATGACTTGGAAGTGATGGAGTCAATCCTGTTCATGGTAAGGAAACGAGCACCGTTATTTTCTGTATTCCTGTTAGCTAAATTTGGATGCATTTGAAATATTTCAGAATATGATAACTATTTTGTTACCTTTGCTGGTAATGTAACCCTGAGTGTGCTTTTTGTGACAGTGAATGGGAAGGTGATTGACTTGGTAAAGGCCATCCGTGTTTCCTACATCACTTGCACAGGCTGACAACCATAGAAAATGCTTATATCTACAGGCTCTTTTATCACAGGTGTGTGGACTGTTGTATTAGTGTCCATAAAAATGTTTGGTGGTGTTTACCACTTAACATTATATTGAGTTTAGTAGGATTAATGAGGTTAGATTTTTCTTGGAAAAAACCAGATTTGGACCATGGACTTCTATAGCTTTGTGTGAGTGGCTGATTTAGCATTCAAATAACACCACTCTGGAGGTGCAGTGGTGGGTGGAGAAGGGCTGTGTGCAGAGCAGGATTATATAGCACTTCTTATTACATCGTGCTAGCCAAGGATATCAGTGCCAGCTGACAAAAAGATGAGGGGAAGATTTTTTTCCATCACAGTAAAGAAATAAAAGTGTCAATAGGTCATGATAACAAAGCAAGGCTGTCGTGGGCTTTCTGCAACAGTAATGACATGTAATGGTGTTATAATATCCTCTAGTTTCCTGAATTTTTTCTACAGGATAATTTTCATCTGTTTAAGGAGATTATTAAGAAGGAGGAAGAAGGAAAGCTTGCAGAGCTACAGATGAAATTCTCAAGTAGTTCTGAAGCTAAAATACTGAGAAATGGATGAAAGCAAAGATTTGGTGATTCCTAACTTCTGAAGGATTGACTTAGTATCTCTACAGATTGTTGTACTGGTAAAAAATGAGACTGTAAAAATTCTAGGTTGTTAGATTTCTGTTCTAGTTAAAAAAAAATCAAGTTTACAAAAAATAATTGTGCAAAAGTACCTGAATGTGAGCTGCAGAGCCAAAACCTCTTTGAATATCTGGAGTTTGCATAACATTGTTCCAAGTAATTAATTAATTCATTATCTCTTTGGAGAAGTATTGTCTTTTCCAGGTTTGTGGAGAACTGATATACTTTGAAATAAGATAAAAAGGCAAATAGTCAAGCAGTTACACTATTTGTGGTTCTTTGCACGGTCATTTTGAGTCTCGATAGATTGAGTCTTCTGTAGTGTGCCATTTCCACGATTTCCTGATGTGTAACAGTGCAGGCAATTGCTGAGTTCCTACTGCAGAATCAAAATCAGATGTTAGGAAAATATTATGGGATATAATTTTAAATTTATTGATTTTCACGGTCATCCCACTTTTGTTTTCTTCAGTTAAATAGAGAAGGGAATCATTATAGAACTGATGCTTGTCAAGACTGCATCTTAATTGAAAATTCTATTAAAAATCTAACTGCATGCCTTCTGCAAGGCAATGGATTCAAGATACGTTTCATCTGATGCTGCTCAGTGGAGGTGGTTTTGTTGTGAAGGTTTACTGTGTGAAAATACAGGTAAGACTAAATAACCACAGAAAAAGGAGATTGATTTCCCACTTCTAATGGGTGCCTTTATACAGATCTCCCAAACACATGGTGTTTTAGGACCATTTATCTGTGATTCCAAGATTAACTTAAGATCAATGGGAAAATTTCAGCTAATTTTCCAGATATTAGTAATATTAACAGTTTATAGGCCAAAGAGCAAAGAATGGGACTAACATTTCTGACTTTTGAAGCGTGAAGAAAATCGAAGGAAAATTTGAGGTGTCATTTTGGTGTATGTTGAGAGAAGGTTGTTAAGTGGAAACAATTGGTTGTGTTAACAAAAGTTGTGCAGATAATTTATGTGGTTTTTAGTGCAGATAAACCACAGTCTTTTAAATAATAATGCAGTTTCACTGGCATTAATGACAGCATTGAAACATCAAATGTGTTGTGATTACTGAATGCCGAGGAGAAACTTCCTTTTTGTGCACAGGTAACTAACAGACAAAATGTGTTTCAAAGTGTGCTTAATTTAAAATAGTTATGCATTTTTATTTATAATTCTATGGCACTAAATAGATATTTTTTACATATTAGAAAGCCTTTTAGCTTTTCCACCAGCAGCTAGCTGATAATTGCTATCAGACACCACTGATGCAAGCTCCTGTTGGGAAACCTCTTAATACACTTTAGATTTGTATGTAAAGGGGAGGAATACTGCAAGCTATGTAAAATATCCTATTGATTTACTCAGCTCATACATCTGAGCTTAAAAGGTTTGAGTGAACCTAATGTAACCACCCCTACTTTCTAATTCTCAGAATGGCTTTGAGAAGGCAGATTTAGCCCCAGATTATGTGTCAAACTTCTGTAGCAAACCATGCCACTGACTGTTCATGGTCTAGATGACTCTGACACCTTTGCACATCCCGCTAAAACGTGGTGTCCACTTACGACATATAAATACACTTGGCTCTCCTGAGGATCCAGGTGTTAAAAATCCCAGTCTTGTGCTGTCTGCTCTGCTACAATACTGTCCCTGTCAGAAGGCAACATACCTTACATGGCTTAGAAAATAAGGATTCATGGTAGCTCTAGGTCCTGGAACACACACAGCAAGATGCTTGGGCAGCTCTGTGTAGATGTGTACTGTGCTTGGAATAAGGTTGTGACAGCTCATGGTAGAAGAGCCCTGAGACTTCAGTGAAATCCTGAGAATCACGGGCTCCATTTGAATGCATATAAAAGTCTACAGATTGGCCTTAAAAACTTTTGAACTTTTTCCTAGACCTTACACCGAACGTACATTCTAATCATTTATAGATAATGAAAATAGAATGGAGAAGTGTTGCCCTTGACTTTCTTGCTTTCAAGTGTTTGAACCTTTGCAGCAGCTTTCTCACGCTGCTGCATGTAAACAATATTGTATTCTCAGAATTTATCAGTATGTTTTGCATAGTTTTTCTCTGAGAGAGAATTTGACTGATGGTCATAGTGACCAATGGAGTCAGGAGGATGTAACCTCCTTGGGCCAATCTTGGCCCTCTGTACAAAATGTATATAAGTTGTTGGAGTCAGATAATAAAAGAGCCTTCCATGTTTGACCCTGCTGCTGCTTGCTGTCCTCTGTGAGGGTCCACCCACATCGCAACGTGTTGCCCCTCTAAGGGCAGGGGTAACAGAGAAGAAAGCTTACCTTAGCTCTGAGAACAAACTTTTGGAGGAATTAAGAGAAGACCCATAACTTGAGACATTCTATATCAGAATGAAACATGAACAAATACCTATCAAAACCCTGATTTTAATTTGTATGTGTTCTCCATTTTGGCAGGATCAGTCAATGTGTTAATTTCAGAGGTATTATTTTCAGGCATGGTTCACTATGTTATGCTCGGTTTGTGGTGAATAAGTTACCATCTGAATTTTGGGGTTTCTGCTTCCCATGGTCATTTTCCTAGCATGAGTTGCAGATACTGGGTGACAGCATATTCCCACTGTCGTTGCTGAATTTCCAGGCATGCCAGGATTGCTCATGATTCCTGTGCCTCCCAGGATGGGAGGCTGCAGAGTTCCAGTGGGCTGTTGAGCTCCAGTAGGATGTTTCTCTCAAATACTGTGCCAGAATTTCTCTGTGATAAGTGTCTTTTAACATTCCATTCTCCCCTTAAGGTTTTTAGGCTACTAGGAAAGAGAGTAGCTGCCATGGTGTCTCAGCTGTTTTAGCAGGCAAGGCTTACAGCATGGTTACTCGACATTTAATATGATTGTGTGATACAAGTCTAACTTTCAGAGACTTGGGAACAAGCCATATTCTAAACTGGTACTAAGAGCAGCCTGTTCTTTTTCTCAAGCCTTGTATACAGCTCTGTGTGCCTCTATTGGATGGTAGATAACTGCAAGCTGGGCTCAGCAGGGTGAGGATTGTGCAATGTATTCAACACATCTGAGTGCTACTCCACGTATCAGTGGTGATGATGTGAATGTGATGCCCACTGTCTGCTTTATATCACTTGGTGCCTCTCAGAGCGTGGCCTTCCTCCTCTCCTCTTCCCCAAGACTAATGTATCCAAAGGAACAAAGTAATATGGTGACATGTAAGCCTGGGTTAATATTTGTGCTTTGCTTGAAACGGCATCAAAAGGCTGCAGTGAGCCATGTGTTCAATGAGCCTTGTTGACTTTTTATTTCCACTCATTGCATGTGGCCAATTTGTTAGGTAGCTGCTGTTTGCAGGCATCATTTCACGGTGCATTGCCTCTGCAGAACCAGCCACACATGAAGAAGCCAGGGCATTTGTTCCTGCAGGTGGCAGAAATGTGAACGATTTGAGTGATTTTGTATTCACTGTTACATCTTTTCTAGGTATTGCTTTGTCTTCTGGATTTTATCAGTGGTATATCCATATGTTTATACCACTAAACTCTCTTCTTCAGCAGCAACTTCATCAAATATTTTGCAAGTGATCCAACAGACATTTAAAGAATTTCTTCATTGTCTCCAAAGACGAGTTTACTTCAGGGATGAAATGGTTGGTATTGCCACTGTGTTCTGGGAGGGGGTGACAGCTGCATTCCCCACTTCACAGTGTTGCTAAAAAGAAAACCTTATCAATAGTAAGGAGTGGCAAGATGTTATAGTCATGAAAATCGTGCACACACACTGAGAATATTAAAATCACAGCTGAAATTATTTTCATCTTAGAACTCTGAGATAATGGGATTTTTCCCTATATATAATAGTGAGACCTGAAGAGCAGTAGCAAGCAAAAAAAGAAATGTGGAAAAACCATTTGATGAATGGTCTAAGCGTTTCACATACAATGACAATATTTATAAAAATCTATTGGTTTCAACAGGTGGCCTTCAATGTTTTGGAAAATCAACCTCATCCTCTGAAGTCAGTTAATCAAACACCCTGAAAAAATAAAGAATATTCACACAGTAAGAAAGACTAATGTAGAGAAAGGAGTTTAATTACAGGATACGTATCAAATATCAGATCAAGTGGACAAAAAAAGATACGCAGCCCATTAAGTACTCTTGCACAGTATTTCTATCCTGGGAACACTGAAAGCAAGGTTCTGAAACATGGTTACTGCAGATCCTGCTGCATTGACAAGGAGTGACTTACAGTACCTCATCTGTCTCTGCTTCTGAAAAGACATACATGTAATGAAAGGAAGACAGAGGACTCCTCAAAAGTGTCTGTTAATTTAGGCCGAATTCTGGGATTCCTCATTAAAATGTGAATTTCAGTCTTTCAGCTCTCTCCTGGAATTTCTTTATGTTGGATTCATGCTCAGTGAGTTAAAAAATGGAGGCAGTGAAATAGTTAAAAAATATTTTTTTCTTGATTTAGCTAAAGAAATAACCCACAGTAATAGTATAACTGTAAAAAAGTCTAAATCTAATATTCCATCATGCAACTTGAGAGGATTACTGAAGATTTTCTTAAAAAATCTGAACAGTATGGTAAAACATATTGCATGATTTTAAACAACCAGTGTAAAAATAGACAAATACAAACCAGTAAAAATTTGCATTTATATTAGCATTGTTATTATTTTAAACTTTCCTGATATACGCCTTTTACCTCAGGGCCTCAAAGTAACATACTGATTATGGTCAGTTACAGATTAGCGGACAGGAACACACTGGAGCAAAACCTACTGCACAGCAGCAACAACATGACTCTCCTGTAAACCTTCTGTAAAAACATTCACGAATTTTCAATATGGCCAGTCAAAACCTCAATCTGGAAGTTGTTTTGCAATATGAGAGTTTTACCTCAGCACCCTAGCAATGTTATTATTGTCAGTTGGAGTACAGAACTGCTCTCAGGCCATAACATCAGACAAGCAATGCCTGAGAATGTATGCCACAGGACTCTGCCTCCTGAATTCTGAATTGTAATTGTGTTAAGGTTAAAATCAAAGCAATAACCTTTGTGCAATTTGAAAGATGCAAGAACTTTACAGTTGTACTTGATTTGGTATTTCCTCTCCTCTCTTCCCCAATCCCATTATATATAGAGGGCCCCAAGTGCAGTTTTGTTTCTGACTGCAAATTTCGACTATAATGCTTGTCTGCCTTTTGTCTCCACAATGTGAAATCATCACATCTTGTATCCACCATACCATTAAATCTCAATTTTGTCCTTTTTTCAAACAAAGTTGGTGATTATTGTCCCAGGCAAGTCTATTTTCAAGTGTGAAATTTAAGATAATTAAGCATCAGGGATCCTTAATCAAGGAGCTGACTGCAGAGTTAACTAGAGGAGCGATACTTCAGGATACTTCAGAAACAGCTAGTTTGAGAAATTAGAAACAGTGGTCAAAAGTAAAGTATTCTACGATTCACAGGAAAATACTTTTGTCCTGACAGAAGCATTCTGGACATGTGGCCAAGCAAAGGAATGCAGTATTGCATCCACATAACCTGTATAAGGGGCCTGTGAGATGGGAATGCAGTGCCAAGATGGGCTTTCAGATCCTGGGATCACAGCATGTTTCAATCACAGAGATTCCAAAGGAGTGTGCACCTTCTGGAGCTGATCCAGGAATCTGCAGACAAATCCAACAAGGACATGCTGACAGACCACTACTACAGACAGGTAAAGGCAGTGATATTCTGTGAATATCTCTGGGGAAGAGAGGCTTCTGGTGATATTACAGCACTGGGTGCAGTAGTGTGGAAAAGTGACACCTGTCTCTGGCCTGGACATCATGGGCTGCTATGCTTTTGAAATCAATCCCCTCAGGACCTTGAGCTGTGACAGAAATCATCCTGAAGTGGCTCCCTGTTCAAGTGCACTTGCCCAGGTCCTGCACTGTGTAGGATACCCAGTCCAGGTGCCCAAGTGAGCCAAATGTGCAGAACACCAAGTTAACACAGCTCTCTATTCATTAGGGTCCCAGTTCATAGACAGACTATTGGGTCCTCTCATAGGAAAAGGCATGAGAACACCTTGGATTCTTGTATATTTGTGTGTGGGGAAGGAATAATTCCTGGAACACTAGAGGCCCAGCTGTGAGGACACTCTGGAGTAGCAAGCATGGGCAAAGATGACTAATGGCCCATTATGAGGCTGAAAGACATTGGCACTCCCTGAGTAGTGTTTCAAACGAAAGCTGAAGCTTGCATGACAAAAAGGGGAGCTTTTCGTCTCTCCTTTTTGCTGTTACTTCTTACCCAAGAAGACAGCTGAAGGCTCCCATCCCTATCCCATCCACCCAAGCAGGCATGGAGCAAGCAGTAGGAGATGACAACTTCTCAGTAACCAAGACCTACAGAGCAGGTTCAAACCCTCTGAAGGGAGGAGAACACCTCACTTTTCAGGTTCTGGAAGAAGAAATCAAAAGCACCAGCTATGACACAAGAAAGATAATGCTGTCCTAATGATATGACATGACATCAGACTGCATTCAATTTCCCATGCTCAGAGCTTTTTTGCATAGTTAGACCATAAGAAAAGCCACTCCAGAAGTATTTTAAAAATCCCAACACTTTGGGGCTTTGTTTTCTTCAAGTTTTCCGCTAGGATAAGCATCCATTCATTCCAGATGATGTCCCCACAGGATTACACCATGGTGTCTTGTAGTACTCACTGTCATGCAGGCAGCTCATTCATCATGGTGTCCCTTGGAAGCAACATGAGGAACACTGGTCTATAGAAAGCCTCTGTACCAGGTTCTGTCCCTTGAACCTCTCCTTTTCCAGGTACCCACCTGCTCCTGCAGACAGCAGCACTCAGACCCGAGGCAGTCTGAGCACCAGAACAAGGAACAATCACCTACTCCTGGTGACTCCTGTGTTTTTGTTGTGGGTGGCAAACAAGGGTTCTGAAACAGGCAAATCCATCTTCACTGCTCTTTGGTGTTTAAACACTACAGGAGGTGGAGGGAGAGTTTTCTTTTGGTTGTGTTTTTTTGGTTTGTTTTTTGTTTTTTAATTGTAGACAATGGTTCCTAGATTTATGTGTTTTGAATTCTGAAGTGTTATATACTAACCTTTGTAGAGTGAAGGGTCACCAAATCTGGGAGGAAGGAAGGAGTATCCTCATACCCTGTAGCTACACGCCTGATACATTGGGTTAGGACTCATTTGTGTAACAGAGCTCCAGGCAAGTGGAGCAAACTGAGGTGGGTGGGGCTGGAATTCCAAGATTTCCTCTCCTAAGTATGTGATGTAATTCCAGTTCGGTCCTTACCTGAAAGGGACAGGCAGGACCTGGTATGTGCTCCGTGTTTGAGGTATCAGGGTCTGGAAGAGGGCAACGTGTGACCAGAACGTACAGAGGAATCCTCAGCAGTGTCAACCTTCAAGTAGCAGTTATATAGGATGGACTTATCTTTTTAAAACTAAACAAAGCATTCTAGTTATAACCCCAATGATAAATGACTATTTTGAAAATTATTCTAAAGCCTCAAGGTTCTGTAACACCTAAAATTCAACTGCCCTGCTGAATATTTCTTTTCTGGATAAATATCAGAGGTGTAAGATAATGTTCTGTTAGAAGTGCGGCTGGGAAATATATTTGTGTACATGTTCTAAATTTAGCTGTCTGAAAGTTGTGTTCACATAATTCAACTTTTCTGAACAATAGCAACAACATGGCTTTCGTGTTTTGATGTGGTTTGCATAATTGTATTTATTTAATTAGTCCCCTGTTAACTGAATGGCTCATACTGTTTGTTTTGATCACTGCTGGCTGGTCGTGTTTCATAGGTCTGAACAGAAATTTTCACTCTTAAAAGATGGTACTAAGAACCCAGGTACACTGCTTGAACTCTCTGAATAGTCTGTGATTTTTAACTGCCTTTTTATTTCACAAGTTTAATACATACACCTGTATTCATGTGTAAACATTGAAAATTATTAAACTGAAATAGTCTTTTCGTACAGCTGAAATGTAAATGCAAGTTAAACACAAAAAATAGAGACATGGGGCCAAAGTGCTACTTAAATAAATTACTTTATTAGAGGTAGTTTGTATCTGCTCTGAGAGTTCTATGTGGATTACCAATCTGTATCTTAATATTCCTTCTTTTCAAAGAGAAAAAGTAGCCTGTCTCAGGTCTATATTTGGTGCAGAGTGCATACTCCACTGTGCTAACACACCACATCAGGAAGGAATTTCAAATGCTCACAAGGAATTTAGTAACAAAAGTCCTGTTGGCTTTCCTTACATGCATGGGCAAGGGAACATAGTAATCCTGTGTAATAAACTCTTCTCTTGCTGCTGCTGCTGCTGGAGCCTGAACAGGGGACTAATGAACCCTCTAATGTCTCTTCGCCCTCCTGACAGAGCTGAATACCCTGGGCCACCGTCTTTGTTAACAACCTTTCAGCTGGGCTGACTTGTGCATGAGCCACCTGTGAGCTGCTAAAACGGCTTCACTTTTGCCTTCAGCAGGGTAGAGCTCCACGGGCTGTGCAGCATTTATTTTGGACAACACCCACTGGGACAGAAATGTTGAGCTTCTCCAGGGGTGCTGATGGGGTAAGTCTGTCCTCCGGCTGATTCTGTGGAAACTGAAGAGCCTCCCTGCCATTTCTGCAGTAAACTTCAGACGATGTGCTGATCTCTTCACCTGGAACGTGAGAGAGAATAAGACATGATCCCTTTGCGATTCACACTTGTGAATTGTTTCCTATGTTGTTTGATTTCTTTTTTACCTCATTCAGAAGTTAAAAATTTCACTGTCTATATTTTGCCATTTTATTTACACTCAAATAGTCATCAAGTCACTTCTTTATGCTTTTCTCTAGCTGTCACTTTAAGGAAAGGTGTAAATCCTACTTGTATTTTTTATTGTCTGTGACAGCAAAATCAAATTAAACTTGCTAAAAAATATGGTAGCAAGTAACTAACGTGTTTCAATTTGGAGAAATCTATTCAGATAGCTTGACTTTGAGAAATAGCTGTTAATCACTCAGAGTTGTCAATGGCTTCAGAATTATTGCAGGGGCCCATGTCCCCCTCTCCTTCTCTTCCTTTCCTCAAAGTGCTTTTTATCCTCTTCCTCCAGTTTATAGTTTATCGTTGTATGAAACCACCTCAAGGTTATCTGCAAGTAAAGAATCTGAAGAATTTCTTTTTTCTTTTGCATGAGGTTAGGTTAAACAAGGAAAGGAACTTCTTTCTGAAGGTACTAATGTGCTAATCCTTTCTCAGAACAAGAAATTTGTTTTGCTGCAGGGGTTCTTAAATAGAGAATCCAACACCTCAGTTTTTTATGCTGCCCATCTTGAATCGTGGGCTATGATAAGAAGATATGAAGAAAGCAGATTAGATGAGCACATTACTGCCAAGCTTAGTTTATTATTGTTATTAATCATTATTATTATTTCTCTATTTCTGAAAAGAGGGTGGTACCCTCTTCTAGAATTCAAGCCTAATGAATAAAAATGTAAGCATTTCCTATGTGCTGCATACCTCTTTATCTTGTACGTAAGACTAGTAAAGAACTGGAAGACAGTTTTTTAAATATCAGCTGCTAGAAAGACTGGTGTTTGTTTATAACACTTAGAATCTGGAGTTCTAAATTTAAAGGTTATATGAGCTTTCTTAAAATTAATGTGGAGGTTGAAGTGACATTTAACCCTAGTTAAATTTGCTGGGTCTTTTCTATCATTAAGTAATTAGTAGAGATTTAGGTACTATTTATTATTTACAGGTTCTAGGTACAAATACTTTGTGGAAATCCTCTAAGATCCATAAAGAGGGATACAGAGAAGAGAAAGCTTTAGGATGAAAGAGTGGAACATGATAAATTGATGACCAGTGGACTGAAATGTTTCAGCTGCCATTGCTCCCCATGTCTGTTTACAGTAGGAGTTTTTTTAAATGTTGTTGTCCTTGGAAGCAAACAAATAGTGATTTTTGCTCTTACCATTGCACTGAATTAGCAGTGTTAAGCTGTTTGCTGGTTTCTTGATCTCTGATACACTGTTGGTTTTACAGTTTGGTTGGTTAGCAGTGTTGCTTTATTTTCTTTCACAGAGATGTTCAGTGTGACAGGGATAACTTTCCTTTTGGTATTTTCTCTGCTTTGTGTGATGGTCCTTTTTGACTAGGTTTTTATTTTCATGCTGATTTCTTAGTGTGGTATGAAGTGTCTTCAGAACAGGTGATGAAGGAGAAAGACTAGAAAAGTTTTTGTTAGTGTGATGCACAGGAAGAATGGGTTTATACAAGAATGTAATTATTCACTATAATTTGATGTTTTAAAATAAAATTTATTTGGAACTATTGTTTCTGGAACTGAAACAGTACTCCAGGCAATATGGACAATAATGTGTTCTTGAAACTTTTTGCTGGAGAGAAGCAAATTTTCTTTTACCCCTTTGGCACTTTCTCACAGCTGTTTCCTCGCCCTTTACTGGGACTTCTGTGCTTTCTCTTTCCATGGTGGCAAGGACAGGACAACCTCCTTTTGGGGCCAGCATGGTCCTGGGCTCCCAACTGACAGGGAAGTGCCTTCTGCCTGTGCTGCAGCCCTTACCTACCTGAAGTTAATGTCATTTACCCTGGCTGGCCCCTTCTGTCCTTCCTGCCCTGCTCGCAGTGCCTGTCCTGCCTCCAGAGCTTGGCAGCAGTGCCCCTCACTGCTGTGGGGAGCCAGGCCCGTGCGGGTGCCTGTTGCTCCTGGGTTTCTGGGTTTGTGGCAGGACAGACTTCCCCAGTGTCAGGGCCCTGCTGGGGTTGTGCAGTAGCCTGTGCTGGTCCTTGCCCTGCCTCTGGATGCAGGAAGTTGGTTTGTGTCCAGCTGCTGTTTGTCCTGCCCCTCTGGCCCTCAGTGAAAGAGGAATGTCTGCAAGGGCCATGGTTCCTTTCTGTTTTCTGTCAACCTTTTCTCCAGGGCAGCTCTCTGCAAGAAAACTTTCCATCTCAGTGTTAAGAAAGAGATGCTATTCCAAGTTACTGTTCCCCACAGGCTATCCATGTACTGTCTGACCTCTGGGAGGAGGCACATCTGTTTCCCATCTTTGTCCCCCTGACTATTGCCTGGATGGTTTTTATTGTTCTTGGTTTGAGGTTTTAGGAATACTGGGTTAGAATTTCAACCAGTTTGTCACCCTATAAACTTATTTAACCAGTGCAGGGTAAAAAGGAACCTCTTCGAGGAGGAAAACCTACCTCTTGCTCAATGTTTATCCTTAATGTGACCTCCATGGCTGTTTTATGAGCCTGAGGGACTTGCAAGACTGCTTGCTTTCATGCCCTCGTTCCTGATGATACCTGGAAATGGTCCCTACTCAAAAGGCAAGACTACAGGAACCAGTAAAAAGCAACAAGCACAGTCTTGGAGAGGACTGATGTCTCTGTCCCTGTTTCAGGTGGGGCTGTGGGAGCAGTGTTTATTGGAAGCACCTTTTTGCAGGCCTCATGAGGCCCAGAAGTCTGAGGAATGTTTCCTTCCCTGCTTTGCTGTGTACACCTGTTCTCCCGGGTGTGGGACAAGGGAGAAAGAGAAGACCCACTACATTTACAAACCAAAGTGAAGGACCTTGTGTCTTTGAGGCTGCAGGATGTGAACTTCATCTCTCCCTGAGGCATTTTCACAGTCCATCAGTAGCTCCAGAGCTCTCAACAGAAAGAAACTTAGCTTCAAGAAAGTCAGACCCTTTTTCTATGTATCACTATCAAAACTGTGATTAGCACACTTTGCATGTGACACATGAGAATAACCTGTGGATTGGACACCCTACGTGTTGAAAATGAAGTGAATTTTATGGTATTTACCTCTCAAATCCTTCTTACATACAGTTGTTTCATATTATACATGACATTATTTACACTAGAGAGACTTGGTCTTTTTTCTGTTTTCCTGAGATTGTTTCCTTTCTTCCTTTGTTCAGTTTCATTGTTTCCTGTGGACAGGTGGTGAATATTTCTTTCTTCTCATCATTCTTATTCTCTTCTTTCACACAGCAGTAGCAAAGGGAAAATATTTCTCTCTCCTGACACGAATAGCCCACCTTTTTCTGGCTGCTACCAGGATTTTTGTTTGTTTCAGACAGAGGAACAGACATATAAGTAAACAAGACAGGGAAAGGCATGCTTATTAAATTTTGTTCCTTGGACACAGCTGAAACTGTTCATTGTGCAATGCCAAATCCTCATTTTTTTTCTCCCAGGGTTATGTTCTAAGATATGTTTTGATTCCTTGATAACTTTTCTCTGTCTCTACTCTGATGTTTCTCTCTACCTTCTATGCTTAGCATAAGATGAATAAATACAATATCCTTGCATTTGTTATCAGATGTTCTGAACCACTTGTCTCAGTTGTTGCCAAATTTGCTTATAGTCAACTTCTTGAGTGTGACACTTTTCCCTTATTTCCAGCTGTCAGCACTATGAAAAATGATACCTCATTTAACTTGAGTGAAAAACAGCTCTTATGTCTGGCTACCCCAGGGAGATGATGGATTGGCCCAACTTGTGCCATGAAAAAATACACTTAGAATGCTCTTCTGAGAGAACAAAAACTCAAGGACATAATACCAAAATTGGTTTGTAATTCCTTTTTGTAAGAGTAAAAAGAGGTTTGGCTGTTTTTTCCTAATTAGTTTTTCCAACAGCCAGGTGCTGTTTGTTCTCCAAGTGCAGTCCTGATTGCAGGGTAAAAAGTCCAAAGTTGCTTGTCTTCTGGAATGTTTTTTTGAAAGCTGAAATACTTAGCAGGTTTTGTAGAATGGATCTATCTTCCATTCAAACCAAAATAGGGCTCTCTCACATTTCAATTTTGAAGTTTTCTTTAGGACTTCCGTCTCCCAGGTTTTGTGTTGGGATTGAATATCGAATTTTTGTTCTGCCATTACAGGAGTAAATTGTAGTCCCAAGGAGATCTGCCTAATATTTCAGTGGCAAAGTCCCTGGGCCTCTTACAGGTGTTTGAAAGAGTTTCAGAAAACTGTGTGATATTTGTTCCTTGGTTGGCAGCTTGAGGGTTCATGGTTGTGTTTTGACACAAGGGATGGATTTTGCATTGCCAAACCCATTTTGTTCAGCACAAACCACAATGAAGGGCTTCTTCGTATCTGGTTTGAAACTCGTGGTTTGAAGGTGGTGCTCAGATTAAGATTATAATCTGACAATAATTGGAGGAGGGAGAAATGAACAAAGAAAAAGAAAAATCCCATCTTGACACATAAATTGAAATTCCCTGTAACTATCTTAAGCTTCATCTAATCCAAACTATTTTAGAATTTGATTCTGGATCTTAGTTTCATTGTGGGTGTGCATGTTTTTGTGTGTAAGTAGAAATCTAGTTTATATCAAAATGTATTTAAATGTTACATATTTTTAAACAAACTAAACAAACTTGGGGAGACTTATGCATATAGTTTCTTGGGTGGAATTGTTTTTTCCAGATTGACCTGCAAGCCTAAACACCAGTGTCAATTTCTCAGCTGTTCTGTGGAAGGAAACCCAGCAGCTGCTGTCCCATAGTGTGGGCTACATGTGGCATTCTCTTGACTAATGGCAATAAAATTAATATGTCAAACCAATATTGTAATCTAAACGTGTCTAATAATTCCCCATACTGAATAAAAAAACTTAAGCAGTGTTTAAGCAGCTATTAGAGAGGTCTTCCTTATTCTCATTTAGAACAAAATGAAGACTCTATAAACAATTTAAGGTTAAATTGAAAAGCAAGTAAATTATCTTAATCTTAGGAATAAAAAATTCCTTAAGGATTCAAGGTATTTGTTTTTTTTTTTTCTCTGATTTTTATAGTCACTATACCTTTAAGTATTTTTGGATTAAAAATCCTGTTTTGGCTTAGCATTTGACTTATATACACATGCTCATCCTGTTTAAAGACTTTTATTCAGCAGAAGAATCATGTTGAACATATACATTCAGTAACTAGTAAGTGAAAAAGTATTTTACTGGTATAATGTGAAAATGTAGATTTGATGGTTGCATATATGAAACCTCATATCACTGGCTTTGTCAGTATAGAATCAATGGTAATTTTTTTTTCTAGTTGTTTTAATTTAAGAACTTTTTTTTGATTTGGTTAGCTGGTGTCAGGTGATGTCCATGGAAGAAGCTCTTCACACTTCAGATGGTGACAAAAAAGAACAGGCAGCTTAATGCTACCAAACTAGGGGTGTGTCAAATCTCTCTCAAGAATGATAAACTCTGTGGAGTTGTCTATTTTTAACCTCCTGTTCTTTCCTTTTGGCAGACTAATCAGTGTTAGCTGAGCCGTTTCACTGAATGAATCCAAGCGACTCTGGTGCTTTCTGAAATGAGCAGTGGACCCTGAAAGAGCGTCTCAAGTCTGCTTTGATGTGTGCAGTCCCATTGTGAAACACGATGTCAGATGAAGCCAGCTCGGAGCAGAAGCCTTCTACAACAACAGTCAGCTCAGTTGCTGTGCAGGCTGGGGATGCCAGTATTGTCATAGCTGTGCTTAAGGTAAGGCAGCCACTGCTGGCATGTTTGCTCTCCTCCCTGCTACTCCGTGGTTAATGCTCCTTTTAAATATCCTGGGCAAATGAGTAGTTAGCATAAAATGATATGGCAAGGCCATTTGACTATCACTATCTAATAGACTCTTCTTGGAAGTTAACACTCATTTCTGTTCACAATTACTCTTGGTGGCTTTTGGGTTGTTGGCGGTTTTTTTCAAATAGGATAAATAAATTGGTCAAAATATGTAGGGTCTTAAAGGGAAGGAATTCCTCTTACTCTGTTTAAAAAGAGTTAAATGAAGAGTGGCCTAAAAATGTGTTTAAAGTGTGATGATTGTAGTTAAGCCTCCTTGAGTTATCTTAACCCGTACTCAGCAATAACTTTACACAATAAATGGCTCTACAAACTCCACAGATGAGGTATTTATTGGGGAAAAAAAGTCTAAACTTAATAATTAGTAGTTATTTTTGAAAGCTGTGACTCCCCAGTCCCACGTGTTTCAGTAAAGCCTTTGTGTGCAGATAGTTGTGCTTATAAGCACCAAAAGACCTGTTTTGTGAGATGGAATCCACACCTTCATTTGGCATAAAATTCAGCATTGGGAGTAAATCTGGATGCCAGTAATGAATACCAGCTGGAATTTATTGGTGGTTTGATTTTGCATTCTCCAGGCAACCTGGAAAACGTGCTAGCCTCAGCCATTAGAATTTGTTTGTCATGCAGAATAAGGTGATAATGATTTGAGTTGTCACCTAATTCAGATGATTACTCAAGATGGCTTACCTTAGTTGTAGGAAGGTTTATCTGAGGTCAGTTTTCACCCTTCCTGTGAGGTGGTCTGCTGTTGCAGGGGAGTAATTTCATTGAAGGAGACTCAAGTTGAGGGTGAAGTCATTTATTTTTCCTCTCTGTGCTGTGGAACCATGCTAGCTTCCAGCGACATAAAAGCTTCTGTCCTTATCAGAATGCTTTGGTTCCTGTTCCAAAGGCTTTAAAATGTCCCTGGTGCTACTTCTGCAGTGTCTTGTTCCATATATTCACTATAGAGGTACGTTGGACCTATGTGGTAGAAATAAGATCTTAGGCTATGGTTTTTGCATCTGCTCTAAAATATTTGTTGTTTCTGCCTGGTCCACTCATCACCAAATTCACTTATCTGTGTCATCTTCAGCTGAAAGAGGAGATGAGTCAGAAAAATTTTTGGCTCGTTGTAACAATTTTACTCGTCATGGGCAAAATCAATCATGGAGCACCTTCTGGATAACACTAGTCTGGGACTTTGTTACCTGTTTCAAATGAAGTTTGTACTGTATTCTCTGTGACTTCCTTGTGTGTATGGTCCCTGTGCTCCCATGACCATGGAAAGTATGCGTGAGCTGAGAATGTGAGTAAATAAATGAAACCTTTTCTGAAGGCTATAATTGTTTGCTTATTCCAGTGTGGAAAATGGGTGAAGCTTCAGCTCGCTGAATCAACACCAAATATATTAGAAATTGGCAGCAATCAAGATGAGACTAAAAAACTACTTCAAGATCATGAATTCCTCCTATCCAAGCTGAAGGTAAGATATGATAAGACCACAAAAAATTCCTCGAGTCATTACAGTTCAGGTACAACAGCTGATGTAGCTGCCTGTGCCTCTTATTGCAGTGTGGTGGTTAGGTGAAACTCCACATAGAAAAAAATACGTTTAGCCTTTGTCAGTGTAGCAGATCTTTGATGGTCCTTGTGGGTTCCTTCCAATTCAGGATATTCTATAATTCACTGGAAATTAGGATTCTTCACAGGAAAAATATGCTTCTGACAGGAGCAAAGGTACAGTTTTTTTCTATTTTGTACATCAGTGTCAAGTAAAAAAATTCTGTAGCCTTCAGTAACTGCTAAATATAATGGAATGTCAATTCATTTTTTTAATTCTTCAATGTTGTGAAATGTTTGATTATTTTACAACAGTTGTGAACCAAAGCAAGCCCCTTGTAAGTTTGAAGTAGATATTCCACAAACCTTTTAATTGAATCTTAATTGATGTGAGTTAGATTGGGAATGATACTGTAAGGTTAAAACAGCTTGTCTTGATCTAGGAATATTTTAGTTAAGTAACAGTCCTAAAATCAGATTTTGGCATTCCTGAGAGCAGATTCTAGGATCAGTGGCATTTGGACTCTGAGTGACAGGCTTGCCTGAAAGGACTGAATAATTTTAAATGTGGGTGTTTGACACTGAGAGAAGTCTGAAATCACCTTAAAAGAAATTTTGTTTTAATGTATTGATTGGGCAGGTTGACTTTATATATGTAGATAAATAAATTCCTCTAACACCTTCGATGCTGTGAACAGTAACTTACCTGATTTTTAGGTGGAATTACATAAACTTGAGATCTGAAAGAGCAAACATTATTTGGATAGGATCATGCATTGGATTTAATACCAATGACTATGTGCTTCCCCAATCATTAAAAATATCCAATAAGTGTGAGGTAATTCAATGCAGTTATAGAGCATGTAGCTAATACACTGCATTGTGTGGATTTTGAAGAGTATGAAGAGTAGAATTATGGGAAAAAGCCCACCAAACACTCAAAACCAACCAAAATAGCCAAATCCTAGAGAGAGGTGATTTTGTTTTCCCTTTTTATGCAAGAGTCTCATCTTTATTGACACTAGTGCAACATTTGGGTGTTCTTGGAACTGCTGTGTCCTGTTTGAGCAATTCAGAATTACCTGTGTGGTTATACACTGATGACAGGAAGAAGCTGATTATTTTTCTCCTAATTTTCAAAAATAAATATTAATGAGTAGAAAAAGAAAACAGAGTAATTCCCATCTTTGAAAGAAACTCCCATTTTTATAAGAAAAAGTTTCAAATAGCATCTTAATATTGAGTCAAATCAGATCAGAAAAATTATTACGCATAAACTGCTAAAGAATGCTTGTTATCCAGATACATTGGGAACAAATACTCATTATTTCATTTTTCATGCCTGTGGTCCTTGGAAAATTTGGCATTGAATAATGAATATTCCATAAAAGAATTAAGTTCAAAATTACTCCTTTTTCCTCAGTAATATGAGCTGTGATAATAAGGGACTGCAATGTTGTTATAATTCTTCCTGGCTGTGCATTTTTCAGCCATGACCATTTGTGACTTATAGTAAGCTGTTAACACTTGTCAGTAATTACATAGTCTTAAGTCACTAAATCTACTGGTAAGAAGTTTTTCCAAGACTGATTCTCAGTTTTTGAAGTATTTATAGTAATTCTTTTCCATGTAGCATTTGATAATGAATTATGCCTTAGCTGTGTGAAGATGGCCAAGAGTCAGTTTGAATTGTTCCTCCATTTCCTTTTTTTATTGTTGTAAAAAAAAAAAAAAAAAAAAAAAAAAAAAAAAAAAAAAAAAAAAAAAAAAAAAAAAATCCTAGCAGATACCCATACTTGATATGATATGCATATGCTTAACTTTGCTGATTAGACTAACCCAATCCAAAATTAATCTTTTGTGCAGGTCAGGCAAAAATTCTTGAATGAATAATGATTCAGTTATGAAACTAGTCCTGCTTAAGGCAAGAGTTAGATGATTCATACTAAATATATCATATATCTTTGGAATCAGTAGAGATGAACCTATCATCTTTTAGAAGATAATTTATGGAATAGTTGGCCATTCTGGCATTATTCCATGTTCTTCTGTAAACTCATTCTAGGTTTTGATCACTCCTTTGCTTTTTAATTTTATTATTCTCATCCCAGTGTATTTATTGCAAGTTGTAATCAAAATATTCAGGCCTAATTCTTTTGTCAGTTTAATAAGTTGAAGATTCACGGGTAAGGACAAAATCTGGTAAAGTGATCAGTTTACAGTAGTTCTGATGTTAGAGGAAAAGGAATGTAATCCAGCTCAGTATTTCAGGGAATTGGTTTTGTCTTAGCAATATTAACATGGTTAAAAAAGCCCAAACAAATAGTTTGACACTTAGTAAGGCAGATGGTACTTTAAACAGTAATTGGAATCGACTTGTTGAAAACGTAAACAGTAATTTCTAGAACATTTTAAAGTTCCTTTGATGTTCAGAATTTTAGTGATAAAAATCAGTGTGTGTTCTTCAGGGCCCTAGGGAAAAACATATCCAAAATGCTTTGTTTTGATAGAATATACTCTGGCATATTCATTATTGATTTACCTTTGTTCCATTAAATTTAGGGATTGGGAACACCCTACTACTTGAGCAAAAAGCAGAATACAACTTTTGAAAAGGGCCTCACTTCAAATGCTTATGGATTAGGAAGCAGATGTGTTATTATTAATAGAGTTGAAAGAATAAATGTTGAACAGGAAAGATTAAAACTGAGACTAAACAGAGAACATGTATACAGCATTTACATCCAGCTAAAATTCCCCTCAGTAGCATCATCTAGTATGTTATGATTCTAACCTAATATATTGTTTCCATTTTGCTAAATCAAACCATATGAGCAGCACCAGTTTTGTTGAAACCATCAACTTCTGTGATTTCATGCAAGTCTCTTTATCAGTATCTGCCTCATCCTTCTTTAGGTCACTTTCAGCAGGTTTATATGTTCTGGAAATCTGTACATTTATATGTCTCATTCTTCACAATTTAAAAAGAAAAAAAGAATCAAAACCTATAAACCCTGAGACAAAGCTTTCAGGAGGTAAAATGATCTAGATTGTACTTTGCATAGATATTTCTCTGCCATTCTGCCGTTGTTTCCAACAGAAGTGCTACTTGGAGATAATATGATTTCTTAGTCCTTGGCTCTCTCAATATTAAAACCCACTGGATCATCTGGGAGAAAAAAAACCCAAAAAAACCCCAAAAACATAAAGAAAAGGAGTGTATGTGTGAGTCCATAACTATGTTAAAATTCCCAATATGGCATTCTTGGTTTGCTTCCAAAGTTCTGTGTTTTATCATGAGAGAGACTGTGGCAGAACAGCCACAAAACTGAAGTGAATCTAGCCCATAAGAAGTTTAAAGCCATCATGGTTGTTAATTTGGCTCATGAACCTGAGGATTGCTCCTAATTATTTTATTTACTTTAATTCACAGAGCATAAATTGCAAAATATTAATTTATATGCTAATAGGCAAGAGAAAAAAATTAGAAAATTACATTCTTCAAAAAGCACTAGTATAATACACTCATTTTTTGCATCTGATATCTTGTAAATAAGCCTTTCAGTTATTTCAAGCAAAAATATTTTTAATGCTTATTTTTTCAGTAATTTTGCTATGGAAGAAATTATTTGTAAATATTTTCTGAATTATTGGCAATTAGTTGTTGAGGTGCCCAACAGCACAATTGGTAGCAAAGTTCAGCTGCATTTTTATCAAACCAGAGCTGATTCTTGTGATTTGAGGAAAAAAAAAAAAAAAGGAAAAAGTAAAATGTAATAAATACCTTTTCTTCCGTGTTATTTCAGCTCACTCATCAATTTCAATATTTGTATGAACAAAATTCCCACCAAAATAGTATTTGTCTCAAACCAGCTTTATGACTGTTTTCTGGGCTTCTAGTTAACGAGTGTGTTGTATCATCTCAGCACTGCCTTTTAGCACTAACCAAAAGTTAATTTTAGCAGCATCTCAGTGCTAAGAGAATGGGAGGGTAGTGTACACCTCTGAAAATTCCAGGTTATGCAATCAGTGTATAACTCAGGAAAGCAAAAGATAATTTCCCCCTCTCATTCCTTGCTCTTTAAACAGAAGGAGAACTACCCAAATAATGGACTGTGAATAAAATAACACAAAAGCTTTACTATCCAACACGACTTACATAAAAGACTTTTCTGTCTTTGCTACAATGTCAGAGGCAAATGTACCCTGAAGAGGAGTGGGGGCAGAGGTGTGGCTGCACAGCAGCTGCATCACCAGGCAGTGAGCATTCCTGCTGCAGGACTGGGATTGCACCCAGCCAGTGTCCCTTCAGTCCATCTGAACCACAACATTGCTCCCTTTAAGTGCTCCTCTTTTGGTATGGTAGCATTAGACATATCATAGCTATTTAATAGAAATTGAAATTGGTTTGTTGTTTTTAGAGCAAAGCTTTTCTGACATGGTTGCATGTTTGCACGAGCTCCTCTTTGACTACATGCTAGGCGTTCCTTGTATTGTCAAGCTTCATTCCAGCTTCTCAGAGTCCAAAGAGAACTCTGCTCTTCTATTTTTTTTTCTTTTTGTGTTCACAGGGAATGAAACATGAGATTCCAAAAATGTTTGAAATAATTTTAAGTCTTTACTGGAAAGCTCTGTTAAGTTCATTCAATTGATAAAAACCTCATTAAAATTCAGGTTTCCGTGAAATATTTTGTTTTCCATAAGTCATCATTTTTTTGGATGGAAATAGACATTTTTCCTCTTACTAAGTTTACTTCTAGATCAAGAGACACAAGTTGGAAAAAGGAAATACCAACTAGATATTAGGAAAAAGTTTGACCATGAAAATGAATTTATTCTAGAACAGGTTGTGCAGAAAAGTTCTGGAATTCCCATTGTTAGGGATATTTAAGACTTCATGGGCTAAGTCCTTGAGTAACTAGAGTAAGGGGATAGACAGATGACCTGAAGAGTCCTGTCCAAATTATTTCTTGACTCTGTGTTGATGAAAGGTTTATATTTCAAAGATAAAAAGCAGAAAACCAGTAATATCAGTCTACTTAATTTAAAAACAAACTCTTCCCATATGTAGTATATAAAAACTAACAGAGTTGAGGATTTTTTTTTTTTTTTTAATTCACAATAACTAATGGCTGTGACAGTTGTGGGAAGCATAATTTTAAACTCATGGAAATAAAATCTTAATATCACTCTGACCATCTTAGGTATTTGCACTGTTTATTAAACAAAGAGTAGTTTCCTGTAAAATATTTCTTTCTTTTATTTTTTTATTAGTCTGTCTTCTCAAAATGTAACTTTTTCTGTTGCTGAGGAAACATACAACAGGACAACTCTTGTGATACTATATTAGGGTTTTTATAACATTACAGGAGCTATTATTTGAAGGCAATAAAATACACACCTGTTTCAAATGACTGAACCATATTCAATCCATGCTAAAGAAAAAATTAAATCTATATTTGAAAACTTCCATTAATGAGTTCTAAATACTAAAAGACTATTACACATGAACAGTTTAAATTATTCTTTTTTCTTTTATTTTTTTTAAACTTTATGTGCACTAGTTTTGCATTTCATTAAATGCAGCAGTTTGATTTGCTTTAACCTTCCAATTTTCTTTGGTTGGATTTGAATTCATCTCATAATAACTGAATTTTAAAAGATGCAGGAAGCATGACTGTTAACCTTTGAAAACTATTCCAGCTTTCTCTATGTCTTAGGGATTAGCTGTGCCTCACAGCTAATCAATTACTAGAAAAGAGAGCCTACTTGTCAGGGATAAATAGTAACTAACAACCTGCTCAGAAAAAAGGCTTCTAAAAGAAGAAAATCTAATTTTGGGTCCTATACCATTTGTGTAGCATTCATCTTGCAGAGTTAGGAAAGATTTAGCATTTGAAATGTCTTTTAAATATGTTGAAACTGATATAATATTAGGATAAAAGCATACCTAGTTTTATTTCAAAATATAAAATAGACAGCTATAGCCAGCTCTTTAAAATGCTAGTCTTTGCCAAGAAATTCCAAATGGAACTACCTCAGATGTCACCTGGTTTTCTACAGTGTATTCAGAACAGCTGTGAAAGTGGTCTGATCATTTTGGTAAAATTAACCTTCTAGTGACTAGCAGTTTTGGTGTGAAGTTCTGAGAATATTTTACCTCTTCTTTTTTTTTTTTTAATGTCAGCATTTTTCTATTTTCATGACTATAATGCTTCTTGTTAATGGATATTAAGATGTTGAATTAGTGAAGAGACTATCAATATCGCATATACTCATTTAATTCCTGTTATATGTGTTACAGAGCCGGTCTAGAATGTTAATAATATCTCATGTTGGATAATTAATGAATGCCACTACTTCTACAGAGTTGTGGTACATGTAACAATTTTATGCCTCATCAAGAAAGAAGCGTCAAAAAGGCTTCTCTTAGAGTGCTTTACTTTATCAACTTTTTGCCCAGTAGTATGAATGGCCATTTAAATTGTCTAATAAAAATTTAGTTTCACATTACATATTGATGTGGTAGCACCTCTAATAACAATAAAAAGTGATAGTTTATTAATTCCTGCTCATGATAAAACTCAAGATGGGGGTTGGGAAGAACACAGAGTAAATGTTAATCAATTTTTCTGACACTAAAAATTCGTAACATAAGCTGGAAATGGGCCAGCAGTTATCTTTCTTGTGGTGAGATTAATAAAAGGAATGAAACACAGAAGAATTCTTTTGACAATAGAGCATTATTATTTGGTGGACAGCTTGAGCAATGCAGCAAGAACTTGAAACATTACATAACTCAGGTGTTGTTTTTTGGAGACTACGTGCTTATGTTCAAACCACTCTTGTCTGGATTGCATTGTAGTAATCAGAAACTTATGAGTAAATTACTTCACAAACTTCTAAAATTCCTAATGTCCAGTAATGTAATATGATTACATATGAATGAAAAATCAAAGTATCTGCACTGCTACCACTTCCAGGGAGACAGATCTGTGTTTATGGAGAGGTAAAAGCATTGGAGTGTAAATATTAGAGATAACATGATAAATTCTCTTAACTCTTGTTTGTGTGTGAATTTTATAAAACTATTTCCTCTTAAGCATATGAAATTCAGAAGCTTGCTACAAAACATGCAACAATAGCTACACTCCTATAACTAGGAACTGGAAACAGAGCAGGGGTAGGTTTGTGCCTCCTGTACAGACCTGCTGTAAAACTATCTTGACACCAGTATTGGCACAGTGTTTTGGATTTGAACACTGATTTCTTATATTTGTTTTGTTTTGGTTTATTTCCTTCTCAGGCTTTGGAAGACAAGGTATGGGACCTGCTGCATGAAGCAGACAAGGTGGCAGAGGAGAATAAAGAAAAGAGTCAGGTTTATGATGCCATGGCAGAGACCCTTGGGGATGCATGGGATGCCCTCATCATTATGTTAGAGAAGAGACAGGCACTTCTGGAACTCACTTCAGTGTTCTTTGAAAATGCTCTGGAGGTTTGTATTTAAATCAAATACCTGTTAATTTGAAGCTGCCCTCATCTTACTGCTACTCTGATCACTGTAATTTTAATGTGTGTAATATTGTTCATTGTATTCCTAAAGGTTGAGGCAAACAAGAAAATTAAAATCTTAGGATGCATCCTTCCTTTTCCACCTCTTGGATTGTACAGCATCAAGCTGAACAAAAAAACCATGTAGACTTTAAGAAATATTTTAGTCACAATGTCTCCCAAATTTGTACTTGACAGAAAATGCCAGTGAAAAGTAGCACTGGACCAAAACCTTAAATACGTATTTCAGTGGCTATGGACATTCAGAAGAATATCTTTCATTTCTTATGATTAAGATTATTTGGCATTGAGAGAACTTATTCTCAAGTGCCTTCACTAATGCACCCTGATGACTGGTGACTGAAGGCTTTACACCAAAATATCCATAAGGCTATTGTAGTTACATAAAGCAAACATTAGTCTAATTTGACAGTCCTTTACCTGAGAGTTTGATGTACAGATGGACATCAAAGAACAACTGTGTGATCCCTGTTTACCCATTTCTCTCTTATCCTAATTCACTGATAAACACAGGGACTAAAGAAGAGAGGGATTACACACCCTGCAGGTTTGTGCCCATTCTGTGTTGCCTCATGATCAACTGTTCCCACATCCTGGAACTCAAAGAGTTTAATAATTCTCCCTGATAATTTTGTTTCTATAGTATGCCAGTGCCACCTATAAGTTGCAGAAGCAGCCATGGGGTTACTAACTGTCCTAAGAAGTCCAAGATCAACAATCTACTAATTATTGTGCCTGATAATGTGTATTATTAAAAAAAAAAAAAAAAGAAAAAAAAAAGAAAAGAAAAAAAAAGAAAATTAGATTTGGCATGAGGGTGTGTAGGAAAGATGATTCACATAGTGGCAAACTGTAATTACATATTGTGTCAACTAAAATCCTTCAATCAATCAGTGCCTTGAAGAAAAAAACAACTCAGAAGGTGTATAGAGGCCACAAAGCATCTGTATCTAGCAGTCACTAAAAATACCTTTCTCCAAGAATTTGCAAATTCTCATGAACTTTCCCAATGACACAGATATTATGATGTAGTTATGCAAAAAAAAAAAAAAAAATTATAGTGTGCTTCTCCCTATCCTTTGTTTTCTTAATGCAGTTTGCTGTTAAAATTGACCAAGTTGAAGATTTCCTGAAAAATGCTAAAGAGTTTGACAATATTGACTCTCTGAGAGAACTTCTTCTGCAACAAGAGCATCATACAAAAGGTACAAACAGTATTCCACTCCTGATAGCAGCTGGTTGTGCACTGACTTCTTGAAGGAGTGATTTTATTCTTTCTGTGCATATTAAAAAAAAAATCTTATAACAAATGCATAAATGTTCTATTTGGAAAACTATAAGGATGAGATAGATTTTAGCAGACTTGCTGAAAGATGTGAAATTTTTGGAACTAATCTCATTGTCTGGCTACTTCAGACACCTTTGCAATTCCATATGGTTCTGCATTTTTTTATAAGTCCTAAGACTCAATATTTGTAATTTTAATCAAATTTTGCTATATGATTACTAACACTTGGCAGGACATCAATTATACTTTATTATTCACTAGTGGAACACTAGCTAAAATATTTTTAGCTACCTTGAATACCAGGCATTCTTCCTGGGAGACGGAATAGAGAATCAAACTTAGATAACTCTGATATGGGTCTTCCAAATTGATCTTCATGGGAGCAAAGTGCTCACTCCATACCAATTTAAACTTGAAGTATCTGGCAGCAATTTGCTGCTGACAAGATGGTCTGTAACTGTAAGGATCAGATGAAATGATTTGCCAGAGAAAGACTGCCTTGATGGCAATAAGCCTTCCCTCAGATGGAGGAAAGTGGCTGCAATTTATTGACTTCTTATCTTACCTTAACCACATAAAATTTTGCAAGCTGATATTGAGCTATTTGATAAAAACCAGTGCTTTCTGCAAGAAGGATACTATCTACCTGCTCCAAAGAAAGGCAGCTGAAAATACAACCCTCACCAAGTATTGACTCTATCAGTATGTGATAAGTAGTTTATCACAAATGCTTATCACTCTGGAATTAAAAAAAAGATTTAGACACAAATGCACTTCAAAATGGAATAAAAAAGGTAAATATTTACAAAATATATTTGCTTACCCATTTCTATGTGTGTTCAATTTTGGATGGGCTGAAATTAAACATTTCTGATTAATACCACTTTTCTGGAAGGCAAGAAGTAAAATGGACAGGCTTGTTGCAGCAAGCTCATGGAAACTAATCTCTCATTAGCCCTTGGTAAGTGAAGAACCAGAGGCCTCCCACTCTGCTTCTTCCCTAAGTGTTCTATGTGAAATGAAAAGTGCCTTGTCTTGAATGACCAGTACAAGTACTCAGCTGGGAAGACCAAAATTTCAGGCAGATTGCTTCTTGTTTTTTGGAAGCTCTTGGCAAATATTCCTTTCTTTATTCTTTTCTTCATGTCTACCTTGCCATTTAATATTAGCTTATCTTCCCTTCTTCCTCATTCTATGCCTAAAAAAATTCTCTTTTTGTTTGAAAGATTTAGAAATACTGATCATTGTCTATTCAAGAGATTTTGAACTATATGAATTTAAGAAAATGCAACAAATATAGACGTGCCACTAATAGGTCATTAAAGTGGAGTAGTCCACTGAATTTTAACCCTGAATTTGTCTAGGTAAAGACTATAGAAGAAGGTAAGAATTCCTATACCCCTAACTTATTTATAACAGCCCCCAGGCATGAAAATATTTTTTTTTCCCAGTGCCTGTGAGGGATGTAAAGATCTAAACTTAGCTCACATCACTAGTGAAAAACTGCAAAGGGTAATGGCCCACACAGGAAGCAAGGCAGAAAATTCCACTTCAGCTTACCCATGGGTTGGGAAACCTTCAAAAAGAAACCAGTTTTGAGAAAAAAATGGCACCTCTGGGTTTTGTTTTGATGTCTCTCAGTACACCATTGTGTGTGTGTGTGTGTGTGTATTTGTTTGTGTATACACCATTGTACCTTTGTAGGTTTACATAAGAGCTGTCCAAATTGAAATATCTTATATATATATTATCTTCTAAAGTAAGCATTCATGTTCATGCAATGCATGAAAATACATTGTGTTCATGTATGCAAATTAGGTAGTTTGAAAGATACTTGAGTAATATTTGAATATGGTACTGGGATCACAAAGCACTCAGGGCTTTTTCCTGATGAAATTCTGTCATTACAGAACTTTTGGAGAAGTCATTTGCTCTTTTAAACAAAAGCCAAGACCTAACTCAATTCATAGAAGAATTCAAATGTGAGGGACCAAATGCAATTCCAGAGCTGATTCAAGGAGCCCACAGCAGCTGCTTGAAGATTGACAATCTCCTTGAGATGCTACAGGACAGGAGACGGCAACTGGACAAATTCCTTAGACATCAGCGCCAAGGACTGGAGCAGGTTCTGCAAATTTGTTTGTGGCACCAACAAGAGAACCAGGTAACATAAATAATATCAAGGGAAATCACAGCATAACAAATAACTTAGCAACTGTTTTACAGTGCAAACAGAAAAGAAGCTTAAATATATAATTTTGGGCCAATATTTTTGGGCCACTTCTGTTTGAGGAAATCCTAACTTTTGAATGTTTGACTGATGTTAATGGGAGTTAAGGGACCACAGAGAAAGCAGAGTACTGGAGACATGCTCTGCTGCATAGAATCCAAGAGCAGGTTTTTGCTCTTTGTGTTGCTTCTGTTTTGCTAGGCACAACTGTGTGGTCTAGAAGGATGCACAGTCTGTGCATCCTTGTTGTTTATCAAACACTGAAAATGCAACATCTCCCTTTGATCTCTAACTGGAATGTGATGATCTGATAATCATGGTTGTAACATGTTTCTTTTTCAGAATTTTCAATGTGTGAAAGCATATTTATTTTACGTAGCTTCCTTTATGGAAGTGTCAGCATCATATTTTCTGGTATCTCTTTCATTAATGAAAATCAAAGGCAGATTGGCCTATTTCATGCATGATTAGTTATCTTTGGAAGAAGAAAGTAATTCATCCAGTAAATAATTATTGTAAATAAATGATAAAAATCTGAATCTTGAAAAACAGGAGTGATTTTAGATTTCAACCAATCAAGGAAAACCACTGTCTTTTTCAAACAGCTGTGTTAACCTTGTCTCCTTTCCCATCCCTTCAGCAAAATCACTGAAGGTGAAATTCTGTGGGTTTCTTGCTTATAAAGCAAATTAAGAATTCTCAGCCATTCCTTCAGAGCTAAGGTAACACAATGAAATCACTCAGAGGTATTAGCTGTAGTGGAAGCCAACTGATTAAACTCACTGTAATGGAAAGGAATATTGCCAAGTGGTGAAGGGGTGAACACTTTACTATAACAGGGTTAAAAAATGACTTCTTTCTCTGCCTAACATTACAGAAATACTGGTTTGCTTTGCTAAACAGATACATGATAAAACCCCCCAGCCCTAATTTACAAAGAAATTTTTATTTCCGTTTTAGCAGAGTTTTTATTGTCCACTCCATTTATTTGTATTTTGATGAACCCATAGTAAATGTTCTGTGAAAATGTGCTTCCAGGAAAAATGTTTCAGTCAGTAGGTACACATCTGGAGGACATGCTCAAGAAATGAAGGCTTAGTATTAAAATAATTTCCTTGCTCCCCTAGCTCTGTTGGACTCATAATGTGAACATTTTAATGTGTAACTGAAAATATTTCCAATACATCTTAAACGTTTTTTCACTTTCTATAATTGCTTAAATTTATTAAAAATAGCATGATTCTACATGAGCAGATAAAACAACCAAAAAAGTCTCTAATGGGCTATTAAAATCTGTAGTACCTAGAGTACAGGAACTCTTAGTATGCTGCCTATGATCTAAGTATAGTGGTGATTTTCTGGACTGGAAAGATTGGAGGAAGCCCTCTTGATACCAATAACTAATTCTGGATGCTATTTTAAAATATGGAGCTTCACTCAGGAATTCTCGCCATGTGTTTTTTACAAAGAAAGTGAGAGGTACCTACTATGAACCAAGCAGATATAAATGCAAGGAGTTCTGTGGAATTTAGAAGATATAATTGTATACTGAATATATTTGCTGTATATACTTGCTGAAGAAGTTAGTGAGGTAATAAATTTGTAAATCTACATAAGATTATTCTCACAATAGTATCTCGTTATCTTTACTGGGTTTTTCAAGCCAGGGACGGAGAAGTTCTATTAGGTCAGAAGTACTCAGATTTGTATTATTTTACTGTATTCAAATATTTAAGTTACAGTATGTCAAGGGAGAATATACAATATCTTTATGATATCAAAACCATGCATTTATTCTATGCATGGATATAATTTGATTCTTCCTCTACTACATTAATTTACAATCTGGTCATACTTGATCAATACATTTTTGTCTGTTTTGTCATATGTATCCACTATGTGCTTGCTTTGTCATTAGTCCTTTCCTTCTGCATTTGTTATCACACAAATGCAAGCGTTTAATAGAAGCATGAACATTAGAATGAAAAATGAAAGAAAGGAAAATGTGAGCTATTTTTTGTTATTAAACTGTCTTGTACAGATTTTTAAAAAGACAAAAACTTCTCAAACTTCTCACTGGGTTCTTTTATTATTTAATTAGGTAACATCTTGGTATAAGAAAAACATCAGAGACTACTTTCAGAAGCAAAACTTAGGCTCATCACTATTGGAAAATGAAGAGTTACTTCAGGAACTTGAAGAAATGGAAGTCAAAGTGAAAGTAAGAAATACCATAATTGGTTGGTGAAGCAACATTAAAAATGAGTCTCAAAACATGACCCTGGGCATTGAACAAGCACTCATAGGAGTAGACATTTTCTATATCTACATGATATATATATATATGTCTAAATGATTTTAGTAATTTTACTTCTTTTAATGCAAGACCTCCATATTTCTCAGATTTTTTTTTCTTTTAAAAATTTAAAAGCTACGCATAAGTTAAAAGAAGAACAATCCTTAATGTCATTCAATTGGTTTTTCAATTTAGTCATCAAGTTCCACACTGGTAATTTACACGTAAAATCCTGTGGTGAAAAATAAGAAAAGGAATTTTCTTAGAATATTAACAAATTTTAATGTTTATAAAGGACAAAACCCCAGCCATTTCTTCTGTAATTAATTGTCTGTGAACTGAATATCTGATTGAAAGAGGTATTTGCCCATTTATTTCTTGTGATTAAAAGTAATTGAAGATGTTACTTTCATAGTTAATATCAGTTTTCCAGAAAATAAATCTGTTACTGCCACTCATAAAAGCAAGATGAGATTAAAGAAAATGTTGCTGTAAGAAGAAAGGATCTTAGTATGAAATAAATGCCTATATTTAGAACCTTTTTTTAGGTAACTGAATTGTGCTGTCATCAGTAAGTGCTGTTGCTGGGTCAGGACCATTCCCCATGATATCATTTTCATGCAATCATGTTTGGATAACCCAGATGACCAAGGAGGCCTTTTTCATCCAGAAACTATTCCAATAGAATTATAGGTTATTTTGTTGATAGTAAGGGGCTTCTGATTGTTCTCAGATTTGTTTCCTTGTAAGCTTTGTAGTTAAATGTCACATGTTTGCCTGCTTGCATAATTAACAGTTAACTCCTTGAAGGCTGCCATGTAAACACAATACAATAATATTTTTAATGTTTCTCCAAGCAGCATATAAAAAATACTTTTTTTTCTGCTAAGGGAAGATGAGCATGTCAAAATAAATTCTTCTGAAGAGACCTTTAGCGAAAGAAAAACAGATAAACCAGTAAATGAGTGCGCTGTGGAGTGTTTTCAGAGAGAGACCCACAACAATAGGTGTTCTAAAGCATTGCTGAATTTTAACCAAATAATCATTAATCTTCCCTACATTTCATTTTCACAGGCTATTCTTGTAATTTGCTGTCTGAATTAGAAATTAGGGTGTAAGTGCAGGAAGGAAAACAATATGCATTTTCATTTTGTATAATAATCTTTTTCATGGTTGAATATCTAGAAACTAACTTATAATAATAACACTTATTACGATTTAATCTAACCATCCTTCTCCCATACATTATGCAATAGATCATTCATATAATTTTAATCGATTGCCTTTTTTAATGAGGTCATTTTAAAGTGCTTAGCATTAAACATTTTTGTTACACATCCATGTGAATTATGATTTAGAGCGTCTTATCTTTAGCCTTCTGCATTTCTTACTACCAGCGTGTTCTAGCAGAGGGAAAAAAGTTCTTGAAGGGGGTATTACTGATCATGGTGGTTTTGCTTATGATGTGCAGAAGAGTGGCCAGGTTGAAACTGAATTCTGAAAATATAATGGAGAAAGCTGTAAGTTATGGAGCTTTGAAAAAGCTGTGAGTTATGGGCATTTATTTTTGCAGCACTTAACTGCAGATATTGAAAACAGAATAAAGGAGGATCCTGTTCTAAAGCAGTGTAAATAAATCTTTTCAAGTAGCATTTCATGTGTGTACTGTGGCTCAGAGCAAAATGTTTGTGTGCAGCAGCTATGCAGAGCAAGTTTAGTTGTTCTCACAGGGAGTAAGAAAGTGGAAATTTCCAATGTCTGAACGGTTTCACACAATGTGTTTACTCACGTGTATTGTTGCATTAGGTTGAACAGGAGAAATGGTTTCCTAAATTGTTCAGAGGTCAGCCTAAGAGGGATTTACAAGCCTACCATCTAATTTATGGGATGGAGAGGAGAAAGAAGAATGATTATTTTTTATTACTATTATTATAATCTCAAGCTGGTATCTTATGTTGAACTTCACCTTGCTAAGAGGTAAACCCCCTAAAAACATTATTACTAGTTTGTAAAATTATCGAGACCAAAAACAAAGCCAAGAAATTATAACTGGGGACAAAAGCCTTCAGTCCTCACAGACTTTAAAAGAACCCTCCTGCCTCCCACTCCTGCAAGGACTTTCCCAGCTCCCCCCCACCCCTTGCCACCCGGATTTGAGAGAAGAGGCACATTTAGGAGCTCATGTTTCAGTAAGGGTATGCTGGCACCCATTACCTGCTTGCTGTCACATTTCCATGTGCCTTGGAGGTGCTTGACATGGTAAAGAAGAACTGCTAGCACCACTTTGTGGCCAAATAATTTTTAACATATCTCAGCAATTTTCGGGGGGATGGGTGACAGGCTTTGAATTACTTTTTCGTCTTTCTTCTTGTTGATTTTATCAGCTCACTGTTAAATACACTGCTGAAGCCATTAGACACATCATATGGTAATTGTCATAGCAGCTCACAATCCCCTGTGGTTTTTTAGTGCCCACTACTTCTTTTGTAATTTGAGAGAATAATATGATTATATTGGTAGTTATACTGCAATGTAGTTCCTGAAGGTGAAAGTCTTTTGAATATTGACAAGGACTAAATGTGCTGATGTATGCAATGAAACAATGTCAGGCAGATTTGAGGCTCAGAGAAGTTCAGTTGTGGACATTTTTTTCACATGAGAGAACAAGCTAATTTATTACACATTCTGAAAAAAGTACAAACTTTTTTGTTTAATTGACCTATGTTTTAAATGCTGCTTTATCTAATATATGGATCATGATCTGAAGTCCTAGAACATCCCAGTGAAAAAAACTTTAATGCAGCTTCTCAGGTTTTAATTCAAAGTCCAAAAGTTTTATTGTATAGGCAAGAGAAGTCAATTTATGTCACAATCATTGTTTAATACTAAGATAAGTTTTTAGGTATTTCTGCATTTTTCCCCCAGACTTGTGCTGAATATTTTAGAAGGCAGAAAATCTTTAAGACTTTTAATTAAAACTGCAATATTTTAAATTCATCAGTTTTAACACTCTTGAAAAATACCTGTTTAATCAAGGAATCTAGAAAGGACTTATTTTCCTTGCCAAGTGGAATAGTGAAAATGGGTTTTTAAAAGACTTACTGGTGTGAGGAAAAGAATAGTGACAAGAGCTAAGGCAGCACATTCAATGTGTCTATAATATGTCAGAGCAATTCCCAAGCATCTCCTGACAAATTGAAAAGTCAGTGTAATACTGGGCTGTGTGTTCCTTTCAAGGAAAATGAGTAAGAAATATGTTAGTGCTGACTAGCAGAGTGTTATGAATTTAGCATGTTGAAGTCTGAAGAATGGAAGAAGCTAACTAAGATTTTCCACTGAGGTTTTTATCTTCTGTTGATGGAAAGCCTAAGCTTTTATGTGGAGAAACATTTCCTTATAAATAGAAAGCTGAAAATGAAATAGCTGGAGCTGTTTTATAGAAAATTTAACCAAGTTTGAGGAATGTTTAAACAGCATAGCAAATGAGTCTAACTAAATTTAATACCCTTAGAGCGTGTGTAAGGTTGTAATGTTTGTGGAATGTTTTAAAATATAAATTACTATAATAAATTGGGTTTTTGAGCTTGTGTGAAAATTTAGGGAATTGCCTTGCGTCAATATAAACAAGGCAGAGCTTAATATCTGCTTTTAGATCACCTAAAAGCTGCTGTTGGGCATCTTGTACCAAACAAATTTATGAATTTTCTTACAATTAAATACTCTTACAAGGAATAATTTCACTGTAAGATGAGTGATTTTCTTATAATTAGTTATGCCTGCTGTAATTGAATTTAAGCATATAATACACTGCAACAATTCAGAATTTTGTGTTTCTGTATTTGCTTCTAAGCTAATTATGGACAGTTTTCTTTCCACTTGTTAATACCTGTGCACTTTTCATTATTGCACAAAATATTTTTTAATTGTGATACAAATAAAAAATATCATCAACATGAGGATTCACATATTCAACTGCATTTTCTTTGCCATTTTTGTGGTGAATTATTATTAATCCTAGTTAAAGGCTCCCAACTTCAGAGTTGTTTTCTAATTATCATAAATGTCTATATATTTAAATGTAAGTAAAATTACTACTAAAGTCTGACCATGCAATTTATACCAGTCATTCCAGGTGCAAGTATTGGAAAATGACAATATTCTGGTACTGATATAACTGGAAATCAAGTCACTTAAGCTGTGTGTATGTGGACACTCCTTACTATTTTTTTCCCTCCAAGACAAATTTATCACGTAAAAAGTAACAAACACAGCACAGCAGACTCTGCTTTATTATCCCTAAAATCCTCACTCTTGCTTAATATTGCTAGAATAGAGAAATTAAGGATTTTACAAAAGGGGAATTGTGCATTAAATAATAGAGTGCAGGGTTTCACCTAATTAAAAGTACAGGCTGAAGATTATTGCATCCAGATGTTGGTCATTATTTTAATTTGAAAGAGAAATTTTAAAAATTAGAAAGATTTTGCTACAGCTGTTTATCAGTAATAGACAAAATAAAAGAAAATTGCTTTTATATTGTGCTCAGGATTCATCTTTTTAGATTTCAGTAGGAGGCTGGGAGTACCCAATTCAAGTCACAAGATATTAGGGGATTTTGGGAATGTTTTCTTGAGAAAGTGAACAATTTAATTGCAGGATATTCTAAACCAGCAGTATTTCAAGAAGCATAGAAGGATATACAGTGGGAAGGATTTGGCCTTCAGATGCTTGCTTGGGGAAGAGATGAACTGGAAAAATCTCTGAGAAGGCTTTTTCTCTAGGTTCCCTTATGGAAGGAAAGAAGAAGTAAAATAAGTGAGACAAACTTCCATCTTTTTAGGTATACAGTGCAGGTATATTGAAGCACAACCGGAACACAAAAATAAAGATGGGTTTGTTGAAATATGTGGAATTAGTTTTCTTACTAAAGCCCTTAAAATCTGATTGAAACATTTTAAGGCTATTGAATTTTTTGTGCTAACTTTTTTTTTAAATTGGTAGTACTGTAAGAAAAGTCAAAAGCAAAAGTAGATTTAATATTAAAAAAAGCTAAATAAAGCATTAATGTGGATCTATACTGTGGATTTTTGTTGTTGCTTAGACTTTCCATGGCAGAAAAGTGAGAGTGTTCGCCACAGTAGAGAAATGACATCCCAAAAGTTGATGTATATTTGGGTCACTACAGTAGAAGCCCAAGTCAGTTCAGTATGGATATTTGAAAAAAGAAAGAGGAGTTAAACAGGCAATCAGTTCTAATTAAGTAAATATGCCTCCAAGTGGTACCTATATGCAAACTTGTACTGATTCAACAGAATCCATTTTAAAGCATCTTAAAGTACCTGGCTCAATTGTCAAAATATTTCTGATTCTATGCTCGAAATTCTTAAGTGTGATCTTCTTTTTTTCCCTTCTGTCACTGCCACTAGAAAGGTTCATGATCAGATAAGGCAGAGTTATTTTTTGGGTGGACTTATGATTTTGGGTAAGATATCAGGGAAACCGTACAGTGGAGAATGCCAAGGATGATGTCACAACCTGCTGTAAGGGAGGGTCATCTGACTGAAGTGATTACCAGACACTCTTAGCAGATATTCTCTCACTGCAAGCATCTATTATCTAGGCAATAATTTAATTTGCTCTTGATTAACAGGACTGAAGGGCTGTTTGCCATGAGAGTGTGGTCTTACCAGGAAGTTTCTTGTCTTTGTTATCCTGACCATTTTTCCCTGCAGACACCTTAGTAACTGCTGCTTCTGCCTGTGAAACTGTGTTAAAGAATGTAGAATGTCACTGCTGAAAACTCTTGTCATTAAAACCATAATTTGCTGGGAAGCTCCTCCTGGTAGAAATACTGTTTTAAATCATGATGACTTTCATACCTATAACAATACACATTTTCCAATGCTTATATTATTACCCTGCAGTACATTACTTTTCTATGTGTAATTGACTAAAGTGGATTTTTTTCCCACTAGGAATGGAGTTACAAAGTGGAACAATTGGAAGGTGAAGCATTTAGGATCTTGCTTTCAGAGGACTATACAGAAAAAGAACATCTAAAACTTTCAAATCAGAAAATCTGTCTGTTGCAAGAAGAAGTGTGCTTCCATATGGAAGAAAGGAAAGCCCTGCTGCAAGAGGCCAATGACTTTTTTCATGCTGCTGGCAAGGTTGGTAAGAAGCCAAGTTTGTAATAATAACCTGACAATAAAACTATTAGTGTGCTCTTGAAGGCTAGTGGATGTGGGATTATGCAAAAAGTAGGCTAAACAAGGCTAAACAAATTGAAGTGGAAAATTAAAAATCCAATTACCCTTTTTATATGACTTTTTGCCTCAAGCTTCTATCCAAAATGCCAAATCCATTCAAAAACATGCTCTTTTTTTTTTATATTTTTTTTTAATATTATTTTTTTTTTCTTTACCTATATTCAGTGCTTGATTTTTGAAATAAGGTATTTGGGAAATATTTATTTGCCAAAGAATTAGGTTTAAGATTTTTTTTCTGTGGAGACCAGAAACAATGTCTATACTTGCAGTGGTCTCCACAGGGGCTAATTATAATCAGTATTATTAATAATACAACCTTTTTTCCAAAATCTTTCAGGTAGAAGAGTATTTAGAAAAGTTTCTTTTTAGGGTGTCCAAAGACCATATGGTGTTCTTGTATTTTTTTTCGGGTATACATTTTTAAGATCATTTATAGAAGTTTTAAAAACAGATAATTTCCAAGGATAGTTCCAACAACAGAAATATTAACATACGTTTTTCTTTTTTCTTCAGGTACTTGATGGTCTTGAAAGTATTGAGAATTACCATAAAATCTCTGTTTCAGAAGGCTTACATTTACCTATACTGACACTGAAGTATGAGGAAATGCAGGAAGCAATTAAAGTTTGTACAGAAACTACCATGCAAAAAGGACGGACTTTAGTTAATAAAGCAGATTCTCACAGGTATAAACATAAGTTTTTGATGAAACTAAAGTAGAGAAAAAACTTTTTTACAAAAATTCTTATGATGAATATAAATGTAAGTAGTAAATAACTTGATGTGTGGGGAGAGGGGGTTAAATCAAAACTTCAGTACTTAATTCTATGAGGTAACTTCTTTACAATCTAAAGTGGACTGCCTCAAGTATTCAGGTTCTGAATTGGTTTCCTGGTATTATGGTTTAAGTTATAAGACAAGCCACTGTTTGTAAATTGGTGGGTTTTTTTCTCCCAATAAAACAACACTCTTAAGGAACGGTTGACTTAGAATGTATATGACATTTTTTTTTCAGCTACTGGAAAAACACTGAAATAATTCAGAGTCCAAAGAAAACATTCTTTTTAAAGTAGAACTGGTATGGCATATATTTTCTCATTTAAGGTCTTCCATTTGTCATTTTAGTTTTTAGATAGTATAGCTAGAGTGAAAAGTGAAATGAGCTATTTCTCAGTGAATCAGGCTATGTGTCTTGTGAGAATTAATGTATCTGTCTTGTGAATCTACCTTAGGCACTGAAGACAAATGGTTTGTTTGGAAATTCCATTCCTCTATTTTACTAATTATCAATTTTATTTAGATTAATCTTAATATTTCTCTTGGTTATTTTTCTTTTAAGGGAAATAATTCAAAATTCATAAGTTACTCACCATGCACATCAACAGAATAAATGATATTTTTTCTTTTTTTTTTTAATCATAATTATTCTCTGTGTTGAGCAAAAAATGAGGAATAAATGACAGTTCTACTTTTCCATTTTAGTTCTTGGGTGTCAGGAATTCAGAAAATGATGGAATATGTTCAAAAAAAAGTAGATCAATTAAATAGCAAGTGTGAAGATTATGAAGGACTTACTTTCAAGAAACAACAATGGACTGCCTCACTTGAAGACCATCTGAATAAGGTACATCATAGATTCATATAATGGTTTGGGTTGAAAGGGACCTTCAAGAACTTCTCATTCAAACCCTTCTGTCATGGGCAAGAACACCTTCCACTAGATCATGTGGCTCAAAGCCCCATCCAGCCTGGCCTTGGATGCTTCCAGGGACAAGGCAGCCACAGCTTCTCCAGGCAACCTGTGCCAGTGTCTTACCACCCTCATAGTGAAGAATTTCTTCCTTGTATCTAATCTGGACTTGTCTTGTTTCAGTTTGAAGTCATTTTCTCTTGTTTTCTCATCACTCTTGAACTTTCTTATAGGCCCCTTTAGGTACTGAAAGGGTCCTATAAAGCCTTCCCAAAGACTCTCTACTCTCCAGGCTGAACAACCCCAGCTCTCTCAGCCTGTCACCACAGGAGAAGTGCTCCAGCCTTCTGATCATCTTTGTGATGATTATTATCATCATCACAGCACATCTTCTTAATGCATTCATAAACAGTGCATTGTATTTCCATAATTTAGCTACAATGAATATTGAAGTTGAATCAAATAACAGCAAGTTTTTTAGAGAGAGCACAGTTGTAGTTAGAATGCTGAATGCTCTTACCAACAAGAAGGAATTGAAAGCTGTTCTGAAAAATTGAGCCGTTTCTACAAGAACATTTAATAGTGATGTTCAATTAAGCATGGATTTGCTTGGATAATGAACCATTATAATTTGTTCTTTTGGAAAAGAAGTGAGCAATCAGTCCTGTGACCTGTAAGCAGGTTTCTTATACTGCTTCTGTTTTATGTGGCTAAAGATAAACATAAAAGTGTGGCAAAACTGAGGGTTAATAAGCAGGTTGAATGAACCACAGTAAATTTTCAGTAAATCTGAAGGAGACTAGATTCTATTCACTATAAAAATTTCTCTTGTTAATTAAGGTATTGACGTATCAAGGACATGACAGCCTTCTTCAAAAGGTTGAATGTCATCTAGTATCCCAGATCCTTTAAATACCTTGTCAAGATGGAATATACAAATAGCTTCTAAATAAGTTTCCATGTGTAAATTCAAATTAAAAAAGTGAAGTCTTTTAGCAAGGTTCATATGAAGGAAACCAGGAGTGTAGACCAAGGAAGTAAATCAAATTTAATGACTGAATAATTAAGTCTGCAATCTGATATTTTGTATTTGCATAATGTTTATAATGAACTATTCTCAATGAAATGTGAATTCAATTTGCTACAAATTGGCCCTTTTCATACCATTTGTGTATAGAAATGATGTCACTACTGCGTAGTGAATCTTAACCTAAAAGTTAAATTATGAAGGCAATTTTTACTTAAAATATAAACCTCAATTTGAACATAAGGTTTCAATCTGCCATTTGTTCCAATCACTTTTTCCCCAGGCTTGCATTAGAGAACATTGTATCATAACACATTTGTTGATTGCAGTGAAGTGTGCTTATTGCTATATTGCTACCAAGCAATAAACTTTTCATCCCAACTCTCTAAAGTATCCCAAAGAATCTGGTGGCAAATTCAATTGCCCCTCAACCTCATATAATAAAGTTTGAACCTCAATTAGCAGCCAATTTTTAAGAAAAATGTTAGATGTAAATTGACATGTCTAATAATAACTATGTGTGTTGTGTCTGGCATCATCTGCCTGTGCTCTTCATAATCTACTCTGCATTACAGTGCATATATAATATCTTAGTGACAGTGGAAGGGAATTCTGTACATATATCTGCACAAAAATAGGTCTCTCGCCTTGTCAGAGAAGCTTTAAATGTACTTTCTGAAAAAAACCTGGAGCAGAATCAAAGTATTTCTGCCAGGGCTATAATAGCAAGATTATAATGCAGTTGAACCATATTGAAATCACAAGCCTCAGATATTTAAGATAAAGGAAAGCACTGTCACTAAAATGAGAGCAGACAAGAAGGAGTTTTGATCATGCCTGTTGAATAAATAGTAGAGTTTTCTTCCTTTATATTTTAATTCCTGGCTTTCACTGACTACACGTGATATTAAAGCACAAGTTAGACCCTTTCTTCATTTTTTTCTCTCAGCCCCACCATTTGGGATTGAGGGGTGTGTGTGTGGGTGAGCAGCTGTGTGGTATTAGTTGCGAGTTGGGTTTAAACCATGACTTTATGCCCAGAAATATAATCTTCTCACCAACAGACAAGTGTTACCTCATTATTTTTCTGTAAAAAGTGATATTTTATACTGGTTTTCTGATGTCTACTTCTATAAATTAACTATATGAATAATGCTTTCAAATAAAGGTGTCACAATCAATTAAAAAACTCGCCTCGATGCTCGCAGTTGGTATGGAGATTGGCTCATATTTGTGTGAGTCAGAAAGAGTTTTGAACAAACACCTTGAACTGTCTAAACAAACAAAGGTAAGAAAACCTTTCAATAATGTTAAGTGCTTTTAGATACAAATGCTTCCTGTATGTAATTCTAAATAAGGTAAGAGGCTGAGAGTTTCTTGTAAAGGAAATAGGTCTATGGTTTGTTTTAAAACTGTAGGTAATGAACAAAACCACAGATAATATTACAGTCCTTAAATCACTGTTTTTCTCTACTGTCTCTGACTGTGTTGTTTGTTACTGCAAGACTTCAAATGTGGATTGCTACTCCTATGTGAGGCACCAGGTTTAATAATTATCTAGACAGCCAGAGTCAGAGAAAAATCTTTTTGTGGTTTATTATGCCAAATATAAGGGATGAACTGGCAAAAAAGAAAAAAAGTAGTTCCCATTTGGAGAAACTGTAAAAAGATCCATTGGCCATGTTGGGAGTGCAGCCATTTAACCAGAGCCCTGCAGCACCCAGCTCTGTAATGTGAGGCTATTTTTAAGTCCTCTCCAGGGCCTTTCCCACTCCCATATCAGCCCTGCTGTATCTGAAAGTGAGTTAAAACTACTTGAATCCTTTCCATAGCCTTGGCATAGGTGCATATTTCAGCCTAAGCTGAACAACATGGCTGTGTGTATTTTAGGAGTATCCTATGTAATTTCAGTACTTAAAATTCCATTACCCCTGCAGATACCTTTTTTATTTCAGGTAACAGTTTATGGAGTCCAAGGGGTGGATCTGTACAGTACATGTGGAAATAAAATTTACTTTAAAACAATTCTGGAGAGCACATAGTAACAATATTAAAATCTCCGCACATAAGCAAGAATATCTTTTTGTTTCTCAAGAATTTATAATAGTTTTAAGTGTCTTTTCGCCAACTTTTTGCATGACAGGATGTTACTTTTGTTTGCTGCAATGTCTACTTTTCCCCAACAGATATATACACTCCTATAACTATACACATCTTCTATTTCTTCTGGGGACTGTGATATGCTAGCTTTCAAGGTAGCTATTTTAATAACTAAACCTATCATTTCTAGGAAAGAAATGGATATTCTGTTATTTAATCTCCATTGTGAGCTCTTCTTCAAACAAGTAATTAAAGAATACATAAGAGAGAAATCCTAGTGAAAATTAACAATGTGATATCAATATTCACAAGTCCTTTCCAGTCATTATATATGTTTTTTTTCCTGTGCTTCTACCTTCAAAGGAAACTTCATGTGAACTGAAAGCAGCTGAGGGAATCATCAAAAATATGGAAGAGTTGGAACCTGAGCAGGTGGCGGCTTTTTCTAGCAGAGCTGACTTTCTGAATAAAGAACTGAAAAAAATTGAAAAAAATATTAGTTCAAAGCTAGAAATTCTAGAAACTTATGTGGCCTTTTTACAGGCAGCTGTAGAGGTATGGAATATTTATTCATTCTATGACTAGACTGTAAAAATCTTACAATTGAAAAATTTGCTTCCCTTGTAGGAAGGATTGTAACTGATTTAGATTTTTCTCCTCTGCATATGTGCACTCTCATTATACACATAATAAAAATGCTTCCATATAGGTATATTCTGAATATGAAATTTACTGATTTGCTTGCTTCATATAACTTTTAAAAATGTCCTATGATATGATCATAGGGACATTTGTTGCTGTCTTACATTACTTCCACTGACATGCTAACACTGACATTCATATGATGGGATTTAAAAATGAAATAAAAAGCAGCCCTAGCTCAAATCATAATCAATTCAATACCAACATAATTTTGGTAGCTGTGCTAGTGGTGTCCAGGACAGTTAATTATCTTTTTGGATTCCATTTTACGATTCTATAATATGGTAGCTGTTCTTTAATATTTAGAAAGAAATTGAGAATGGAATGGAACCTATCAGAATAAAATTAGATTTATTTATTGCATGAAAACTTACAACAAAAAAAATTGTATTACATCTACTTCTGATTATTGGTAATTCAGTTACTTCATATTAAACAGATCAGTGAAAATCCATGCATTGATATACTGGCACATAAAATCCATGTAATGATATGTGACAGAAATTGAGTTAATTGCTGCCACCTGTCTGCTTGCCATCTACTTGTTGACAAGTTATTTAAAACTATTTTATTATTTGGTGTTTGTAAATATTTAGGGACTCATAGATCTTAAAATTAGGAGAAGATTCAGAGGATGCTATTCAAATTTATCATATATCTATAACTTCTGATTATAGCACTCAAGTTTTGATTTGTTTTCTGATATTTGTTTAATGTCTTTCTGTAGGTGAATGATGATATTAGAAATCTGAAAGAATTCTATAATTCAAAGCCTCTACCAACAAACAGAGAGACTGAAAATAAAATTGCAATAGAGTCAGCTAATACTCAGTGGCAAAATACTATAAAGAAGACTTTTTCCACCCAAAATATGGGTTGCTATTTTCTTATTTTAGTAAATGTGGTGAGTATAATCTAATAAACCATATTGAATATTTTATACTTGCCTGTGATGAGGTCCAATCCTTGTTCTATGCCTGATGGATTGTGTACATAGTTTTAAAGGGGCTAATGCTGATATATACTTTCAGAAGAAGAAAGTATTTGAGTGCTTATGGTAATATAAATGTTTCGTGGTTAGCAATGACAGAGCTTAATGACCTAGTCCACGCACACACGTGTAATACATGTTCATGTCTGGTTTTTTTCATGTTGGAAAGCAGCATATACACAAGTACAATATTTTACTTCCACTAAGAGGTTGGGAGTCTTTACTGTCTGAGCATATGAATTCTTCTAAAGAAATGGATGTTAGAGCTACTCCTTTGCAGATAATCCTTCCCAGTGTCTTTACATTCTGTCCAACAGCTACCCTGACTAGGCATCCCTGTTTAATTTTCCAACAACTCTTCATGAGATTTGAGACGTGCAGTCATTCCCTAAGCTACACCTCCTAAAGTAATCTGAATTAATGAGGACAGCCTGAATACCCAGCTGTTCTTCTTGCTTTTATAAGACAGGCTGGGGAGCAGTTACACATTGGGCTGGGAAAGGCAAGGTGGTGTTGGTAAACTACTGTAGTGGTTGGAGCAGTGATAAACTACAGCAGGATGCAAGGTGAATTGGAAAACCAGCTGAGGGAAAGTGCTCAGGCTGTTAGTGTGGCTGCAGAGTGTGTGTCCCTGCTGGATGCAGCCAAGCAAAAGCAAGACAGTCAGAGTAATGGCAAAGTCTCTTAAAATCTTGACACATCTTCGGACATTATCTGCCTAAACACCTGAGTGTATGTTGTCACCATATTCTCTACTACTGTGTTCCCATGATATTCCAAGATTGTAGCTTTTAAATATCTGGAAGATATGTATCATACTAGTAATTTACTAAAATAACTTCTCTTAGGAAAAAAAAATAAATGGGAAAACCAGGAATGGCATTACCCAGTCTTCTGGTATTTCTCATAGAGGTTCTACTGAAAAGAGGAAAAAATACCAAATATTCAAATTCTAAACACTTTAGCTCTCCTATGCTTCAGTGCTGCTTTGTTTATCAGCACAAAGGGGTGGTTTTTTCTTCCTATTTTGTTTTTCAATTGCTATTTACTCTGCAGAAGGCCATTTTGGGTAGTTCTGTTTAGTCAGAAATTCTTTTGTTTTCTCCAAGTATGAAACAGACATCAGTTTGGTCATTACCAACTATGTTTTAAACTCCAGCTTTATTTATGTCCTCAGTTTACAAATTCTGTCTATCCATGCCTATTTCTAGACAATATTAAGGGAAAAGTGTATTTAAAAGTATCAATTTAAAAAAAAAAGTTACACTAGAATAGTTGATGTTTTATGAAGTTTTGTTTAAAATTATGAGGTTTTAATTGTATGTTATAAATATGTGTGAAAAAAAATAAGTGTTTTTTTATTTTCCAGGTAAATCAGAGCTTAATATTAGAAGTCGAAAAATCAATAAAAGTAACAGAAGATATCATTATTAATCTGAAAAAAGAAAGGAAAGAACTGTCTGATCTTTGGGCACTCTGGAATTTTAAAATTACTCAAGTAAAACCCATCAAGCAACAGTGCCAGATATTTAAAGAACAACTAAGAATCGTAAGTAAAAAAGCTAGAAAGAAAGCAAATGTAGCAAATATTTCTAGATTGTTATTAGCTTGTCTGTGACTCTCTCATCAAATATTACTGATCACCACTCTTTATTAAATAATACCTATAAGATACGATTCTTGTCCATAGTCTTTTCTCTGTTCTGTCAGTCAGTCATCAGGAACCATGAAATGTTTTTGATCTTTTTTCCCTTACTCAGATGTACACAAGTCCAAGTCTTCACTTTGAATTCTAAGTTTTAATGAAGTTTAATCAATGTTTTACCAGCAGTGATTTTTTTATTATTATTCTTTTTAAAAGCACCATTTTTTTGAGACTGAACAGTTGCTAAACCAAACTGTGCCCTAACAGTTACTAAACTGAAGTCCAACCAGGTTCGTACAGAAAGAGAATTGAAACCTTCTTGGCACAGGGAGAGTGTGCAGTGTTCCTTAAAAGAAGCACTAGCTAGGCTAGTAGCAGAAGCAGAAACACCAGCTAGGCTTGTAGCTGCTGTATCTTTAGCGCAACTCAGCAGTGCCCCACCACATCTATTATCTCAGAAATAGTGTGTATGTGGGTCCTGCTGTCTTGGCATCTAAGTCTTTTTTCTGCTGTCTTAAAGATAGTTTATCACCCTTGTGATTCAGAAGGTTTGCAACAGAGAGGCTTTACTGGCAGCATTTGAGTGTCTGGTTTGAGGAAGGTTTTTGTTACATATTTAGGTTTGACTTTAAATTCGAGGTTTTTTAAAATTTATTGCAGTTAGAAATGCTGAACTTTTTGATTCTCTTTTAGACTACCCGTGGATTAGAGATTCTTCAAGAAGCCCTCCAGCTTGCAGTACCAGTTGACCTTGGCAGTGACTTTTTAATTGTTTTGGAACTACAGGAAAAGCTGAACCAAATGAAACCACACTATGAGGTGAGAAACCAAGCCAGTGAAGTGAAGGGTGTGCATCAAAGCTCTTTTTGGTCCCATAAACATTCACATCCTTATTGACGCCAGACACTCTGTCTGGGGTTGAAGTGTGTTATATTTCACATCAGTTTTCCAGGAGGAAGTGTTTGAATGTCTTTGTAAGGCAGGGGTGAAGACATTTTACCTTCAGTGTCCAGAGAATGCCTTGTGCCGTGTTAGCTGTGTATTCAAGTGAGACACAAGCACTGGGGTGATGGAAGTACGAGGAGAGCATCAGCTCCATGCTTTTGAATTTAGAACAGGTCAGAGGCTGAAGTAAATCATAGTGACCTTTCTATCTCCTGTGAATGCCTTGTCTAAGTTTGAGCAATTCACTCTGCCATTGCCCTTTAATTATGTTTGACTTGTTTTCATGTAAGGCTGGGTGATAGCTGAGATTCATGCCTATCAACAAGTACAGAATGAAGTGTTCTAAAGTGCAGGGCATTGACTTCTCCCCAATGCAGTTTACCATTGCTAGGTGGTTATTTCATCAAATGTAAAGGAAAAATTGCAATTATGTTTGTGCAAATTTAGTAACTTCTGTAATTTTTGTTAGCAACTGAATGCTGAACTTGAGTACCTGATAAAATTATTGGAATTGCCCAGCCAGAAAGGATTTCCTCTGAAAGAGAATTCTGAGAGAATAAGTGAGCTTATTCATTTCCATCAAACAGTAAAGGATGCAATGATAGAATATGATGAGATTTTCAGCAAGACAGTCAAATTCCATCACATTAAAAAAGAAGTGAGTATAACATTTTAAAATATACATTCTTCCCGTTGTAGTCAAACTCTTTGATTTTGGTTCCTGTTGCTTTTCTTTCCTTTTCCCCAAAGAAATAAGATTAATCAGCCTGGTGAACAGAATTAAAATCTTGGACCTAAAACTGCATGAATATGTAGAATTTAAAACTCAAATCTGAACCCAGTTTTAATTACTGAAACCCAAGGGTAAGGAAAAAAAAGTTATTTTAAACAGACACTGATTTCATTTTTTGTGTATTTCAGCTGGAATGTCTATCAAAATCAGGAGAACTGGATATTCCTGAAATATGTGGGGACCCTGAAAATGTGCACCAGGCTAAAGCCTACCTTGTGAATTCTCAGGAGAAACATGCACATATTAGACAGCTGTATACTCTACTTATTACCCAGGGAGTGGATATCTTGTCTGCAGTGCAGCAACCTATGAGTGTAAGTAGAATGATTTATGAAATCCAGGATAAATATGAAAGATTATTTGACTTACCTGGCTAAATTTCAGATGTACAAATATGTACTACTACTCTGAGAAAAATACCAAGAGAGCTTTAAGGAAATTAAACTTAAAATATAATTTCTTGAAAAAAGAATAATCATAATTTATTTTAGTATGTTTTGTCAAGTTTGAGGCCCTGATGACAATTTCTTGGATCTCTGCATTACAATCCTGCTACTTTGTAAAGGTTGCTTTGCAGATTTATTCTCCTTTAAAGAAAGGATAACAGAAGAACAAAAGAGAAAATGTAATAACAATGTTGCATTATTAGTGCTTCAAGAGTGATTTACATGATATGATGGATACCATTTTAGAAAGGAATTATATATTCAGGGAAGAAATTTTCATTGTCCTGTATTCATTCACTTACTAAGAAAGCAAGACTCTCTTTATGACTGGCTAGATTATTCATATTGACAGTCTGCTCTTGTGACACCATAAATTAGCAGAGAGGAGCTATTTTCCAGGTGGCAAAGGACTGGAGTAGATCACTCCCTCTTTACTCAGAGAAGACACCATGTTTAAGTTGTTACTTTGACCCAAAACTACTCACCAGACTACCAGTGACTGAAGCTGCTATGGCCTTGCTCTCCTTCCAGTGGAGGTGTAATAGTTTAGCCCATTGTGGCTGACTGTGCATGTTCTGCCTCAATGATTTTCATTTTGATTAAATCAATACATTTCCTGAGACTGATAAATTTCTTTGTCTCTTTCCTCATTAGAGTTGCTTGAATGTTTCTGTAAAAAATTTGAAGCAAGAACTTGCTAGATTTGAATGTGATAGCATAAACTGGAGCTCCAGAGTTGATAAGTATGAGGAAGAACTGTCACAGTATTTCGAACACTGCACCACTCAAGAGGATATAAATGAGGTAAATGGGATTAATCCCAACACACTGAATGACTGTTAAAAGAGCTGTTGCGTTCTATAATATACATTACTGTTTACCCTTCCCCTAAATGCTTCATATGTATACACAAAAAAAGATTTTCATTTTAGCAGCAACTTTGGATCTACGCAGTAGCAAAAGTAATATCTGGTTCATGGCTCTGCTGTTCAGGATCCTATCAAGCTGTTGGATTGGCAATAAAATGCTTTCACTGTACCAGGAGGACTGGAAATAGTGCAGCTATATTTTATTTGGCTTTCAGCTCAGTCAGCTTTATCTGAAACATGAGCCTTCATAATTTTTTCTTATGAAGCCAACATTTCAAATAAAAGTAGAATTTGTACATATTGTAGTTGTCAGGCCAACTTTCAGTGTTTCAATGAAAAGTTCAGAAAAATCTAGTACTAACATTTTTTCAGAAACAAAACATATGATACTTGAAAAACTAAGAGGAAAGGGAAGGAAATGTTCATTGGCACAAGAGATTAGAATTTAGCATTATGGAACTTAGGAATAATTACTCAGGTAATATGATTATCAATGTAACATCTTGGTAGGCCAAATACAAATGAATTTATAAATTAGCAAGCTACATTTGTTAGATATCTCCACAAAAATTAATTTAGAATAAATTTTTCAAAGAACTAACTTTCCTAGAGTGACCTATTAAAATAAGAGGCTGATGGGCTCTGTACGTGATGTTCTGTAGATTGTACTCATCTGCATCTGTGAAGAACAGAAGGTGGATTTGGAGCTGGAAGGATTTCACATTAATGTTCCTTGTAGCTTGAAGCATATATAATAAAAATACAGGACACTAATAGTTATATATACTAATAGTTATATATTCTTTATTTTTATCTTTTGCCAAGTAAATCCACATCTAAGTAAAGACAGACTACATTTTCTGAAAATCACCAAAGAAGAGGCAACTGAGACTTTTGTCGCAACTATTTTTAGTGAGAAAATTATTGTTTAGGTTTTCTTTTCTTTTAAAAAGTATTTTATGTGTTTGTGAAAAGATAATTTGAAACTGAAAAAATGTTTTCATAAAGAAGGTTTCTTTGAATATAAGTTATATGTCTAGTTATAAGCTGAGGGTGTTTCACATTGGTCTTCTGTAACTCCTTGTCTGATGGTAAGGCGTGACAGGGAGAGGAAGTGGTGAGGAGAAGTGCTCTGGCAGAGAAAACCATGCTGTAGAAGAGAGTGAAGCATGAGGTATCTAAACAAGAAATCCCACTATACTTCACAGTGTTACAGCAGAATCAGAGTATTTGAGGTTTGAAGGAAAGTGTTCTAGGTTTTCACTGAAAACCCCTCAAATTTGCTACAGAAAAGAAGTCTGTATGTAAGGCTGGCCGTGTTCACACTCAAATAATAGAATCTCTTGTTTCTGTCCTTTGGATCTGGGACCAAATGTGATGGCATTCTAACAATTATTATTTTTTTAATTTTTATTGCTTGTTAGACTACAAGGGAAATCAGGAAGTAGAGAAAAAAGCGAATCTTCTGTCTCTCAAATTTAAATAAAAGGTCACATCAGAGGTGGGTAACTCACCACATGCCTTTATGGCAAAATGTATCTTTTGTCTTCTGATGGCTATTGGATACTCTGTAAAATAACTGCAGAGCAATTACAGTGTTCACTTTTAGGGTTCTATTTACTTTGTTTTTCTGTTTCAGTTGGGAAAGCTATGTTGATTGGTTAAATTAAAACCTGTCATCCCCAAATCTAAATCTTATACATTAACTGAAATATACTAATTTGGCATGTGGATACCTTTTTCTTTAGGTTCCTGTTGTATTATAGAAGTTAGCATAGGTTAGCATAGAAGTTGAAGGTTTTTCCTTAAAAAAATACTTGGGTAATATATCTGTATATCTGTTAATATACTGCCATTTTCTTCTTCTTTCTTTTTTTGTTAAGTATTTATAACTAATTCTGTTTAGGGATCAAGAAACCAGACACAAGAATACTTCAAGAATATTATTTCTGAGTATTACCTTCAGTATATTAAATTCTGTCAAATTTTTCATCAGGAATTGAATATTGCTAGTATGTAACAGACCTTAACTAGCAATTTATTTACTGTGTCCAAGCAAATAAATATTTCATGTGCCAGCAGCAAGCAGCAGCTGTTCATGGCTATCACATAGTAAACAGCCAACCAGATAATTTAACCGTGGATTTTCCAGTTTACAGAGCAAACTTTAAAGCTGACTGAAAATATTTGGGATTCTGCTATAAATACTTGCAATAATTTATGTTTGATGTGATTAATTTAAGTTTGTAAATACAGCATGTGAATTAGGGCTTTAGAACTCAGTGGTGTTTGAAGAGATCTTTAGAGGACTTAGCAAGTTCCCTGTGTTTGCAGTGTGCTGGTGCTTCTATAAGAAACAAGTCAATACTGAAATGTATAAACAAGAATATAAAGCCTGTGTTTTTAAACAGCTTTAGAGGAGAGAAGAAAAAATACATGCCTTTTCTGTGCCTTCTCTAATTTGAAAAGGCAAAAATAAGTATTTACGTCCTTAATATCTTTGAGAAGTATAAGGATAGCTCATCTCTGGGATCTGTATTTGCCAGCTGGGGCTTCTTGTTTCATGAGGTTGCTTGGGTAGCAGGCTGTGAAGAGCAGCACCAGAACTGTGTTACACTGCAGTCATTTGTGAGCTCAGGCTCAGGTACAGTGATCTACTGGATCTGTTCAGGGGACTGTAAGTGGCATGGTTAATCACACATGATGGCTTTTGCGATAAAAAAGCCTTTTTTTTAGGTGGACACTTTAATAATTACATTTATGCATGTCCACGTAAAACTTGCAACAGAAGAGCAACACATCCTGAAGTAGGCTCACAGCTCTTCCCATCACATTTCTTCTTCACCATATCATTATTTATCCACTCATGGAAAGATATGACTGGAAATATAGATTTTATTACCATAAATGGTAATGAGCTATCTTTATTCACAGGTCAGTAGGAACTGATATGTAGCCACATTTCTCACCTTGTAATTTATTCAGATTGTTGATTGTTGCCCCAGGAATAAAACAGTCATTAATTACTTGAAAAGCATATTTTTTATTTTTTCCCTCACTTTTTGTTTGACTTTGTAAATCTGTTTTCAGCAACCTGCTTTTATGGGATGTTTTGATTATTGATGCTACAAAAAATTTCTATATGAATAGAAAAGGAAAGGTGAGGGATTAAAAACATTAAAGTTCCTTCTAGAGTGGTTCACACAGCAATCAAAGCATTTACTGGAATGATACTGTTTACAAAAAAATGTTTAAAATATTTTATAACTTGATTTTTCCATTTATTTTGTGGTCCTGTGATAAATTGAAGCAATTGGTACTTAAACCCCTTTCCTCCCCTGTCATTCTCTACCCATGACAGGGCAACTATAGTTAGGAACAACTCTCTGATTAAAGACTATGACACAATAGAGAAGGTACAAAGTTCCATCAAGGCAGTGGGCTGAAGTCACTGAAGCATATTTGGATGCATAGTCCGTTCAGTATTTCTTATTTAATCTTGCAAAACTGAGATACCTTTAGATTTCTAAAAATTTAAATGCACGCACTGTCATTTGTACAATTGCTCATGATAACAGGAGTTGTGCAAATGCAGTCTGATGTCCAAGTCAGAGCTGAATCTGGCTTTTCCACTGAAGCTAAAAGAGAAGAGTGACAGCAGCTGCAGACCTTTGACACACGAGCCATCATATTTGAAACAAGGAGATCTAATTTCATGCGCTGATATGAGGAGAGCCTCTGGCCTTATGAATTATCACTACTAGTCTGTGCACAAGACAGTGAAATAAACTAAAATAAACTCTTGTTCATCTTTTCTTTCCCACAAACCTGAAGCAGCAAATAAGACTCTTGTGTTCTGAATAAAAAAATATTACTCTGCAGAAGTGATTATATTAACAGAGGGCTTTTAGATAGACTTTATTATTCTGCATACTTAGGTGGGATGAAGAGCTTAAACTAATTGGAGATCACAGGGCCAGTGATAGAATTCCCTTCCTTTCCATTACACTGAGTGAGCACCATCTGTTTATTCACTGCTGGAATAATGTGGCAACATCCCACTAGATGAAATGAAAATGAAAAATATATCCCTTGATGGATTAAGATTAGTATATAAGAATAATAATAATGATTGATTGTTAGCTGTTCCAATAAGAGTAGCTGCAAAATAAGCCTTCATTACTCCCTGGATTCTTTGGCAGGAAGGAGGAGGGGGCAGGCTGAGGTCTGTAGGATTTTTTAGTATTAAAAAAGCCTGAAATACATATTTAGATATCCAGTTGTGGATGTGACCTGAACTTGTTAACACTAATTTTAAAAGTTCTTTTTATTTGTGTGTCTGGAGTAATGGATCCTAAAGCATTAGAACTTTTGCTTTTCTTTATATCAGTGTCTTTAAATAAATATATTTCTATACAATTTAGTTATTATTATCATTATATATTATTCTAAAAGCAAAATGTTATCTACCTAAAGGATCTGGAATTCTTAAATCAATTTTTTGTCATTTTTATATTCTTTCATTTCAAATTTTATGAATTAATTACAAATAATTTGAAAATGTGATCATGAAATTGCAAAGTAATTAAAATAGTACTGATTTTGAGCAGGTTTTATACTTGTCTGATTCTTATATTTCTTGCTTACAGAAATTAAAAGTCATTAACAGTTATTAGTTAAAAGTTATTAACAGTAATATCTGAAAGGGGTTTTTAAAGTTGTAAATAAAATTGGAAGTTGCATAGCTTTCAGAGAAAAAATATAAGGAAAACTATTCTTAACATTTTTATAGGCTTTTAACAATGGTTTATCTAAATGGTTTTGATATGCTTATTTATATAAAATTGATAATGAAAAAAATGACATTGTTTATTAAAGGCCCAGTTGTAAGACAATATTAAAGGAAGCATAATTGTCACTTGAAAACAAAAGACAAAGAATATAACAACCCTAAAATATAACTAGTTCCCATGATAAATAAACACTGGGCTTAAAATTATGTTCATCATGTATCGCTCTTCTTTCTGATATGTATAAGACTCTTTCTGGTAAATTGGCAATGCCTCTGATCCGTATGTGTGTAAATGAAATTGCAGCTTTCTAGAGCTTCATCAGTGTAGTTCCTATCATTCTGGCACTTTATAATATTTTCTTTAGATTAAAGAAAGTGTAGCTATATTTCATCTAATAAAAAAATAGTTTTAGGTCAAATTTAATATGACTAGATTTCATAGTAGGTGGCTTGTATGAGTTCATCTGAGAAGTTTTGAAAGGCATGGTTACTTCATAATTGGACCTACTAGTTCATTTTAATTTATATTATTGTAAGAATAATTTTCCCTAATGTTGAGCTTGCTGCACCAAGTCCATGCTGACTGGTGAAAGTATTCTCACACAGTACATCTAGCAGTAGTTATGAGCTGACTTCTTTTTTTACTAACAAATATGTTTACAAATATGTTGCAGCTCAGAGAATCATTTAAGGATCTCAAAAAGAAATTCAACAATTTGAAGTTTAACTATATGAAGAAAACTGAAAAAGCTCGCAATATGAAAGTACTTAAAATACAGATTCAGCAAGTTGATACATACGCAGAGAAGCTACAGGTAATAGAAATTCTAGGCTTGGTAAAAGTTTCACCAGTTCAATTACTTGGCCTATGCCAAACAAAACACAGGAGATTGGCACATAACAAAATTTATTGTGCACTTCCCTCTTACTTTTCTCATTATATCCTCCCTGTTGGTCATTGACTGAGACACTTTTCACTGTTCTATTCCTGTTATTCTGCCACTTACTCCAGTGAAATGATGTTAACTCAATTCCTGACTTCACTCCTTTAATGTGCCATTATTTTTTTTCTGTTTGATCTTTTATTCTTGCCTGTATTGTGTGACCTAGTCTTTCTTCTCCTTAAAGAAACCCAAAATAATCATGTCTTGCATCAAGAAACTCTTTTGTCTTTCTGATTTCATCGTGTAAGATGAACTTTTTTTTTCAGAGCCTTTGGCTGCATTCATTGCCAGGAGTTGGTCGTGTCCATTTGCACCTTAGAACCCTCTTAGAACATTCACCACAAGCTCTTCCTTCAATGGCCTATTTAGTTGCAAGTCATGCATGCCCATGTTTTATTACTACAGATATTTGTTTGTTTTTAAGCTGAAAATGTTAGCTCAATTATACCTTTAATAAATATTATTTATATCAATTTTAATTAGCTTTGCAGAAGCCCTCCAGTTTCCTTTGATTTTTGAAAGAGCAGCTTGTATCTTTTAAAACACAGGACAAGAAATATGTTTTGATGGTTTCCCCCTGCTTGTTATATTAAATTTCTAAAAATAGAAACACTTTATGTGGTATTTAACATTGCTATGTATTTAAACAGATTCTTAAAAAGAAGATGGAAAATTTAGAGAAGAAAGTCATTGACCCTTTTGCAAATGAACCTAATGCTAAAGTTCAAATTCTCTTGGGCTCAATCAGTGACTTACAAAAACAGCTGAATGATTTTAACATAGTTGTGGAAGATTACAAGCAAAACCTGGATCTCATGGAGCATCTGCAAGAGATGATGAAAGAGGTACTAGTAAACCTGATATCCCCACTGTGGCTGTAATAAAGATCCAGGACAGGGATAGATAAAAAGTCCTTTAACTGCCTCAAGGTTAATCTGTACTTTCCAAAAGTAATAAATTTGTAAAAAAGTGGTGGGGTTTTTTTGTTTGGTTTTTTTTGTTTTGTTTTGTTTTGTTTGTTTTACTGAAATGTAAAATACTCAGTTCCTTAATAGAAGAATTGTTTTAGTAGACTAAATTTTTAAATATATCTATAATGTTTTTCTCTGACTGCAGTCTTTCTTATTGGAGACTTCCATAACTTTATTTTAATGTGTCTGAGGACTGTCTCATGCATTGTCTTTTTTAAAAGGAAAAAAGTTTGAGACAGTATTGTGACAATGTTTTCCCTCTTGCTGTATTGTGTTGGTGCTCTTGCCATGGGACAAGCTTATTCTGGTCATCAGTGTTCATTTTTAGAAATAACATTGTTCTTATCTCCAAAGGGATCTAAGCGTGTGACAAATTTCCTTAATGATGAATCACAATACTGAAGTTTTTAAAGAGATGTTTTCAGTGTCTAGTGACCTGATCACTGTGTTCTTGCATATACCATTAGAAAAGTGATTTGTTAACATTTGTTGAACATTTACATTTTCAAATTCCCCACTTACTTAACTGAAATGAATTATTTCCTAAAGCTAAAATTTAAGACTGCTTTTTTTTTTAACTCAGTGTAAAATATCACCTTTTACTCAAAACTTTTTTTAGCAAATAGGCACAGTCTTAAATGCTGATTTCAACAGTGGCTAGAAATGGTGGGTTTTAACTACTTCCTGTAATGATGCAATACTGATGATTCTGAGTGGACACCAGATTGTTCTCAGTATTGTTAACCAAAGATGTTTCTATGGGTATGTTCTAAAGCCCATTCTTGTCAGTAGAAAGATTTCTGGTGACTTTAGTGGTTGCTGAGACAAAAAACCCTGTCTGCTAGTATGTTAAATTTAAAGAAGCCTACTGCCCTTACACAGCTATAACTGAGGCCATAACATGAAGTTTTTGAAATTAGTGAATTGATATACAAAGCAGAAAGAACTCAGAAATAAAACATGTCTTTGCAGGGCCATTAAATAATAACCTCACCATGCTTGTAAGATGAGCGTGGTCCTAGTGTTTAATGAAAATTTAACAGCCATTAATGCTTGAAGCACCATTAGTAATGAACAAATGTTTTTCAGGTTAAATTAAAGTCAGAATATTTAAGACATACTATATGCCACTGATTATGGAAAGTCTAAGAATAATCCACTCTACTCTACAACAACTTGAACTGTAGATAGTAATTCCTTATAATGCAGGGTTTTTTATCCCCCAGTGTCAATTTTGGTTTGAAGATGTGAGCGCAACAGTGATTAGAGTTGGCAACTACTCCGCAGAATGCAAAACAAGAGAAGCAATAGAGACTCTCTATAAGCAATTCAATAAGTTTATTGAACCTGCAGTGCCTCAACAAGAAGAAAAACTTCAGCAGATTGTGGACCTTGCTAGACGGTTATATGGTGAGGAGATCCTGGTAATGTACTGTGGGGACAAAATGCAGTAACTTGGGGTGGAAGTAAGCACACTCCTAGACTTGTTCATTTAAGAAGAAAGTCCAGTGAATTTAAAAAAATAAATGTTTCAAAGTATTGATTAGAAGAGGTAAAGGATTTCAGAGCAAATATTTACAAAAAGTAAAAATATGAAAGTACTCAGCAGTCAGGTATTTATGTAGTTTTCTGTATACAGCCTGAGTTCACCTTGAAACCAAAATGTCCTTGCAATATTCATGAGTTTGGAGTTAAGATTTCATGGCTTAAGCTCTCTCATAACAAGCAAGCCTTTGAAGCCCGAGGCAATTATAATGATATACCTCAGTGCTGAATTAATTTTTTACATTGTAACTGTGAATAACTGGTAGGATTTGATTGCCTATTTTTTATTAGCAAATAATGTAGACTGCTATTTAGATACTGTATTTGCAATTGTATCGAATTGGAACATTGTTGACCAAAAAAAAAAAAATCAAAAAAATTTTGTATTTTGCTTTTTTTTCCCTACTTGTAATTTTTATGTATTTTTAAAAGTTATTTTGTCCAGAGATAAGGTGACAATACAAATGTGCAGAGATTTCATGTAGCCTGCCAATTCAGGTAGTAAAGCTAAAAAAATTTCAATGGTTAAACCGGGCTTTTAAATTCCTCTTAATTTATTGGAAAGAATATTTAGAGAGCACTGGTAATTTCTTCTTTCTTCTCTCTCGTTTTTAATTTTTAAGCCTTTTCAATACTTTAAGCATTCCTATCTGCAGGAAAGGAGATGGCACAAGAGATTTTTGACAACAGCTGATTAGGAATACCAGGGGAAAGAAGTTGCTTGGTGTCCTTTAAGTTATTACATGGGAAAAAGCTTCTTCATCCTGCCTTTGTTTTGTATTTCTTATAACAGGGACCTAAGTGCTTCCAAGTTTGATAATGTGGCAAAGAGTTTAGGGGACACTATATGTGGTCAGCATCTTTTAAAGCAATATTACTGACCAGAGAGAAGATCTGCAGAAACTATGAGGACTCATCTCAAGTAAGCTAGTACGAGCTGGGAAAGCACATTACATAATGACAGAATTCCTCCAGCAAAACAAAACACAGAAAAATGTGTTTATTGTAGTACCTTTGTAGTACAAATTACACAGATTGGTGCATGTCTGTTTGAGGCATTCTGTTCTACGTTCAGGCTGTTTTTCCTTTGTAGGTATTGAAGAAGGAAAGAAGTATGTTGAAAAAATTGTATTAAAGTATGAAGAAATCATGAGTTCTGTTGATGGGTTGTGTAGATCTCTGAGAGAACTTAAGGAGATAAAGGTATGTTTTTATTTAAACTGGAGAATGTATTGCATCTGCATCAGTTTATCATGCTTAGTGTCTGAATCAGTGCTTTTAACTGAGGATCATCAGTGAATCATGATTCATACAATATCATCAGCATGAATTACTTCCTAATTGTTCACTTTTCTGTTACTTTAGGTAACAGAATTGTTGATTGTAATAAATCAATGAAGTACTGCTTGTTTGGGCACAAAATACTTCTTCTAAGTTTCTTTTTCTTTACTTCTTTCAGAACTGTTACTCCTTTCAAGAACCATTTAGGAGAAAATGTCAAATTTTCTTTGAGTATCTAGACACATACCTTTTTTTTCATACTTCTTCTTCCTTTGATATTGCAATATAGATAACTGCCAGAGCTACAAAATGCCAACCAACCTCGCTTGGCTCCTCTTGGAAAAGGCATCCTGAAAAACTAGTTGTGTTAAAGCCAGAGTAATTTGAGTTAGAAAGGCCTTGCTTTTATATAAATATTTAAGACAACAGCATTTTTAGTTTCATGTTCTAATGTACTGCTGTAGGTGTAATTAAATGTAATGTATTAACTGAGGAGGAATCATGGAAGACAGGTGATAGGGGTAGATAACTAAGACTCTGTCTGCTCCACCCCCCTCAATTCTCAATGTAATATCTGATAAATCTCCTGTATGCAGCAGCAGGTGACGAGTTAATTCTTCTGTGAAGGTGGAAAAATTAAGATCCTTAAATATCCTGCTTTTGTTGGTACTGAATGCTGTTTCACTTTTCTTTGATGGAATTATACTATAAAATTGACAAACACTCAAATTGTCCATTAATACACTCCAAAGCAGTAAGAGATGCCAAAAATATAAATGAATTCTGAAGGTCATTAGGTGAATGGAAAGAAGGCTTTGTGACACTGTGACCATATAGGAGCCTCAACATAAATGCCCATTCTCCTCTCCATTTCATAAACACTATTGTGTGCAGGACAGTAGTCCCAGGTTCTGTCAGAAGAGGGCTTGAACTTTTCATCTTTTCTAGAGCAACATTGCATATTCTTTTCAAGACAAGGGGAATTTCAAACTAATGTTACTACCTTATTTTGACTAATTTCCATAAAATTGTTGAATTTTTTACAATATAGTTCTGCAACTATTTAAAATGGAAAAGTTTTGGGATTTTTTTTTACATCATGTCATATTCTGAGATGTAGAAACTAATATTCTTATTGAGCATTTCTGGAATATATCAATAGTCAATGTCTGTATCTTTTAAAGTATAAATAATTGATCAAACTATCTATACAGACCGGTGCTATCTGTATGGAATGCCACAATTATAAATTGAGTTTCACTTCCTGTTATTTTTAAGGCATAACAAATGAAGGGGAAATGTATTGCATAATCTTTCCTAGTTTTACATGACTGCTGAATGTCAGAAAAAAAATTCATTTTTTAAAGTGCAAAATTAAAGACCACTTTTTCTTCCTAAAAGAAAAAGACTGAAAAGATCACATGGAATTTTTCACTTGTTTATTGCTAAAATGGAAAATTAATACTGCAGCATTTTCTTATAAGAAACTTGTTTAAGACTATGACTTTTGGCTGGGGAGCTAAAGATATGGAAGGCTCCAAACTGTAACTATAAAGCTTTTTGCTTTCTTTATCTTACGTTACTATTATGTTCTTTGAAATCTGTGGAATTCTTCCATGACAGTTTTGAAGGATTTATCATATTCCTAAAATCCATTATGGTTGTCCAGATTTCTGTTATGCTATGTTTTATGTTTAGACTACATTCTTCCCTTCCCACCTTTAAAAAAAATAATTATAGAGCCTCACAAATATTTCTTTCCTCCTTAGTACTGTTTTCCTGCAATCCTGATATTTTTCCTGAATTTGTTTATTCTCTTTTATCTTATAACAGTGTCACTTAATCCTTTATTCTCCCTTACTGAGCCCTTGTATAAATTGGTTAATATTCCTCATATTCTTAATTAGCCACTGGAATTCTTCAGTCTTACATACTGAAGAATTATAGTCTTCTGTAGTTTCCCTGCCTCAGAAAAGATCCTGCCAACTTTGAAAAATTGTCATTGCTTGTCCAAGAATGAATTAATTGGGTTTTGCTGCATCTTTTTTGCCATAAGCAATTTACACCTGTGCTGATGACAGATTCTCACTTTGGTGTTTTCGCTGTTGTAGAAGTCAGTGTGTAGCTAGCAATTCCTGCCTTCTCTTGTGTATAAACTTACTTAATTTTCTCTTCACATGGCAGAAAGTTGATTTTTCTGAAGAGTTGATTACTGTTAAAAAAGAAGAAAGAAGTGGTCAAGAAGCATGTGAGACTGTTAAAGTGGAGCAAAAGCAGCAGGTTAGTTCAGTTTTTTAATAACTAGAACTCTTTCTTAAAGGGCTCTGTGCTAGAAAGGTCCTTGTTTTCCAGTCTTAAAGCCTCCATTTGGATGGGTGTTATCAGTGTAGCCTTGGTCAATTGTTTTTCAGTTATTTCCAGTTACCCCTTTCTTTTCTATCTAATCCACATATTCTTCCCTATGAATTTTTACTTTTCAGCATTTTTACATGCCTGTATATCTCATTTCCTTTTCTAAAAGCTATTCCTTTCCTAACCTTTTACCAATTTTCTTTTGGTCCTTTTGCCACAATATTCTTAATGTAGAGGTCCTCTTTGTGACCATTCATCCTTCTTGAAAAAGAGAACTACTTGAACTCTCCTTTAAAAATAAAACTTAAGGTAATATAGGAAGTAATAGTGGAGACTGCTGATAGTATTCCCAGAGCCCTAGAGTTTTCCTATAATGCCTAGATACAAGTTAGGAAAATATTTGATTTATAAGTAATATTCTGTGAGAGAAACATAGCTCAGAATTTGGACTAAATAATGGTGGAAATGATGATTATTTGTTGAATCATTAAAGTCATAATTGGGAAAAAAAAGTAGGATTTTAAAACATTTTTCTTTCAGATGGCACCAGGTGAATTGCTTGTAAATTCAGAAAGCATTGCTGAGAAGAGAAGCAATACTCTGTCTCCTACAGGAACCAAACAAGTATGTGTTGTTCATATCAATTTACATTTAATCAGATTGATGGGCGTCATTGTGTACTCTCAAAGAGCTTCTATTCCTTAATTTGCTGTGTATCAAAAGTAAGGATTATTGTTGTATTGATAATCTTTGATTATATTTTCATTTACAGTATTACCAAAAACCTGACAAAACAAGCACATTGATTCAGTTTAAAAACAGTGTGAGTAACGGGAAACAGAGAAGAAATGATGGAACACAACTGCAGCTGTCAGTAGTTCAGTAGGACATCATGTCAAATATAATTTGCTTTCATATTGGTAGGACACTATAGAAGAAATAACAGAACTCACCATCAAACAGTTGTCTTTATCCTCATTTTAGAACACTTGAGTTCTGTTTCAGTTGCCAAGATTCTCTGCATCAGAGATAATAAATAATCCAAAGTATTGCATCTATGTTGAGGACAATTCACAAGATAAGACAAGACTGAGTATGCATTTGGAATGATAAAAATCCAAACAGACAAACATCTTTTATTCATGGATCTACAATAAAAGAATATGAAAGTTTCCAAATAATCAATGAATAAATGAAATCTTAGAAATACAAGCAAAGCAAATCCAGACCTATGTTTGATGAGATTATTACTTTAGTTTAAAGAATATTTTGAAGGCTTGGGATCCTGGACGTAAATGTAGATAATTTGCTATGTAAAAGAGTCTGATAAATTTGGATAAATTAGAAAGGTAGGATCCATTGGTAACAGATTTATAAATCTAAAAATTCCATTTTGCAAACTGGTAACATAGAAAAATACTGCAAGATATTAAATAGTGATGTTTTGTAGAAAGTCAGCTAATATCATTCCCTTCAGTTCAATACAAAATGTGGTGTAGTCTGCTGATGAGCCAAAATTAAACCTAATTAATTTTCTTACCTTCCAAGTCAGTGGGAGTTTCAGCATTAGCTTGGAGCCCAGATTGCACTCAAAATTTTGTGAGTGTTCTAAAGAGCGTCCCTCAGGAGAATTTCCTCAGCAGATGTCCATAGCTCTATTTTGCTCAGCCACAGCTTTGTCAGTCCTCATCAGAGGAGTCTCAGCTGCCAAGGAGAGAAGTTAAGAGTATGCAAAACAGCAAATATCATATGAGGACTGTGGCAGCTATGATGCCTCTACCCTTTTCATCACTCCATACTTCACTTAAAGAAGTAGCAGGTTCATCTCACTAGAGCTTCGTTCAGTGGGCCAGCAACCTCTAATTTTGTCTGTACCTCTGCAAGCTACTTTCCCAGTATTAATTTGATTCAAATATAACCCTCTTAAAAGTGTGCTAGATCTTCTCATGGTACATTGATCCTCCTGCTTTTTTGGTCCCATGCTGCCAAAGCCTATCTGGCAGCTTGCTCACTCACAGCTCACCTCTCATGCTTTTGCACAGCATTTTCTCCAGGGTGGTCTTCCATCTCTTCAGGGGTCAGAGTTCATCAGGGGATGCTTGTGGGGAAATATTTTTACAGTAAAACTTGAACTTCATCTTATAACTGAATTGAATTGTTTAATTAAATAGATGAGCTAAAATCCCAACCTTCTTCCAGTCATTTTTTCATAGATCTGGCATGAATCACATTGCTTTGAAATAACAAATGTAATAACTTGGAGAAGCATCTGTATTACAACTAACATGTCTAAAGGACCGGGGCACATACGAGGTTCAAATATTTCTGGGTTTTTAAAAAATTTTGCCCTAATTGTTAGATTGTATTTAGAGCAGTAAAGCAAAAAGAAAACAAACAAATATACCACCATGCTCTTGTACTGGATACTGCCAAAGAGATCTGTTTTGGAAAGCAATGAAATTCAGTGTATCACCCAATTTATGTGAGTGGGCAGTTTATAGGTGATAGAAACACTGCTTAGCAGATTACTTGTCTGTGTATACAACTCAGCAATGAGAGAGCAACTTAAGAAAACATTATGCACACCTTTGCTGAAAGCCTTTGCACAAATGAAATCTATCTGAATATGTGATTAAATTCATCCAAAAATCAAGAGGCAGAGAAGTAATTAACAAAGCAGATGATGTCTTTGATGCTTTGTGATTAAAATTAATGCACTTATGCCTCACCCAATTCTCTTTGAAACATGATGAGAAGGATTTCTTTTTCCTGGATCCAAGTTAATATAAAAATCATTTTTACATCGCTTTTCTTTTAATATTTGGGAGGATCTTGTAACAGCTGGCAGAAAAAACCACCACAACAAAGGAAATAAAAAATATTTGGAAAATGTTATAGAAGTATTGGCTTAATTATTTAACTCTTGAGTATTACTGACAACTCTTTCTCAAAGAAACAAGTCCAGAACTTGGCTGTCAATATATTTTAATTGCTATGTAACTGTGTCCCATTTAGATGTAAGTAGGCGACCTCCTCCTCCCCCTTCCCCTTGCAAATGCTCATATAAACAAAAGCTACAGGAAATCCACAGGTTGCCCTTTGTTTATGAAAAGGTACTTTTGTTTCATTGTTACTGTTATAATAGTTACAATAATATTTTCTAGAATCTATTTGAGCAGTTTGAAATTCCAGTAAGCTGCTGCAATATTTTCTGAAAAATTGTCTTTTGCCCCATTTCTTTCTGCCTCTCAGAATACATCAAGCGTAATTAGAAGAAATATTGTTGCTAGATTTTGCATGACAAGGGGATGTATTAAATGATAACTCTTTGTTTTTCTTTTTCTTCTTTCCTTTCTCTTCTTTCCTCTCCTAGTTCAAGGAGAGGAATATATCGGCTGATATTTCAGTTATCTGTCCAGCTGGTGAGGATCTTGTTTCACAAGATACAGAGCTGTCATCTTCAGCCAAAGAGGATAGTTTACAGACTGAATTCCTGGCAGAAGAAACACCCTCTGGAGATGAATATGAGTGTATATCACCTGATGATATCTCTTTGCCACCGCTTTCTGAGACACCAGAATCCAACCTCTTACATTCTGAAACAGAGCTAGAAGAGCAGTGCTGCTGTAGTTCTCATAGTCTGCATGTCAGTTCCTATAGCTTGCAAATGCAGAAAACCACTAGAACAGTAAAACTGATGGAAGCATCTGACTTCTTAACAGCTTCTGCTTTTGCTGATGCTACAAATAATAGAATGGAAAGCCCATCAGATCACTTTGAAAAGTTTTGTATCTCTTTAACAGATTCTGATCCAAAAGTCAGAGCAATATCTCCTTTGACTTGTAGCTCACAAGGAATATCTGAAACTAGCACTGCTTCCTGCCCTATAAAAGCCAAACCAGTACACAGCATGATGAGTGAAACGTGCAAAACACATTTACAACACCCTGAACTTCATAAAAGCATGGCAGAAACACAGGAAAACTTGCATGCCTTGAATAACTGCACTAAACTCCAGGACAGGCTGCATGCTTTGCCTGATGCATTCTCAGGTTTCGTGTTTCAATCAGACGCTACCAGAAGTTGTCAGAGGCAGATGGTTACCCGAGAAGAGATTAAAAGTTCTTCAGAAAAGAACAGCATGGCCAGCCTAACTGGACAGGCGCCTAACTTCTCCCAGCTTCTGTCTAACAAAACCGTCATGGAAGGTTCTCCAGTAGCTTTGGAAGTAGAAGTATCGGGATTCCCAGAGCCAACACTGACATGGTGGGTAGCTTGCAATGAGAAGTAGTGAATACACCTAGTAGCGAGCACCACAAACCTCTTATAACCAAATCAACCAATCTGTAGGCTAGAATAAATGGCTTGTATCCTTTCTACTCCACATTTCTGCATGATTTCCACCTTTAGAATTGTTTTCAACAATTAACCAACTTGAAATAATGTCTCCATACCAAATTTTAGGAAGGAGAGCATCAAACTACTGCAAGCATATACAATATTTTTAAGAAAAAACATCATATAGTTTTCATATTCTGTAACATGGCATTCAATGCCTTCTTAAATTCATTGCATGCTTCAGATTAACCATAAATTCACCAGCATTTTCCCAGGCTCTGGGCACTACCTATGGACAGTCACATAGATGTGCATGCACACTGAAATATTTATATAGTCACTACATAGATGGGGACACATTTACACATGTGGGAAAGTCAGGTATTAAAACTAAGGTTACAGGTTAAAAAAACTCACCTAAATATCTACACTAAGAGATTCAGATTTATATCATATATTGGTGTGCATGGTCTACCTCTTTTTTAATTGCTACGTGTCTATTTAGATTACTTTATATGGGATTTGTGAGAAATACAGATGTAATATAAACATCCGAACTCTAAAATTCCCTGCCAAAGGGAATAGGGGCTGAAAAGGGGTAGGATTTCAAGGTTTTTTTCACAGTTCCATATGTTGTGGCATGTATTCTTCCAATTTTGCCTCATTTGTCTTTTCTCCATTTATTCCATTAGTGTCTCAAAATGGAGGCCTTTCTTTTAATGTATTAAAATTAAATATGCCTCTTACTGGAAAAAAATGATGTTAATATTATGATTACACATTTATAAAGAATTAAACTGTAAGTTTTGGTTAAATTGAAATTTTTTCAGTGCTGCTGAGAAAAATACTGGACACTGCAACCTTGGTGCTATACTCCGTTGATATCAATAAAATTACCTTGTTTTAAATACCAATATTGTACAGACTGAGAACTATTGTTGGTTAAAAAGATATCCATTTTATTGTAAGAATGCATTAATTTAATTCAAATATATATATACTATTGATAGATTGCCTTTCAAAAATATAGCATTTGACTGGAATAATTTTGCAAATTAGAAATTCATGAAAACAGAAAAAAAACTGGTTTTTAATTAAAAATTCACCAATAACATGTATTTTGTACTGGTGTAGAAATTTCTTTGGATATACACATGGAAAAATATTTTCATGTGTGTGTTAGGTCAAATGTAGCCTGTGCTGAAACATCGGGGGCAAGAATAAGACACCAGTTTGCTGAAGTAACTCCTGATGCATTGTACTATTCTGTTTGACGATGTGAGCTAAGTAAATATTAAGTGTGCTGGGATTGAGGAAGGTTCTTGGCTGTCTTTTATACTGAAGATACAAGTTTAGAAAGTTTATTTGTTGATCCTTTAGAACCTATTACTGAGCTGCATGTGGACTGACTCAAGACCTTATTAGCCAAAATGTCTCAATGCAAAACCAAGGGCCCAGGCCCTCATGTCACCTCTAATACTGCAGTGAGATAACTATAACTTGTGTGTCGAAAACCATTTTCAGAACGACATTTTTTACTGTTAGGAATATATTATCTGGTAATTTGCATTGTTTAACTGTTCATGCATATTGAAAGACTAAGTTTAAAACTGAGACATGAGAGCACAGCAGTTCTCTATCTCTTGCTGTTACTGTAACATTACAGAGATTGCGTTTGCAAAGTTCTGTATGGCATGCAGTGATAAAACTCTGACTTGAAAACTGACTCTCTGCTTTAGGTACAAGAAGGGCCAGAAAGTGACCGCAGATGAGCACTTAAAGCTTTTACAAAAGGAGACAAAGCATACTTTGTTCATTCAGAAGGTGTGTGATAAAGATGCTGGCCTCTATGTTGTTCGGGCTAATAATTTGAACGGCACTATCTCCTCAAGTGCCATTCTTCATGTGCAAGGTAACAGGCCACTTATTGCAAGAATAGACTGGATAATGCTGTGTGTCATCTATATTAGTGTCTCAATAATGTACTGGCTATTCACAAAATAAGTACAATATTTACTGCACCGGACTTAATTAACACATTGTTGAATTTATTTTCTTACACTGCATTTTCATAATATGTACCAAACCACTTTTTATGGCAAAATGGATATATTGCTTGTTTCTTTATTGCCACTATGATGTGTTTATTCTACTTTCTCATAGTGATGTTGAGATAAAAACTTAGAAAGATTTTTTTTAGATTCTGAGGCTGAGTTTTGCTTTCCAAAAATGAAGGAATTCCAAAGCACTGGAAACAGTTTTAATGGTTATAGGTTTTAAATGTCAATATAGAGCCAGGTAGAGTGCTCAGATCACTGTATATTTTGGGATATCTCTTTTCTTCGGATGGGGTGTGGAATGTGTTGGAATATTTTTAAAACAATTTTTTCCAGCCACGTGCTTGCTTTTCTGCTTACAAAAAAAATATTTTTAGGACAAAGCTTCTTAGTAAAGGTATCATACAATTTATAATTGAACTAACATAGATCAGGTTTACATCTGTCTCAGCCCAGCATATAGTATCCACAAAGGAAAGCTGCAGTAGTTCCAACAGAGTTCTGATTGTACTACAGAGCTGACCCAGAACCATCAGGATTTGTGTGCCATCTAGCACACAATAGAACAAAGGTTTACAAACTGAAACATTCCAACACTCCACTCTGCTTAAATAGATGTCTGTGATACTTTCTCTGCCTTACAAAGATACAAATATTTCTAATAATCTTCTAAATTGTTAATATAAGACAAGAAAGTTAATTTATGAAGTGAGCATTTGCACATGTTTAAATTTTTAACATGCTGATTTCGAGCAGAATCAACCAAACTGGGGAAATATCCAAAAGTATATTCAATTTTTTTAAAAAAGAGAAGTCAATCAAACAGAATTACCCTCTAACTTCAAAGCAGTAAAAACAATATTTTGTTCACCTAGAGTTTGTATTTCCTTCTTGACAAGGACAATCACAAATATATATTTTTATTAAAGTTCTAATTTGTTTAACTACTACATAACAATGATGTAACTGTGCCAGTGGAAGACTCAATTTCTAAATCCTCAAACATAACTTCATTCTTTAGCCTCGGTATTTGTTGTATTTATACAGTAAAAAGAGTTGACAAACAGCTACATGATTTTTCCTGCATCTTTTGATTACCAGCTTTCATGTTACAGTTGCATTGCTGTGGAAAATTTTTACAGAGGAAATACTTACCTTCTCTTGCATAATTTGATGGAATGAAGTAAACTGTGTAGCATGCTGTGAAAAGAATATATATTGTAATTGCCGAGGGTCAGATATTTTGGCCCAGTGACTGCAACTTTTGGCCCAGTGACTGCAAAAATTCCTGTAATTTTGAAAGTTCTCATAACCTCACAGCAATGAGAGGGAGCAGGAGAAGGAAGTGCTGAACAGATGGGGGAACACAGTAAGTTCTAACTAACTTGGTATTACCCTTAATGAACTACTTTCTAAGTTCAGTCAGTTCCTAGAAATGTAGATTCATGAGCATTTTCTCAGGTATTAATTTCACCTGTTTTCCTGCGGTGTATTTTCCATTTCACAATAAAGGTAATCTAGATCTTAATAAATCATTGTAGAAGTATATAATACCTTGTTCGTTTGTTTGTTTGTTAAAACTTTCCTCTGAGAACTCAAACATTTCTGTGAATTTTAGGTAAACAAAAGTTGATTTTGTGAGTGTGGTATTGCATCTACTTTCAATCAGGAATAGCTTTAAATGCACTGCTTTTAATGGGTGTGTGGATATCAACCACAATTTTAATTGCTGCAAGAAACAAGGTTTTTAAAAGAGTGATTAGAGATACTGGATTCACAGTAGGGTTCTGAAAATCTCATGATTTTAATGTTTTGCTTTGTAAACAACGACATAATCAACAGTAGTTACTGCTGGGCTGGCAGCCTGGATTTAAATACCCTTTATTTAAGGACTCAAATGAGTCCTTAAAAAAATAGCTGGAAAATTCCAACTGTGTTCTGTTTAGATAATAAAAAAAAAAAAAAAACAAAACAAACAAACAAAAAAAAAACAAAACAAACAAAAAAAAACACAAAAAAAAAAAAAAAACAACAACAACAAAAAAACAGAGTGACAGTCATGTAGTCTCATCATGCACTAGTATATATTTCAAGGAAAAAAAACATGCATTCTGTTGCAGCAATCACCTTAACATAATGCTTCCCACTCTCATGGGATTTTTTAATTGTTTATACTATGCATGCTTTACTTCCTCCTTCTTTTAACCATACTGTAGAGAAGGGAATACATCTGAGTGTTTTTTATAGTTCTTCTTCTTTTTTGTTTACAATGCTGATTTCCCCTCATTGCAGTCATAGTTTGAAGTTTAGTTACTTCAGGATCCCAAAATGTTTACATCTTCCCAATGGCTGCCTTATAGAGAAGATTTAAGCCTCAGTCCCACCATTCTTACAAGAAAGACATTACGCATATAACTACCTACACTCCCTTCCTCCTTCCCCATATGCAGACACCCTTTAAGAAAATGGTGAAATGTATTGCCTGACTACAAGATCTGGAGTTGTGTGAAGGGGTGTTTACACAAGGCACCTAAATTTGGAGAGGGAAAGGAATTAATTATTTTAATTTTTCAAGAGAAGCAGCCTGTCTGAGGTCGCAGGTTTGAGTCAGTAGGCAGAGGGAGGATGAGTCATTACCCAGATTGGATCAGATGTGGCTGGAGCTGCAATGGAGAAGGTGAGTTCCTCTCAAAGGTAAGGTATGTTTACTTCTTCACCTTTCTCTGGAGATTTTTCCAGAGTAAAAGAGTAATTTTTGTGTGTGTATTATTGTCTGTGGTCCAGAGGAACTGTGTCTTGAAAAATTACTGCTAAGATTTTAAAGAGGTTACGCATGGTATTCAAGGGGATTGGAGCTCTGGATTATGGATATTTCAGATCAACTGGGTCATGAGACCTGCTTAATATTCCTAATAAAGGAATCCTTCTGTTTGTGTTAGGAGCTTCACTGAGACAAAATCTCAAAACAATAAAGTGCAGTGTTGATTTAGAGTAATGCTGAGCAAATCCAAAGTCTCTAAGCAGCATGGTGGGAACTTGCCTAGCCTAAATTCATAGAGAAGACAGGGGAAGTTCATAAAATTGCTAATATCACATTTCAAGACACCAGAGACTGGAAATTACATGCCAGGAGTAAATAGGTTAAGAATAACTGTGAAGCAATTTAATTTAAAACCTGGCTGTTAGAACCAATTTGACTTGACCTGCACATGGGTGTGTGAGAGAGACTTTAGGCAGGGGTGAAGGCTGTGTAATAGACAGATGAAGGTGAACTATTCTCCTGCAGTTTTTGCATTGCTCCAAGTTGATGATTTTTCTGTGCTTATTCATCAGTTTGCAGCATAACCCTACCAGTTCCCTCAGATAACTCATGGAATACTTGATAGTTGACAAAATTATTTTCTGAAGCTGTGAGAGCAGTATTTCAGTACCACTGGCTACCTGATTATTTTTTCCCCACAATGGAGGAACAGATCTGTTCTTTCTAACCTTTGTGGATGTAGACATCATGCCATGTCCAGCCAATAAATAATTTGCAATTAACAAGTTGTCTTCTGAGTTTTTGTTATGATATCTTGGGAAAACCATTGGTGAAATATAACCATCCATTCTATTTTGAAGGTTGCTGTCAGATGATAAAATATTCTGTTACAGCATACTTTGTTGAGGTCAAGCCTGTGCCTGAGAGAGTTGTAGGAACTGTCACTTCATGGTTGTATTTGCACATACTTTTCCCTTTGCTCTCTAGAAGCTGAACATTTCAGTTTTTATGTTCTGCTGCCTTACTGATATAAATTCAGGATGTGGTCTCATCATTATCACTGTCACCATTCCACTCAGATTTTTTATTTTTTTTTTTTTTTTATAATTGTTTGTTTGTTTGAATGGTAAAAATTGTTCTTGTATGAGATGTAACAAGGTAATCCAAACTGCACAAGTAATGGAATCCAGCCAAAATTATCCCAAGGAGTGGCTGAAGCCTACTTTGTTTTCCATTAGAATACAAGCTAATCGTGTTCTGTTTGTGACCTATTGCTAGCTGCCTCAAAGAGTAGGCAGGGGTGTAAACTTTGTTTTCTTGCTTGAAGTGAAGCTGGAGATCTCAAATTTCTGGGCTTCAGGTGCATGCAATGCAATGGGGATGGCCGCTTGCACAGCTAACCTTCAACATCTAAGAATTGAGTGGTTTGAGCTGCTCTGGCTGGCTAATACAGAGGCCACACAAGGTTAGTACAAATGTGGAAGAGTAAAACTTACATTCTTCTGCTTTGCATTGGCACCTCAGTCCTACAGTACACAGCAAGAGTAGAAATGCAGCTAAGCTTGAAAGTTTTTTGCAACTAAGAGCTCACCTAAGAAGTGAATTTATTAATACAGTGGTAAAAATATCTGCCTTGTGATGCCAGCAGGCCCACACTTGGAAAAAAATAGCCTTTGGCTCATTATATTTGGGTTTAGAAGTTGATGGGAACCTGAGAGAGAAGCTGATTTTTGTTTCATAATAGCATAAAGAAAAAGTTTTTGTCCCTAAACAGTGGAGTAATGATGGCACGGCAGTTCCAAACTCTGTCATTTAACACACATTTCAGTAACTTTCTATTTCTGAGAAGGCCAGTGATAACTTTTGTTAAATATTTTGGAAACGTGGTATAATTTATATTAAAGAGGAAGAAGGACACATTCTTCATGTGATAGAGATGCAAAAAGTTCATTTTTATTGTAGGATGCCTTTGTGTGTTCTTCTTGTGTTAACATCTTCTGCCTTATAGTCCCTGTGTCAAGAATACTTAGTCTGCATTCTGAGCTTGTCTTCTCTTTCTACTGTAAGCTTACAGATGGAATATAAGTAGAACCTCAGGTGGTAGTACAGTGATTCAATAAATGAGGCTTTACAGCTCGTTAAGTTACAAGTCACAGAAAGCAATGCTTTTATTCAGTAAAAGTTGATGCTGATGATCAAAATTTCTTCAATTTTGATGGGTTAATCTGTCCTTGTAGTAGTTTAGGTGTCATCTGTCCTTCCACACTTGGTGCGAGGCTAGCACAAAATCAATCTCATGTGCTTTGGGTATTGCAATAGAAAAGCAATTGCTTGCCCATCCTTCATCAGAACCAAATTTGTACTGGACAATGTGGTAGTACATGGTTTCAGTATTAATGATGGCCAAAATAATGATGTGGTCAAAGTTGTAGAGAGGCCTCTTTCTGCCCTTCATATTTGTTGCAAATATCAAAATTTCAAATGTTTTCAATAACTTATTTTTTTAAAAATTAAAATAATGAGGGTGGGAGGGAAGACAGTGAAGAAAGTGTGATGTAGAACAATGCACTAAATGATAAAATTTGCTCTCATGACTTTGTCACTTTAAATTTGTGTGGAATAATTAATTTTCTGCCTTCACTGAAACAATAATTCACACAGACTTGCCTAATACCTTACAAAACAATATGATTCTTTAGCACTTGCATGGAATTAATATCACTATGCTGATGCATGAAATTCTTGGGTGCTTAATGTCTATGTTTTTTAACAAATGTTATATTAGACAGATAAATTATATATGCCAACTAACTGTCTTGCAAACAGGTTATCCTGAGTTCCAGGTATCAGCAAAGGCTTTCTTTGTCTTTCATTGTGATGAACTTTATGAGAACAAATTTTTTCCTTCAGTTGCTTTAGTTGTGTCTTTTAAAATACAGTGCATATTGATTTGATTTTTATTTTTTAGTACAAGGAAAACAGCCAAACTTCATACAAAAGTTTGGACCTATAACTCTGCAAGAAGGAGAAGATTTAATCCTGCATTGCACCATACATGGAAAGCCCAAACCACATGTCTGCTGGACAAAGGATGACATCCAAGTGGTATCTGGAGATATCAGCGTATGTTCTAATGTTCTTGACATTTTTCTTGGGAGAAAGGTAATTTATATTGCTTTATGCTACTAATTATCCCCTATGTGCATTCTCTTGTCTTACAGATTGAGAAATTAGGAGATACCTATTACCTTTTAAAAAGAAATGTAGTCCTTGCTGATACTGGGAAATATATCTGTGTTGCCAGCAATGAGATTGGAAAGGCACACTGTTCTGCTTTCGTGACAGTGATAGGTGATTGGTCCTGCCAGCTGCATGCTTTTTGGCACCCTCTTGCCTTACTACATGAGCAACTTATTTCCACTAATGTACATGTTTTGTTTCAGAGAAAAATAAAACCCCCAAAATGTCCAGTGTGACTCAGGCTAGACCAGAATGGGAAGATGAATACTTTTCAGGAGAAGTGAATGTCATCACAGCGGAGCTAGTACAAGCCCAGGACACACCATGTGAGAGAGATGAAAGGCCAGTGGCTGAATGTACTTCAGTAAGGTAACTTGCATCTTACTCCATGCCAGAACTTGTACTAGTGCAACAACTGTAAGGACCTTAATTTACAAAGCACATATCAAACACTCTTCCTAATCTATGAATTTTAGGGCAATGGACATTATGTGCATAATATGTACTCCCTTTTTCACTTAATACTTCATCCAACAAAAGATATGTAATTTGTAGGTAGGTCAAAGAACTTGTAATACATTCGACAACTGAGCCTGTGCAAGGTATTTACATTTAGTGGTTTATTTTTTTTTTTTTTTATATATAAGATTGAAGACCTTAAAACGCAAAGTAATCCAGAAGTTCAAATTGCTGGAGCTATGTGAAGTTTAATGAACAGAATATATAAGAGAGGTTTTCTGCGAGGCAAGTCTTATTCTGAAGAATAAGCAGCAATCCTAATAAGACAGGAACTGTCATTGTTCATTAATCGATTAAAGATAACAATAGTTCCCACTGTGCAATTTCAGATTAAATAAATGAGATACATGACCTCACTAATCCCTGTGACTTTTAGCACAGGATGAAATCTTGCCTCATGAATTTAGGCTCTGATAAAAAGAGCATTTTTTTCCTTAAATTTCTATCTGGATGTAGCATGACATAAACATAAAGTAAACATAAAGGAAAATTTCTGCATGTGTTGATTCAAAAGCTTTGTCCTTTTCCTTGTGAGCTGCCTGCACACTTTGCCTCATGGCCAGCTGATGAAGCATTGATTCCCCATATTTTGTTCAGATTTTTTTTTCATGTTACTGTGATCTGGCAGGTATTCATAAGTAAAAAAATGACATGCGAGATTATCTTATTTTTTTCTTAAGTCACATAGATAATTCAGTACGATTAAAACCTGTAGACCATACGGAAAGGTTAGATTTACCCTAATTTTTTCTCTCATCTTTTGTTGTTTACAGCTAAAGTGTCTTCTGGTCAGTAAGATGAGATTTAGAATATTTTATGTACTCTCTGTAATTGCTGTTTATTTGATCTCTAATCTTTTATTTTCACAAGACCACGAATAACTGTCTATACGACCATTAAAAATATGTGAAATATTAACTGACCTTTCTTAAACAGGTTTAAAGAGAAACTCTGGTTTCAAGGAGTGCATCTTGAACTTGAGAGGCCATAAGAGATTAACTTCAGTTTGAGACATGGTCCCATTCTTCTTCCTGATGCAGTGGAACAGAAGATGGACTGAACTGGAAGATGCCTGATTTCTGAGCATGTTTGTGTTGTTTGCTGTGTCCATTGGTAGATATTGGCCAGGGGTGAGGAGCAGATGAATTTTGGGTGCTATCCAATATATATCTAGATTCAAATTTGTATTTTGTTTCTTTACAAATAAATCATTATTAAAATTCACCTGTGCATAGCATTTATTAGACAGTGATTTATAATTTCTTTTGGGTTTGCTTTGGATTGTTGGACTAATCTAAGAGAAGTTGATGATGGAGAAAAGAAACATTCTCCTTAAATTGCAGATCTCCTTGGTGACTTACCAGTACTCACTATTGTATTCTGCAAATTCCATCAGTGGTATTAATTCCATCAATAGGTCTGCCCACTAGCTATAGAATAGGAGAATTAGGATTTTAAAAAAATTATCTTATGCAGGGGTTCGATGCTGCTTCCAGCTGGCTTTTGCACCAAACTCACATTCAGGGGTACAGCTTGGTACCTTTCCAATCCTGTGGGTCTGGCCTCAAGCAGAAGCTTGGCAAACTGTGGAAGAAGAAAGGAGGATGTCCCAAATGGGTTTCAACTGGGTTTTTATTTCACCCAGAAGGCCCACGCGTAAAAAGTGAGGTTTTTCCTCTGGGTTTCAGTTTAAGTACAGTGGGTGTCGACAGAGCAAGGGACAATCTAGAACCAATCCCAGTGAGGGGGGGGAGTGACCCAGGACAAAAGGACACTTAGCAATACAATTCTATACATAAAAAATGGATGGAAGAAACACGACTCTGCTGAATCACACGGCATTCCCACTACAATCTTCAGGGTGAGGATGCAGAGTGATTGACAGGATTCAGAACTCGGGAAAGACCAAAGGGTTTTTAACATGGGGATGCAGGGAGGAACCATTACAAAACAAGGAACAAAAGCATACAGAACTTTGGTAAAGCCAAAATGCATGACAACAATCTTATAACTACAGAATTCTTCAGTTTATTAAATAGAGTGTTAATTGTCATGTTTCTGACAACTTTGAGACATTTTTCAGAGGCCAGCCACCAAAAGGAGTGGTTACTTCCATTAGCGAACCTTGTCCAATGCTTGTTTAGTATCAGGAATGTCTTCAGGGAAGAGAAAGTCTCTCTCTAAGTCAGCATAATGGACAAGTCTTCCACTGCAATGCTTCTGCTTTCAGGACTAGATTAGTGTGACAATACAATCTATTTCCATTTGGTGCCTGCCATTGCAGTTCAAAGGAGTGGACTGTGAAGTAATACTTGTGCTAGCTTCAAAGCACATTTTTTGTTTAGCCAAAGACTCTTCAATAGTAGAATTCTTTAAGAACCACAATGTCTATTCAGCGTATTAAAAAAACTCTGAATTGGAATTTAATCTTTTGGATTCTAGGCCAGTCATTAGCATGATGAATCTTTTTCTCTATCTCTTGAATTCAGAGTTTAGGTGTGTTTTTCAATTTATTGCAAGGTTTCTTGTAGAGAAAGACAAGGACTTTTGTAGTGTCATCCATTTGCAGCATGAAAAAGGGTAGTTCAGGAAAAGCTCCATTTTGGATGGTTGTTGGGTTGCCACAGCAGTAAACAAAACAGTCGCCCTTGCAATATAACAGTTCTTGAACTTGATCCCTCTCATTCGGATTTTCAAAGTCCTGCCTTCGAAAATTTTGTGAAATGATTCACACTTCTCAGACTTCTGCTTCAGTGCATTCTCAATGGCTTGGCCAACACCACAAGTACTCACAGATTTGATGTGTGCTGTACAATTCCAACATTCTGTTATTCTGTATATGCACATTGATTAGACCTATTCTGGTTTTGCATACCACTGCAGTGTACTCACACTTCTCACAGGCAGCAGATAGGGATTTAAGCAGTGCAGCATTTTTGTGCTTCATCCAAGTAGATGTCATCTGTGCAAAATTGGCACTGAAATAACATATTTAGGAATTGCTTAAATTTTAGTATTTAAAACATCAGACATTTTTCTCCATCAAGATTCAGGTTTGATAGCAGAAACTTAAATTTATCTCCAAGTTAAAGTACAGGCATAGGGAGGAAATGAGCTGGAAAAAAAATATCATGTACATGTCTTCACCTGATCACATAAATCACTTGCTTGACGTTATGGAAAAGTCAGTGGCCTCCTGCCCGTGGAGGAGTCACAAGGCTATGTATATGTGCACATAAATATAGTAGCTGCAGACTGAGGTACTTGCTCTGCATATTTACCCTGTATCTCTCACGGATTTTTCTAAAACAGAATGAAGTGTCAAACATCTTATGGATCCTATGCAACTATCTTTCCCAGCTAAGCCCCTCATTTGCATGCATTATTTAGATTTAAGGATATCACAGAAAATATTGCGCTTCTAACTGTACTCACATTCAGAGGACTGAAAAAGTACATAAAAGATGTGAATCCTCTCCTTCCCCCCAAATTATGAATCCCCAAAAATTAATGTTCTTTTCTCAACTGGAACTTTTTAATATGGCAAAGATGATTTCCTATTTAGAAATTCATTCTGTAAAAATGAAAGTGTAGAATTCAGTGGTTGCTGATCTTGGATGCTCATGAAATTTAAAATATTGGGTTCTTTTTGCTATTCCTTGATTGTTAGACTATGAGAAAAATTTTAATATTTGAGAGTTTTTTCCTCTTGATTCACAAAATATGAATCAGGAAAAAAGTGTCAATGTTTATTTAAATAATTCATGGGGCAAAACAGAAATCTGTGTATCTGTTCTTCCATACAGTTTTCTTACAAAATAGTAGAAAGTGGTGTTTATAAATAATAAAAATCTATCAGCCTTCTTTTGCCAAAGAGTAACACAGGTATTGTTCCAAGTGTTCCTAGAGAATGGATCCATTATGAAAAATGGTGTGTTTGTTTATTTTCATTTTACAAATCATGGATCCATAGATTTATTAAAAGGTTTCCAAAATTGATGAAAAGTATGTATCTATTAAAGGCTAAGGACTGTCTCAATGTTAGATAAAACTTGTCCCCAGTACAATGATGGTAATTACTGTTTTGTGAAAGGAAATGGAACACTTAATAAGTATATTCTTTACTTAGGGGGCAGGTTTTGTTAGTAGGGCTGCTCTCTAAAGTGAAATGCTGAGAAGGTAAATGTTTTTTCTTTCTTCCTTGTTCCATGTACATAAATATGTGAGGATGATACACAAAGAAATAATATACAAGGAAAACTTGTCAAAAGTGACATCTGTAAATCTCCTTCGTTATTTCAAAGGAGATAAGTGACTCCTACCAACATGGAGTCAGTGAATAGGAACACTGATAATATGCAGTTTCCAGTAAGTTGTTCCCATATGAAACAGATAAAGTAATTTCAAAACTCGTTTAACGCCTTAGTTTTGTTTTCTACTTTGGAAGCAAGTGACAGTGCCTTCTTCAGTAACAATTTTTTGCAAGCAGGTTTTAGTTTGCACAGAAAAAGATTGATGTATCTTGCATATTTAATATATTCAATTACAGTGGCTCAGATAAGAATCATAAGCACGTGAAAAGGCAGCAGCCTTTCAAAAGCCAGCTATAGCAGACAAACGTGAATATTCTTGTGCATATAATTCAATTTATAGCCTGTATTTAAGGTTCTAAAAATTTTGTTACAAAGTACTGTTTGTAGTATTAGCAGGGAAAGAGGAGTTGACAAGGGTGGTGGAAATGTGATTTGATTTTAAGTCAGGATTTAGTGGTTTAACGGTTTAGAAATTTTAGTTATTTCTAAGTTTAAAGAAAGTGGGTGGGAGAAGGGAAAGTTTTGGGTTTTTTTTCCTGAAGTATACTTGGAAAACTGGAAATTCTACAAGAATACAATATATAAATATATTTTGGGTTCTGTTTTGTTGATTCTATAGGGATCTAGGACAGCAAACACCATGCCTTTAATGTACTACATGTACTAAACATTGGCAATATAGAGTTTATACCTTAAGCAGAATGAAGCAGATGTTGAAATTTTCATAACTATCCCCAATTTAAATGTCTTCCTGACAAAAAAAGCCTTTTTCATTATCTGGATCTGATTTTTGCTTGATGTTGGAGCAAAGAAATAATGTCATTTTTACCATCAGTGTCTTAGCTATACAATAAGACTAAAGTAATTCTTCTGATTTCTCTTGTGAGTACACTATGTGACACTAAACATGTAGAAATCATGTGATATCAATGTGACAGAACGTACGCAGGATAAATAATTCATATTTCCTTGAGGACATGAGATAAATATTCCACTTTTCTGAAATTTAATTTCTGTATTTAAAGTAAAAAATTGAGAAGGTACAAACTTTCATTAAAATGAAAACAGATGGTTAAAACCATATGTAAAAGTTAAAGAAAAGAAGGAACTTATTTCTTAAAATACAATATATTTGTATTTGAATGCAGGAAAGTTTTTCCCTTTTACCTGTTATTGTTATCAGTCATTGTTGACTTGATGGAAATAGAAACATATGAACTTTCAACCATCTCAAAACTTCAAAAGTGATAGGTTTTATATTTTTGTAATTTTAAAATTTTTGTATGTTCATAAAATTTTTAATTTTTTTATTTAATCATCATCATTAAGCTGGCTGCATTTTTTAAGTCTGCAAATACTATCTTGTGTTTTTCTTCAAGTTTGATTTTTCACTATTTAAGTGTTTAACTACAGAGAAAAACAACTGCCTGCTAATTTAGCAGGCCTCTGTTGAGAAATAGAAATTTTATACTCTTTACACAAGTTCCTTTGGACATTTTATGTCTTTCAACATAAACTAGCTTGAGCTCCCCCTCATTGCATAGCATTGCATTTGCCGTCAATACTAAGTCTGGTACAGAGTGATTAGGCTCTCTGAAGTCTATTTGCATCAAGAAATTAAAAATGAGCCATAGCACTCTGACTTTCAGCCGCTGTGAGGGTTCAGGAAGTCCCAGTGCAGAGACAGTTCCTCCAGTTTGTGTTGCTGTTGATACTGCTGCATGCCAAGAGTAGCCATGGTGTTGCCACCTTATGGGATGGATGAGTTAAAGGGCAGATCAAATTTCTGAAGTTATTTTATGAGATTTCAGCAATATGTCATTTCTTATTTCTTTCAGATCTGCAAGACATAACATTAAGACTCCCTTGCAGGAATCATAGCATTCTCTCTCTCCCCTTGGCATTTTCTGCCTCTCTTGCTGGAGGTTTCCTTCAGTTTGTTTTCAAACACAAGTGCAGCTGATAGTACAAAACTCCAATCTGTGTTTACTTATCTAGGTGTTCTCAGGGAGGTCCTTTACAATGTGGAAATTGGTAACTGCAAACTGAAGTCCTCGTTTTACCAAACCAGCTAAGCACATGCTTGATTTTAAGCAAGCTTTTTGAAGTAGTCTTATGTGCCAGTTATGTGCATAAAGAATTTGCTAGATAGGCAGGAATAGAAACAGTAGATGAGGTGGTGTGGTAAAACACCTCCCATTTCAGCCATAAACAAGAGAAGTCTTCTAACTCTGATGTCTGTTTCAGAAGCAACCACTCAAAAGGCACAATTAGCTGCATAGTGACAAAGCTGTGATAGTGAAAGTTCACAAACCAATACGCTATTTCATGGTCTGAGGTCTGCACAAGGACTACACAGGTCTAGATAAAAACTGTTAGAATTAAAATCTTCTTTCTTAAAAATGACAGTAATTGTCTGTGTCAATTTACTTTCAAAAAATTTGTTTTTCTGCACATTGTATGCTACTGTTTGTTATGCTTAACTGCTTAGAACATCCAACAGAAAAATTATGAGGGAAACAAAAACAACCCTAGAGCACCAAATCTATATATTACCAAACACAATTTCAGAATTAAAAGTTACAGAAAAAATAGTTTAAACAGTGTATTCTAATACTATGCAGCCACTTGTCTCAGCTCAGCTTACTTACTTAGTCTGGTGATTGACATATGCATTTGGTGTGGCTTCTTGGATGTTTTATAATGAAAGAAAGTAAAACTGAGTATCACTGATATGATGACTTCTGACTTGCCTATATGCCCTGCTAAAATGCTTTTTATTGCCTTCTTTGTCTTATGAGTACGAATTAGGATATTTTCAATGTAAACTGCACTTGGTAAACTAAATGGAATTACAAATCAAAAGTTTTGGAACGGCTGAATCCCTCAGTGAATCCCTTTTGTGCCTCCAAAATTAGCAGTGTCAGTCAAAACCAACAGGTGGTGTATAGTTACAGGGAGTGAATCCTCCCTCAGAAGATACTTTTTTTCAGGAAACCAATCAGAACTGGCATTGACATGATGAGGTAGAGCTGTCAGCAGAGCTGGGGTATATAAAGCGAAACAACTATGTTAGCACTTCTGAGCAGTCGTGCATTCCCCGCCTCGCCTCGGGTGTAGGGATTGCAAAAAACAAAACTACACTGTCAAGACTGTGTAGTTTTGTTTTTATGATTAGAGGCTCTTCAATTCTCATGCTGGGATTGTCTAAAAAATCTTACTCTGGATAAGGACGTCGTTCAAGAAGATTTCGTTGGGCTTAGCCCACTCTTGCAGGCACTTTGAGAGATCAGGTTAGTAGCATGTTTCTGCTGGTGTAATACATGTTTTATCAGTCATTAATAATTCTGATGCAATCTATTATTTATAAATTTTCTCACAGGGCGTTATAGATTTTAGGGTATAGACATGAAACACTTAAATTCTCTGTCAAGGTTATATCTTTAATTTTGGGAGTAAGCTTTGATAACTCTCAGTGAAAAGGTTTTCTCCAGTGTATTTTATTGCTAAAGACTACATAAATTAAGATTTTAAAAGTGCATGGAAACATGTGCTTAACTTAAAAACTCCTTTCTGTTGGGAGTGTTCAAGGTTATGCTGCTGAGAGATAAACTGAGAAGCTCCAAGAATAGCTCTGATAAAATGCACATGGTATCAGCTAAGCACTGATGACTTTTTAAGGGAAACAACTGCTAAGGTATCAGTTACACGGGAGCTCTGGAACACTTGTCTGCTGTCATTCATGGCTGCAAAGGTTATTTCTGGAACATGACATTTTAGATGCATACTTTCAATTCTAGTTATACAAGAAGCCTTATAAGATCAGATCTTCATCACCAGAATTTGCTTGGACAATGAAATATAGAAACTTTGTGGGAACTCCATGGAAATTCTTAAATTGTTTCTGATCTCTTCTGGAAATGACATATATATATATATATATATGAGCTTTCATTATGTTTAATTGTCTTGTAAAATTATTTCCATTTATTTTAGCGGAGCTTCAAAACACAGTCAAAACACTGAACCTGAAAATCCCAATACAATATCCAGTTCTGCCCTTATGCTCTTATTGTATGTATACATTTAGGCCCTGATTTCTATGAAGGAACCCATGTAATGAAGAATTTTCACCCCTGTGAGAGGTAGAATAAATTTGACTCATAATCAGAGAAATTGCACTTTCTCATTTTTAATTAAAGTTTGGGACTGTCACAAAATCAGGCACAAAAGCCAAAGTAAATGGAAATAAATATGTGAGTAAGATTGGATTGATATATTGTGGGGTTAACACATTTGTTGAGACCAGACATGATCTCAGTGGAATTTTTTAATGAGAAAAAAAAAAAGAAACTTTAATGGATGTATGATAATATTAAGACGATAATAGCTACCTTTTTAAAAACTGCACAATTTAACATCAGTAAATAAATAAGTCATGCAAATATAGAATATCAACACACAAGCTTTTCTAGTGGCAGTGTGTTACTTCAAAGTAGGATCTTGTGGCACAGCAAGAGAAAGCAAACTTTCTTTCTGATTTCGCATGGCTTTGCAGTTGTTCAAGCCATCAGTGTCAGTGGCTATTTTATATCCTAGCTCACATTTCGAAGGTGGCTGTCTTCCCATATTCAAAATTCCACTGAGATACTGTCTAAGAAAGAGGAGAATTTTATCTGCATCTTTAATGCCAATTTGCTTCTGTAGAGTGAAATTACTCATTACTTACAGAGTTCTTTTAAAATAGAGTCTCTTGGAATTTTTGGCATTATTGCATTATTAATAATGCAATATTTATTAATATTAGTATTTATTATAATTGATTTTTAATAATGCATTATTGCATTATTGTAAATACATTGTAGACTTCCACATTTCTTTCAATTGCTTCTTAGGGGCCTAGTTGTCCTGTCATTGAAGAATACAAATATTTTGCACCAGCAAAATATTTTTAAAACTTATACAGGGAATTATTTTCCTGTCAGATAAAGAAGGTAATAGACAAAGAGAGGCAGCCTGAATGACCTGTGGAAGGTCACACAGTGAGTCTTGTCTCCTGCTGCATACTTGCAACACCAAAGCACATCTCCACTAAATATAATGGTTTCCCATCCAATTCAGCCAAGTATGCTCCAAGAGTAATTTGCTATACAACTTTGTCAAAACCCACAATCTTTTCATTTCACCAGATTGTTCTGATTTAAAACTGCGAAGAGTAAATTGTTCAGAGAATAATTACAAATATTCTTAAAATCTTGCAAAAAGGTGTGTCAATATAATAACATTTTCACCACTGATATCTAATTATGGGGTTTTTTTTCCTTGCAGAGTGCCTGTAAAGATGACGACGAAAGCACCAACATTTACACAGCCATTACAAAGTGTTGTGGCACTGGAGGGTAGTGCCGCAACCTTTGAGGCTCATATTAGTGGTAAGGTTTTGATTCATTCTTCCAAGATTTGTTATTGGTTATCACTAATTTCTAATGTTTATGCTAAGAAAAATGATGAAACTTTTCATAGATCATAATCTGGTATGTATGGGTAAAGATGAGTGCTGAAATATGGATATATATCTGTATCATACACTGCTGAACAGCACCTCTAAATGTATATGCATAAAAATACATACTGTGCTAATAAGGGAAATTCATATGGCTGCAGAAAGAATAATCTCATTTGAATGATGACTGGGCAGAATTAGAAGTCAGGATACAAAAAGCAGGGTTTAAGTTAGTTCTTCCAAGATGTTTTGTTAAGCTTTACTCTAGCTAAGCTGTACTTCTACTTTCTATGCCTTTAAGTTTACTTAATTCCAGAGTTCTAGGAGGAGGATTAAAAGCAAATACAAAATCTAGGCCCAACCAGCCACTGAAGAGTGTAGAAAACCCTAGCATGCTAAACAATACATGTGTATGGTGATCATGATGGTAGCACAAGGCTGGATTAATATAATTTAAGATGCCTATGCAGTTTAAAGGATACATGATTTCTCCAGTCTGCATACTGCTCAAACACCCTATCTTGTGCAAAAGGCCACACAAACCCCTGAGATAACGTTACCAGAGACCCAACACCCTGTTCTAAGAGTGTCTCTGACCTCGGCAGTGACTAAGGAGAAATGACATGTGTTCCTGCTGGTGGAATTATATTGTCTTACAGGCATTAGCAATGTGATGATCCACATACCATAAATCACTGCTCAGATGCTCTGTGACAGGTGCAAACACATGATCTGTGCAACTATAAAGATCTCTGACATCTATGGTCCATGTATTTCATCCCTTGGTCCCTTTGCATAGCACTGACTCACACAAGGTGTTTGAACATGTCCTGCAGTCTCCACCTGTGACATTTTTTCATGTCATGTTCTATTATTAGGACCTTATTCTTCAGTTGATTGCCCTGATTTTCTCTTCCTGCTTCTACACCGTAAATTTTCTGTGAAAATTTTTTCTGCTTTTACAGTACTTATTATTATCATGACTACCTAAAAATATAATCAGAAAAAGTTAGGATGAGTCTATTATTATTCAATGTGTGATTTTGGCTTATTTTATTTGTGTGATAATATGGAGTATTTGGGAGGGGAACTTGATTTCTTACTAAGTGAAGATACAGCAAGTATTTCTAATAGCATATGCCATATTTGTATGATAGTCTCAAATATCTTGTGAGTCAACCTCTTGTTAGGTTTTTTTCATATTGTGAGATTCTGGTATATCTTTCCTGCCCTAAAAACGTCCTCCCGGTTTGAAAGGTCTGACAGTGGCTCGGCATTTAGTTTTGCGACAGCATAAAAAACAGGAAAGGTATTTTACTGTAACTAATTGCATAAATAAAGATTCCACAGCTTTTTCCTGCTGTAATGTCTACCCTTTCTATCTTTCATGAATTATTGTGTGTTTAAAAATCAGAATTTTTTTCAATCTCCAATAACATTGGTCTATTAAACACAACTCAAGTATTAATACAGAGCTACAGCTCAAATGTGAAGAGTTTGGTTAATCTAAGGTATCAAGAAGAGCTTAGCAACCACCTGAAATGCAGTTTTGCTGTGTGTAAACTAGAACAAATGAATTTTTCTGCTGTATTAGACTGTGAATTAAGTGTCACATTCAAAGGGTTGATATCAGATGAATATATCCAGCACGTAACAGAGAGCATAGAACACAAAAACCCTGTTATTAAAAGCAGCAAACGCCAGAGCAGCCAGGACAGTCTCACAGGGGGAGTCCTGCTGGGTCACTGGTGACTGAGGAGTCATGAGATAAAAAAGTCAGATGAGTTACTGGCACTAGAACGGTGCCAAGCTCATGTCTCCACAGTACTGATCAAGGCTGAATTTTCTCATAAAGAATTAACCTGTGCACTGCTTACCTTTTCTGGAACTGATATTTTCAGGTACTACCCAGTGCCAGACAGCCTTTACAAATTTTTGAAAGCAGCACAGAGATCATACATACACAAGTTGGCAGACCCTCCCACATCATAGTCAGGAGAATCTTATTGAATTCAATTGCTAAGTGGTGAATTTGAGTCACTTCAGGTCGATTTTCTTCTTTTTGGCTTTAAAAATCTGATTAAAAATCTCAAGGATAGTTTTAAAATTAAATAAGAGCCTAATAATTAACAGTCAAATCATAGTGTATTTGGGACATGTAGAAGTAAACCACTACTTCATATAGACCTGGCACATATATCTATAATCTGAGTTAGATCATACCTAGCTCTGTGACCTGGGACTACTAGAGTGCTAGTAAATTTGTGGAGTTGAATTTTTAATATAAGCTTGGGCTGAGATTACTAAAATGGCTTCTAGCTTTCTATCCCTTGTACACAGCAGTTTGAGACATCAAAATAGACTCCATTTTAACAGTGCAGACCTTTTTCAACCTGCCACAGAAACTCCCATTTTTGCTACTCATCACATAGTACCACCACAAGAAAATAGAACTTTTGAAATGTTTCAAGAAATTCACTATTGAGGACATCTTTTGAGGGTTGCCTAGCTTAAAACATTTTTAAACTAATTCTCACAAATATTGAAGACACATAGCTCTGAATGAAATCACTGGGGTTTGCTATATACTCTGTTTATGATGATCATGCCAAAGTTGCCCTACACCAATAGCACAAAATTGAATTACACCATCTCATCAGGACTGTTTGATAACTTCCATCTGTGTAGTTAATAATGCTTAAATGTACTTTTATTGTTTGGATTTCTAATCCTCCCTAAAACTGTCCTCATTTTCTTTCTCTGTGTGCGTGCGTTTCTGTTTTACATTTCTCTAAATATCAGTGCTTTACTGTGAGTAAGATTTTAAACTTTCCTAACCAAGTCTGATGGGACTGCAGTGAACCAGTGAAGGCTTCAATCTATGTATCAGCTTCTCTTTCACTTCAGTCTCACAGTCATTTTCCTGGAACAATAAATTGCCTAATAATTTATTCAGTTTATAGGAAGGATACTCTAGAAAGGAAGCAGAATTCTGTGCACCTGGGGTTTTCTAAACCACAGACATTAAAAGTGAGAAAATTAATTCATCTGTAAATGCAGTCTCAGATCTCATTCCTGAGCCTCCATGCAGTGCAACTGGTGATTTGGGTTGAGTGGAGATATACATGAAGTGAATTTGCAAGGATTTTAATTTTGAAGAAATGATGCTCTAGGACTACAAAAAAGACTGAACTGGAACCATCTCCTTAAATTACCTGTTCTCCTTATGTGGTTCATATAAGAATTTTACTTGTTCATCAAATGGATTTAAGTTGATCAATAAATTTGGATGAGTAGAACACTGAGAAGAGAATTTCTGCAGGGAATGTAAAATCATAATTTAAAATCAAAAATCTGCTGTCAGTATAATTAAATTTTTTCTGACCCAAAGACTCTTGCTCATGACCCTGACAAAAAAGCGCAATGCATTTTAACAACAGTTGATCAAACACAAAAGATTCCAGAAAAAGAAATTAAACCCCCCCAAACTTTACTAGCATTTGATTTTAATGTCTACAGCAGTCATTTTTTCTGTCACTTCATTTTCTAAAGCCATAGTAGTGTTAAAACACGTGCTTAATTTGGTTGGAAGTACTGATATTTACATTATCTCTGGATTATTGGACTGGATAAATATGCTAGCAATAAATAATCCTACTTAGATACAAGCAAATAAATTTTAAAAATACCTCATATGAATTAATTCATCCTCCTCATGATTTTGATGAACTTCTATTAATAAGATTGCTGAATACTACAGTCCTCTCATTATTAAAGTGACTTACTAAACACAGGAGACAGTGCAGCTGCCCTATTGCTCTGTGCATTTTAGAGATCTTTCTAAAAACAAATTCCTTTGCCACTGTGCCAGTGGACATATATCTGTGCCTATGGCATTATGCTCCTCCATAACTGTACATATGAGTGTGCATTCTGGTAATTTTTTATCTCTGGCATTTCACAATGTCTCAATCTCCATTTGTCTTCCTTTCTCTGCAGGTTTCCCAGTTCCTGAGGTGAACTGGTATCGGGATGGCCAGGTTCTCTCTGCTGCAACTCTGCCCGGTGTGCAGATCTCGTTTAGTGATGGCCGCGCTAAACTGGTGATCCCCACCGTGACAGAAGCCAACAGCGGGAGATACACTGTGCAAGCCACCAATGGATCTGGGCAAGCGACTAGTACTGCTGAGCTGCTTGTCACAGGTACACAGCAGATAAAGAAAGGCACCTCTGCCTGCTAGCAGTGTGAGGGACTGATGGAAGAGTAACACATAATGAAATAGTTCTGATTTCAAGTACATGATCAGCAAAAAAATAGCAAACCACATTTCTTATCTTAAAGCAGGCTAGAACTCAGCATGTGTTCTCACCAGTAATGTCTAACAGTGTCCTTTATGTTTTAACTGTCTAAAGTGTAATCTTGATCTCCAAACTCTTATTCATGATTACAAGCTTCTGGCTCAGACTTTATACATGTAGCTCCTTATGGTCTGTCATCCTGGCTACACTGAAATTGCCCATGAAAGAAAGGATGAAATTCTGCAGGATGGAGCCATTAATGATACGTAATGGTATCAATGGTATTTAACAGAATAAGTCACATAAAGGGCTATACCAAGAGACTGTGCTTAATGCCTATGGTTACAAACAATGTATCTGTAATTCTAGAAACATTTACAATCATAGGTGTAATTGGAAATAATATTTTGAGTGTTTCAGAAAGTACTATCCTCTGTCAGTAGCTGTGAAGAAGAAATAGATCCCATGCACCTCTAGTAATGAAAGTACCTAGTACTTGCCGTTCTTTTTAACAGACATTATTATTTTTCTGTTTACTTCTTCAATAAAAATGCAGCTGGAACAGCACCACCAAACTTCTCACAACGACTACAGAGCATGACTGCAAGACAGGGAAGTCAAGTCCGACTTGACGTGAGAGTGACTGGAATCCCTACACCTGTGGTGAAGTTCTATCGGGACGGAGTAGAAATTAAAAGTTCCCCCGATTTTAAAATTTTACAAGAAGGAGACCTTTACAGCTTAATAATTGCAGAAGCATATCCTGAAGACTCCGGCACCTATTCCGTAAATGCCACAAATAGCGTGGGACGTGCTACTTCAACAGCTGAATTGCTAATTCAAGGTAACAGAAGTTGCAGATCATGAAAATGGTGGTGCAATATGCACCACTTCATTGCAGTTATATCAACAAGTTATAAGTTAACTTCTTTCTTAAGAGTTATTTACTTGCTTTGAAAAAAAAAGCCGTGTGTGATGAAATTTGCCAAAGATTTTTGTCTGAGATTTAAAAAGACCTTTTCTCCAGAATGGATCTTCTTTAAACAGAGGATACAGTTGATGGAAAAAATGTGGGATACCTTGAGTTGTTCTCATTTTAGTCTGTAAATCTCAAAGTTTTATTTGTATGTTGACTTTGATCAAATTGATATATTAGACTGCATAACTGTACATGGTCTTGTGAAAGAGGCTGGTAAGGATGAAGACAATTCTTAGAGAACTGTAGCAGGGAATCATGCTACCCAGAGTAGTCTTGCTTAGATTTCGCCTCAGTCAGGTTTAGAGACTCTGTAATCATTTTAGATCCAGGACTGATATGAAAAATCTACAATGAATGCATTTTGTTTTGCTCTGTTTGAGTTTTTTTTCTAATTACTTGGTAATGCAGTAACATTGTTTCAACTGTTTTCACAATTATTTGTCTGTAGATATTGAAGGCAAAACAGATGGTTGCTTAATTATTTTTCTGTTCTATATATAAATTTTTATATAATTGGAGTTGACTATTCATTTATTTCTTCATTTATTGATTGTTGCCATATGTAATTCTTCTGACCATGTTTTCTTTCAAAAGGCGAGGAAGAAGCCGTTCCTGCTAAAAAGACAAAGACAATTGTTTCGACTGCTCAGATTTCACAAACAAGACAAGCCAGAATTGAAAAGGTATAATTTTAAGGAACAAAGCAAGTATGGCTAAAATGTGGAGGATTACAGTACCTCGCCTTAGCTTTCTTTTCCTTGCTTTTCATTGTAGAAGACTGAAGCCCACTTTGACGCCAGATCACTTACAAGTGTTGAAATGGTTATAGAAGGTGCAACCGCCCAACAGCTCCCACACAAGGCACCTCCACGAATGCCTCCTAGACCCACGTCAAAGTCACCAACCCCGACTACTGCTGCAAAAGCACAAATGGCACGACAGCAATCACCATCACCTGTTAGACAATCACCATCACCTGTAAGACATGTCAGAGCACCAACACCTTCACCAGTAAGGTAAAATTACTGTTCTTTCAGGCAACATTGCTTTTGGAATTGCTTTTACAGACAGAAGTAATGCTGTAGAATGAGAGCATAGTATAAAATGAAAGAATGCACTGACTTATTAGTGACTGGGTTTATTCTGATGGTGAGCTGTATTGTGTTATATTTGCCACTGCTATAGAAATGTGGCTCAGTTCTGAAGACTTCTATCCCCTATTGTAGAAAATTCCATTTGATTGCTCCATGTAGAGCCAAAGTAGCCCTCACAGCTCCATTTCATGACAAAACAGAAAAAAACAGTAGAGCAGTTGGCCCTTGATTATTTTAGATGAACAGAGAAAAGAGCAATGACACTGATGAGTGGCAAACAGAATGAAAGTATGGGTAAAAAAAAATAGAGCTCATGTTCCATGTATGTGCTGGTAATAACTACAGAAATAATATTTTGAAGGTAGGCAAGCTAAATGTGGTTATGGAAAAAATGAAGTTTATCTTTGCTGTGTAGAGGGTCTAGAGAGGGAAAGTGAGTGATTTGACAAGAAAGATTCATGGTCTAGGAGACCCCTTGAGGTCTGTGCTGAGGGGCAGGTAAAGAGAAGAGTGTTTTGAAAGTCTTGCAGTTTCAGTATCCTGAAGCACCAGCATCATGGAAGGAATGCCTCCAAGCTGAATGCTCAGAAGAGCCCCATTTAAGTTGCCAGAGCTGGGCGTGTTGGTGAATTTTTTACCTCACTGATAATAACTTAAAAGGGCAGGAATAAATGGATCAATCGCAACTAGCGTTAACTAACAAACTGTATAAATGAAAAAAGAAATCAATAGCGACATCTAGAGCACATATAGAACTAGAAATCTGTCCTCCCTTGCTAGTCAGATCTCTTTTAGACATACAATACATTAGAAGAAAATAAATCTAAAAATTAATATGATGATGCTGCCCCCTACTGCTGCTATTTTTTAACGTTCTCTGGGAGATACAGCACAAAAAATTCCACTCAAAGAAATTCTAGGTTAGAAAGCCTGTTTAAGGTTTTTGGAAAATGCTTTAAAAGTGTCTAGGATTAGGACTGAATTTTTGGAATACCAAAATTTAGAAACTAGCACTTTCCAAGTGGATATAAATAATTGTGTCTAAGAGCTGTAAATGTAAGTGTGGGGAGAAATATTAGGCACTGTTAAGAAATTAGCCTGGATTATGGATACACACATGGGTGACACATAAAAATAAGATGTAGTACAGGAGTACATCCAGTTGTTTTACTAAGTGGTTGTTATGTGACATTTTTATAAAGATTGGTTACAATTATCATTTTTTCTCTCCACAGAGACTGGACCATTAATGTACTATGTAGTATTTACAATCTGTGAGCCTTTTGTGTTATTCCTATTAGAAGAATTAGGATAGAGCATATGCAAAATCATGATGTATTTTTTAATATTTCAAATATATTTGGTTGACTGAAATTTGTTTTGCCACTTCTTGGGTTTTTTTTTGGAAACTAAGCTACTACAAAGACATGTAAAAGTTATGAGAATGGCAATAGTTAGGCATAATGTTAAAATAACAAGTTAGCGTAGAAACAAGTAGAAAACAAGTAGAACCTCTCAAAAACCTTCCTTAAAATCGAAGTACACATTACTGGAGATACCCTATATGGGGAGGGATTTCAAGTTCAGGCTGAAGTTGTTTATCCAGCTCTGTGGCAGCAGATTAATGATACTGATGCTCTATTTTTTTCAACAGGTCAGTTTCTCCTGCTGGGAGAATCTCCACCTCACCTATTAGACCAGTGAAATCTCCATCTCCAATCCGTAAACCACATGTAGTGACAACTGGGGCTGATGTCCCTCCTCCTTGGAAGCAGGAAGGGTATGCTGCCACCATGGAATCCCAGATGAAGGAAACAAGAGTATCTACAAGTACTACCCAAGTGACTGAAGAAAGATGGGAGGGGAGATACGGGGTCCAAGAACAAGTTACCGTTACTGGCGCTACTGCTGGCGAGGTGGCCCCTGGTGCTAGAGAGGTAAAGTCTGGTTTTGGAAAAAACATTGGGTTTGCTTTGTGGGGTTTCACCACTGCTGGATAGATCTGCTAAATGGAATCTGAGAGGCTGTGTGTAAAACCATGTGTGCATCTGCCACTGAGAGAGTCTTGCGGCAGATTTGGAAATGCTTCTTTGCAACATTCTGTCTCTGTACTTGTTTTGTGCTTCTTCTGAATGTATGCAAAATATGAAAAAATGTCTTTTGATGTGACTAATATAGGTGAGAAAGGACAGTGAAAAAACAGCAGCTATTGCTACGGTTGTTGCTGCTGTGGATCAAGCCATGGTGAGAGAACCAGCTCCAGGTGTTGTAGAGCAAACTACTAAAATGACAGCAATGACTGCAGTCCACGTTCAGCCTGTTCATGAGCAGGTAGAAATAGAGCACAGACATTCTATGATTTCCCTTTATCCCTTCATCCAACACACAAAGCATGATTCACTGTGAGGAATTAACCAGATATTACCCAGTGCCCTGCAAAAGCATGCATATATTCATCTAGAACACCTAGATTGTAAAGGAATGCTCAGGTTCACTTACATCATTACATTCCATCATAACAGGATTGAACTAATTACTCTTTTTAAGTTTAAGGGTGCTTTCTCTGAAAGTGATCTTCTATTCTCTCTTCTCCTTCATTCTCTAACATTATTCTTACGATGGTGAAGTCTTTTATCTAATATCTCATTTATAATTTCCCTACTAGGAATAAAATAATTCTTGCTAGTATTTTTCCTTCACTTGAATTCCTCTCTTATTTTTCCTTCTCCTCTTATTTTGATGTTCAATTTTTTAAAATAAATTCTAAGGCTTTGGTGTTTTTTTGTTTGTTGCTACAAAAATCAGATGAAAAAGGAGGCAATGGTAGTAGTTACCAGTGATAAAGCCACAAAACAAACAATGATATCAAGAACTAGAGAAGGAATTGTAACTTCACAAGAACAAAGACACATCTCTCCTGAAAAGGTGAATACAGATTGTACCTGAGATTGTTTTGCCCTACCTTGTTCAAAAATCTGATATCTCATACAAAAGACAAGCCCATGAAGAAGACAAATGAGATACTGTTATTATTTGTCCCTTTTTATATATGTTCACTCTTCCAGTTTACAGTGCTACCTAGACAAACCTCTCTTTTTCCATATATTAAATAGAAACTTACTAGATGGTATTCTTAATAATTTGAAGAATGTACATGTAGAAACTAGCTCTTAAATTTTGTTGGGAGTGGGGGTTAGGGGGAGGGCTGTTCTGATACTGTCTAAGCTTGCCATTTGTAGCCTGCCTTGTTTGTTTTGCAGCACAGGGGGTCAGAAAAAAAGGAGGAAAAACTCTTCCTGCATTAAAATCAATTTTGAAAATAGCAATGAATGATTTGAATTCAGATTGTTTTAATATCTATTTTATCAGAAAAATGTGAATGAAGAAAGTGAAACTTCTTAATGGAAGATGGACTTTTATAGCCAATGTTACATTTGAATTATAGTAGAAATATGTGACGATGAAAGTTTAACCTCTCTTTAAACTGAGAAATGGAAATCCACCTGGGCATTAATCAGAACTTGGCATTTGAAATCTTGCAAATGAAAGTTTTGTAAAACTTATTTTTAATATCCTACACTTTCTCAAAGCAATTATAATGCAGGATAGTTTTTCTCTGAGCCATTTTTTTTTAGTACTGCTTTCAGTAGCAAACTATGCATTTGTGCAATGTTTTATTATTTTTATGTTAAATGTTTTATGCTAAGTCCATTCATGTTGTTTTTGTTGTTTCCAGACTAGATGATTTCAAAATACAGAATGTGACATCTTTGCTCTCTTTAATTTCTATGCTCTTTTCCAAATATATTGAAAATCACATGCCTTATATTTTAAAATATAAATTTCTTTATTTATAAATGTCCAGGTGAGAAAAGAACCAGAGAAAACTCCAGTACCAACAGTAATAATTGCCACAGACAAAGCCAAAGAACAAGAAAGAATAACAAGAGCTAGAGAAGAAATATCTACCAGACATGAGCAAGTGCACGTTGCTCATGAACAGGTAAATAAATGTTACAATCCTTAGTTCATTGAGATACTCTGGTTAATAAAATCTGTTAAATAACTTTACTGTACTTTACAAAGAGAAGATTACTAAACAAAAACTTAGTAAAACAAGGTATTCCAGACCAAAATCTCTGCAGGTCCGGTTCCACTGACCTCATAGCAGCTCTGTCTGCAGAGGAGTGCAGTTGCCCTTCTCACAGATCCTTCCAGCATTAGGGCTTTTACTTCCACAATATACAGAATTACACATGATCCTTAATGACAAATTTATCTCTGAAGGTAGATTTCTGAACATAAATTTTAAAGGTTATTTTTCATGTTATGATATATAGTATGGAGCTTGATTTAATGAAGTTCATATTTGTGTGAGGATTGAATACATGTGTTAGACCATATTGTGGAACCATTCAACTGATGGTGTTAGCTGTTAAGTCAACAATACTAATTTCTATGCAAACATTTTCCACAAAACATAATTATATATTACTAACTAGGAAGTAAAATGTTTCTTCTCTAGTTCAAATAAAAATTAATGCAATATATTAATGACTTTGCATGAACTTCTTGCAGTTAGCCTTTAAGAAGGGCTATAACTTTGGTACAAAGGTATTGCTCCAGTTCTAAAGTCATGTTTCTTTCTTCTTGATAAACGTTTAGAACATTATCCTGCTTTGCAAAAAAGTTGTGTAATCTTGACAACAGGCATAATCAATTACTATTATTTTTCTTTACCATGAAAAATAGATAAGAAGGGAAGATATGAAACCTTCTGTACCTAAGGTAGTAATTTCTACTGATAAACCTAAGGCACCGGTCATAATATCGAAAAGTAAAGAAAGAGTTGCCACCAAACAAGAACAAGTGAGCATAACACGTGGAAAGGTGAATAGCAGTGTTATAACCACATTTGGGTTTTATCCTTTCTTCTTTACAAACCTTCTCTTTTCCTCAAAAAATACTAACGATAAATTTCCAGCCCATTTTTTTTTCTGAGATTATTCCACTTACAAACTTCTAGACCTACCGCTAATTAGACTAAATTATTTCACCTTGATCTTTCTCTCATTTTCATTAATAGGATGCTCATAATTATCTTCTGACTGATGTTTGGAATGGACTGACTGACTCCTAAAAGGCATTTTAACTTCTTTAAAAATCATTACTTTTATTTCAATAGATGTGAGGGTATAACAATACTTATTAGTAGACACATAACACAGAGATGTGTGCAGTGCACAAGAATCTAACCCTTCAATTCTCCTTCCCTGTTCCCACTTCAAAATGTTTTTTCATTGTTCAAATATCTTTCAAGACTAAATGTAACTGAAGCTTTCATTTCTGCTATAAAAACTAGATTAAAAAGGAAGCTGAGAAAGCTACTATAGTTCCAAAAATAGTTGGCACTGCTAAAACCAAAGCACCAGCCACGGTGTCCAGAGCTGGAGAAGAAATTACAACCAATGCACTGTTACAATTTGGTTTATCTGCAAACCTTACATTTTAAGACCTACTTTGGTAAAACATAATGCTCTCAAATTCCCAAAAACATATCCATGCAGTGGGATGATTGTCAAGCAACAGAGTCAATATAATTACATTTCTAGTGCTGAAGAGGTTCATATCCCACCCTGCTAGGCAATGTCACACTTTAGGCTATAGTCTGATTTCTCCCTGATAGTCTCCTCTCTATCAGTGGCTTTTACTAACATTAACTTGTTGAAATTTCTGACTCTGCAATCTTTTTTTCTACTCGATGATTCTTTTAAACTTCATGGTTGTTAGATGAAACAGCTTCTCTTTATTGAGATTTGAATTGTTCTGTGTACTATACAAACTTTAACATCCATTCAGGACTGTCCAGCTTGTTACTTATGACTATCAGACACTTGTTGGCCCTGCTTTGTTCCAGTAGGATTCCCACAGTGGGAAAAATCTACAATACAGCCAGAAACTCTTATATGTGGAAGAACAGCACAATTTACAACAGCTGTTATTTAAAATCCATCCACTTACAGTGTAGTACATTCATAAAATACTTTTATAAAACATAAATAAGTAAGTGAAGCAGATAAAACTCACTCAGGGGAGTCAGACTCCTAGATGAGTTCAGTCCCTTGTTATATGATGTAAATTTAGGGCCAAATTCAAGCCAGTATAACAAATTATTTTGAAACCAATAATAGCACTGAATAAGAGGGGCCTGTTACCTAAACACTAATAAGAAAACAAAATCTCTGTAAATGATCACATTTTGGCCTCACCTAAGCAATTTTAGTTTATAATGGTAATAATTTTAAAACCAGTATGAAATTATCTGTTAGGGGTTTTTTCCCATTTACAAGGCATGCGTATCATATGCTCTGTTGCTGCATCCAGATCAGTTATGATAATAACAATAAACAGTAGTAGTAGTCACTATGATCTACTGTTGGCTGACTGGGCAGAATTTTGAACCCTAAAAACACAGAAGTGGACAGTATTTATGAGTTATTAGAAACAAATAGAAGTCCTGATACAAAAGCCTTATTTCCAAATTATCAGGCATCTCAGTCTCCCTCCTTTTTTAAAATCCTTAAAAATAGATCAGCACTGAATTAAGATATACCTGATCTAAAAATTTTCATGGGTCTGTTTCTTAATAAATACATTCACATCAGATGCTAGATGCATTTTACATGTACAAGAGTTATATGGAGTTGGTAAGCATACTTTAAAACTATGTGCACATTTACATACCTGAATGCTCTTAGACAAGTGGACACAAATGTGGCTGTAAAGTATTAAAACTGGGCTTGCAGACAAACATTGATATGTATAAAACACAGAAGCACAGATATATTCTGAATGTGCAGAGATAGCACTTAAAGAATATATTTGCATTTGAATTTACTGATTCTTAAGTATATTTACAGGTGCATACTTTTGATCTTTTCATCGTGACTTTAGCATAACCACACAACTTCTCTTTGAAATATACTGAACATTATAACTCTTTGTCATATATACAACTTTTCAATATAACGATGAATATGTGTATAAATTCTGCTAATATTATTTGTAGACTCAAGCTGGAAAAAAGGCTGAAGCTGTAGCTACAGTCGTTGCAGCAGTTGATCAGGCACGTGTTCGATCACCCTGGCAGCCAGAACAAGCAGATGAAACTTATGTAAAGGAGAAAACTTTGGAATATGGTTATAAAGAGCACACTGTAACAGACCGTGCTGAGGCCCCAGCAGAACGTCACGTTGTCACTAAAGAAGTCAAAACAGTCTATATTCCTCCTGAGAAACATATCCCAGCTCCTGAAAAGCAGGAAGTTCATATATCAAAAGAGGTTAGACTCTTTTATGATTTACATTCTTTTCCAGAAACTATGTCCCAGTGAAATCTGTTTCAGTTTAAATGAACAGCATCACTTCCAACAACCTTTTTCATTACTTTGTGTAGATAAAAAGAACAACAGAACTTGAGAAAACAATTCATGTTGAACCGCCGCGACCTCGCACAGCAAGTCCTCACTTCACAGTCTCCAGAGTTGCTGTTCCTAAACCAGATCACACGTATGAGGTAAGATGAAGCTGTATCCAAGAGGAGCAGCATGCTCATTTTCAATAGCCAGTAGGTCACCCATTCAATCCAGCTTTTCCTCCCACACTCCAGTGTGGTGCTTCCCCAAGAGGAAGAGTTGTATGCTTCTTGCAGTTATTTTTGTTGGCTTGTTTGACTAGTAAAGAACATTGCTGTAAACAGATAAATGAATTGCTAAAATATGGTTTATTGTTATTGTTTCTTATTTAAATAATCTTATAAACTGAAGATGCAGCTTCAGACTTAATGATATATAGTGAAACTGTAAATATTTGTCAAGCAAGTTGTATTTTTTAAAGAGCAGAAGTATCCCTCTTTAATCTTATTTTGTGCATCAGTTCACTTGCACACTGCTTTTTTCTTCCTTGCTAATTAATACTAATGCTAAGCTAATTTTTTAAATAGAAAAATCCAGACTAATTGCATATTATGATACTTTCCATTTTTAATGTTATTCTTCCATTCTTCTGTTGGACTTCTTTACATAATATTAAAATTTTCCAGTTAATTAATTTTCTCATTCAAGCATATTTTTTCTCTTTATCTGGAATTTAAAAATTATTTCCCCCTAAACATAATTAAACACTGTTATAAATATTTTTATTAAATATTTATGTATTTTTTAAAGTGATTCCACCTATAATAAGATTTTGAAATATCTTCAATTATTTTAATCATTGGAAGTTATGTAATTAGTAGTATTATTTATTGCAGTATTTGACTGATTAAATGGAAATCTAAGGTTTCAAGTGAAGAAACGGAGAGAACATTTCCTGTGCTGAGCTTAGGAGCTTCTTGACCATTTAAAGATCAAATTCAAAAGTGAAAAAGAAAATATTTAAATGTTAGAACAAAAATAATACAAGGATATTGTATCTCTGATATTCTACTACTGCAATCTAAAATTGCTACTTTTTTTTGCATATAGTTTTTGCAGAGTCAAAAGCAAGTAACTAAGGAAGCAACTGCATATGCAACTTGTTCAAGAAATGCACTCTCTCCTTTGAAAATAAGACATCAACAAAGCTTTAATTCTTTGTCTTCTGTTCTCTAGGTTTCAATAGCTGGATCTGCTATGGCTACTCTGGAGAAAGAGTTATCAGCCACTTCTGCTGCACAAAAGATCACCAAGCCTGTGAAACCACCTCAGCTAAAGCCTCATGAAGTCAGGACAAAAGCAGAGCCAGTTGCCCCTCCACAATTTCCCTTTGGAGAGGCTGCTGAGACATATAAGAGTCATTATGATGTTGAGACTAAAAAGGAGACAAGCATTAAAAGTGAAGCAGTGCGGACAGAACACTTGATGCTGCATAAAGAAGGTGAAGCAAAGGTAAGTTTTTAAGCAAATTTCTGTCACTTTGACTGACTTGCATCTTAAAAATATCAAATAGCCTCACCTATTTGCTGTCTTCTTATCACAATTTTCCATTTCTAAAGCATTCTTCTGCCTTTTATTTTTTATTTGTTTAACACAAATACTTGTAAGGATCTAATATTTATTTATGACATGCAAAGAGTTCACATTACCTTATTTATTTTCTTATTTAAATTATGCTGCCTATGTCCTTGACTTTGTTCATTATTGTCTTCTAAACAACCTAGGTGACAGAAACTGCCAGAGTTCCTGTGCCTGCAGAAATTCCTGCTACTCCACCTACCTTAGTCTCAGTAAGTAATTTGTATGTAGTGTAGGGGAATTGCACTAGATTTTCACCCATTCTGTTTTTCTAATTTTTATCACTGAATACCTAACCATTAAAAATTCGCTTTATTTGATCTTTTAAACTTTGTATTAGATTTACTCAGCCATTTAGTTTATCTCTGATATAAAGTCTTCTTAATGTCTTTTATGGTAGTGATTCTTCATATTTATGCTGCATAGTAGGTTGATCTATCTGCATAAATGTGCACCTACCTTTTCATTTTGTTGATAACAGCAATGTTCAGAGACCCTAAAAGACAAATACTAAAATTTGAATATTTCCCTTTGGAAAATGCCTTTTTTTTTTTTTTTTCCTGCATACATTGCTTCACAGAATACTGTTTTGAACTAGACATTACATTTTCCATTCAAATAGGTTTTAGATATTTAAGTATTTGTTTAGTATTGAAAATGTATACTGATTGTGATACTTATTTTTTGTCACACAGGGCCTCAAAAATAAGACTGTGACTGAGGGTGAGTCTGTCACTCTGGAGTGCCAAATATCTGGCCATCCTCAGCCTACAGTGATGTGGTACAGGGAAGACTACAAAATTGAGAGCTCAATGGACTTCCAGATCACTTTCAAAGCAGGACTTGCTCGCCTTGTGATCCGTGAAGCCTTTGCAGAGGACAGTGGAAGATTTACCTGCACTGCTACCAATAAGGCTGGCAGTGTCAGCACTTCTTGCCACTTACATGTGAAAGGTAAGTATATTTATAGAATCACAGAATTGTTAAAGTTGGAAAAGACCTTTAAGAGCATTGATTTCAACCATTATTCCAAAACTGCCAAGTCCACTGCTAAAGTGTGTCCCTAGGTACCACATCTATGTGTCTTTTAAATACCTCCAGGGTGGAGAAAGTATTTAAAAGTCAGCCCCAGTGACTAATGGGCAATTTGTTCCAATGCTTGATAATCCCTGTAAGCCTTTTTGGTGAAAGGTTTCCTTATATTCAAACTAAACCTCCCTTCGTGTAACCCAAGGACAGTCCCTCTTGTCACTGTAGGAAATCAATAATTTTGGTAACTGTATATTGTTTGTAATATATCTTTGACATTTAAAACACATGGCCTGAGTTGTATTCCAGGGATATCCAGGTAAAAGGGCTGTAAGAATATGAGGAAAAGGTCAATAATGGGCTCATAATAGGAGCCACTTAACTTGATTCCTCAGTGGAATTAACTAGCCCTCTGAGCCAACTAACTACTTACTCCTCTTAAGTCAACTAAACTGATTGCTTAAGGCTATTAAAGTATTTTAAAATCTACTGTATCAAATTTTCCTTGTAGTTACTGAAGAAATTGAGACTCGAGAAACCATTTCTGAGAAGACTGTTACAGAAGAGAAACGGTAAAGTTACTTTTCTAAACAGACTGCTCCTATTGCAGTCTTTGCGTTATTGCATTCTGTTTTATGAGCTTCAGACATCAGCTCACTTACCTGCACTGAAATCTTATTTCAGCTATGTGGAGACAAAGGACATTGTAATGGAAGATGTCTCTGCTGCAGCAGAGGAAGTATCGGGAGAACCCATGCCTCCTTTCTTCATAAGAAAACCCATGGTACACAAATTAATTGAAGGTGGGAGCATTATTTTTGAATGCCAAGTAGGGGGCAACCCAAAGCCACATGTCTACTGGAAAAAAGGCGGAGTTCCTCTAACGACTGGCTACAGGTACTTTGAATACAATGTTAAAAATCCATCTGAACATAATTTTATGCATATTTAATTGGCAATGTCATAATTTGGTTCCCTCACTTATGCTGAGCTAAGTAACATCCTGATTTCTGTGAAATAAATTATTTTTAAATGTAAAATTATAGGCTCATGTCTTAATGTGCGACTTTAAAAGGTTGTTAAGTTTTAAAATACAAATATTCAAAAGACTATAAAATAAGATATACTTACATGTTATAAATAAATCAGGAAGAAGTTCTGTATTTGTTTTACTCTGTGCAATGTTTACATTCTCTCTGTGTAAGTGTTGTCTGTAGAAAGCAACATACTTTCTAGCTGAGAAAAAAAATTACATTTGTAGCATTCTTGAAATCATCATGTTATGATGACTCTTATTAGTACAAACTGTATGCACACAGAATATGCCATTATATTGTGTCTGATAACTAGATGTGGTATTTCAGTATTGGTGAACTAGTAGTGATATTTCAGTACTGGTGTTTGGATCCTATTTATTTAGTGACAACAAAAAGAAAGCTGACCAATACTCTAGTTTCAGCATGGTTATTTTTCATATGCTGCCATATGTGCACATTCATTCAGTGAGAATTGCCTGTAAAACCTTCTCTTTATGAGCCTTGCACAAGTTAGCAATGTGTCTAACTAACTAAAAGCGAATTAACTTAAAAGTCTGTCCAGAATTATAGAGACTTTTTTCTTTTATGTTTTTTATAGATACAAAGTGAGTTACAAAAAAGAAACCGGGGAATGCAAACTTGAAATTTCCATGACTTTTGCCGACGATGCCGGAGAATACACTATTGTTGTTCGTAATAATCTTGGAGAAGCTTCTGCAACGGTCTCCTTACTAGAAGAAGGTACACTTTAGATTAAGGAAATGAGATCAATATTTCATAAAATTAACTTCAAAATGGGAAAACAGATTTTAAATTGTGCTGCAAATTACTTCGTTTACTCAGCTCAAGAAACATAAAGGAAGATCTGGTGGCTCTGTTTCTACAAGACAGAGTATCTGACACCAGGCCCTTGAAGGACTTTATTCTTTGCTAAAGTGTGTAGCTTTTGGAACATTCCTCTGTTGACATGTCATGTTCATGACAAAATAAGACATTCAGAGAGGGATGTGGGAAAAGAAGGTTAATCAATTAATAGGTTTTTATCTTAAAGGAAAAGAAGCTAGTTTAATTTTTTAATTTGTCCTGCAGAAATGTACTAAAATTTTCAGGAGACAGAGTCATGGTGAAGAAAATGTAAAATAATCTCTGCAGATGCTTCCACTTTGAAACTAGGACACCTAAATAGTACAGAAAAACTTCTACCTGTTTATAAAGCTCATCTTAATACATCAGTCTTTGCATTTTGTTGCTGTTTGTATTTATTGCCTAAACAGATAGAAAATCTGCTTGAATCACCAAATCCAGTAAAATAAGTTTGTACTTGTTTTCTCCATTCAACCCAGTGAAACCCAAAAAATATATCAAAATTAATCTCTTCTCAATTCTTAGCTGATTACGAAGCCTACATAAAATCGCAACAAGAAATGATGTACCAAACTCAAATGACTGCATACGTACAGGAACCTAAAGTGGCTGAGGTAGCCCCACCCATTTCATATGGTGACTTTGAAAAAGAGTATGAGAAAGAACAAGCTCTAATTAGGAAGAAAATGGCAAAAGATACAGTGATGGTCAGAACTTTTGTAGAAGATGAGGTATGTCTATCCCTCCGTACTAATTTTGGGTATCGACATTTTGTCACACAAATAATTTATTTTCAAGGTCATTATCTGACACAGAAAACTAATGGTCTTGCTTTTTTATATAGGAATTCCATATTTCTTCTTTTGAAGAAAGACTTATCAAGGAAATTGAACTCAGAATTATTAAGACTACTTTACATGAACTTCTAGAAGAAGATGGAGAGGAGATGATGGTTGATATTTCTGAATCTGAAGCTGTAGAAGCAGGATTCGATTTAAGATTAAAGAATTACAGAACCTTTGAAGGAACAGGAGTTACCTTCCATTGCAAGACATCTGGATATCCATTGCCAAAGGTACCCCAAATATGTATAACATTTTTTTTTGGTAAAACATTTGATGCTCTACTTGAAAAAAATCCCTTAACATTTCATTGTTAGACATTCTACATTTTGCACAGGAAACAGCAACTCTCAAAAGAAATCCAGTCTTATGGCTTGAAATCAAACTGAATTTTCCTTTTGTCCCTTAATAGAACAAAAAGAAATATGACTAGAATTAGGTTGGTTAGCCAGTTCAGAGGTAAGTTGGATTCACCAATTAAGTTGGTCTTGATTCTGAGTATCTCTGAGGTAGTGGAGATCAGTGGGGAACACAGTAGCAGTCCAGCCTAGGTTATTTTGCTCATCATCAAAATGGCCTTTATATCTGTTTCTAGCTCCAAAGCTCATGTTTCAGGTTGCTATGTAAACATCTTACACTAGTCTCAGCTATTCCAAGTAAAAATGTTAATGTTTAACACATGTATGTGTATGTGGGCTGTGATGTTTTTCAGCTGAAAAATAGCAAGTCGTAATGTCTTGTGTGTACAATTCATTACTGGGTCTTTGTCTTTAGGAGAGTTCACATAGCAGTCCACTGTTTCTTTCCATGCAGGTGGCATGGTACAAGGATGGCAAACGCATAAGGCATGGAGAGCGCTACCACATGGAACTTCTGCAAGATGGCAGTGCCACTCTGCGTTTGCCTGTTGTTTTACCTGAAGATGAAGGAATTTATACCGTCTTTGCCAGCAATATGAAAGGAAATGCCATTTGCTCAGCAAAACTCTATGTTGAGCCAGTTGCACCTACAGCAACTCCAGGTTATATGCCAGGACCTGAAGTTATGAGAAGATATAGGTAGGTACACAATAATATAATTTTATGAGACTTCAATCTGCTGTGATAGTCCAAAAGGTTATTACATAGCACTTAAATAAACTTAAGCTGTTGGAGTTTGTGTACCTCTAAAAAAGTTCTAAATGCTGTTTTCATGACTCATACAGATTTATGTGCTAACTTTTCATCTGGTTTTCCCTTTTAATGGGCAATGCAATTCCCAGAGTACAATTATTTGCATATTGTGAATGTGATGTGAAGTCACATCATTTCCAGCCACAGTATCAAATTTAGAAGCTCAATAACCATATTTATTTGTTAAAGTACTCACATTTAAAAAAAATCTTCTGCACTTGGAGTTCTAGTGTGATGTGCAAGTATTTTTTCCTTCCTGTAACAGCTGTATTTCCATGACAGAAAATAATTAAGCATTGCCATGTCCTGTGTTCAGTCTCCATACATACACACACCCATGCACAAATGTACCAGGATTGCACTATCCTATTTTGATCTGTGCACTATCCAAAACCCCAAAATCTCTTTGGCCATAATGTATCCTAAAACTACTCAGCTCTACAAACTCCTGTCAAAAACCTAAAGAAAATTGACTACAAATGAAAATAATTTTTTTCCCAATTTCCCACACAGATAAATTTGCCAAACTCTTTAAAATAAATTATGAGAAAGGGAGAAAGGCAAAGGTTGAAATCTGTTTATCATGTGAGTCCACTGCTATATGACACTGCCATACACATCTGTCTTACCTTGTCCTTCCAGGTCTATCTCTCCACGGTCTCCGAGTCGGTCTCCTGCCCGCAGTTCTCCTTCTCGTTCTCCTGGCCGGAGATTAGAAGAAACTGATGAAGGACAACTAGAGAGACTCTATAAGCCAGTTTTTGTGCTGAAACCGACATCATTTAAATGTTCACAGGGGCAGACAGCAAGATTTGACTTAAAAGTTGTTGGCAGACCTATGCCAGAGACATACTGGTTCCACAATGGTACATCAGCCTCATTTTCATGAATAAATAATCTTTTAAAAAGTCTTTTACTTCTCGTTGAGACTGTTTTGATTGCAACTGTTTTCTTTTCATGTGTATCTGCAGGCCAACAGGTGATTAATGACTACACCCATAAAATAGTGATTAAAGAAGATGGTACCCAGTCACTGATCATTGTCCCTGCAATGCCTGAAGACTCCGGAGAATGGGCTGTCATTGCTCAGAACAGGGCAGGCAAAGCTTCAGTCTCAATGACACTGACTGTAGAAGGTATCTTCTGTATTTTCTATTATATTCTGTATATCATATTATTTTCAGCAGTCTGATGAGTGTTTCTTATTTAAAACCATGGCTGTGTCATTTCCTCTTGTAATAATTTACATTTGCTCTTTCAGCTAAGGAAGACCTAGTCAGACCACACTTTGTGGAAAGGCTGAGAAATGTCAGTGTGAAGGAGGGCTCTAGACTGGAGATGGCAGTGAAAGCTACTGGTAACCCTAATCCTGACATTGTATGGCTCAAGAACAGTGACATCATTGTGCCTCATAAATACCCCAAAATAAAGTAAGGATTTTTATTATATTTAAATCACTTGAAGTTTTAATTTAATTTAAAATATTTTGTATAAATTAAGTAATAAATTATCACCATCCTGCAAAATTCTTCCTACAGTTTCACAGAAGGGATTCACTAGGGGCTTTTGCATTGCTGCAAAGATTACAGATATGAAATATCTTGCAGGATTCACTCCATATTTTTTCCAGCCTGTGTTTTCATATAGTTTCTGTTCTGCAAAGCCATCACAGAGTTGTAGTGAATTTTCTTGTTTCTGATTCTGAAGACCTCTGTAGGCAAAATTGCTACAGAATTTAGGACTGGTTTTTGTTATTCTTCTCTGTTTGATTCTTAGGAACTGCACTCCCAAATATGAATAAACATAAACATAATGTCTATTACCTCCAGAGATTTGCCTTTGGAGGTTTTGAAAAATAGTTAATTTTTTTTTCCATATTTCAGGATTGAGGGAACCAAAGGGGCAGCTGCCCTTAGAATTGAATCTACTGCCAGGCAGGATGCTGCATGGTATACTGCTACTGCTATCAATAAAGCTGGGCGGGACACTACCCGCTGCAAAGTAAATGTTGAAGTTGAACACACAGAACCTGAACCAGAAAGGAAATTAATAATTCCAAAAGGAACTTACAAAGCCAAGGAGATTGCAGCACCAGAGTTAGAACCTCTCCACCTGCGTTATGGTCAAGAGCAATGGGAGGAAGGAGATCTCTATGACAAAGAAAAGCAACAGAAACCATTTTTTAAGAAGAAGCTCACATCTTTAAGGCTCAAACAATTTGGACCAGCACACTTTGAATGCAGACTTACACCAATTGGTGACCCGACCATGGTGGTGGAGTGGTTGCATGATGGCAAACCCTTGGAAGCAGCTAACAGACTCCGCATGATCAATGAGTTTGGGTACTGTAGCCTGGACTATGGGGTAGCCTATTCCAGAGACAGTGGAGTGATCACTTGCAGAGCAACTAACAAATATGGTACAGACCATACATCTGCTACACTGATCGTGAAGGATGAGAAAAGTCTTGTGGAAGAATCCCAGTTGCCAGAAGGCAAAAGGGGACTCCAGCGAATTGAAGAGTTAGAAAGAATGGCCCATGAGGGTGCTCTACCTGCTGTTGCGCTGGACCAAAAGGAAAAACAAAAACCAGAAATCGTTTTGGTTCCTGAACCTGCAAGAGTCCTTGAAGGTGAAACAGCACGGTTCCGCTGCCGTGTGACTGGCTATCCTATGCCCAAGGTCAACTGGTACCTCAATGGACAGCTCATCCGTAAAAGCAAAAGGTTTAGACTCCGTTATGATGGAATCTACTACCTGGATATTGTGGACTGCAAATCATATGATACAGGAGAGGTGAGAGTCACTGCAGAGAATCCAGAAGGCTTTATTGAACATAAGGTGAAACTTGAGATCCAGCAGAGGGAAGACTTCCGATCTGTTCTTCGCCGTGCTCCTGAACCAAAACATGAGCCTGTAGTTACAGAACCTGGGAAACTCCTCTTTGAGGTCCAGAAGGTAGACAAACCAGCAGAGGCAACAACCAAAGAAGTGGTGAAGCTGAAAAGGGCTGAAAGAATCACTCATGAAAAGCTTTCAGAGGAATCTGAAGAGCTGCGTAGTAAATTCAAGCGCAGGACAGAAGAGGGCTACTATGAAGCCATTACAGCTGTGGAACTTAAATCTCGCAAAAAGGATGAGTCATATGAAGAAATGTTAAAAAAGACAAAAGAAGAACTTCTTCACTGGACCAAAGAGATTCCAGAGGAAGAGAAGAAAGCACTTCCTCCTGAAGGCAAAATCACCATTCCAACATTCAAACCAGAGAAGGTGGAGCTTAGTCCAAGCATGGAGGCTCCCAAGATACTTGAACGAATTCAAAGCCAGACTGTAGCCCAAGGAACAGACGTACACTTCCGTGTGAGAGTGGTGGGAAAACCTGATCCTGAATGCCAGTGGTTCAAAAACGGTGTTCAGATTGAAAGGACTGATCGTGTGTACTGGTACTGGCCTGAAGATAATGTTTGCGAATTAGTTATCAGAGATGTGACTGCCGATGATTCCGCCAGCATCATGGTGAAAGCAGTCAATATAGCTGGTGAAACTTCTAGTCATGCTTTCCTGTTAGTACAAGGTAATTTCAATTATTTTGCTCCTCCTACTGCTCATCATAGCATTTTAAGTCTGTTTGGTCAGTGCACTGTTAATTGTTATATATTGTTTTGCAGCCAAGCAGTTAATCAGCTTCACCCAGAACTTACAAGATGTTGCTGCTAAAGCAAGAGACACCATGGCAACATTTGAATGTGAAACATCAGAGCCCTTTGTCAAAGTGAAATGGTTTAAGGATGGAATTGAGATTCATTCTGGAGACAAGTACAGGATGCACTCAGACAGAAAGGCTCACTTCCTTTCTGTATTAACAATTGAGATGTCTGATGCTGATGACTACAGCTGTGCACTGGTTGAAGATGAATCCATAAAAACCACTGCAAAGCTTACTGTTGAAGGTAAGAAGAATACATAGCTCAGTACTGTGCCATGCTGTTGAAGTGAAATCTGCTTCAGAAAGAAATAAAATTATTTAAACAGGCATCTAACATGAAAGTTTGAGCTGCTTTCATACTTTTGGAATTCAGTATGAAAGTTTAGAGATGTATTTACGTAAAATGGTTACACTGTATATATATTCCCTTAGCCTCATTCAATAACAATTCTTTTCTTCAGGAGTATCTAGTCAAGCTTATTCACAAATGTAATTATTTGCCTTTAGGTGCTGCAGTTGAGTTTACTAAAGAACTTGAGGATGTTGAAGTGCCAGAATCCTTCTCAGGTGAACTTGAATGTGAGGTTTTCCCAGAAGATGTGGAGGGGAAATGGTATCATGGTGATGTTGAACTCACTCCTAGTCTTAAATATGTGATTGCATCCCGCCGTGGTCGCCAGACCCTCACTATTAAAGATGTCAGTAAAGATGATCAAGGAGAATATAGTTATGTTGTTGATGGAAAAAGGACTCAATGCAAACTGAAGATGAAGCGTAAGCATTTCTTATATTGTATATATAAGATAGATTTTCTATATTGTAGCATGTATTATTACTATATCATTGTATCCCATAATGCTTTAATGTTCAATATACTGCCTCTTACAAGTATTAATTAACGTCATTAAATTCCACAGCTCGTCCCATGGCAATTCTTCAAGGACTTACTGATCAAAAAGTCTGTGAGGGAGATATTGTGCAACTTGAAGTTAAAGTCTCCCTAGAAAATGCAGAAGGTGTCTGGATGAAAGATGGCCAAGAAATTCAATCAAGTGACCGTATTCACATTGTGTTGGATAAACAATCACATATGTTGCTCATAGAAGATGCCACAAAGGAAGATAGTGGAACTTACTCTTTTAGTGTTCCTGATCTTGAGCTGTCAACCACTGGACAAATCACAGTGTACAGTAAGTCACCATGATGATTTTGAGGGTGTGTTTGATTTTGGGCTCCTTTAGGATTACTTTTTAAAGACATAGTTTTTCTCACAATGAATATTTTTGTAACTTGGCAGGTGTGGAAATAGTGGTGCCCCTAGAAGATGTTCACGTAATTGAAGGGACAAAAGCCATCCTCGAATGCAAAGTTTCAGCACCTGATGTGTCCTCCTCCAAATGGTACCTGAATGATAATCAAATAAAACCTGATGAACGTGTGCAAGCTGTATGTAAAGGTGCTAAACAGAGGCTTGTGCTCACCAGAACCCACGCATCAGATGCAGGGCGCTATAAGCTGATGGTTGGCAAAGTGGAAACAAGTTGCAATGTCACAGTTGAAGGTTGGTGTCTTCTAAGATGCACAGTTCTTTGTGAAATAATTTCTTTGGGAAAAACCAAAAAATTAGTGCAAAAAACTAAAAAAATTATTATTTATTCTTTTTATAGAAATTGAGATTATTAGAGGTCTTCATGACATCACCTGCACTGAAACACAGAATGTGTCCTTTGAGGTTGAGCTCTCCCATTCAGGGATTGATGTAATTTGGCATTTCAAAGGCCAACCCATTAAGGCTGGTCCTAAATATAAAATTGAAGCACATGGCAAAATATATAAACTGACTGTGGTGAAGATGATGAAAGATGATGAAGGAGAATATGTCTTTTATGCTGGAGAGAAGAAGACATCTGGGAAGCTTATAGTAGCAGGTTAGTAGGGTTAAAGTCCAAGGTCTTGTAGCAATTGTGCTGTTCCAGTGGAGTTTGTCCTTAATTTATCCTTTTTTTAATGTTCTCCTTGCCTTTATCCTTATCTTTTGTGTTTAGCATAATTTGAATTCTCACATCTTTTAAGTGTTAATATAGTTTTCTAGATCAGAACCACAGTACGAAATGCTGTATTACGCTTTTGATGTAATTAATGTAAAAAAGAGGGGGGTTTGTCCTGTGTGTTCTCAGTATACCTGTGCTGAAGATAAAATAAAAGAAAATAACTAGGATAGAAACAAGAAACATATTTTTGTAATGTTCAGGTTATATTCTATTCCTGATTTTTCACAGAGCTCAGAATGACTTATGGGCATTCTGCAAATTAGGGCAAAGAATTCCATGTTCTAGTTTTCATTTCTGTATGGGGGAAAGCTGAACAGCAACACAACAAAAATAACATGCTTTTTCTCCCCAACAGGCGGTGCCATTTCAAAGCCCCTCAGTGACCTGATTGTGGCCGAGTCCCAGACAGCTGTTTTTGAATGTGAAGTGGCAAATCCTGAATCAGAGGGCCAGTGGCTACAAAATGGTAGACCACTCGCTACGACAGATCAGTACCGTGCTGAATCTGATGGTGTAAAGAGAAGGCTTGTTATCCCTGCCACAAAACTGGAGGATATGGGTGAATACAGCTATGAAATAGCAAGCTCAAAGACATCTGCCAAACTGAAGGTTGAAGGTCAGTATTTTTTTAAACTAACTGATGCCTTTGAGATTTATTTCAGCATCACTCACTATGACTTGGACCAGGCCTTAAGACACAAGCAAAATAAAATAAATTAAATAAAAAACCCCAAAACAAACAAAACCCTGAGCTTATCCAATATCAAAAACAAAAACTAAACAAACAAATCCCCAACCAACCAACAAAACAGAGAAACAAAACCCCCCAAACCCCAGAAACCAAACATTTCTCACGGATGCTACGAGCAAAGCTTCCTTGCTGTGTTCCCAGCACACCACTTTGCTGGAAACTGTATAAATTACTATACAAAATGAAGCACCATTATTCAGGGTTTTTTTTTAACTATTGCATAGTTTAAAAATACAGGTTTTCATTTTGATCTATTTTGTCAAGTATTTTTTTCTATTTTCTTCCTTTTCTTTCCCAGCTGTTAAGATAAAGAAAACACTAAAGAACCTGACTGTGACAGAATCACAGGAGGCAGTTTTCAGTGTAGAACTGACCCACCCTGATGTGAAAGGAGCTCTATGGATTAAAAATGGTGTCGAACTTGAATCAAGTGACAAATATGAAATTACAGTGAAAGGAACAGTTCACACACTGAGAATCAAACACTGTGTTGTCACCGATGAGTCTGTTTACAGCTTTAAACTTGGAAAAATAGGAGCAAATGCCAGACTTCACGTAGAAAGTAAGCCATTCTGGTTTGAATATTTGTTGTAATGTGTGTTTTGAAATTCAAATCATACATAGTGCTAAATATTGCCAACTTTTTTTCCTCAAGCTGTCAAAATCATCAAAAAGCCAAAGGATGTGACTGCTTTGGAAAATGCTGTTGTGTCATTTGAACTGAGTGTTTCCCATGATACTGTACCAGTCCGGTGGTTTCATAAAAATATTGAGCTTAAACAAAGTGATAAATACAAGATGATCTCTCAAAGGAAAGTTCACAAGCTTATGCTGCATAACATATCTCCGGATGATGCTGGGGAATACACAGCTGTTGTTGGACAAATTGAGTGCAAAGCAAAACTGTTTGTGGAAAGTAAGTATTGTGAGTTTGTAAAAAGTAGTTACATGAACACACCAACACTGAGCATCTTGACCTGACACATCATAGCCTGTTACCCTTGGTTTTTTGCAGTCTTCCAAACATACTAACTTTTAGATAATTCTCTCATCTTTTTTCTCCTCCTTTTAGGCATACACATCACAAAGACCATGAAAAATATTGAGATCCCTGAGACCAAAACTGCCTCTTTTGAATGTGAAGTTTCTCATTTCAATGTGCCTGCTGTCTGGTTGAAAAATGGTGTGGAGATTGAAATGAGTGATAAGTTCAAAATAGTTGTCCAAGGGAAACTCCATCAGCTCAATATTATGAATACAAGCAGTGAAGATTCTGCAGAATACACATTTGTCTGTGGAAATGACAGAGTCAGCGCAACCCTGACTGTAAAACGTACGTAGAAATTAAATTAACCAGACTATTTTATAGTTACCAGTAATAAGTTTGTGTTAACACATGGATTTAATGAAATTCTGACAAAACCAGCAGACTGTAGAGGTGTTTTTTAATAACACTAAGTAGCCTCAATAGCACTCTTTAAAGAGATTTAGAAGTGGTGAACTTGAAAATCAGATCCTGTGTTCTTCTCTTTAGGCCAACATGCCTAAGTGACAGGTCACCATAGGAGACTGAATTTGGATTCCTATGACATTCAGTAGTTGTGGGACATTTAAGTACTGATTCTGAATGCAAAACATACCTTTTAATATTTCCAAAATTGTCTTAAAGAAGTTGAAGCATCTCTAATCTTGTTAACATGCATTTAAAATCAAGTAAAACAGAATGGAAAAAAGTAAACCGTGTCCATTCCTTTCCTTTTAGCTATCCTAATTACCTCCATGCTAGAAGACATCAATGCTGAAGAGAAAGACACAATAACATTTGAAGTTACTGTTAATTATGAAGGCATCTCATATAAATGGCTAAAGAATGGTGTAGAAATAAAATCAACTGATAAATGCCAGATACGAACAAAGAAGCTTACACACTCCCTCTCCATAAGGAATGTGCATTTTGGTGATGCAGCAGAATATACTTTTGTTGCTGGAAAAGCAGCTTCATCAGCCACTTTATATGTGGAAGGTATTTGCTCTCTTGATTCGTATGTTCAGTCATTTCTAGTGGCTTAAATAATATCTTGGCACTCATTCTACTTTTTTCTGCCTTAGCTCGTCACATTGAGTTTAGGAAGCATATTAAAGACATCAAAGTGGTGGAGAAGAAGAGGGCTATTTTTGAATGCGAAGTTTCAGAACCTGACATTCAGGTCCAGTGGATGAAGGATGGGCAAGAACTTCAGATTGGTGATAGGTAAATTATTGCTTCTATACCACATTAACTTTTGGTGCATGTTTTCCTCCAGGAAATATCTTACTCACTTTCTTTTCTGATGTGCCCAGGATGAAAATTCAGAGAGAGAAATATGTCCATCGTCTCATCATTCCTTCCACAAGGATGTCTGATGCTGGTCAGTACACTGTAGTAGCAGGTGGAAACACATCCAGTGCCAATTTGATAGTGGAAGGTCGTGACATTCGTATCAGAAGCACTCAAAAAGATATTCAGGTAAGGCCTATACAGATGAATAAGTATTTCATGGATTTTTCACTCAAAGAATAATGCAACAATATCTAACCAGCAAGAGTCATAGCACAAAAATCTGTAATCATAAGATCACCAAGGAAACTAGAAAGTGAGACCAGAGGAGAAAACAATATTACTTTTATTATTTATTCTACTTTTTCAAAGGTCATTGAGAGACAAAGAGCTGAAATTGAATTTGAAGTCAATGAAGATGACATTGAACCACAGTGGTACAAGGATGGTATTGAGATCAACTTCCAATATGAGGAAAGATACAAGTATGTGGTGGAAAGGAGAGTTCATCGAATGAGCATCTTTGAAACCACTTACTCCGACGCTGGGGAATATACTTTTGTTGCAGGACGGAATAGGAGTTCTGTTATGCTTTATGTGAATGGTATGTGGCCCCACAACCAATGTTTTGCCTGTATTTATTACTCAGTGGTTTTCTGATTTTTATATGGCTTCTCTGGAATTGTAACTCTTGAAAGAAAAAAAAAAATAAAATCAAAGAGCCCCTTTGGAGCACTGCCAAATTCCTCATGCACATACATGTTTCTTGCCCTACTGAAGTAACTGGCTAGTGGATGAAAATACCATAGCAGTCCTTTTGCCATGGTATTTACTTAGACCAGAAAATTCTTGAGTACAAATAAAACTACTTTGTTCACATGGACAGGTATGCCTTTCCAGAGCCATCAACCTAACAATTCTTGGACACATTTTGCCAGAAACATTCACACCAACATAGCTAATTATGTTAAGGCACTTGCTGCTAAATCATTCCCCCTGTATCAAGGAAAAGGGCAGGTTTTCATGGACACAAAAGCTTAGAAATAATAAGGGAGTTTGTTTTGTTTGTTTAATTCTTTGCAAATAGTTTTCAATCACTAACAATATCAATAATGTGGTTTCTCTCTCTTTCCTTCCTTCTTCTATCTCTCTTTGCCACCTCTCTTTCCCCCAATTTTCAGCTCCAGAGCCACCCCAGATTATTCGGGAACTGGAGCCAACTACTGTGGAGTCTGGCAAACCTGCCCGCTTTTGTGCTATTGTATCAGGCAAACCCCAGCCCAAAATTTCCTGGTACAAAGATGATCAACAGCTCTCTCCAGGTTTCAAGTGCAAATTTCTTCATGATGCACAAGAATATACTCTATTGCTGATTGAAACTTTCCCTGAAGATGAAGCAGTGTACACCTGTGAAGCAAAAAATGACTATGGAGTAGCTACAACTTCAGCTTCCCTTTCAGTTGAAAGTGAGTACTCCATGCTCAAAACAATGTTTGTGAAACAAAGTTTTCATTCTTCATCTTTAAAAATAATTTTTCTCTTTTTTTTTTTAGTCCCAGAAGTTGTCTCTCCCGAGCTAGAAATGCCAGTGTATCCACCTGCTGTCATAATACCACTACGTGATACTGTTACATCTGAGGGACATTCTGCTTGTTTTCAGTGCAGAGTTACTGGAACAGGTGGGTTTAATGAAATCCTGTACATCCTTCCATCTCTCAGAATTTTTCATCTTGAACTCAAAAGAAAATTCAACAATATATGTGGTTGGATCAGTCTTCCCCTAGAAGTACAGATATTTGATACACACACATAGCCAAGTGTTACTGATGTGTTAAGCACATCAAAGGTGGCATCAAGCATGGAAGTTCTAAACTATCATAAACATATTAAGTGTTTCTAAAAAGAAGATCTGTTTCTCATAATTTATCTTTGGAAATTTTTTAGCATTTTAAATGCTAACTGATGTTGGAAAACAGTCAGTGAGTAAAATGTAGAGTTTCATGGGAGAAAAGAAGACACACACTGCCACGTCTTAACTACACTAACCGACTGAAACTGTGACTCAGCCTTTCTGTTAACACTAAATTGGGGTTGCTTTCTTTTTCCTAGCATAAAAAATGTTTGCTAATTGTCCTTTTAAGTGTAGATTTAAATTAAGTTTTTTGATTTAGATAATAGAATGTCACTCAGCAATTAAAATACCTTTTTCTTTAACACACAAGTCAAAAAAGCCACTTTTCTTCATTTAGCAAATGGCCTTGAGTATGGCTTCTAATAAAATATTCACACAGTAAACTGCAGAGTAAGGTGCAGTTCACAACCCAAAGAATTTTAAATAATTTCAAGATAAACAAAACTCCAAATTTAAAAATAATCCTGAATGATAGCTCTATAAAATTAATATAAATTGGTTATACACACATATATGGAAATATACATAATTTACATTATCATCACTTGAAATAAAACTCCAGTTGTTTTGCTTTTTTTAAAAAAAAAGTTTTACAACAAATACGATTCTGCTGCTAAAACTCAGAAAATATACGTTGGAAATACTGGCCCACCCTTTGTGCAATGCATGCTAGTGTAACTTTTTTTTTAATGGAACTGTATTTATGTGAACGTGGAAGCTGCATTTACATCACAGAATATAAGGATCCTTTCATCTAGGTCACCTATCATAGAATCATTCAGGTGGGAAAAGACCTCAAAGATCATCAGGTCCAACTGTTAACCCAGAACTGCCAAGTCCAGAAATAAGCTATGTCCCAACTGCCACATCTACATGGCTTTTAAATACCTCCAGGGACTGTGACTCTACCACTTCACTGGGCAGCCTGTTCCAATGCTTGACAACCCTTGCAATGCAGAATTTTTTTCCTATTGATAATTTCCTTTATTGAATACTCTATCCAAATGGAGTTGCATACTCACTTGTGTTATAAAAACCTTTTAGATTAGGTAACACATTGCAAGTATAGTTGTTTAATGGTACGCATTGTGCAACCGACTATTGAAAACACTCTTCTGATAACAGTAATAGCACACTATTTGAGGAAAAAACATATGATTCATGCTGTAGTACAGTGACAGAGAGAAAAAGCTAGTCTGCTTTAATTCTCTTCTAAGTCTACAAGAATCTATACAAGTAATACAACATTTTTATATAGGAATATATAAATCTTTCTTGAGAAATACGACAAGTAATATTTGCAACAAAAAGAGGGAAGGTGCTGTGCTTAGGAGAAGAATGTTCTGTTTTAATTTCTTAACCTGACTAGCTCAAGCTAGATATCTTATAGCCTGTTATATCATGCAACTGTAGCAAAATCACATTTTAAAAAAATGCTTTCTCTGATTTTAGTAGTACCAAAATATTTTTAATTTTTTACACTAACAGAGTTAAGGAAGAATGATTTTTTTACTCCATAACATGTTAGCACCAGAATCAGTCTTCCCATACAAATATTTCCAGTGCACGAATCAAAACCTAAAGCAACAAGTAGGTCACTTTCCACTCATCATACTTTACTAGAATCATACAAGGCACATTTAAATTTAGATGTTTGAGTTTAAGATTTTAAAAGATATAAATATAAAAGTAGTGCTTACTTTTATAATAAGTATAACTAGTACAATATAATAATTTATGCCTTTTCTGTTTTCTTTCTTTTGCCTGAGCAGATCTGAAAGTGTCTTGGTACAGCAAAGAGAAGGAGATCAAGCCATCACGGTTTTTTAGAATGACTCAATTTGAAGACACTTACCAGCTGGAGATTGCTGAAGCTTATCCAGAGGATGAAGGAATCTATACCTTTGTGGCGAGTAATTCTGTGGGCCAAGTGACCAGCACTGCTACCTTGAAGTTAGAAGGTACACTGTGCCATTAAAGAAGTTGTTGTGTTCAAGTCATGTTCCAATAATCATCTTAATATTCACTGAAACTTGTATGTGAGTTGTTGTCTGTCATGTTGTCTTTTAACTCAATTAATTGCAGCCATTTACAAGGTCCACAGCATACATTTATGTCTCCAAAATATATGTCATGAACAGAAAAATGTATTTCAAGATTTTTTCATGTTCCACACCCCCTTTTCATTTACTCTAGTCTTAGAATCTGTCATGCACCAAAGATGGTAAAAACCTTCTTTCTAATGGAAGTGTTTTGCTTGCACATCTTTGATTTGCCTGGTGAAGACAATCTAGTAGGAGTTTTTCTATAAAATAAATTACTTTGAAAGTTTTGAAAAACATCTGAAATAGAGGTATGTAACAACTGAAAAGAAATATTTTACATTCATATGAATTGATGAAGCATTGATCAAAGTTTTAGAGCGGAAATATTGTTTGGAGAATTTGCTCTTCTATATTGTCCTTGATATTACTTAACCATAAATATTTTGTTTTCTTTTTGCAATAGATTTTATAAATTATGAATGAAAATAATTCATGCTGTTAAGTTGCAAGTTAGAAAACAATCTTGAATGAGAGAGAAAATTCATTGTAGTGTAGGGTAAGAAATTAAAAGTTGGCATGCTTCTTTTCAGGATTTAAAAAGGTTGAAGAAGTTACATCAGAGTCCCCTTGGCATGTTTCTTCATCTGTTTCACTTAAGGAGGAATCTGTTGGCCAAAGGCCCACCTTTATCCAGCCTATTTCAAGCTGCAGGGTATGCAGCGGGGAATCAGTCAGATTTCAAGCTAGAGTCTCTGGCAGGCCCAAACCAAAAATCCGGTGGTTTCATAATCAACAACTCATGTTGCCAAAAAAAGACTTAGTTTTCCACTTTGATGAGTCTACAGGCACAGCTATACTGATAATAGTAGATGCTTTCTTAGAGCATGCTGGCCAATACTCTTGCAAGGCAAGAAATAGTGCTGGAGAAACAACTTGTACAGCTACACTTACAGTGACTGCAGAAGGTAAAGCCCCATTTTTACTTCAAAGGGATTCAATTTGTCACATACCACACTTTCATGCTGTTACTAATTTTTTCCTTGTTTCACACCTTTTCTTTCCCACCTAACTTTCATAGTACCCTCAGTAACCCAGCCACTCTCATTTCTTGTCTTTAAGCTGTAATATTTGGAAATTTTCAAGTTTGTATCTCAGTATAGGTAGAAGAACAGAAATGCTTTAATTAAGGCATTCAGGATTTTAAAACAAGTGATTTAATGATCTTTATAGAAGTGACTGAGGTATTTCGCACTATTCTGTAGAAAAAATAAAGATAAAAAAGAAAATACCTCCTTTAAAAGTGCCATAACATCCAATGCTAAAATGGGCCACTTTAGTAAAAGAAGAGACAAGCACCAACCGAGTATCAATTGCATGACTATCTTAGGCATCACCTGTCATTCATATATGTGAATGGATAACTTCTGTGTCAACAGACTAGTACATCTGGCATGCTGTATTTTCAAATGAAGATCACTCATTTTCATCCTCCATGATGTTTGATTTTGTTCAGAGCATGGCCCAGTAAAGTTCTTTAGATACTAATGTTGTTGTTTTTATTACTTGATTACACAGTGCAAGCCTTAGATAGGCAAAGTTCTGGGAAAGATGTAAAAGAGTCTATCCGGTCACAGGCTATATCAGAACTTCATGTTTCTCCTCCCACAAAGAAGAACATTGAAACTTATCAAAAAGAATTTAAATCAGTGCAACAACCATCACAGGAATTGCATGTACAGGTTTTTGAAAGTATATCAGAAAGTTTGACCATGAAGGCTACATCGGTTGAAGAAATTAAAGCTGTGCACACATCAGTCCTTTCTCAAACATCTCAGAACACCAAAGTCTCTATGATGACCTCTCAGGAAAAAAAGGATGTCCCTCCAAAGATTCTCTTGCAACTCAGAGACTTAACTGTGAAATGTGGTGACACTGCTCAGTTCATATGTGCCTTAGAAAATGAATTCTATGAGTTTATTTGGGCCCATGAAGGTGAAAAGATAGAATTGTCTGAAAAATTGAAGATATCACAAAATGGAAATGTTCTTCTGCTCACAATCTTAAATGCCCAGCTGAGAGATCAAGGACTGTACAGCTGTACTGTGTATAATGACTATGGAGGGACAACAACTTCTGCAATACTAACAGTCAAAGGTGGTTATCTGACTTTTAACATTATCACTTACTTTTTGCAGCTCCATTTAACTGCCTAAAGCTCACTCATATTACCTTTATTATCAGTATTTAATTGAGAAAGCTCTAGTAAAAATGTTCTGGGTTTTTTCCTCCACATTTACAGCTCTATTCATAAGTGACACATGCAGTACTGGGAAGTTGGTATGGTAACTTTGTGCCTCTTCCCATAAAGTCACACGTCTCAGGCTCTTTATTCTTCATATCTTTTGTGACATGCAGTGAGATGTAAAGCTAAATAGACTTGTAGAAATTTTTATATTTTGTTAATTCCTGAAGCAGGAGTTTAAAGAAGAAAAGAATGTCAGATGCAATTTTGACTTAGATACCAGGTAATTTCAAACCCCAGCATGTTTCCAACAAATCCAAGATTCCAATTCCAAAGTTAGCAATATAAGTTAATGTATTAAATGTATTAAAATGTTAGTAGTGTTACCACTAGGGAAGATCCAAAAATGTACTATCACCACAGGTGATTGTATTTTTGATGATTTCAAAGGAATCAAGATCAGAAAACTAAGATGAATGATGAGAAAGGCATTTACCCTGTTGATTTCGCTCTTAATTTTTGAAATTTCTTTCTCCGCTATAGAGCTGTCAAAAGCACTTTACACAATCTTCTGCTGCTACTTTCCAAATTAAAGGTCTAAATTAGAGGCAGAGATGTGCTTTTTTTAGTCATTGTGGATCAAGGCTTGGTCCCATGAAAGACCCACAGGCTTAACTGCTACCTAGAATTAACCTAACAGGAATAGAGCTCTTAAATGTGCAATTGCTCATGTTTAATAGCACTGCTCTAGCACTAATATATGGCATATTCTATCAGTACTAATTACTGGGCTTTTTCCCCATAAGTATAAGGAATTTTTTTTTTCTTCCTGCAAAACATCTGACCTAATCCTTTTCCTAACTTTATTCTTACCTAGCGAAAGAAGCACAAGCCAAAGCAGTAACAAAAATTACTCTTGAATCAGATACTAAAAGCTTTAAAGCAGCCAGAGATTGTCAGTTTAAAGCATCTGAAGTTAAGCAAGAATCTTCAAAGAAAACCTCAAGCTTGTTTATATCTACATCCCAAAGACCACGTGAAACTGAGAAGCAAAGAAACAGAGTGTACTATCCTGATATTGTGCCATGTGAAGACATCACAGAAACTGATGCTAAAGCACCAGAGTTTCTTGAAACTCTGCCTTCAGAAACCACTGTAAAAGAAGGAGATGATGTGTTTCTCTTTTGCATAATGAAAGGTGTGCCTACACCTTGCATAGTCTGGCTGTGCAATCAGCTAATAGTTGAGGAGTCTGCACTATGTTCCATAAAACACGATGGGCCACTGTGCAGTTTAAGATTGTTGAAAGTTGGTCAGGACCACGAGGGTATATACAAGTGCAGAATAGTTAACCCTGCAGGAGAAGCCGAGTGCAGCACCCATCTGAAAGTGACAGGTTGGCAACTGCATGTTCCTTCCAAGTATCAATTCCTCATGCGTAGCATCATAATTGCATTCCACTATATCCATTTCCTAGGAGATGATAAAGAATGAGAAGTATCTCATTAGTCTGTGGATTGTTGAATGTTTTCTTCAGGGATTTACAGCATGATAAAGGCATGTTGTCTTAGAAACTTTCCCACACCCTGCAAAAAGAAAGCAAATCTTATAGAAAAATGTACATTGCAAACAAGTTTGAAAATATTTGATTACTCTCTTCTCAAAATTTATCAAGTGTTTGAATTGTTTGGCATGCATTTATGTGTGTGTATGTACATGTGGATTTATGTCTATTTGCAAAACAGATTGGACATTTTTACTATATAAAGTGTTGATGGGCATATTGAACAACTGTAGCTCAAAAATCCTTGTCTTTTTTATTCTAGCTCCTGAAAAAATTGTTCATGAGAAGCTGGAGGAAGAGGTCGAAATGGAAGTGAAAGGTAGAATCACCAATGACAATAACTAGTACTAGTAATTAGTAATGTTGTGAAAAGGTTTTATCACCTTCTATGAAGTGTCTGATGGGGAAAAGACACACTTTAAAGCATATTGGAACATGTTGCATGTTTGTTTTGATATGCAAAGGGTTACTTGCATTATAAGGTTATTTAAGTTTTAAAGTATGTTTAAAACTTCAAATCTATAATTGTGCAGCCATATTTTTAACTGTTACTTCATGCTTTGCAGCTGTTCACAGAGCTCTTATATGTTCAATTTCCTTTTGAATGCATGGAATAGTCTACTTCAGAAGGAAGTTCTACAAATCTTAATTGTATTACTTTTAAACAAGTTAGCAGCCTAACATTAATCGGTTCAATGGACACTATTGGATGGATAGATGAAGTATACTAGAGGGCATTTGTTCTTTAGGTTATGTGAAAGCTACACATTCCCATTGATTCCTTGCACTTCTTTTTTACATACATTAATTCATCATTATACATCTCTTACCCTGGCTTGCAGATAGCATAAGTGGTTCATGTTGCTTGCTTTTTCCCCCCGTGCATAACACTGTGAAGTTAGTGGCTGTATTAGTTCGAATAAACGCCTTCTCATTATGTTACTTACTTTTTAAAAAATATATTTCAAACTATTTTTTTCAATTGTTTGAACATATCTACAAACAGAGGGGTCAGAAAGGGCGTTTATTCTACTGTCTGCAAGTCAGGTAAGATTTTCTTCTTTGCCACCCAAAGACACACAGCTTTTCCAGGCAACAAAAATATACACGCAGAAGAACATGTTATTTTGAAATTCTTTTTTTGCTTGTTCAAGAAGAAATTTCCACAGTCTGAAGAAAGAACAGACAACGAACGATTTTCGTGTCAATCTTTAAAACAGAGCAAGGCGTTGCGTTTATTCGAACAAATATGGTGAGTGAATTACTTTTTTTTCCTGGGTGTGTGATGAAATCTCTTGCATGCCCATTTTTTATTTCAATATATCGCTATTTTTTTTTACAAACAGGCGGTAGGCAGAGCGTGTCATGTTGTAACCCAGTCTCCTTCTCTTGCAGAACAGCACAGCGTGGTGGACTCCGAGGGACGCGGCACAGCGACGGTGCTGGCTTGCCCCCAGAACCGTAAACCCATCTTCACACAGGGACTGAAGTGTAGGTCTGTCTTGGAGGGGGACCCTGCGCTGTTCCGGTGCAAGCTGGTGGCGTGCCCGGCCCCGCACATGGCCTGGTTCCACAACAACCGGCCCGTGCTCCAGGACTGCCGCAAGGTCATCCGCACCGAGAGCACGGAGCACTCGCACTGCGCCAGCCTGGAGCTGCGGGACGTGCGGGAGCACGACGCCGGCAGCTACAGGGTATTCGCCATTAACAGCGAGGGCTCGGCCGAGTCCACCGCCTCCCTGCTGGTGGCACGCCGCGGGGAGCGGCGGGGCTCGGCTCCCGCCGGGAGAGCGCAGTGGACGCGGCAGGGCTGGGAGTGCCTGCTGCAGCAGCGGCGGGAGGACCGGCTGCGGGTGGTGCTGCGCTGCACCGGCTCACCCTTTGACAAAGGGCAGGAGCCTGGGGACCTCTCCCCAGCCCGGGGCATGGTACGAACCATCCGTTTCCAGAGCCTGCCGCTGGCGGCGCCGTGCCGCCCGGGGCTGGAGCGCAGTAGGGAGTTCAGGGGCACAGTGGTTAATGCTGAGGAGCTCCTGGATGAGGAGACCCGTTGGAAGCTGCAGAAGCTGCGGGAAGCAAGGAGGGCAGCACTGAAAAAGAAGCAGGAATCCCTCATGTCCACGCCCCAGGAGGGCTCTCCTGGGAAGCCCAGCCCACTTAAGGTGGCTGCCAAAATGGTTGGCTCGAAGCCCCTGACAGTGCAGGTAGTGAAGCAATACTCCAGGGCCCAGGGCCAGAGATGGCAGGTGCAGGGTGGGCTCCTGGAGCCCTGCCCACCCCTCTTTGTACAGGAGATCAGGCCTCAGGAAACTGTTGAGGGACAAAGATGTGCTTTCTCCTGCCTCTTCCATGGCCGCCCACAGCCCACCGTCACTTGGTACAACAACGACAAGCCCGTGGGGCGCATCCAGGGCACTGCTGTTCACACCACGGGGTGCTGCTCCACACTGACCTTCCCGTCTGTGCTCCCACAGCACGGTGGCACTGTCACCTGTGTGATCTTCAACCCACTGGGCACAGTCAGCAGCTCAGCTGGACTCCATGTGAGGCAGCGAATGCCAGCCTACAGGTACAGAAAGAAGAGGGAGGAGATGGAAGTGGAGGAGAAGAAAGAAAAGGAGAAGGTGAAGGAGGATGAAAGGGAGAAAGAGAAGAAGGAAGAGGAGAAAGTGAAGGAGGAAGAGGAGAAAGTGAAGGAGGAGGAGGAGGAAGAAGTTGGTTTGGCCTTTACAGCAGAGAAGGAGTTGCCAAGTGCAGTTCCAGACTCAGACTTGCTGTCGTTGCCTGTGGAAATCAAAATCACTGCCCCCACTCCAACACCAGAGCAAGACACAGAGCTGAGGGAGACCCCACGACTCTCTCCAGAGCAGGCTGCTTCCACCATAAAGCACAAATTTAAATTTTCATTTGATATGGGAAATGAACCACCCCAAATTGTGACAGAAGCCCCAGCACATATTCATTGCCAGGAAGGGGAGGAAGTGGTGTTGGAATGTGCTGTGTCTGGGCAGCCCCCACCAGTTGTGAGCTGGTCCTTGAATGGCCAGAGCCTCTCTGCCAGTGAGAGACTGAGGTTTGAAGAAGGCAGGAATGGCACATACCGCTTACACCTTCATGAGGTCTCTGTCACAGATGCTGGGCGATATTGCTGCGTGGCCACAAACGTGGCTGGAACAGCACAGACTGCCTCTGAGTTGACAGTGCAACCCAGTGCACCCAAGCTGTATGGCAAGGGTGGAGGCACTGAGGAACTGCCTGCCATGGACCATGTTCCGCACCTTCAAAGCCTCGGCATACTAGGGAAGGATGAAGAGGAACAAATTGCATGCCCCAAGGAGGAGGAAGCCTACCTACCCTGGTCCCTGAGGTTGTCTCCACCTCCTGCTGAGCAGTTGGAAGATTGTGAAGAAACACCTCAAATCAGGGAGAGTGAGATGGAGGAAACAATGGTGCTGGATATCACAAAAGTTTATGCAAGGCATGAAATGGGCAATACAGAAGAAAGGGTGAGTTATACAGATGGTATTTCTGAGATGAGGCAGAACAGGGAAAAAGCTATCTCTGAGGAACACAGCTTTGGAATTGATACCACTGAATTGCACCCCACCATACCCAGGGAAGGATGTGAACTGGTGGCCAAAGACTCTGGTCACTTTTCTGAGGAGCTGGAGCCTGAAGGAGGCAAGGTGCTACCACATACAGATGCTCTGTCCTGGGACATCTTGAAGTCACCATTTATGGAAGTGCAAGGGCAAACACATGCCCCTGAGCAGTCTGCTCTGGCAGGAGAGTGTAAGGATTTATCATTTATGGAAATGCAAGAACAAACACATGCCCCTGAGCAGTCTGCTGTGGCAGGGGAGTGTAAGAATTTATCATTTATGGAAATGCAAGAAGAAACACATGCCCCTGAGCAGTCTGCTCTGGCAAAAGAAGGTAAGGATTTATCATTTATGGAAGTGCAAGAACAAACACATACCTTTGAGCAGTCTGCTTTGGCAAGGGAGTGTAAGGTTTCAAAATTTTTCATTCCTATATCACCTGTGGTGCAAGATGGAAGTGATGTCTGCACGGAGTGTGATGCCCCTGCCTGTGAGGCAGGGACTCCTGATGTGCCTCCTGTGGAAGAGCCAAGTGTGCCCCACCTACAGGACCACATTGCAAGCACCCCCACAAAGGAGGAGATTGGCTTTTATGAATTCTATGCAGGAGAGCAGCAGGAGGAACAGGACAAGGAGCTAGAGAGGTCCATTGATATTGAACAGGATATTAAAGCTGATGAGAATATATGTAAAGAAGAAGTGATTGATGATGGTGATGCCACACACTGGGAAATACCAAGTGGCAGGCAAATGCTGCAAGAAATGGAGTCTGATGCATGCAGCCCTTCTTTGGATCTAATCCCTACTCCTCCTGGTGTAGAAAACTCAGGTCAGGGTTTTACTGAGGAAGCTGAAGTTCATCTGGAAGAAGTGCATTTCAGAGAGCAACTGCTGCCATCTGAACCTGACACTGAGATCATATTTGATCTGAAAAAGTTTGCAGAGCCTTTCCCAGCTGCAGAGACTGTGCACACAGGACAGGCACAAACCCCCACAGCACTGGAAAGTGTGGAGGTTATCACTGGGATCCTCTCCCCTGTGCACCAGTGTGATATGCTTGAGGAAGAGATGTCTCTGAGTGAGGAGCTGCGTCAGAGCTACAGGATGCAGCAGGAGGAGGTTGATGCCCAGGAAGAGGAACAGGCAAGAGAAATCACAACAGCTGATTTACAAACTCCTAATGGAGACCTTGGCAGTGTCATGATGTCTGCTGAAGAGGGACATTCTGCTGAAGAAGTTCAGGAGTCAAAGATGAGTGTCTGTGGAGAGGATGCAGCTCAGGAAAAAATTAATGAATTTCTAGTGGAGCCCACACCATGTTTCCAAAGAGGAGTTCAGGAAATACATGTGTGGGAGAGTGGGGAACGACTGGAGACCACAGACTCCCAGAGTGACAGCTTCATTATTGACTTGAAAAAAGCTGCACATGAAAAGAAACCCCAGGCTAGGCATCAGGCTGAGGAACATGATGGTTCTGGGACAGAAAAGGTCTTTGAGCCAGGCATGAGCAGCTTCACCTGTGAGATGAAAAGCACAGATTCCCCTGAGGACATCAGAGACATCCAGCAGAAACCAAACACAACCAAGGGCTTCTCTTTTGGGAAACTCATATTTGGGTTAGTAATGGATGATCCTGTAGCACAGAAGGAGCAAAGGAAGGAGTCTTGGGACAAGAAGAAGACTCCCACTGAGGAAGCCTCTGAGAATAGCCTGGATGGAGAAGAAATGTGGGAGGATACTTCTGCAGGTCCAGAGCCCAGTGCTGTTCCAATCTCAGAACTGGAGCCTGATTTGTCCTTGGCCAGTTATTTAAGATCCACTGGGATATATGAAACTCCAACTCTCAAAGGCACAGTCCATAAGGAGCAGCAAGAAACTATAACTTCACTGGAGGTGGAGGAGGTTACCTTCAGCATGGTTTATGATTATTACAACAACCATCAGGAATTTGCCCGGCCTTTCTCCCCTGAGTCAGAAATGTCTATAGAGTTGGAGAGTGGGAGCAGAGAGGAGTCACCTGATTCAGACCGCTTCTACACACCTCCTTCCTCCGTGGAAATCTTTGAAACTGCTTCATCAGCATCCTACCACACGCCTCTCAGCACACCCGAGCGCTACTCCACACCGTCAGAGGGCTCAGGGTACAGCACACCACCTGAGCGCTACTCCACACCGTCTGAGGGCTCAGTGTACAGCATGGCCCCTGAGCCCCCCACTCCTTTTGAGAGTTCAAAATGCAACACACCCTCAGAGCTGTATTTCACACCCTTTGAGGGACCCTACTCTGCATCAGGGGACAGCACGCCACCAGAACGCTACCGGACACCCACTGGGGAGTACATGGATGCCCTGACCATGCTGCCCCTCTGTGAGAGGAGGCATCAGCCTCCAGACCAGCCCCAGGCAAACGGGTTTATGACCCCCCGTGAAGCCCTGGAGCCATCAGGCAGGGACATGCCGCCAGCATTCCTCAAGGCATTGAGCAGGACAAGATTGTATGAGGGCAGCACACTGATGTTTGTGGCTGAGGTGGTGGGTGTGCCCAAGCCAGGAGTGAAGTGGTATCATAATAAGTCTCTGCTGGAGCTGAATGAAAGAGTGCAAATAGAGAAGGATGGGGACAAATATATTCTAGAAATCACTAATGTCCAGCAAGCTGATGAAGGACAGTATCTGTGCCATGCAGTGAACATTGTTGGGGAAGCTAAAAGTATTGCAGAGGTGGAAGTTTTGCCTGAAGATGGACGGTCACTGGCACTGCCACCCCCTGTCACCCACCAGCATGTTATACACTTTGACATGGAGCCAAACACATCTTCAAGGTCCCCTTCACCACAGGAAATTCTCCTGGAAGTGGAACTGGATGAAAATGAAGTGAAAGAGTTTGAGAAGCAGGTCAAAATCATAACCAGTCCTGAGTTTAGCCCAGACAAGAAGAGCATGGTGGTTTCCCTAGATGTACTTCCACTTGCCTTGTTAGAACAAGCTGCAGGCTTGGCAGCAGGGGAGAATGAGGATGTAAAAATTGATTTCCAAGTAACAGAAATGCCTCCACGCTTCGCTGTGCCCATTACAGATATCAAGGTAACAGAAGGCTTGGATGCAGTTTTTGAGTGTGTTGTAACGGGTACTCCTGTCCCACTAGTTCAGTGGTTCAGAGGTGACACGTGTGTGACACCTGGCACAGGGAAGTATGCTGTGAGTCAGAAGGAGGGACTTCACAGTCTGAAGGTCCAAAACGTAGGACCTTCTGATGGTGGCTTGTATTGCTGTCAGGCAGTGAATAGGCTGGGAGAAGCAACGTGCAAAGGCTCTCTTGTGGTCATGGCTCAGCAGGAAGCAAATGCAACAAGCAGTGAGACAGTCACAGGCTGTGACCCACACAGGTCCCAGAAGTGTGACTTGGTTTTGAGTAAGACTGTGACCCCAGGTGATGAGTCAGAAATAGAGCTGGAATTTGAGTTTGAGCCACACAGAGATGACTCAGAAAAAGCAATCCAACTGCTTGCAGTGACTCAAGAAGAGCAGGAAGTGGAAGGGGAGAAGCATGTCAACATTAGTTTTGATGTGTTTGCAGAGCCATCTGAAGAGGAACGGGTTGAGTTTAGGGCAGAAGACTCAGAGAGCTGCAGCTTTGAGTTCCAGGTCACAGAAGTTCCTCCCAGATTTGTTAGGCTCATTTCTGACTACAGTACATTTGTAGGTGCCTCAGTGTGCTTCCAGTGTCTCGTGACTGGTTCCCCCCGTCCAGGTGTGCGCTGGTACAAGGACGGGGTGTTGTTGGAAGGGGATAGGTACTTTGCACAGGAAGAGCAGAATGGCTTGCACAGTCTTACCATTGAAAACCTGATGCAAAGTGACAGTGGGCAGTACAAATGTATAGCCACTAACAGGGCAGGAACTGCTGAGACTTGTGCTGTGTTAACATTATACTAAATTTCCATAATTTATTTCAGAGTCTATCTTGAAATACTAAGTGTTTTTATGATGTTGTTCACTGCAGATAAAAATGCAGCACTCACTTTAGGGGCATTGTTTTCATCTCTTTAAGGATGAAAACCACTCTGTGGGCATATTTGTGTTTCACTTAGATTTGCCTTCTTTGGGGAATTTAAGTGAGATTTAATCCATGCATAGATTTTGTGCACACTTTCTGCACTGAGCAATATTTTGGGCTCCTTCTACGCTCCTTGCTCATTCTTGTAAAGATATTTCAATTGACACTCATTTGCGTATTTGTATAATGTACATATGCCTGTGTCTCTGTAGCAGTGCAATCACTATTGTTTTATGTAGGCTAGAAATCACCTGAAAATGTAGACACCACCTTTTTCTTGTAACCTAGAGGTATGGAACTTTAACTTATGCTTGCTGTTTAGTTTGGGTGTAGTTCTGTTAAAGAACTCCTTAAATTGGTATTTCCCCTTCTCACAATGTTGTGTCAGAACATGATTCAAATCCTGTTTACAGTTTCTATCACTGCAAAATTCTTACATTTATGGGCCTCTTTCTACTGACTCATGGAATTAAATGCCCTTTTAAAGTCAATAAAATTATGCTGTTGCAAAGAAAAGCAGAGCAATGGGAAGTAAAATGAAAATTTTGCATTAGTAGAGACTGGACAGGATTTTCTTCTCTATTACCAAGTAATAAAGATGAAAGCATATTTTGTACTGTATTTTTAGGAGTTAAAGGGAAAGGAGAAAGGGAGCATAATAATGACAAATTAAATTACTGTAAATTCATTAAAATAATTTTGGTTGTCCCTGTATTCCAGTGTCATTTGTAAAAAATGCATAATAGTAAAAAAGTAAGATATTTTTTATGCAGGATTTTTGTTTCACATTAGAACTGCATTTCTATGTATTCTTTTTTTTCTCTCTTTTTTTATTATTAAAAACAGTTAGGTGTACTATGTATCGAGATGACCAGAAATAAGGGGAGTATATTCAGTTGTTATATGTGGCATTTTCTCAGTGCAGGAGATTTTTACATTAATATTCTCAATGAAAATATGTATTTTCATATTTAAAGTAATGCTAATATTTAGGAGGAATCAGCAGTAGCTGACATAATTAAATCAGAATTAAATCTATCTTACATAAACAATGATAAATTGATTAAGAAAAATCTTCTAAATGGAGGAAAGTTATTAAATAATGTTTCTCAGAAACTAAATACTCTCTAACGCACATACCAGCTTTCCAATCACCTATATGTCAAGATGAGATCTTGAGTTCAAGATCCCTAAGCAAAAATTAATTTTATTTTGTTTACCAGTTAATGAGATTCTTCCAGTTATATACAAATTGCCATCAGTTGCCATGCAAACAGCTTTAAGCAGAGTGGTGATTTTAAGTATAAAAACTATTCCTATAGTATGTTCATGTATGTTCCTATAGTATGTATAGGTTACGTTCATACAATTTCTTATCTCTGAGTTTGATGTGTCCTCACAGTGAGACCACCATATCTCACAAAATCTGTTATCTTCTAAGACTGTTCTATCATTCACCTGGGACAATAATTTTTGATCAAAATATTCACCTTGCCCAATCATGTTGCCCGATATAAATTTAAAGTCAGGAGTGGCAAGTTCTAATGACACAGTACCCAGGCAAAATGACTGAAGTGTTTAGACTAATGCAAATGTGTTACTTCAGTGTCTTCTCAGAGAACAGGTAGCATTCTTGATAAATATTTAAGATTGGTATGTTAAAAGGCAGAACTAATTGTGCTTTCTGACAGGTAATGGTGGTAGGAAAGAGAAGCATGACTGTCTGACCCAATGTTGTGCTGGGTCCATGATGTGTCCCTAATCCATTCCTTGTGTAGATGTGTAGCACAAACTGATTCATTAGACAGCAGAAGTCCTTAGGGAGGTTTGCATGAATTGTCTGATCTATGTCAGCTGTGATGTGAGGGGTCTTTTAGCTGCAAAGTCAAAGAGGTCAGAGGCCCTTTGATTAGTTCTTGTGCAATTGTGAAGTGTGTTTATTTTGCATGTAAATCTGAATATTTTTAGCAGAAAGAGGCCCATAACTTGGTTTTGGAGCCATAAGCCACACAGGTCCAAGTTCACATTCACATCTGAAATGTATGGCCAAGCATCTTTATCTCTACCCGTGTAGTGGTGTTTGTAGTTTATGTAAATTTGTAAGTCTTGGTTTAAGTTTCATACATTAGCCAGAAGTACCTAGTTCATCTAAGCTACAATTATTAAATCTGGAGCAATTCTAGGTTTGAATGAACTTAGTCTGGGACAACTGGTATAGCCTGACCATCTCTTTTCAAAATTTTGTGCTTTCATAGGAGTCAAAAAAGCTCACAATTTTATTTTCAGGTTTAATGTTGTCTTCATTTCTACAAAACAAGTATCTTAGAAAAAGAATTAAATATGTCTATTTGTCATCAATGTATATTGAATGTTAACTTGTATGGTTAATTTGTGAAATAAATATGAAATTATTTAAGTCCATCGCTTCTTGTACTTTATTCATTTTACAAACATATCTAAAATATGAAGAAGTATCTGTATAGTTTCTCTCTCATAACAGGAACACACAAAAGTGCACTAATTTTTGCTATGCTCTTGTGTATAAAGCATTCTATTGTGTTAATATGGGGTTCACTCTGCAATTTTTATATTTTTTTATTTTTGTATTTTATTGGCCCAATTCTGCCACCCATTCTCAAATTTACTTGCACAATTTATTACTGTTTTAACAAGTATGGTAAGTAATGCTGAAGAACTGCTGTAATTTTTTTTTTTTTTTCCTCAAGCATTTCTTCTCTGCAGTTAATCATTGCATGCACTGTGCTATGTCATTTATATGATGGCATTTGTGGCAAGACTAATAATTACTAAAACCAATGAGAAAGAATTGGGTGACAGAGTCTGTTCTTTTTTATATTTGTCGTTGGAGTGTTGCAAAAAATTCTTATCTCTCAATAAGTTTTAAAATTGAGGACACTGTAATTGAGAAGCTTATCAAGGTTCACTGTTGCATTACCTAGAAACCTTAATCCATTCACACATTTATTCCTTTTCTTAAAACTCTTATATCTTTCCAGCATCAAATACTCTTGGTCTTGACTGAGGTAACTTGACTCAGTCAGGACAACAGTATTTCATTTCCAAAGGTTTTCCTTGCATTGTGCTTTTCATGAATTGTTCCATTCCTGTAAATTTCATATTTCAGTGATGTTTCTATTGTCAAACATCTACAGAGATGTTCTTGACCTCTGTTTCCTCTCATTTTTAAACTATTATTGGAACAAAAGTTGTCCAACACATATATCTATAATTTCACAAAGGCAAGAATACAAAAAAATATAAAAGTCTGTTCTCTTTTTCTCTGATGTTGTGGGAGTTTTAATATGCCATATTTTGGCAGGGAGGAGCTCAAAAGCAGAGATTTAAATCAATTATACTTAATCAAGTGTTTAAACTTGTGATGTTTGTAATAAGGATGCTGTAAACTTAAGGGTCTAATGACGAAACCAAGACAAAGCTGGTAAGGTAGAGGTAATCTTTTGGTGTGCTAGACAAAATACAGAGTTTAAAGAGATGAACTATGCATCAGAAAAAAAGGTTAGTGTGCTGAAAAGATTGTGGGTTTATTGGTTGGTTTGGGGCAGGGTGGGATTCAATCCTAATTGTGGCATTCTGCTTTTTTTGTTGGTGTTTTGAATTGAATCGGGATCTTAGCACTATTCTGCTGTACTTGTTTGCATAGATGTACATACAAATATGTATGACACATACCACTTTAATTATATCTGTGAAATGCATCAATGTTGCTTGATTGTTACTTGCACAGTGCACCCTGGAGGGATATGCCTAACCCATACTGTGATGTCAGGTTTAAAGACACACCCATCCTGATCAAGATAGGAAATTCTTAAGCAACCTGGCAACACAGCATGTCTTACTCATTTTGGCAGATGTGACAGTAAGGGGACAACACAGACCTCCTGTTCATTGCTAGCTGCTGTATAATATTAAGAAAGCCTCCAGCTATAGAAAAATAGCTGCCCTAACACTGTGTATTGCTATCTCTGAGTGTTCTCATAAGTATTCTAGTAAAACTAAAAATTTTTTTTCCATACAGACATCACTAGGTCTCTTACTGCCTCTTCTGAGGAAGGAAGAAATGAAGGCTACAATAGCGGCCTTCCGTTGCCTGATAGAGAGAAAATACTTGAATTTGAGCCTGGAAAACCAGTTTATTTCAGCAAAGCAAAAATGAAAATTGAGAAAGAGGGCAAAGCCCCTGTTTTCCTCAAACAGGTCTCAGATGTTGAAGTCTGGCAGGGAGATGTAGCTAGGCTCTCTGTTACTGTTACTGGCAGCCCCATACCCAAAATCCAGTGGTTTTTCAACAGTACAAAGCTAACCCCAAGCACGGGCTTTAAGTTAGTATTTACTGGCAATGACCACAGCCTCATCCTCCCATATGCAGATGTGCAGGATGAGGGTGAGTATGCATGTGTGGCCAGCAATGTGCACGGTGAGACCAGCTGCAGCGCCCAGCTCCACGTGTGCCAGAGGAAGCCACGATTCCCTTGCTTTGCCAGGGAGCCAGACAGTGTGCATTGTGCAGCTGGCTGGACGGCAGTCTTTGAGTACCCTGTGGTGGGGAAGCTGTGCCCTTATGTGCTGTGGTCCAAGGGGAGCCAGCAGCTCTGCTCTGGTGCACGTCACTCCATTGCTCAGCACCCGGATGGCTCGGGCTCCCTGACCATGTGGGACTGCGTGCAGGAGGACACTGGGCTCTACACATGAGTGTAGTGTCTGTGAGTGCCCTGGGTGAAGCCACGTGCTCTGCTGAGCTCCTTGTGCTCCCCAGGGAGCAAGGTGTGTGCAGGCAGAGCCCAGCTTTGCAGCACTCTGCAGTGGCAGAGAACCAAATCCCCCTTTTTTACAAGGAGACTGGTGAGCTTTCTGCAATCGAAGAAGCACTCAGTCTTGAGCCTTTCAGAGAGCCTTCAACCCTCCTGCAGCTCCAGGTGATCCAGGCAGTGTACATGCTGTCCAGGGAGGACGTCTTGCTTGGCCTGCCACTAACCTGCCTGGCAGCACAGAGTGTTGAAGAGATGCCCACCCAGGCGGCCACAATACAACAGAGCAGTGGGCTTCTGGCAGAGCCTCTGGAAACCTGCCCTGCTGCCCCCCAGGGTGTGGTGCCTGCAGCAGTGATGGAGGCACATCTGCCAGGCTGCCTTGGGACTGTAGCTGCACAGATACTCATGCCCAAAGAGAAAGTGCTTCCCAAAGCAACAGAGCAACTGGCTGCTCTGAAGACAGAGGCTTCCCAAACCCTTCTACAAGTGTCAAGCACCACTGAGAGCCATGCCTTGGATGGTGACCAAATCCAGATCCTTGAGGGCTTTCAGATAGCACAAGGTGAGCTGAAGGCTGAACCCAGATTTCTCTCTGAATTGGTCTTCACTGGGGGCCAAGCTGTCCCCCTGGAGAACATTTCTTTCCTGGAAACAGCAAAGGAATATTTTGCTACAGGAATACATGAGGGACAGGCTGTGAGACTTCCCTTGCTGCTGGAAGAAGACCAGTCCATGGGGGAAGAACATGTTGATCTTTCCAAGCCACTTAAGCAGTGGCAGAGGGCAGAGAGGCAATCCCATGAAACAATGTACTCTCATGAGCTCCAGCCAAGGCAAATCCTCAACAAAGACAGTGAGCTCACTGCTCTGGTTCCCTGCAGCTTAGACATAAAGTCTCAAATCAGAAATGCACTGAAAGCTGCAGTGGTAAGTGAGAAAAACCTCTTGTTTTCAGAATGGTTGGCTGATAAGGAAGATATTAAAGTACAGGCAAGAAACATCACCAAGGAGAATACACATACTTTGTGCATGTATGTTGTGACCACAGGAGGATGCAGTCCCATAGAAATCCAAGTCTCCTTGGCAGAAGTCAACATTCAGACAGCTGACCAGAAAACAATCTTGAAGGAAGTTTTCTATTCCTTTCTTTGTGAAAATAAATATCCCCTGACTGGTGAAAAATCTAAAGCACTGCCATTCTCTGCCAGTCCACTTCTCTCAGGAAAATCATGTGATGAAATCTTTGAGCTGGAGCCCCAGCAGGCTGAGAAGACTATGGAGGCAAAAATACCACTGGAACACTCTTTGTCTGTGCAAGTAATCAACATTGTGACTGAGCATGGTCAAATCAAGAATGTAGGTGCAGCTATAGCCACTGCTGATGTAGTCTCTGCAGGTGTTCTTACTGAGACACCCACAGAAATACTGAAAAGGAAAGAGAAAAGGGAAGAAAAGTGTGAGGAAGAGGGCAGAGAGGGTCTGGAAACTAGAGCTGGAAAGCAAGAGGATGAGCTGGGCAAAGAAAGCTATCCCATCATACACAGCAAACTGGTTGACACTGTTGTGGAGGAAGAGGAGAGTGTCAGATTGGTGTCTGTCATAACAAATGTCAGAGAAGTGAACTGGTACTTTGAGGGCAAACTGGTCTCTTCAGGCAACAAATTCAAGTGTTTGCAAGATCAGGACACATACACACTAGTAATAAGCAAAGTGTGTGGGCAGATTCACCAAGGAGAGTACACCTATGAGGTGCTGAATCAAGGTGGAAAAGGAGCAATAGCAGCAAAACTCACAGTTGTTAAAAAAGGTTGGATTATGGGGATAAAATAATCTTTTTAATATACTGCTCTACTAATGAACCTCCCCTACTATGTGTATCTTTGGACAGAGATACAATATTAATACCATCATGCCACTAATCAGAGGGATCCCTCTCTCTCTGGATTGATGGTTCTTCTACCACATTGCGAGGCCCCTCCCTCCCATTACCCTAGTCTTTGGTCAGGAACTTTGTTGTTTCATTGCACTAGCATGGTCAGGACAAAGCTGTTTCTCGATCCTTACCATTTCTCCTATTCTTGCCTGAGAAGTGGACCTGCTCTTCCTGTTTTTGTCACTGCTTCACCTTCTCTCACTCCTTAGAGTCATTGCACAAATTCACCACTATTTCTCATTCACACCATCATTTCTCACAACTCCAGGATATGTTACTATATATTTATATCCTATTGCTATTTCTATGCATTGCTAGTTCACTTTGTTTTTCCAATGTCAGCATTGTTTCCTGTGTCATTATGCACTGTAAGACAGTCCGCTGAGCCTAGTACTGCTTTCATTTCTTAAAGATGTTTTTACTTTTACAGTCACTTTATGTAAAATGCAAGTATGTCACCTTTTTGGGTATTTTTTTCAGCCAGTCAATCACTTAATTTCAGAATGTCAGCAGGCAGGGTTTTGAGTTATTCTCTGCTTCCAATTTCAGTTGCACCGATCCTGAGGAGAAGGCTTGAGCCCTTGGAAGTGGCTGTAAATCATGTGGCCAAGTTCACCTGTGAGGTAGAGATGGCTCCCAATGTCAAGTTCCAGTGGTACAAAGCCGGAAGAGAGATATATGATGGGGACAAATACACCATTCGCTCCTCCAACTACCTCTCCACACTGGAGATCCCAAGGCCTCAAGTTGTTGACTGTGGGGAATATAGCTGTAAGGCTTCCAACCAGCATGGCAGTGTAAGCTCTACAGCTGTTTTGACAGTAACTGGTAAGTACAGACTTTCAAATGCTTCTCCTTTTCCATAAGATATCTTGGAGTATTGTCATACTTTCACTTCTATACTTGCACATGTTTATGGTAGGGTTCTTGATTGCCATTATAATACATAATCCACACCTAATTGTGGCAGGCACAAGCATAGAAAAGGAATACCTTTTGAGAATGCTGCTTTTGGGTGCTTTCTGTATGAAGAGAAGGGAATCAGTGTGAAAAAGTTTCAGAGGGAAAGAAAGAAGGGGGAAAGAGAGCAGGGAGAAACAGCATGGGATTGCTTTGTGAATACATTCTTGAAGAAGATTTATTTAACTTTGAGACCACAAGAAACACTTTTAAATCTGATTTCTTGGTGTAATAGTCACTGTGTGATTATCCTAGCACCCTCAATTTATCCTGCAACTATATTTGCGACACAGGTTATGCAGACCTGCATACCTGAACATCTTTGTGCCGTGGCCAAAGGGAAACTCTGTGACTGGGGAAATAAATCTTCTTAAACAAAGGAAGGTTTAAAGGGTTTCAATTTACAAACTTTTGAGTCTATTGAGAGCTATACAGCAGGGGGTTTTCTTAAAAGAAAACAAAAATCAAACAAAAAACCATCATCTTTTGGGTGTTTCTTGTATGATGACTTTTGTTACTCTGACTTTTCTCTTTCTGGGAGGACTCCTTCTGTGGTCTTTGCTAAGCACTAGGTGCTAGAGACTAGAAAAAGGCACATGAATGCTTGCAAACTTGCCCATCTTGAGAGAACAGTGCGCAAACATGTCAGCTTGGGGGAAGAATTTCTGGCTTTTTGTTTATTTTCCTTTAGTTTGTACATTGCTCCAGAGATTCAAAATGGTTCAAGCTCTGGAGCAATACATAGATTGAAGAAATACAAAACCAAAAGCCAAAATTTATCATCTTTAAAACCTCTTATCTCATTCACTGCTGTTTTCTTCTGCTTAAGAGTGTCCAGTGACAAGCTGGCCTCTTGCTCTCTGTTCCTGGCAAATGTGGCTCTGTTCCTTACCTCTTGATAACATTGAACCCCTTTGTTTTGCAGAGGCATTTCCACCAACGTTTCTTACCAGACCTGAACCTATTACTACTTTTGTTGGCAAAAGTGCCAAGTTCCTGTGTACTGTTTCGGGCACTCCAGTCATCGACATCACCTGGCAGAAAGATGGAACAACTATTTCCCCATCAGACCACCACAAGATCTCCAAAGTGGAAAATAAACATGTTTTAGAAATTTCCCTTCTTACCGCTAGTGACAGAGGGGTTTACACTTGCAAGGCTTCCAACAAGTTTGGGGCTGATATTTGCCAGACTGAAATGGTCATTATAGACAAGCCCCACTTCATTAAAGAATTGCAGTCAGTACAGTCAGCAGTTAATAAAAAAATACGCCTTGAATGCCAGGTAGATGAAGACAGGAAAGTAACTGTAGGGTGGACAAAGGATGGAAACAAAATCCCTCCAGGCAAAGATTATAAGATTTACTTTGAAGACAAAATAGCCTCACTTGAGATTCCTCTGGCTAAGCTCAAAGACTCAGGCCACTATGTGTGTACTGCTTCAAATGATGCAGGAAGCAGCTCCTCTTCTGCCAGCGTCACAGTCAGAGGTAAGATAGCTCTATGCCCCCTTTACTTTCTGTCTTCTTGGGTTCCACATTCTTTTCTCACAGGCAAAAGACTTCTTTGGGCTGAAATTACACTGTGAATTCTTCTCAGACCTGCCATGGTCTTGGTCCATTCCCCATGAAGTCTTTTCCCCTGCTGCTTTAAAGTGCACACTGTGTTACATCAGTATTTCTTTCACTAGAGAAAATCAAGAATTGCTCTTGCCTGCAGGGATGAAGAGGAAAAGCAAAACCCACAGAAGCTGCAGCTCAGCAAAGATGATGCTGATCTCTTGTCAAGTTGTATTTTGTTCTTGCTCTGGGAAGCAATCTTTCAAAGCTTTTTATTTCAGCTTTCTTTTCTTTCTCCCTTTTCTTTTTCCCTTTCCTGCCCCTTTCCTCTTCCCCTTCTTCCCCTTTTTACCATCTCTTCCCCTCTCTTCCCTTTTCTTCCCATTTTCAGAACCACCATCCTTTGTGAAGAAGGTCGATCCATCTTATTTACTGACCCCAGGAGACTCTGCACGCCTTCAATGCAAAATCAAAGGGTCTCCTGAAATCCAGGTTACTTGGTTCAAGAACAATAAGGAAATCCATGAAAGTAACACACACAGGATGTCCTTTGTCAATTCTGTGGCTGTGTTAGATATTTTGGAAATGAAAGTTGATGACACTGGGACCTACTCATGTGAAGCTGTCAACGAGGTTGGAAGTGACAGTTGCACCACCGAAGTGGTTGTCAAAGGTCTGTCCTTCTTGTTGCTGCCAGTCACATGCCTGAAAAAAACCTTCCTTTTTATTTTTTTTTTTTTTTTTGCATAATTGACTAATTCTTTCTTGCTGCTTTTATAGAGCCTCCGTCTTTCATCCGAACACTTGAACCTGCAGAGCTAGTGAAGGGAACAAACCCTGTTCTTCAGTGTGAGGTTGCTGGCACTGGCCCCTTTGAGATTAGCTGGTACAAAGACAAGAAGCAGATTCGCAGTAGTAAAAAATACAGGTTGACCTCTCAGAAGGCTGTTATTTCTTTGGAGGTGTCCTCATTTAATAGTGCAGATGTTGGTGAATACGAGTGTGTGATAGCTAACGAAGTTGGGAAGTGCATGTGCAGCGCCACATACATCTTGAAAGGTCAGTGGGAGAGAGAAAACTCCACTTACTGAAGGGATTGGCAAAAACGTCTTATTTCATAAAATGTCTTTTCTTTGGATTTGTGGGACATTGGGGAGACTGGGGAGAAAGAATATCTTCTTCTCTTAAAATTCTGTGTGTGGCTTGAGTCTTATCTGGTGTCAAACCTGTGAATTTGAAGAACATTGAGATTAATGGGCCATTAGCTCCCAGCTGGAGAAAGCAGTTCTCCAACTTGCCTGCTCTTTTGTTGAATTGTGACATGTACTGCACATACTGTCTTATAAAACTGTCTTTAAGTATCAGATTTTATGTGATGATGTAATAGTAAATGAGTATTTTTTCTTGTCTGTCTTTGAACTAGAACCACCAACTTTTGTTAAGAAAATCGAAAATGTGACAGCTCTGGCTGGAGATAGTGTTACATTACAGGCCGTAGTGAAAGGGTCAGAGCCTATTTCTGTGACATGGATGAAGGGCAAAGACATTATTAAAGATGATAACAATGTGAGAGTGACATTTGATCATGGCCTAGCAACACTGCAAATTACCGGAGTCCAGCTGAGCTCTGGTGGCAAATACACCTGTGTGGCTGAGAATGATGCAGGAAGTCAGTCCTGCTTTGGTGAACTGGCAGTGAAAGGTCAGTGAAGAAGTGCTGTGATCCCTGCAGTCTCTCACCTGACAGGGGAAGAAATTTCCTTTTGTCCTTAACACCAGTTGTTTAATTCTGTTGTAGAACCTGCCAAAATAATTGAAAAAGCCGAAATAATCCAGGTTACAGCTGGGGAACCAGCTATTTTGGAGTACACTGTCACAGGCACTCCAGAACTGAAAACCAAATGGTTCAAAGATGGAAAGACACTACCTGCCAGCAAAAAATATAGGATCAGCTTCAAAAATAACATTGCCCAGCTCAAGTTCTATGCCACCGAAATGCAGGACAGTGGTGAATACACCTTTGAGATATCCAATGATGTGGGCATCAGCTCTTGTACTACCAGCTTCACTGTCCTAGGTTGGTACTGCCTCTTTGCAAAGAGCCCAGTTGCTCTGCTCTTTGCCCAACAGAGCCAGAAGCAGAACAGCACTCCTGTTTTGCTCATGTGTTCCTTTCTGTCATTTTTTTCATTCCCAACAGATCGCACTATCCCTCCCTTCTTTACTAAACCACTGAAGAATATTGACAGCGTCATTAGCGCCTCGTGCCGCCTAGACTGCAAAATCTCAGGCTCTCTTCCAATGACTGTCTCATGGTTTAAGCAGGATACTGAGATCACTTCAGGTGCCAAGTACACAGTACACTTTGCAGAAGGCTCAGCATCTTTGGAAATAAAACGCCTAGATGCAAATGACGCTGGGGTCTACATTTGCAGAGCCACAAACTCTGCTGGTAGCAAAGAGAGCAGTAGCACTTTGTTTATAAAAGGTTTGGCAATTTGTTTCACTTTTCTTGGAATTTTGCTTATCTTGTGATAATACTTTCCTGTTCCAAAGTACAAGCCCTCTCTTACTCTTGACAATTTTTTCCTTTCAACGCAATCCAGAGCCACCCAGCTTCACTGTAGAACCAGAGTCTCAAGATGTATTGCCTGCATCAACTGTACATTTCAAAGGAATGTTTAAAGGCACAACACCACTGACAGTGAAATGGTTTAAAGGTGATACTGAATTGCTGACAGGAGGATCCTGCTACATTATGACAGAAGCCTTAGCAAGTTACTTGGAGCTCTATGCAGTTAAACCGTCTGACTCTGGAAAATACACCTGCAAAGTCTCCAATGTAGCTGGTTCAGTAACATGCAGTGCAAACTTATTTGTGAAAGGTTTGCGTTCTTACTCGTATTTAAAATTCTAGCTGCTGGTTTAACACAGCAGCACTCTTTCCTGTGTTCTTTGTCCTGAACACTCTTCTTAAATCCACAGAACCTGCTGCCTTCAAGGAGAAGCTAGAGCCAACTCATCTGGTAAAGAAAGGTGGATATGCTGAGCTGACCTGTGAAGTCACTGGTACTCCTGAGATTAAAATCACGTGGTTCAAGGATGATAGAGAGCTGAAAGAGAGTGACAAATACAGGATATCTTTTACAAAATCTTTGGCAATACTCCATGTTTCAGAGGTTGATACTGAAGACAGTGGGGAATACATTTGCGAAGCCAAAAATGACGCTGGAAAAGATATCTGCAGTAGTGTTGTTACAGTCAAAGGTGTGTGTGACATCCAGCCACACAGTTTGTATCTTTAAACTCAGTATAGTGGTACCGGCTTCAGACGTATGATTAATGCAAATTGCACTTTCTTTTTTGCACTGTAGAGTCACCTTATTTTAGCAAGGAGTTTCAATCCATGGAAGTCCTGAAGGATTCTGATGTAGTTCTGGAGTGTGAGGTGCTCGGCACACCACCCTTTGAAGTGTTTTGGGTGAAAGATGATAAACCCGTGCGGAGCAGTAAGAAGTACAGAATAAGCATTGAGAAATCTTTGATTAGCCTCCACGTTTTCAGGTTTGATGCTTCTGATGTTGGCGAGTATGAGTGTAGAGTAACAAATGATGTTGGGAGCTGCCTCTGCCGTTCAGAGGTCACACTAAAAGGTTAGTGCAAGGTGCAGAACACCACAAGCATGCTCTTATCCCAGTGTGGTTTCCATGCCACACTGTTACACCCCAGACTTGTACTTACATAACTACTTTCTTCCTGCCAGAGCCTCCGCAGTTTTTGAAGAAGATAGAAAACATTAGCTCCCTTCGAGGGGGAACAGTTGTGTTTCAGGCTGCTGTTAAAGGTTCCTTGCCCATCACTGTGTCCTGGTTGAAAGACAATGATGAAGTGATTGAAGACAACAATATCAAAATGACCTTTGTGAACAATGTTGCCACTCTTATGGTGAGATCTATTGAGCTGAAACATGATGGGAAATATTTCTGTCAGGCTAAAAACGAGGCAGGAATTCAGAGGTGTTCTGCTCTGCTGACTGTCAAAGGTTGGTCTTACTCTGAGGGCTTGCAATGATCTGAGACAGTTCCCTTGGGATTTTAACAGATGCACTTAACACTCTATCTCCTTGTTTACAACAGAACCAGCTACAATTGTGGACAAGGCTGTGTCAATAGATGTGACTGAGGGGGATCCAGCAACCTTGCAGTGTAAATTTTCAGGAACAAAACCTATTACAGCCAAATGGTTCAAAGATGGCAAGGAACTGACATTGGGCCCGAAATATAAGATCAGTGTTACAGATACTGTCTCAGTCTTAAAAGTGCTTTATGCTGATAAGAAAGATAGTGGAGAATACATTTTTGAGGTTCAAAATGACGTTGGGAGCAGTAGCTGTTCTGCCAGCATTAATGTCCTAGGTGGGTATGGGCTCTTTCTTATTATTGCTTTTAGATACAAAATGTTTTCCTGAGCTGACAACTGCCACAATCGCAACTGAATTTCATATTTTGTCTTTTTACTCTGTCTTGGATAGATCTCATTATACCACCTAAATTCACCAAAAAACTCAAGAAAATGGACAGCATTAAGGGGTCTTTTGTCCATCTGGAGTGCATAGTGTCTGGTTCACATCCTATAAGTATCCAGTGGTACAAGGATGGCCAAGAAATAACAGCAAGTGAAAAGCACAAATACTCTTTCCATGATAATACTGCATTTCTGGAAATAAATAAACTGGAAGGCACAGACAGTGGCTCTTACACTTGTGAAGCAACAAATAAAGCAGGAAGTAACCAATGCAGCGGGTTCTTAACAGTCAAAGGTTTGAGTTCCTTCTTTGTCTTGTGTTAGGTCTCTCATTTGTAATTTTGGATTTCCCCATCTCAGAGTAATCCCCTTTCTTCCTTTTTGCATATTATAGAACCGCCATATTTTGTGGAAAAACCCCAGTCTCAGGAGGTTGTGCCCAATGCTAGGGTTCAGTTCAAAGCACTGGTGAAAGGGTCCACTCCTCTGCAGATAAAGTGGTTTAAAGACAGCCAGGAGCTCCTGTCTGGAGCCAGTCGATCTGTCTGGAAGGACGACACTTCTAGTGTTCTGGAGCTCTTCTCAGCTAAGACATCTGATTCTGGGAACTACACTTGTCAGATAAGCAATGATGTGGGGACTGCAACCTGCAAAGCAACTCTGTTTGTAAAAGGTGTGCAACCCAATCTTCTAATTTTTTGGTTCTGATTTTTTTGTGCAGTTTTGGTGGGAGGGGGAGAAAGCCTTTTCACCTTTTTTTTTTCTTTAAATTCTGGGGTTTTTTTATTCCTACCTTGAATATTATAAAGCCTCAACTTCTCTGTCCATCTTCTAGAGCCCCCCAGATTTATTCAGATGCCAACTTCTGTAGTAGCTTTGCGTGAAGGACAGTCCACCACGTTTGAGTGCCAGGTAGTAGGCACACCAGAGATCCACATTACATGGTACCTGGATGGGAATGAAGTGACTGACCAAGCTAAGTATGGCATCTCCTTCGTAGATGGCTTAGCCACTTTGCGAGTCACTCAAGCCAGAGTGGCAGATAGTGGGATTTATGTTTGCGAAGCCCACAATGATGCAGGTAGTGAGAGCTGCAGCATCGAGCTGAAAGTAAAAGGTTGGTTTTGAACATCTTGTCATCTCTGTCACATATCTGGGGTGAGGAAGTAGGAGATACTTCTTCTCCCCTCAAAACTATTTAAGGTTACTATCTACTTTCCCTTCATTCTTCTTTATAGAGCCTCCAACCTTTGTTCGGGAGTTGCGTCCCACTGAGGTAGTGAAGGGTTCAGAGGCCACACTAGAGTGTGAGGTGACTGGTACCCCTCCATTTGAGGTGAAGTGGCTGAAGAACAATAAGGAGATGTTCAGCAGCAAGAAATATGCCATCTCCACCAAAGAATCAGTCTTTACTCTCAATGTGACTAACTGTGACATCTCGGATGTTGGTGAATATCAGTGTATTATATCAAATGAAGGTGGGAGCTGTTCTTGCAGCACAAGACTCAGCTTAAAAGGTCAGTCCTCTAGGAAACACACATCAAACATTATATGCCCCACCTAAAGTGTAGCAACTGGGATTACTTTATGTGATCTCTCTTTCTCCTCTTCCCTTTCCATGACTTCTCTTCTGAACAACAACACTCACACAACAGAACCACCGTCCTTCGTCAAGAAGCTGGAGAACATCACTAGCATTTTGAAAGGTGATGCATTCTTCCAGTGCACTGTAGCAGGTGCTCAACCCTTATCTGTGTCATGGATAAAAGATGAGAAAATACTAGAAGATGATGAGCACCACCACATTACCTTTGAGAACAGGGTGGCCACACTGAAGCTTACTAATGTTGAACTCAGCCACAGAGGGAGATATACCTGTCAGGCAAAGAATGAATCTGGAGTGGAGAAGTGCTTTGCTTTGCTTTTTGTACAAGGTGTGTACAAGGTGTAACCTTGATGACCACTTGGAAAGTCAGTTCTCTATCTATGTAGCTAACTGCTCTAATTTTTATACTCTTTGTACCTCAGAGCCTGCACGGATCATAGAGAAGGCTAAATCACTTAAAGTCACTGAAAAAGACCCCGTGACTTTGGAGTGTACTGTGGCTGGGACACCAGAGCTCCGAATAAGATGGTACAAAGACGGCAAGCAGCTCCTGCCCAGTAGATACTACACAATGAGCTTTGAAAACAATGTGGCCAGTTTCAGGATCGAACCTGTATCAAAGGAGGATAGTGGTACATACAGTTTTAAGGTTGAAAATGACTTTGGAAGTAGCACCTGTGAAGCTGTTCTGACTGTGCTAGGTTTGTATTGCCAATCCATCAGGGAGGGAATGAAAAATAATCTCCATGAAAGATAAGCAAGAAGTTAACAAGTGTGTTTTTGCTATTTTTTGTGTTGGGCAGATCAATCAATTCCTCCTGTATTTATCAAAAAGTTAACCAAAAAGGATACCATTCTGGGATCTTCTATCCAAATGGAGTGCAAAGTCTCTGGGTCACTACCCATTGTCGCAAAATGGTTTAAGGACGGAAAAGAGATAACTGACAGTGCAAAATATAGAAGCCTGTGCCATGAGAACACTATGTCACTCGAGATTGCTAATCTAGAGCTGGCAGACAGTGCAAATTACACATGCAGTGTCTCTAACATTGCTGGAAACGATTCTTGCAGTGCTGTCCTGACTGTGAAAGGTTTGAAACTCTTTTGCTATTTCTTATCTGTGTTAACTGCTGGGAAAATACCTTAAATCTTATGCTAACCTATTACTCTTATACATCTTAATGTTAATACTGAAAACTTGGTCTCCATGCTTGCCTCACTGATTTTCTTCATTCTTAGACATTTCTGATGAAACTGTGTCTTTTTCTTAAAAACTGCAGAGCCACCAAGCTTCTTAGTAAAACCTGAAAGCCAGCAAGCCATACCAGATTCCACAGTGGAGTTTAAGGCCACACTGAAAGGAACACCACCTTTTACAGTAAAGTGGTTCAAAGAAGACTTAGAACTTGTATCTGGTCCAACTTGTTTCATTGGGATTGAAGGTTCAACTGTGTTCTTAACCCTCTATTCAGTGGATTCTTCTAGGAGTGGGCACTACACTTGCCACGTTTCAAATGACGTTGGCAGTGACTCTTGCACTACAACACTGATGGTAACAGGTGTGCACTCTTTCTTGTTGTGTTGTTGCCTTTTTGCCTTCTCTTTTCTCTTTTTGCCAAGCCCACCTTGGTGATCTTTGATACACTGCCAAGTGAATTCCCTACCCTCTGTTTGCAACCCACAATTGTTTGGCTCTTTTCACACCTATTTTCTCTCCAGTATTGATTCAGACTTTCCTGACCCCACTTTTTTTGGTTTTTTAGAACCCCCCAAGTTTGCTAAGAAGCTAGAGGCAGCAAAAGTAGTCAAGCAGGGTGACTCAGCCCGGCTTGAGTGCAAAGTAAGTGGATCTCCAGAGATGAAAGTAGTGTGGTTCAGAAATGACCATGAAATTGTTGCCAGCGAAAAATTCCGGACATCTTTCATCGACTCTGTGGCTGTGCTTGAAATGAATCATCTCAGTACTGATGAGAGTGGTGACTACATCTGTGAAGCTCAGAACCCTGCTGGCAAGGCCAGTTGTAGCACCAAAGTCACAGTGAAAGGTTAGCTGTCCTCTTGTTCTCCAACTACACCCTTTTTTTCCCTGGTGGCTGTATCCCTTAGAAATACATAGGAACATGAGATTAATTTATTTCAGGACTGCCCTGTTCTTCATGTCATGTTTGTTTCTTGATGCCCCCTCATCTTTTCTGCCAGTGTCTAAACAAGAGAGATGATGTTTTTAATGCAGATGACACCTAAGCTAGTTTTCTCCCCAGTTATATACTTTTTAATATCCAAGACAGACAGTAGTGAGAATTGCTAGATCAAGGAGCTGAAATACAAAGAGAAAGAACAGACATAAACTGGCTAGTGTCAGTTTTACACCCTGTATGGAAGATCACTACCAGCTAAATGAGACTTGTACCCTCCCTGCCAAAGATCACCCCTCTGTTTACATTTTCTAAAGGAGAGCTAAGGGCTCTTAATGCTCACCTTTGTGCAAGCTCATTTCATATTGTGCCCAGAAAATGAGGGAAGTCTTGCCCATTCTGTAGATATTCTCAGCAGTCCCATTTTCCAGAAGCTGGTATCTGTAGACTCTTTGTCGATCAAAGAGCTTCAGACTACTTTCTAAATGTTCCTTTCTTCCCTTGTTAGAACCTCCTGTCTTTAGCAGGAAGCCTTCTCCAGTAGACATTGTCAAAGGATCTGAGGTTAGCCTGGAATGTGAGATTTCAGGAACACCTCCATTTGATGTTGCCTGGTACAAAGATAGGAGACAAATCCGCAGTAGTAAGAAGTACAAGGTTACAGCCAAAAACTACCACACAAGTGTTCGCATTCTTAATGTCGAAGCTGCAGATGTTGGTGAATATCAGTGCAAAGCACAGAACGACGTAGGAAGTGACACTTGTATTTGCACCGTGAAGCTCAAAGGTAAAGTACTGGTACCTGTATCTTCTGCAGCGCTCCCAAGGGCACTGCATTGCTCTTTTTGTGGAAGCACTGTGAGTATATACTGTAACTGTGTATTTCTTCTTCAGAACCACCAAAGTTCTTGACTAAAATAAACAGCGTGACTGTTGTTGTTGGTGAACCAGTAGAGTTACAAGCAAGAGTGGAGGGCTCCCAGCCAATTTCTGTGCAGTGGCTTAAAGACAGAGAGGAAATAATCAGAGAAAGTGAGAACATAAAGATCACATTTGTGGAAAATATTGCAACTTTGCAATTTGTGTGCACAGAGACAAGCAGTGCTGGAAAATACACCTGTCAGATCAGAAATGATGCTGGAAGTCGCGAGTGTATGGCTACCTTAACTGTTCTAGGTGGGTAAAAAGCACAAATTCACGGAAATTTCTTTTTTAAGTTAGAAACTTGGCTGTTAGGTATCAGCTGTATACTTTACTTATGCCTTTGAGTTCAAAACAAAAAACATCCTTCTCTCCCCAACAAGCAGAAGTCAGATTCCATATTTCCAGCTGTCCAGCAATAGGGTTGAAAGGAACCACTCTGTATTTCTGTCATGTCTTTTGCTCATGCCTGCTCAGAGAGGCAGATGAAAATATTTTATAATTTAAATGAAAATATAGTTTAAAATTATTTAAAATATTAAAAAATAGTTTTACTTAATTTTGAAAGCATCTGAAATTTGCAGTTTACGGTAACAGAAAAGATGAAAAGAACAGCCGTAAAAAACTCCACACCCTAACAAATCAAAATTTCCTTAGTATCAAATGTACAAATCCCATCTCATACTGCTATAATACTTACAGCTAATACTAATTAAACCCTGTTTTAACCATATGCGCTACCCATTTCTCCTTCCAGAGCCTGCAGTCATTGTAGAGAAAGCAGAGCCAATGAAAGTTACTATAGGAGATGCCTGTACTTTGGAATGCAAAGTAGGAGGCACACCACAGCTTTCCACTGGGTGGTTCAAGGATGGCAAAGAACTGACCAGCAGCCAAAAATACAGAATCACTTTCCTTAATAATGTATCTACACTTAAAATTATGGATGCAGAAAAGGAAGATGGTGGATTGTACACTTTCGCTGTGCAAAACGACGTGGGGAAAAGCAGTTGTACAGCATCAGTTGATGTTTTAGGTTGGTTGGGCAGCTTGTCTTCTATCTTTTATAAAAGCTTTTGTTTCGCCATATTCTCTGTCCTTTCTTCTGTTTCTTTACTCATTTTCTCTCTAACCATGGATTTATTATGTTTTCTTATGCAGATCGAATCATTCCTCCTTCTTTCACAAGAAAACTAAAGGAAACCCCTTGTGTTCTGGGTTCCTCAGCACTGTTGGAATGTAAAGTGTCAGGTTCACCTCCTATTTCTGTTGCCTGGTTCCATAATGGACTTAAGCTAGTCAGTGGAGAAAAACATCAAATCTCCTTTTCAGATAACCTATGTATTTTAGAAATTAATTCACTGAGCCACTCAGATACTGGCACTTACACCTGCAAAGCTACCAACACAGCTGGCTCAGATGAATGCAGTGCTTTATTGACTGTACAAGGTGGGTATATGATGGTCAGGAAGCTCTCTGAGCTATTCTTTTCTCTTTCTCTCTTGAAGTTATCTGCAGTCTTTTGTAAATATTCTTGGGGAAAATTATTGACAGAAAAATAAAAATTTTGCTCTTTATCTTCAGTAGATGTGTGGAAATATGAGAGCTATGCTGCAGCAATTTGTCTCATCTATCTTTTTCTTTTGTGTATTTAGAGCCACCTTCTTTTGAGAGGACCCCAGAGCCTCTGGATGTATTGCCTGGCACAAGCATCACTTTCACATGTGTTGTCAGAGGAACTCCTCCTTTTAAGGTTAACTGGTTTAGGGGGGCCAATGAACTTGTGCCAGGGGACAAATGCAATATATACTTGGAAGAGTCCGTTGTGGAGCTTGAGTTATTTGATGTAACTCCTCCCCAAAGCGGAGAGTACACTTGTCTAGTGACTAATGATGCTGGCCGGGTAAATTGTACAACACATCTTACAGTAAAAGGTTTGTAAAGATGATGTCTCCGTTAACCTTAAATTATTGTTTTCTTCTCTTCATTTGGCATGTTGTGCTCAACATTTGTGACTTACCTTTCATTAGAACCAGCTGTCTTTGTGAAGAAACTGAGTGATCAGTATGTGGAGCCTGGCAAGCCCATCATCCTTGAGGGCACTTACACAGGCAGCCTGCCTATCTCTGTAACATGGAAGAAGAATGGCCACACCATCACACAATCTCAGAAGTGTAGCATCACCACCACAGAGAAATCCTGCATCCTGGAAATACCTGAGAGCACCAAAGAAGACGCAGGAGAATACACTTGCCATGTTGAAAATGAGGCAGGAAGAGATGTTTGCGAGGCTGTAGTCTCTACCCTAGGTGTGTGTTCCCTTTGCTTCTTTTCCTTGCCTTTTTTCCACGTGTATGCTTTCCGAAACCTGGCACACAATACACCTGTCTAATTGCTTCTCTTTTTTCAGAACCTCCCTACTTTGTTACACATTTGGAACCTCTTGAGGTGTCAGTTGGCTCTTACACAACATTGCAATGCCACGTTGCTGGAACACCAGAAATTACTGTGTCTTGGTACAAAGGTGATACAAAACTCAGGTCTACTCCTGAGTATAAAGTGTTCTTTAAAGACAATGTTGCTACACTTATTTTCAACAGAGTGGCTATCAGTGACAGTGGAGAATATATCTGCAAGGCAGAAAACAGTGTAGGAACTGCATCTACAAAGGCTCTCTTAACAGTTCAAGGTGATGATTTTATATTAGCTTACTAAAACTCTTTTTCTCTTGCAAAACTATAAAAAAGTGGCTTCCTGGGGTGTATTTATCCTTTACTTGCTTTCTTCCAGAACGCAAACAGCCACCTTCCTTTGCAAGAATATTAAAGGACATCGAGCACCCTGCTGGTTTACCCCTTAAGCTTATGTGTCGGCTCAATGGCTCAGAGCCCATTACTGTCACTTGGCACAAAGATGGTGTGCTGCTAAAGGATGACCACAATGTGCACACATCCTTTGTAGATAACGTTGCAGTGCTGCAGCTCGTGAGAACTGAGATGAATCATACTGGGCAATACTCCTGCACAGCCACCAATTCTGTGGGCACTGCCACCTCAAGTGCTAGGCTCACAGTGGCAGGTGTGTTGGCTTATAAAACTTTTACTTGGATCACAGGCTTCTCCCTCTTATTATTTCATGCATGCAATGGTATCTTTGTGTTGGATTAGCTTTTTGCTGAGGTATGAATATTACATGGTTTTCTTGTGTTTCTAGAACCCAAGCAAGCACCTGTCTTCGACATCAAACCAGAATCTATTGATGTGCCTTTTGGAGAAAGTGCTGATTTTGAATGTCATGTCACGGGAGCCCAGCCCATACACATAACATGGTCCAAGGATGGTCGGGAGATCCGAACTGGAGGGAATTTCAATATTACATTCACAGCCAACACAGCTCACCTTCGAGTGCTCAGAGTGGGTAAAGGAGACTCTGGCCAGTATACTTGCCAAGCTAGTAATGAAGCTGGGAAAGACTTCTGCTCAGCTCAACTCAGTGTCAAAGGTATTAAGACGCCTTTGTTTGTGCATTTTCTTTTTCTTGGGTAAAGAGGTATCTTTCTCTTTGATCTTCTACCATTTCTAGTTTAGAACTAAATAGAAAGTAGCTTTCCAGACTGCAGACATAAATCATGTAATGACCGTCTCCCATCATACTGTGTAACTGCAGAAGTCTTGTGTGCCTGCAAAATCTCCAAGGAGAAAGGTACCTCTGTGAATCTGTTTGTATGGAGAGTTGCACTCACATTGCTTTTTATTTTAATAGTTAAACTATAGTCACTGTGGAAGTCACTCATAGCAATTGCTACATGGAAAATTATTAGTAAATACAGCTCTACCTTGCATTTATTGGCCTGCATAGGTGACATTTTTGAATTTGCTAAATATTTCAGTAGGAGTTCTGAATTGTTGATTTAATCCAGAGTATTAATCACTTAATTTTTTCATGCAGAAATATACTTTAAAGATGTATCAGCAAGCGAAACAATCCCTACCTTATTTCTGTTGCTCCCAGGTATGAAGGGCTTGTCAAATCTTTCATGTTGGCCTGGGAACCCTCTTACTTGTTACCACTCAAAGGTAACAGCAAAATTTTGTTTGGGTGGAGCAACCCTTCTTTGTGTATCTTTTACAGCTTCGATTGTCTCATGCAGCAGGGTCCAAAGCTGGCAGAACATAGTTTTAGTTGTTGTCTTTGCCTTCTTTTCTTCATCTTCTGTATTTCCTTGAGAGGAAACTCTGGCTGGGGATGCAGCCAATTTCTGTAACCATTTTAATTTTTTGGTGTAGTACTCTTTTGCCTCCCAGAACTCTTGCTCAGCACTGTCGATTTCACATGGCAAACAGGTATGTTGTCATTATCTACATACTTACTCTGTTCTGCAGAACCTCCCAAGTTCATCAAGAAGCCTGAAGCTTTGCGGTTCGTGAAGCAGGGAGACACAGTTCAGCTTGAATGTAAAATCAGTGGCACACCAGAGATCAGAATCGTGTGGTACAAAAATGATCAGGCACTCCAGGCAAGCGACAGGCTGCACATGTCCTTTGTAGACTCCGTGGCAATGCTGACCATCTTGGGTGCCAGCACTGAAGATGCTGGAGATTACATCTGTGAAGCCCACAACTCTGCTGGCACAGCCAGCTGCAGCACTTCAGTCACAGTGAAAGGTTAGCACATGGCTCACACTCCACCAGAATCCCTGGCTGCCAGGCCTGCCCCCAGCTCCAAAGCCCATTGCTGCTGCAGCTGGTGGCTAGTGGGCCAGTGTCTCTTCAGCTGCTCTTGCATTTAAATGCTGCTGTGTTTTAGCAGTAGAGATCAGGCAGGAAATAGTGGTGGGTGCTCAGCACTGTGCTGTCATTCCCTCGTCTCCCCATTTAGATCAGTTGCAGGCTGAACAAGGCAAGCTTTTCAGATCACAAGAGACGCCCAGACTAGATGGAGCACTAGCCAGGAGGGAGGGAGTGAGGGAGCTGGGACTACTTTTCAGCCATCCCTCTGCCTCCTTTTTATACACAGTGATACTGAGAGGAATGAAATTTAAGACGGAAGAGGAGGCTGTGTAGCTGAGCTTCACTGAATGTAGCTTTCATTACTAGAAAGATGGAATGTAAGGTAGTATGTGACCCCAGAGTTCAGGCAGAGTGGCTTTTGGGGACGGACACTGAGCACTGACTCCAAACAGGTGCAGAAGTATCACATTTTCTGCCCTTTGGGCTCTGAGTGCTGGGATTTTTTAGAGGTGAGGCCTCATATTTAAAAGCTAAATATGTGTTTACAATATAAGCGTAGGCTCCCTTCCTGAATATGTTGCTTCCTGCTAGTATCCAGAAACCCACCCAGATAAGAAAGCTCACACATTATGATGTGATTCTTTTTTATAGAACCACCTGTTTTTAGCAAGGTGCCAAGCCCTGTGGACACTCTTAAAGGCTCAGATGTTATACTTCAGTGTGAGATAGCAGGGACCCCACCCTTTGAGGTGGCTTGGTTCAAGGACCGGAGGCAGGTCAGGAGCAGCAAGAAGTTCAAGGTGACAGCAAAGCACTCCATTGCCAGTCTTCATATTCTCAATTTGGAATCTCAAGATACTGGAGAATATCAATGCAAAGCTATGAATGAGGTGGGAAGCGACACTTGCACCTGCCCAGTGAAATTTAAAGGTTAGTATGCTAGAGGATCAGTATCATTGCCTTCTTTTATTGATCTCCTGGCTGTTGCTCTTCCAAGCAAGCATGTATGATTAACTGGCCTCTGCCTCCTTGTTTTTGCTATCAGAACCTCCACGGTTTGCCAAGAAGCTGAGTGACACTGCAATCTTCATCGGGGAGCCAACAGCCCTGCAGGCAGTAGTGGAAGGATCCCCCCCAATTTCTGTTGTCTGGCTCAAGGATAAGGGTGAAGTTATTAGGGAGAGTGAAAATGTCCAAATGTGGTTTATGGACAACATTGCAACTCTTGAGATTGCCAGTGCAGAGGGAACTGACGTTGGAAAGTACATCTGTCAGATCAAAAATGATGCTGGCATGCGGGAGTGCTCTGCCTTTTTACAGGTCCTAGGTGGGTATAGCCTACTCTACTATAGGTACTGTGTCTTACAGCTTGCACAGCTGCCTCTACCAATACCCTGTGCTCACAAGTTTGTGGGTAGATTTCCCTGTGACACACAGACCCCTCCTTCCTATTTCAGAACCAGCAGTCATCTTAGAGAAGACCGAGCCGATCACAGTAATGGCTGGCAATCCTTTTACCCTGGAGTGCAAAGTAGGAGGAACACCTGAGCTTATCACCAAGTGGTACAAAGATGGCAGAGAACTAAAGAGTGACCGCAAATACCAAATTACCTTTTTCAACAATATATCCACCTTGAAAGTCTTTTCTGCAGACAGGGGAGACAGGGGCTTATATACTTTTGAGGTGCACAATGAAGTGGGGGACAGCAGCTGCACTTCTTCAGTTGATGTTTCAGGTCAGCTCTATGTCTTTATTGTTCACTCTTGTCTTTAAAGGAAGGTTTTATTTCTTCCCCTTTTCCTTCCCTTGAAAGAAACCTCAACACTTGTCTTCCTGTTCTTCTGCCCTGTCCTACTTAGATCGCCTCGTTCCTCCTTCATTCTCAAGAAAGCTAAAGGAGACAAATGGGGTACTGGGCTCCTCTGTGCTGCTGGAGTGCAAAGTGTCTGGCACAGCTCCCATATCTGTGTCTTGGTTTCAAGATGGGAATGAGATTGTTAGTGGAGAAAAATATGAAATCTCGTTCTTGGATAATGTTTGTGCTTTGAAGTTGAATGCCCTGGATGTCACAGATACAGGGTCATATACATGTGTGGCAGCCAACGTGGCTGGATCTGATGAATGCAGTGCCTCCTTGACTGTACAAGGTCAGTGGAAGGATACTGCCATGCCTTCAACAAAATTCTTCTTCCCTCTTCTCTTTCATTTTCTCTAGTTTCCCATGGTTCCTTTTTCATGGTTTGTTTGGTTTGTTTTTTTTTTTCCCCATGGTTTCTTTATTTTTTTCTTTTTAACTCAAACCTGCTTATTTTCCTCCCCACAGAGACCCTCCTATTAATGTCTTTCTCCCTCTTTCACTTCTTTGCATGATCCTTAGAACCACCTTCTTTTGTGAAGACACCTGATCCCCAGGAAGTTTTGCCTGGATCAAATGTGACATTCACCAGCTGCATCAAGGGCAGTACTCCCTTCAAAGTGACCTGGTTCCGAGGCATCAGGGAGCTGGTGCCAGACAGCAACTGCTCCATCTCTCTCAATGAGTCTGTGGCACAGCTGCAGCTCTACAACGTGGAGCCAGGCCACAGTGGGGACTATGCCTGTGTGGTCACAAATGATGCTGGCAGTGCCTCATGTACAACACAGCTCTTTGTGAAAGGTGTGTTTGGGTGCATGCATGAATGCAGTTGTCTTCATTCACCCCCTGCCTGCAGCTCTTCCACATCTGTCTCTCTTACTATTGATTTATACCTCCCCACAGAGCCTGCAGTCTTTGTGAAGAAATTAAGTGATTTCAGTGTGGAGCAGGGGAAGTCCATTGTGCTAGAAAGCAGCTACATTGGCACCCCTCCCATCTCTGTCACCTGGAAAAGAAATGGCACGCCCATTTCTCAGTCTCAACGCTGCACTGTTACAACTACTGAAAAATCTGGCATTCTTGAAATCTTCAACAGCACAAAGAACGATGAAGGCGAATATACCTGTGAGGTTGCAAATGAGGCGGGTGGAGATGTTTGCCACAGCCTTGTATCCATCTTAGGTATTCATCACCCCTGATCCCCCCCAACACACCCCAGTGATGCTCTGCCTCTGCTCACTACATTCTCTCCTTCCCTAGAACCACCTTATTTTGTCACGCATCTGGACCGTGTGGAAGTGAAGCTTGGCGAGCCCTTGACCTTAAAATGCCAGATTAGCGGTTCACCAGAAATCAAGGTGTCCTGGTACAAAGATGACACCAAGCTCAGATCAACACAGGCTTATAAAATGCACTTCAAGAACAATGTGGCAACACTGGCATTCTCTGCTGTAGAGGACAGCAATATTGGAGAATATATCTGCAAAGCAGAAAATACCATCGGCTTTGCCACCTCCACAGCTTTGCTTGTTGTTAAAGGTGATGGGCAAGAGCCACTCTTTTGTGGGGTACTTTGTAGGAACTCTTTTTTGTTTACAGAAAGGGGTTTTATTAATTTCAAAGATAATTAATTCCAGGTTGGCTTCCTACTGATAGTGGTGATTATTGTTGTTTTGCAGAACGTCAACTTCCCCCTACATTCACCAGAAAACTTAAAGATATTCAGGAGGTGGTTGGTGCCCCGGTGACATTTGACTGCCGCATAACTGGCTCAGAGCCTATCCAGGTGTCTTGGTACAAGGATGGGGTTCTCCTAAGTGACACTGATAACATGCAATCAGCCTTCTTAAATAATGTTGCGACTTTACAGATCTTAGAAACTAGTGTGGATTACTGTGGCCAATATACTTGCTCAGCCCAAAATGCTCTGGGGACTGCCTCTTCCAGTGCCAAACTTCTCCTTACAGGTTTGTAGATCACACTGTCATGAAAATCTTTTGTATGTCTTTGCTCTTTTACTTCTCCCCCCTTTTTCTCACTCTCTTCATTATATGGTGGCCAGGGACAGTGGGCATGGTGTGGTGAGGCAGGCTTGGTGGTGAGCTCTGCCATGCTTTCCTCTTTGCAGAACACCTACGACCTCCCTTCTTTGACGTCAAGCCGGTTTCTATCGATGCGGCACTAGGGGAAAGTGCAACCTTTAAGTGCCATTTGACTGGTTCTGCTCCCATGAGGATTACTTGGACCAGAGACAACAGAGAGATTCGTCCAGGTGGCAACTACAAAATGACACTGGTGGAAAACACAGCCAGCTTGACAGTCCTAAAAGTTGGTAAAGGGGATGCTGGACTCTACACATGTACTGCCAGCAACAGTGTTGGGAAGGATGCGTGCGCAGCTCAGCTGGCTGTACAAGGTATTGCTATGGGCTCTACTGTTTATGAGGTTTTCCTTGCAAGGCAGACACCTGCAAAACACAGTCCTGAATGCAGACATTTGTGTGACTAACAATCTTTACAAGGGGTTACTCTGAGATGTCTTGTTTTACTTTAATGTTATTGTAATTCTTAAACACTTGCTCATATTTCTTCTGCTTTGGCACAGTACATGATTTTTCTTATCAAAGGGATTCTTCCATTGAAACATTAACTCTCCCTTATTACTTTGTTGCACCTTTATGAATGGTTCTGTTGGACAGCAAAATCTGTTTTTCTCAAGTCTTTCTCCAGCAGTGACAGTCACTAAGTTGCCCAGAGATGTGAAAGGAAACTGAGAGAAATTCAGTTCACTTATGAGGCTTAAAACTATTTTTACTGCAGGTGCAGCTCCTGTGAATAGCTTTGTTCTTTCACAGATTGAAAACATTGAAAGTTGCTCTTCTCAACAGCAAAACTGGGGGATCTGAGAGCAGATTTGGTGACAAATATCCATCCCACCCAATCCTTCACCTCTCCTTATAGTATGTGGATCTAAAAGTAAAATCTAAATTTATGAATGGCTCAGACTATCTTGGTGCAAGTGACACATGTATATTAGTGCAATTTCCTCAATGTAGGTGGGAACATATTTATAGCTGTTCCAGATATTTTAATCCTACTGATTTTATAAAAGAAGAAGTGTAACATACACTGCTTAGATTCTGCCTGAGTTAAAAGGTCCTTGTTGCTTTAGAGGTTTCTTTCCTCTTTTTTCTTTTTTTTTTTTCTCTTTCCTCTGTATGAATTTGGAGTGCAAAGAGAATATTTCAAGAGTAAATCCTTTTACTCTCTGTGGCCTGAGATATTAGTAGCAAGATTTTGTATAATTTATTTATCAAGTGTTTTATATATATATATATCAAGTTATACCAGCCATATGCATTTTTCTTGGTGGGATTGGAAAGAGTGTGTAAGACTGAATTACCTGGATTTAGTAATAAGTAGGGCTGCTGTGTGATGTAGCTTGACTTACAAAATGCATTGAAAAATTGTAGCAAGAAATCAAACCTCTTTAAAATATCTGAAGCTTCTTTCCAACACAATAATTCTGTTTATTATTAATTATATCATTGCTAATAGCTTTATTTGAACAGAGTAACAATTCATAAAATTATCTCAGCTGACCTTATTTATCTTTTTACTCTTCAAATCTTTATTCATAAAATCCTGAGGAGTTTTTTCAGTATCATTATTTTAATTTTTGATCCAGAATTTACTGACCTTTTTTAGTGTCAGTATTCTTTAGAATTTTTATCGTTTCCCAGGGTTGTAAAATTAGTAGTGTTGATTGTTTTCAACTAATTTTGATAGAACTTGAAAGGGCAATCTCTTTGGGTACACTGATTTGCATGCCTTTAATTTGAGCATATGCTGTCTCACTTCTATGATATGCAGGCTTTTGTTTGTCAATTCTTTAAATTGACCTTGAAAACCTCACAGCTTTTTATTAGCTTTCTCACTCTAGCATCTAATGTTCCCAATCTGTAATTTTAATAATTGCTTTATGTTCTAGAACTGCTTTGCATTCTAAATATATACCTTACTAATGTGTATATCCTCATTTTTTGAAATGAGTGGAATCGAAGTGTGACTACCCAGCAACTGTTAGTACACAGATAGATAATCAACTCTTTCTCAAAGTGAAATCCGATAGTAAATTGCTAAGGTTCCAAGAGTCCTAACGTTAACAAATCATCATTTCTATTTTTAGAAACTCAGGAAGTTTTGTTTCTAGCAACACAGGATGTTTTGCAACTGTCCCACAGGTTGAAATAATCCATAATTATTTAGATATTCTTCCTACACTTTACAGTCACACAAAGAGTCACTTCATCCTGTTTTGCAGAGAGATTTTTTGTGTCCACGTTACTTGGTTTTACTAGTTATATCTTTGATCTTATGAGCATTCAGTCTCATGATTCTAATCATCTAGATGGTACTTTTGGTGAAAAGTATCAAACTTCCACTCCTTCAATCTTCTTATGGAACAAGATCTAACCATCCATTTTCAATCACAGGACATTTAACACCAATGTCTGTAATACCAGTCATCTCATACTTCTCCTCAGCATGATTATTTCCAAGCTTTTTTGTTTCCTACCTAAACTCCTTAACTTCCATTCCTTTTGAGCAACTTTATGTTTGATTTTGCATTAAATGTGTGAGGGGTTATAATGCAGATACATTTATTGACTATATTAATAATTAATCACAGGATATTGTAAAGCAATTGCTATAATACTCAACATGAATGCTTTTAATAACATTTCTTGGCTGAACAGTTGGATTCTTGCATTTTCATCAGGCATTTTGATTACTCATATATAGCGAGTGCATATTTTGCAAAGAAAACCACATATATCAACTAATCTGTAGTGAATATATACAAGGAGAGGTGCAGTGGGTCAGTAAACTAAGGAGAAACTCACTGAAATGCATATAGAAAACATATTTGTTTCTTAATCTGGATTTTGGACCAACTTGAAATCATCTTAAAAATTCATAGAAATTCCAAAATCAGAATTTTTGCTTAAGTCCCTAAAGTTTACGGTTTCAGCTATGTATCTCCCTGCTTATTCAAACAAGTAGTGCACTTTAAAGCATTATCTCCCCTTTTTGGCTTTCCAGAACCACCAAGGTTTATTAAGAAACTAGACTCCTCAAAACTTGTGAAACAGCATGATTCCACAACGTATGAATGCAAAATAGGTGGATCTCCAGAAATCAAAGTCACCTGGTACAAAGGTGAAACTGAAATCCATCCCAGTGAAAAATACAGAATGTCCTTCGTGGATTCAGTGGCAGTCATTGAAATGCACAACCTCAGTGTTGAAGACAGTGGTGACTACACTTGTGAAGCCCAGAATCCAGCGGGTAGTGCAAGCACCAGTACTACACTGAGAGTAAAAGGTCAGAATCTCAGCTCCTTCCTTCTCTTTTTAACTCTAAGGGTCCTCCTTTAGGAAAAGCTCTTAAATTCCACTTACTTTTGTCAGAGAGGCCAAAACTTGTCAGAAGAGATGGCAAATCTCTTGTTTTTGATCTTTCTTATCTTTCTTATCTTTCTTATTTTTCTTATCTTTCTTATCTTTCTTTTTCTTATCTATTGTTTGTCTTCACTGTTTAGCATCAGAAGAGTTACTTGAATCTTTTGTCCTCTTTAATCTCTTTTGCTTAAATAACACAAATGATAACTCTTTTTTCTTTTTTCTAGCACCCCCCATTTTTACCAAGAAGCCCCATCCAGTCGAGACCTTGAAAGGGTCTGATATTCATCTGGAGTGTGAGCTTCAGGGCACTCCTCCATTCCAGATTTCATGGTATAAAGACAAACGAGAAATTCGGAGCAGCAAGAAGTATAAGGTCATGTCTGAGAACTACATTTCTAGTCTTCACATTCTCAATGTGGATACTGCAGATGTTGGTGAATATCACTGTAAGGCTGTAAATGATGTGGGAAGTGACTCCTGTGTTGGCTCTGTAACACTAAGAGGTTTGTACAAAGATTGGAATCTTCTTGGCATTTCTTTGTTCCTGCAATTCTTCTCCTACTTTTCCGCTCCTGGCAGGATTCTTTACTGTTAAATATCTTCTCTTAAATAGCACCACCAACCTTTGTGAAGAAGCTGAGTGATCTCACTGTCGTCGTTGGGGAGTCGATTGAACTGCAAGCTGCAGTGCAAGGATCACAGCCCATTTCTGTTCTGTGGTTAAAAGACAAAGGGGAAATCATCAGAGAAAGCGATAATCTTTGGATCTCCTACTCAGAAAACATTGCAACTTTGCAGATTGGGAATGCAGAACCAACCAATGCTGGGAAATACATCTGTCAGATAAAAAATGATGCTGGAGTTCAGGAATGCTTTGGCATGCTGAAAGTGCTAGGTTGGTAGCATGAGATAAAAAACACAATGTGTTTTAAGATGCTTTAAAATTAAAATTTTATTATAGTAATAGCTATTTCATTTTTCTAAATTTTTTTCTGACTTGCATTTCGTTGCAGAACCTGCAGTCATTTTAGAGAAGCCAGGCCCAGTCAAAGTTACAGCTGGAGACTCTTGTACTCTGGAATGCACAGTAGATGGCACACCAGAGCTTACAGCTAGGTGGTTCAAAGATGGTAATGAACTGTCCACTGACCATAAATATAAAATCAGTTTCTTCAATAAGGTATCTGGGCTTAAGATCCTCAATGCAACACTAGAAGACAGTGGAGAATATACTTTTGAGGTGAAAAACAGTGTTGGTAAAAGCAGCTGCACAGCTTCAGTGCATGTTTCAGGTTAGTTGACTACACTTTCTAAGTCATCTCTGACCCTTTCATTCCTTTAAGAAGCCTTCAGATAGCAAAGTAGTTTCTGTGATTGGCAACCTAAGAGTTGTATAATCCTAGGAGTACATGGCATGCCACTTTGACAGGCATCAAGAATAGATGCCTACCTAAACTCTGACGGGCAGGAATTATTGAAAGGACTTGATTTCTTCAGCTTTAATCTACATGTTGTCTTGGACAACTGGTGCAGGCATCAAGAATAAATGCCTACCTAAACTCTGACGGGCAGGAATTATTGAAAGGACTTGATTTCTTCAGCTTTAATCTACATGCTGTCTTGGACAACTGGTGCAATATTGTTGCTTATGAAAAAGAACAGCAAAAATAAAAGGTGTTCCTCAAAGATTGTGAATGAAAGTTCCAGCATATCCTTAAGCATTGTCAGAGTCTATTGCCAAAGTGGATACAGTGAAAGAAAGGTCGCAAATTTTATTATGAACCAAGAACTTCCTGCATTTTAAGACCCCTGTATGGTAACTTTTTTTTTATTTTTATTTTGAAACAAATGCAGATCGTATTATACCTCCTTCTTTCACAAGAAAACTGAAAGAAACGTATGGTCAGCTGGGTTCTTCTGCTGTACTGGAGTGCAAAGTTTATGGGTCACCGCCCATTATGGTTTCCTGGTTTCATGATGGACAAGAGATTACCAGTGGAGAGAAGTATCAGGCTACTCTTACAGACAATACCTGTTCTCTGAAAGTGAATGGACTTCAGGAGTCTGATATGGGAACTTATTTGTGCACAGCTACTAATGTAGCTGGGTCTGATGAATGCAGTGCATTTTTGAGTGTTAGAGGTCAGTATCAGTAAGAAGGCAGAATCAGAGGGTCAAAATTTATTTTTAAAAATATTTCATTTTTTCTTTGTTGAATATTTCTGATGTCTGTGATCTTCAAAAGAAGTTCAAATGTACTTCTTCTCTGTCTGTTTTATCTGTGTGCTTAGAACCACCATCTTTTGTGAAGAAACCTGAACCACTGGATGTTTTATCTGGGGCAAACATAACTTTTACTAGTATCATAAAAGGTTCCCCTCCACTGGAAGTTAAATGGTTCAGAGGCAGTGTTGAGCTAGTACCAGGACCCCGATGCAATATCACCTTGCAAGATTCAGTTGCAGAACTGGAGCTGTTTGATGTACATCCACTTGAGAGTGGAGACTACACCTGCCAGGTCTCTAACGAGGCAGGGAAAATTTCTTGCACAACACATCTTTTTGTCAAAGGTTTGTCCAGACTACTGCTTCTTATGCTTCTTAAAGATGATCTTTTGGCTTTATTTAATTTGTTTTCTTCCTGTTGTTCATTATAGAACCAGCCAAATTTGTGAAGAAGGTGAATGATTTAAGTGTAGAGAAAGGGAAAAATTTAATCTTGGAATGCACATATATGGGTACTCCACCGATTTCAGTGACATGGAAGAAAAATGGAGTGAAAATAATGCACTCTGAAAAGTGTAGCATCACCACTACAGACACATCTGCCATACTGGAAATCCCTAGCAGCAAACTAGAAGATCAGGGACAATATTCTTGTCATATTGAAAATGATTCTGGGAAAGATACTTGTCATGGTACAATCACAATACTAGGTGCGTCAAGCCAGCATCACTTCAACAAGTGTTATTTGAACTACTAATGGTCATCATGCAATATCTTTTTATGCTAATGGTGTGTCTTTGTCCTGCAGAACCACCTTACTTCATTACACCCTTGGAGCCAGTGCAGGTGACTGTTGGGGATTCTGCATCCTTACAGTGCCAAGTTGCTGGAACACCAGAAATGATTGTGTCATGGTACAAAGGCGATACAAAGCTGAGAGGAACTGCTACTGTGAAAATGCACTTTAGGAACCAAATTGCTACTCTGGTTTTCAGCCAGGTAGACAGTAGTGACAGTGGGGAGTACATCTGCAAAGTAGAGAACTCTGTTGGGGAGGCTTCTTCATCGTCTTTGCTTACAGTTCAAGGTGAATATTTCAATTTTAAACATAGGGAAATGGCCTCTTTTCTTAGGTATGCTTTGCTTCTTTCGAAAAACAACAATTGCCTCTTCCTTGTAAAACACTTCACTGTTGCTTGATGTGTCAGATACCCTGTGGCACTGTCTTCTACTAACAAAAGCCTACCAGCAAAGCTAATTGAAATACAGCAATTATTGACCACAGCTCTTTTGAGTGTTACAAGCCTCTATATCTTCTGCCCCTATTCAGGATATTGCTTTGATTGTTTCCAGTATTAGCAGTCCTGAGGCTCATTGGGTCTAAGAGAAAAAAAAAAGACCTCTCTTCCTACAACCATATGCACAGGGCTCTTTACAACAAGTTCAAAATAAATTATATGCTAAATAATCTTTTTAATTGGAAGTTACAAGCAAAAAAACACCATACTCTACAGCATATTAGTCAGTGATTCTTGGTGAGTACAGCAAGAGGTGTGTTTCTTCTGAAGGACTTCACTGTACAATACTTGTTCTCTTACAGAGCGTAAACTTCCTCCTTCTTTTACACGAAAATTAAGAGACATTCATGAAACTGTTGGCTTACCAGTCGTGTTTGATTGTGGCATTGCTGGCTCAGAACCCATCCAAGTATCTTGGTTTAAAGACGGCGTGCGTGTAAAAGAGGACTACAATGTTCACACATCCTTTGTAGATAATGTAGCAACTCTCCAGATTTTGAAGACAGATAGGAGCCTTATTGGGCAATACACCTGCACAGCTGTCAATGCTATTGGGACTGCTTCTTCTAGTGGCAGGCTTGTCCTTACAGGTTGGTGGGCTGTGAAATGTTTATTGGAAATGTCTTAAAACTGAGTTTTGCTTTATTTATGAATTTAATATTGTACAAGAAATTCTTATTTCACACAGTTTTAAATTAAATCGAGATTTTTAAATGATGGTTCTTCATTTCTTTCACTCTTCAGAAGGGAAGACTCCTCCATTCTTTGACATCCCACTTACGCCTGTGGGTGGCATTATTGGAGAAAGTGCTGATTTTGAGTGTCACGTTTCTGGAACACAGCCTATTAGAGTTACTTGGGCAAAAGATGGCCAAGAAATTAGAACAGGAAAGAACTATCAGATCAGTTATGTAGACAACACAGCGCATTTGACCATCTTGAGAGTTGACAGGGGAGATTCTGGAACGTATACATGCTATGCTAGCAATGAAATTGGAAAGGACTCTTGCACAGCTGAACTGACTGTTAAAGGTACTGAATAGATAATACATTGTGTTTACATTTTTCTTATTTCAGGTGTAAAGCAGGTTGGACTTATTACTGCAAGATAACTTTGAGAAAACTTTTGAGATATAGCCTCAGAGTACTTATTTGGAGATACTTATGAATCTTTTAAGGGAATTAGGAAGGGTCACTAACAGCAATGGGAGGAGAAATAAAACATTTTCTTTTACCTACTTTCTCAATAAGCTCTGGCCTATTTCTTTCTTAAGAACTTGCTGAAACTCTTGGGGTTATTTAAATAGTGTATGACTTAAATCAATGTAAGAGATTTTTTTTTCAAACAGGAAAATACAGTGACAGTGACTGTAAGAGAAAGATTCCTGCTGTTTATCATAGCCTAATTTCACTTTAAAAATATATGCACTTTAAATGAGAGTAAATATCAATTCCCCAGTGTTCAATTTTTTCTTGAAGTATTGTCTTTAGGATTTTTCATCTCAAGATAAATTCATGGAATTTATGTTCCTTTTTTACAGAACGAAAAACTCCTCCTACTTTTACTAAGAAACTGTCTGAAGCAGTAGAAGAAACAGAAGGGAATGAACTTAAACTTGAGGGTCGTGTTTCTGGCTCTCAGCCTTTGACTGTTGCTTGGTATAAAAACAATCAGGAAGTCCACTCAAGTGCTCACTGCGAAATATCTTTCAAAAACAATATCTTGATTTTGCATATAAAGACAGTAGAGCAATCAGATGCTGGTTTATATACCTGTAAAGTGTCCAATGAAGCAGGAAGCGTGTTGAGTACATCTTCTGTTGTTATCAGAGGTTGGTTGAAGTCTTGTTTTTCTTTGCTTCTTGCTTTTCTTTGTTTTATTTAGCTGCAAGTATATAGCTTCTCTCTTATGAGCTTGTTTTACTTATCTTAACAATAGTCATTTGTTCAGAGATGGGCATAAACCACAAAGTCAAGAAGTTCTTTTATTTTTGTGATTAGTTTTTTTAAGGAAAAGCTTCTTTTTCACTATTTGCTATGACTGATTTAAAGAGAACATTAAAATCTTTGTGAAATTTCTGTTGAATTTTTATTCATTCTCCTTCATTGGAGTAACAGGGGGTTTGTGCAATGAAATTTAAGCTTAGGCAATGTTGACACTGCATTGTGGTAACATGACACTTCATCATAACAGTCTTGCAGGAAATTGCAGGTTAATTTCTTTAAAGGTTTTTATATAGTTTTGCAGCCTAATGGTGCTTTAGTTCTCATACTATTTTTTGTGTGTAAAGGTTCTTGATGAGGGGATAAAGCTATTTCTTGCATATTTATATAGGAAATATGCTGTCATGGTCTCTTGATATTTATTCCATTTTATAACATTATGATTGACGTTCTCAGACTTCTGTTTATCATCCTCCATTCCTTGCCATTGCCTCCTTAGGAATCACATGTATCTCTTTCTCTTAAGTTCTTGATTATCCTTTCCTGAGAATTCACTCAAGCATTTTCATATTCCAGAACCTAAAAAGCCTCCAGTTTTTGACCAGCCACTCCAGCCAGCAGCAGCAGAGGAAGGTGATACCATACAGCTTAGCTGTCATGTCCAGGGATCGCAGCCAATCCGGATCCAGTGGCTGAAGGCAGGAAGAGAAATAAGAGCTTCAGACAGATGCAACTTCAGCTTTGCTAATGGAGTAGCTCTTCTAGAACTTGCTGCAGTTACCAAATCAGATTCAGGAGAATATGTATGCAAAGCTTCAAATGCAGCTGGCACTGATACTTGCAAATCTAAAGTGACAGTCAAAGGTACAGTAACATGAAGAAAATAAGGCATATGACAAAAACATCAACCAAAACTCTATCCCACTTATTTTTTTTGTGGAACAAAATGTTAATAATCTAATAGCAATTATTTACATTTAGTTTTTTGTAAAACCATAGAATCTGATAAAACAGAGTATTTAACAATATTTTATATATCAATAGTGACCTAAATCTGAAAAGATTAGCGTCAAATCAATAATGCATTCCTACCAAAGAGATTAAGGATTTATTTTCTAAATCTAAACAACAATTTTAAGAAAAATGCAAGCTAAATGGGCAAAATTATTTGGACACGCATGTTTTATAGAAAGCATGTGAAAAGTGGTATTTATTAAAGGAAAATGCAGAAAGAATTAGAGCATTTGGCCTTAGAGGCTAATTTTTTAAAAACTATTACAGCTCTAAAACATTTTGGCCTTTTAACTGAAAGTAAATAGTGTCTAAACATGATTCCTTCTGTGTAGTCTTTACCTTACCATTGCATAAAGGACACAAGAGCCCAGCAGTATGCACAAATAGTCTTTTTCACTACATGGTTAGCCACTAGGCTAAGGACTAAGTCAAAGAAAAATAAAAGAATTTAACAGACCACTGATAAAAATCTGTAAGTAACTTTTGGGGCATAATATCCAGAAATGGACTGAAAAGAGAAAACCTCACCAAAAAACTTACCCATTTTAGAAGAGGGTAAGGCTTTTTATTTGCTTATCTATCCACGTATTTCCGTTCATGCAAAGTACAAATGGCGTGAGTGAAGTAAATAAACAGCACAGTATGGCCCATTGTTGACAGTTTCATATGGAAAGTAAACTGCAAGTTTGTTAAAACAATATTAAAGTATTTTGCATTTTTACCTCTTGCACGGTATTTTGTTCCATCTCAGGAATTAATTTCCTTTTTACAATTCCTTCAGAAGTATCATCGCCTATGAACATAAACTATTACACAAAGCCATCTGTTATAACTCTCTGACTCTGTTTTTTTAGAAAAACCGGCAGCTGCTCCAGCAGCTAAGAAAGCAGACGTGGAAGGCAAGCTTTATTTTGTGTCAGAGCCTCAGAGTATCAAAGTCATGGAAAGTAAGGACTCTTTTCAAAACAGTACAATGCCTTCTATTTGCCTACACCTTTTGTTTGATGTGATGTCCTTCTGTCATGAACAGCTGGAAAGACTTAGCTTCCTCATTTGCCTCTTTCTGCAGAGACGGTTGCAACATTTATTGCAAAAGTTGGAGGAGATCCGATTCCAAACGTTAAGTGGATGAAGGGAAAATGGAGGCAACTCAACCAGGGTGGCCGCATTATAATCCAGCAGAGAGGAGATGAAGCCAAACTAGAAATAAAGGACACAATAAAAACTGATTCTGGCATGTACAAGTGTGTAGCTTTTAACCAACATGGTGAAATTGAGAGGAGTGTAAACCTGCAAGTTGAAGAAAGAAAGAAAGAAGAAGTTGTTGAAGGAGATCTCAGGGCAAAACTAAAAAGGTATATTGTAAATTTTTACGGATAAATTTGCTATCACCACAGAAGAAACTTTTTATTATACATCTCAGAACAAGATACAATTTTAAAATACTCATTAAATAGGAATAACTGTACTTAAAATAAAAGTGCCTGACTAGACTAAACTAAAGGATTCTACTGCACAGGACAGCTCTGAGGTGATTCAATATTTCATTAAAGACCTTTCTGGGAATGAAATGCAGCATAATTAACTTCTGTTATTGATTTGAATAGCACTCCAACAAAAAGAAAAGAAGAGGAAGAGCAACCTATTGATATCTTGGAACTTCTCAAAAATGTCGATCCCAAAGAATATGAGAAATATGCTCGCATGTATGGAATTACAGATTTCCGTGGCCTCCTGCAAGCCTTTGAGTTACTAAAGCAAACACAAGCAGAAGAAAGCCATAGATTGGTAAGATACAGTATGACTGCAGCATTGGCTCTCTTAGGAGTAATATGCTTCCCTTAAACACCCTTAAAATGGTGTCCACACTCTGAAGCTCTGAAATAATGATGTGTGCAGGAATTTCTGGTTCCTCTTTAGATCTTTTACTGGCAGTTCTCAATTTCTTGCTTGCTCAAATCCAAGAAGAATAAATGGGCCTTCTGGCTAAGTAGGTTCTATCTTCATAACTTGACTGAAATTATTAGAATGGGAAGATATATAGCTTACAGTATAGTTACATAAAATTCGATGTAGGAATGAATTCTGTGTTGGATAAACATGACAGCTTGACATTTAGTATCCTTTGATCTTTGAGTATATTCTGCATTTTTATAGGAAATTGAGCTCACAGAGAAAGCTCAAAGGGAAGATCAGGAGTTTGATGAACTTGTAGCTTTTATTCAGCAACGACTCACACAAACAGAGGTAAAACATTTTTGGACTGATTTGTGAAATATTCAAACCTGTTACAGGGAACTTGAAATTAACTTAAACTAATATTTTTCAGCCTATTACTCTGATCAGAGACATTGAAAATCAGATGGTTTTAGCAGATGAGGATGCTATCTTTGAATGTGAGATTAAGATTAATTACCCAGAGATTAAACTGTCATGGTACAAGGGAACCCAGAAACTGGACTCCAATGACAAATATGACATTAGAATTGAAGGTGATCGCCATATACTGAGAATTAGAAACTGCCAGCCTGAGGATCAAGGAAATTTCAGAATAGTATGTGGACCACATATTGCCAGTGCCAAACTAACTGTGATTGGTAAGTGTATTTCTGAAGTATATATTTGAATTAGTTTATACTTTATTTATTCCCCTCTCTGATCTCTGTTCAAATGTATCTTTTAACATGCTAATAGAACCTGCAGTTGAGCGGCACCTTCATGACACCACTTTCAAGGAAGGAAAAACATGCACACTGACTTGTCAGTTCTCTATCCCAAATGCCAAGTCTCAGTGGTATAGAAATGGGAGACCCATTAAGATAGGAGGGAGATATTCAACACAAGTCTCTGACAAAGTGCACAAACTCATCATCAAGGACGTTAGAACAGAAGATGAGGGACAGTACACCTGCAAGCTTGACAGTCTAGAAACAACGGCAGATCTGGCCATCGAAGGTTTGTAAAGATATAGAATGTCTTTCTTACAATAGAGACAGTTTCTGGAGGTTTCATTAGCAGGACAAATGAAAATAAAAATAATTTCTGAAAGACAGATTCCAAAACTTAGAAATGGACTAAATAAGAATTTTACTGTTCTTTCTCTTTGAACAACATGAGGCATACTTGTGTAACTTAGTATTCTTGACTAAACCATGTTTTTTGAATAATGTCCTGTAACCCACATGCGATCTGAGTTGTACTAGCTTCTATTTTCTTTGGGGCTCCTTGGACTTTTTCTTAATTATTCTCTATCTTTAGCTTCCTGAATGGTTTCTCTTACAAAATGTATCTGCACAGCAATCTTTTTATAGTCAAACTCTTATGTCTTCTAATCTTCATTCTTACTCATAAAACTTCATAGAACATGGAATCCCTTTTTCTTACTCTACTTTCTCGAGATCTATTGCTATTATCTCATTAAAATGTAGCTATTTTATGACAACAATGAGAAGGATTCAGACAGTAAATGCCATGGTGGTGCCTAACAACCAATGTCTTTTTTCTTTCTAAAAACAGCGGAACCAATCCAGTTCACCAAGAGCATACAGAACATCGTTGTGAGTGAGCACCAGTCTGCAACCTTCGAGTGTGAGGTGTCTTTTGATGATGCAGTTGTGACATGGTATAAAGGCCCCACTGAACTGAGAGAGAGTCCCAAATACAGCTTCAGAAGTGAAGGTCGTTGTCATTATATGACTATTCACAATGTTAATGCAGAAGATGAAGGTAAAAATGCATTAAACATTCGTGCTGGTGCCATTTTTTATCTGTTTTATTTTAAATCTGGTTTTAAATGATAAAAGCATATAAATATGAACATTCTTGGCTTCTGCAGGTGTGTATTCTGTAATTGCTCGTCTTGAACCAAGAGGAGAAGCAAGAAGCACTGCAGAGCTCTATCTCGTAACTAAAGGTTAGCAAATTTTCTAAACAAATTTGTGATCATAATCAAGTGCAAATTTGTTTGTTTGAAACATGATTCTGTAAAAATCAATAGTCCTAAAAGAAATCTAATATTCCTTTGCAGAAATCAAACTGGAGTTGAAGCCACCAGGTAAAGTCCTCAAGCAAGACTAGTACAAGCTCTTGTCTATACTCTGTCATAAAATTAAAGCATTGCTCTGTTTTTTAATTATTTTCAAATATTTTTTTCCTGGTTAGAGTAAGTCTAACCTACATCCTGAAAAAGTATTCCTCATTCACAGACATGTGGAACTCTTATTCTCATAAGTAGAGGCAATGAATACTGAGATAAATCCATAATCAGTGACATTGATAGGGACCCTATTTAGTACAATATGGAGTGCCCCATTCTCTAAAACACACAAGTTTATTTTTGTTTGAATTGCTAAAGAATAGAACAATGAAGATGTAGCAATTAATAGATAGTATCTTCTCTGTGCAAAGAAAAAAAATAACCAAGAAGGCAAAATAGGTAAAAACCACCTCCTTATGGTATGTAGTGATATTCTTTTTTGAATGTTCTTAAGAGCTTTTAGAGCCAAATGTTGCAAGAATTATTTAGAAACATAGCATTGTATGGGCTAGCTGAACTGAAAGTTAATACAATTAGGTATCTATTGGTTGGCTAGCTCATACTTGAGGAGCAAGCTACAATCCTTTTATGTTACAGTAAGAAAGAGTTGAGAACCACCAACTAATATAATTGAGGAGAGCACATTGAATTTTTTTATTGGTAGTATTTGTTAAGCCAGTTAAACATTTTGATTTTCTAGATGTTCCTGATGCCAAGGTTGCAGTTCCACCTCAAAAACCAGCTGAAGGTAGGGTAACAAACCATGCATGTCCTATATCTGCACTGAAGCAGAATGCCAGTGGGAATTTCAGATGTAACTCTTAGCTCAGCAATAAGATCTAGTTAATAGTCCCTGTGAGCAAGACTTGACTTGGATGGGCTTCTTTTCTGTGTGGAAGGTGAAAACTCTACACAGGTTGTGGTAGGAGTTAATTTAATTCTCTGAAAAAGAGTCCTTTCCATATGTTTTCCTATCAGTCTTTTGTTCATTTGATCTTCCTTTTATTTCCATCTTACTCTCTGATATTTTCTCTTTTAAATTTTCATCTCTTCTTTTTGCCACAAAAAATATCTTTTAAATAGCTGTCTGAATTACTGCCTTTAAAAAAATATTCTTTTAAACCCATACATTGGATTTCATGTTTATGGCAAATGGTCTCTCCTCAAGCTGTGATTTTGGACAATGAACAGTATTTATACTTCTGTTACACCCAGTAGCTTACTATAATCATCAGCAGTTTAAACTTCTTGGGTTTATTTCCAGGATAATTTGGTACATGCTTTCAGTGGCAGTAGGAAGGGAAAGATTTGATATTTAGATGAATTATCATGAGCAAAGATAGAAGAGTGATGGCAGCAATGAAAATAAAGCTGAGGACAGCCAGGGTCCAATGAGTCTAAAGGTAGACTGGGGATTCCCACTCTGTATTATATTTATTCAGCTGCTATAAACTCTCAGAATAAGCACCATGTTCGCTTTTATTCTGCAGCTCCAATAAAATCATATGATCTATTTTCCCAAACTGGGATTTTACTTAATTTACAAGGAAATATCAAACTTAAATTTTGTTCTAAATATTTTGTTTTTCCTACAAGCTGCCCCTATTCCCATTCTTCTGCCTCTTGTTCCACCTCCAGAGGAGAAAAAGCCAGGTAAAAATCCTTACAGTATTTGAATACTATATTCATGTTTCATTATGACAGTTGGTTTTTGGATCTTCGTTTGCTTGGCTTTTTAGAGGTTCTCAAGGTTTTTAATTTAAATTTTTAAATCTGTTATTTTTAAGCAGAGAAAAAGGTTCCATTAAAGAAAGTCCCCCAAAAGGTGGTTAAAAAGGCTCCTGAAGAAGTCCCACCACCTAAAGGTAACTTTTTAACTTTGTTTTAACAGTTTTTTAAAAGTAAAAATACCAAGATGTTTTGTTTTGAAATAATAACTTGAATCTATCACAATTGTTTGATTTCTGGCTTTATGTTAAAAACACGCATTTAAAATCCAAGCTGATTGTGACTGAATAAAATATAGTCCCTTCTTTAAACCACCTGTGAGGGTGAAATAATTTCACTAAATGTGAACATGCAATACACCTTTTAAATTCCAGACTGTGATATGAAAAATCTATTTATTTTAAGTTCCTGAGGTGCTACCAGAGAAGCCCAAAGAGATGAAAATAACATCTATAGCAAGGAGAGAAGAGGTACATGAAGAAAAGAAAATACATGAAATGCCCAAAGAAATTTATGAAGAATGGGAAGAAGATTATGGTGAAGACCATGACTATTATGTCAAAGAAGAGGGCTACGATGAAGGGGAAGAGGAATGGGAAGAAGCTTATGAAAAAAGAGAAGTGACTTATGAAGAAAAAAGAATAATTCACGAAGAAGGTATTTGCATTATCATGTAATTTTATTTCTTCTCTTTTCTCATATTTATTATTAAGACCCAAACATTTTTAACTAGGCACCATTTGTTTGGTTTTGTTTGTGCTAAAATATCCGGAACCATAATATGCTGTCAAATTTTAAGTGACACTTGATGATAACACAAGAAATCACAAGGTATGGATGCAGATAGGAATGGATACATTAGAAATTCATTGCCAATGAACTTTGCAGGTCTTTAAAACCTAATATGAGTTAGTAGTTAGTAGTAAGGATATGTCATTTTTAGGTTTTTTGGTATTTCTTCTATCATTTTCATGTGGTCTAGATAAACTTGATTTACCTAAATGTTTCGCACATTTATTGATTGATGGTAATGGCTGTATTTTGCAAATTCTCTCATGCTATAACTCTCTTGGGGATTAGTAACATGTATGCCTCTAACAACAAAATTTGGCTCTGATGGGAAAACATGAAACCTGGAAATAAGCAAAACATTTTACTTCAACAACTGGGTCTCCAAAACTCTCTGTGTGTTTTTAAAATTCATAAAATTACAATGGCATAACTAATACCTTTCTGTCTACAGAGCCTTTAGAGAACATTTTTTTTATCATTAAGTGATTTTTTTTTATTTAAGTGACTGAAGTTCCTAAGAAACCCGTGCCTGAGAGAAAGCCACCAGCCATTATAGCTGAAAAGAAGGAGAAAAAGGAAGTAACTGTTCAAAAAGGTATGACTTTCCCACAAAACTAACAGGAACATTCAGGTTAAGATCTCTCATGCATCTCTTTCACGCTAAATGGTGCTGGTTATTCACATTTCCTTGGAAGGAAGAAAATTCTCTTTTTGTTGGACAGTGAGATGAGCAAGGATCATGTCAACCCTTTCTCTTTTACCACCTCATATTTCTGAGCTCTCTGCTCAAAGGTGGTTGAATGAAAGCAAGAACTAATGGTAAAATCAAACCGAGCTTCAGTTATGGATCCTTCTCCCTATATATTAGCCTTGGGCACGGGTTTGACTTTAATAAATTAAATGCTGCCCTTGTGGGAAGTGTTTTCCACTTGATCACTGCATAACTCTCAGGGCAGAGAAGGCCTCATTGCCACCACTGTTCACCACCAGTAAACAATGCACTGAAACAGGTTTATAACACCCTAAACAAAAAACTGGCCAGTTCTATCTGGTTTGTATCCAAAAAACAATTTGCAGGATTACTTAAACAATAATATCTATCTGAATTACTTGCAGTTGTCAAGAAACCTGTCGATGAAAAAGTGGAGGTAACCACTCAGAGGGTTGCAGAAGAAAAAGTCAAAAGGGCTGAGGGTAAATACTGTTTAGTTATCTTCATGTAATCTTTCTGTAAAAGTTGTGAGTTTTGTTACTTAGCTGATCTGCATATGTTTTGTCTTTACTTAACACAGTCTGATCAATTTTTCAGTCTTTGAAACATCTAATAAGAGCTTCTGCTGAATTCTTTAAAAAGAAGATTAAAAGCTTTTTAGGGGAAAATACTAAATGCAAATATTAACTACCAATGCTTTAAGAAAGGAAGTATATATAAAATTGTACTGTGTTTCACTCTAAGCTGAAGATGTGAAATCCTCATCTTGCTTAGATCCCCATTTGACCCATCTACCAAGATGCCTTGGTTAATTCTGTGGTTATACATAAAGATGCACCCTTATTCTCTTAGTAGCTACTTCCTTTTTTGTAGCATTTCCCATTCTGCAGCAGGATTCTGTCATAAGTATCAGGAAATGACCTATGTGCAAAATGCCCTGAGTTCCTTTAGAACATACCAATAAAAAGAAAAAAACACATTCCTTATGTTGCTTTGCATGATTCCAAGAAGCCTGACTTAGCTGCTGAGTTAGATTGTTTGTCTTTGTTGTATTTTCAACATCACTGATAGATAGCTGTAGACTTATTTTGATCTCTATGCTAAATGTTTGACTGAGTGACAAAATTATAATGCCAACAGTTACCAAGAAAGTTCTGCCACCAAAACCTACACCAATGGTCGTTGAGGAGAAAGTTATGAAAAAAGAAGGTACAGATCAGCATCTTTGAATTGCAGTTTACACTTTTTTCAGCACCAAATGTGTTTCTGTGCTTCTTTGGAATATGTGGGCCTGTGTGTATGTATTTAGCAGTAGTTATGCTGTGACTACTCTCAGTGTTTAATTAGTATGTTATCATTTTTTTGTTTTTTATAAAGTCTGTTTTTAACTTATTTGTGGATAGCCTTTTGGTTGTTTAAAGAGCCTATGGTCACACTGCAGTGTGAACCAGCTTTTTCTTCATCAATTCTGCTTGCTGGCCTATCCTTACATAATAAGCATAATTGTGTCCCCATGCCCAAAAATATCTTTGAAGAACCACCTTTGGAATTCTTCTGATGTACTATTTCCAAAAGCCTGTGCATGAGTTTTGTTTCAAATGTTTGGGTTAAAGATGTCTGTGTCTTTAGTCTTTAACAAATACTAAATATTATACTCATGTGCTTGTTCTGTGTTCAGTATTTTAGAATATGAATACTGACTGTCTAAATATGTCTAAGACTTAAATGTGCAATACAGATAAAGATTTGACAAAAACTCACATGTTGACTACCACTAATGTGGATCTAGAATATTAAATACTAAAACAAAATCCTATCTTTAAAGTACCAACAGTAGAAACATGGACTGTTTCAGAAGAAAAGATGTCAGTTTCTGTCCACAGAGAAGAAGAATATTCATATGATGTTACAGGTATGTATAAAACCAAAAGTCTGTGTTTCCAAATCAAAAAAATCTTATCAATCCTACTATACTTCCTTTTGACCTATTTTTATGGCAAATTACATATTTAGACATATTGTACATTTGTCTTTCAGTATGCCTTGCTTTTTTGTCCATTGTGTTATGTAGCTTTAGTTTTATTCAGCTTGATAGATGGAAATATTTCAAGTGTTTTTTCTTAATATTGTTTAAATACTTTTCTTTGAAGAGCCAACAGAGCGTGAGAAAACAGTTGAAGAAAGATTCTTTGAAGCTGTTTACCCCATTGAAGGTAGTTTAATTAGGGATGGGAGCCTAATAAATATTTGTTGGTTGTTTTGTTTGTTTGTTTGTTTTAATTTGAATCAAAATTCATTGTGAGATTTGCACATGGTGTTTATTTTCTGGATTAAATTGTTTTACGTATTAATAAATGGGTTTCAGTGATGATTGTGTGCTGTACACACATAATATCTTCTTAAAGTTTCTCAGATTTACTGTGGGCATTGTTATTTCCTATCTCAACATTTAATATCTTTGAACTTCTTATTGTAGCTCATAGAGAGGTTGAGGAGGAGGAAGAAGTCATTTCTACAGAGCTGGAGATCTCTCACGTTGAAGGTGAATAAAGTCTTTGCATCAACATCTGCACCATTTTCCTGAGTATTCACGTTTTCTGTCTCTAACACTGTTTACCAAAAGATAGCATATCAGAACTGAGATCTTTCAATTTCTCCATGGCTCTGCTCTCAAAGCTTCAAACATTACTGCATTTCTATCTTATTCTTCTTCATGACTACCTTAATTAATTCCTTCAATAGCTTTTTGTGAGATGGGTTTGTTTTACCTGTTTCATAAAACAGAATAGTTTTTGACATTTAGTGTTTGTTTATACACCATTTTAAGAGTAGCCTACTGTGGTTTACCAATTATTTTAACTGTCTCCTAAATGATCACCACCTATCTTTTAAAGTGCCTGAGATGCCAAAGAGGCGTGTTCCAGAAGAGAGAAAGCCTGTTCCTGTCCCTAAAAAAGAAGCTCCATCAGCTAAAGGTATTTCTACTGTTCTTGTAAAAATGTAAAAAAAAAGAAAGAAGCAAAGCCCAAACAATTTTTCTTTCTTTGTATTATTTTCATGTTTTCTTGAATATATTTAGGAATTTACACTCTATGTATCTTTGTTTTTGCAATCCTTATGCATTATTTGATTTTGCATTGTCTCTGTTGCACAAGTTCCATTTTTCAATTGTGCTATAACTTAACTTACCTCTTGAATTTGTCTCAGCTTGTGCTCTTCTCTTTCTTAACTATCTTTGCTTATTATTTCTGTTTAAGTTGTCTGACTTTTGCAGGCAAATGTAGAGTTTTTTTACTTCAAGAGAGTAAAATGAAAGGTGCTAGTGCAATGATTTTAACATAGGAGTTTTATACTGTACCATAATGTCCTTCATGTATTGCCCACATTTGTCCAAAAGGCTGTACATTGTATTGTACAGTTCGTACATTGTATTGTGTCAGTTGCGGGGCTCAGCTCCTTGTCCAAGTACTGTGTTCATTGTATAAAACAATCTTGGATTACTCAAATCTGGATTAGTGTTCCAAAAACTAAAGATCTCTTACTTTAACAATTTTTTTTCCAAAGTGCCTGAAGTCCCTAAGAAACCTGTTCCAGAAAAGAAAGTTGCTGTTGCTAAAAGGGAAGTGGCTCCCCCAGCAAAAGGTACAGCATCTTTTGAATGTTCTGTGCTATTGTACTCTTTTCCTAACTTCTCTTATGTTCTCAATGATAAATGTAATCTTTGTGTGTTATGTGTGAAGGTCTGTTCTCATCTAAGGCGTTCAAAAGCCTTAGAAAGATTATTACTTAGATTAATTTTAATACCTTTTGAGTTTTTGAAGAGCCTAGGAAAACTGTGCCTAAAGAAAAAGTACATGTTCCTTTTCCCAAAGGAGAACATCTGCATGGCAAAGATACACTTACTGATGGAGTGTACACTACTTGTTGAGTTTCGTTTTTTGTTAGAATTTATATTTTATATATAATTCTCTGTACATCTATTATATTTTTTAAAACCTGTTAATATATTCAAGAAGCTCATTCTTCAGTTAAGAAATCAGTCTTAAAGCATTTGATGGTCTTCCAGCAACTGGTTTGATTTTGGTTTTTATCAAACGTATGTTACTCTTGTCATATGTCTTTCTATGTTAAGTGTACGAATGTGTTATGTGGTGTGTCTTGATATTCTTACAAATGGATTAATGAAATTTGTAATACTCCAATAAATCTTTGAAATTTAGAATTCAGTTATCTTACATTTTATGGTTTTTTAAGTGCCAGAGGTTCCTAAGAAAGCTCCCCCAGAGAAAAAGGTTGCTGTTCCAAAAAGAGAGGAAGCTCCAACACCTAAAGGTACACTTAAAAAAATAATGTTCTTTTCTTATTATCTTAAGCATCTTGTTTATGTCAAACTTTGGGTTTGATTGCTAATTTGACCTGGTTTTACTGGTACTTTGTCTATGTTAACATGTATTTTTTGTGTCAATTTTCTGTATAGGTGTGCTGTAGATTTAGTCTTTAAAAACTTGTTAATTTAAGCTAATTATATTGTAATTAATATCTTTGAAGTGCCAGAAGTACTTTAAGAATCAGCTCCAGAAGAAAAAATGCCATATGTTCCTAAAGTAGAAACTCCCCCTGCAAAAAGTATAATATATATAACTTTAATATAATATATTGTAATCTTCAGAACATTACATTTATCTCAATTTGGTCAACTGTCATGTTTGGTAAGGAAAACATGTCCATGTGTAATCTTTCTCAAAAAGACATTTCTCTTATGTGATGCATGTGCCAGTTTTTACTTCAAATGTTCTAAAGCAAATACTTTTTTTAAGTGCCTGCAGTTCCTAAGAAACCTGTCCCTAAAGAAAAAGTATCTCCTGCTGTTCCTAAAAAAATTGAGGCTCCTCCAGCTAAAGGTATGCTTTCCAGTAGAATACAAGAATATGCTATTTCTCAGCTTCTGCCTGTATGTTCTGTGTCGTTATTAGTCATTGATTTGGCTTCCCCGTGAGTTCTGCTGTTCTGTTTTAGAGAATGAATCATTACAGTATGTTGTATCTCTTCTGCAATAATTATATAGTATTCTTTCTAAATATTGAGTCTCTGTTATATGTTATGTGCTCAGTACCCTTCTTTGGAAGCATAGATTTAGCATTTCAAAACTATGTTTTCACAATGGAATTGGAAAAGCATACATTTAATATCATTATCTTTCAAAGTGCCTGAAGTGCAGAAGAAAGCCACTTTTGAAGAAAGAGTACTTATTACAGAAGAAAGAATATCTGTTGCCATTCCAGAGGAAATCCCATCACCTGAAGGTACACTATAAACAGACAATAGTGAGTGACTTGTGCTGTGTCTGCAAGTCTGTTGTTCTAATATCAAGATCAAAATACACCAACTTTTTTTTGATAATTATCTTTCATGAGTTTTGTGTTGAACTGCAGGCAGTTAAAAGCCTCGTAAAATACCATTTACAATTTCAGTATTGAGTGTCAGGATCCCACCACATTGACAGGAATGGAAACTACTACTGAATACAATGATCTTCAGATCAGGGCCTCATAAATTTGCAGCAGCAAATATAGATGTATTGTTTATTTTAGACTCCACAAATTAGGCTTGTAACCATCCCTTTGTTGTACTCACTACAAAGCTCTCTGTAGCCCTGAAGATAAAATACTGTTTCCCTCTGCAGTGTTAGCTTCTCACCAGCTTTCAGTTCACAGTCTCATGTTCAGGGAAGACTGAGATCAGTTGTTTTAAGTTAGTATAAGTCCACATAATATCTGCTTCAAGATAACTGAAATCAGCATTTTGTCTGGTTTTATATCCCATTAATAACTATCCAGTCAAGTCAAGTCAATTTGCACATTCCTTTAAAAACCATAAATGAATTTTTAGAAGATTTGGAACATATCTATCTAAAATATGAACTTGCAAATACACATTCATATGGATAGATGCAGTGTTAGTTTCTGTTTGTCTGCAGATCCAGTTGAGGTTTTCGCTGTCACAGTCACCTTCGTAGATGAGTACATACCAGGATTTCCTTGAAGTTCTTGACCTATCCATCTCATTTTTTACTTTCCTCACTTTCATACAGTTGGATCAAGGGGATACCTCTAATTCTTTGACTCTTGTTTCACTTGAGCTGTGATGAGTGCTGAGTTGTGATGGGGAAATTTGGAGAGTTGAGGCATTCTGATGAACTTAAAGTTGACCAGTGAATGATATTAGATACAATAACACACAGTAGGGAACCTGGGATGTGGACAAACCACATAATTTAGAACAAATCATACATATGTATGTGCACAGCACTTTCTGGATTGTATGCATATCTGTCACTATCATATAGAACTTCTAAGAATTGATCTTCATCTTTTCTATCCGTCAATTCTTCCCTCTCTCCATCTATCCATCCACCAAAAATACTAAAACTAATAATTTTCCTTAAAGAGCCAACAGTTGAAGAATGGTCTGAAGAAGAAAGAGAGGAAGTATCTATTTCCATTCACAGAGAAGAAATTTCTGAAGGTATGACAACAATTCAGGAACAATAGGCAAAAGCAAAAAAGTAATTTTTGGTTTATACCAAATAGTTTGGATTAATAGCTGCTCTATTCATAATGAAAAAAATACTCCTATATAAATAAGTTTTGTAACTTATAAATTTAATTTTAATGTTTACAACTTCTCTTGCTTGCTTTTGAAAAGTGGAGAAGCCACTCCTGTTTCAATACAGTGAAAATAAGAAGTTATTCTTTGATAGTGAGTTCTATCAGGACTTCTTTCTGTTTACAAAAATTCTCCTCCACCAGGTTGCCTGGATAAAATAAATATTCTTCAGAATATCACAATGCACTTGGATTCCTCAGATAATCTCATTGTAAAATAAAAATATTTTTTCCACCTGTAAGTTTATTGGTGGTCACATAATTCTGTGAAGGATAATAACACTGACTAACTCAGTTTCTATGACTAGTGACACCACATATTTTTCCAGGCACATCTTTAGTCAAGGAACATTCTCAGTATTTGGGAAAGAGAGTTTCTCAAAATGGACAAATTTCAACTTTAGTGAGTTAGTGGAAAGAGGAATTTAGCATTTTCAAATTCCACACAAATACAAGATGAGAGCTCCATCTCTTGGTTCCATTTAAGTCCATTGGAGTATTTCCACGGGTCTCAGAGGGAGCAGGATGGCTTCAATAGGGATTTTGACATCCCAGAGGAGCCTATTAATAAAGCAAACTGTTAATTTTTGTCTTACAAATATTTTGTTGCTTACCAGGGCCATAAAGACAGTAATATATGTCAAAGACTTAAAATTAAGTATTTTTATATTTTACTCTTTTTAAAAGTGACTGAAGAAGAGTCTTACTACATAGAGGAGACAGTAACTGTTCCAAAAAGAGAGGAAGCCCCACCCAAAAAAGGTATAATTTATTTCACTACAACATTTGAGTTGTTTCATCATTCTTAACATTATGTCGCCACTACGCGTTTATGTCCATTTTTGGTGCTTTTGTATGTGTTCATGCTATAGCGATACTACTCCTCTGTGTAAAACTATGTATTGTAATCTTTTAAAGTGCCTGAGAAGCACAGGAGAGTTGTCCCTGAGCCAAAAGTCCCAGCTGCTCCTAAGGAAGCTCCAGGAGTTAAAGGTATAAACCAGTTCCTCAACTGGTTGATGTGTCTTCAAAGAGATTATGTTTGTCTTACTGTCTTGCTTGTACATGTTGACATAGGTGGTGTCTTCTCACAGTGATGAATTCTCAAATCCCACCTTGTCCTTTGAAAATTATTGTTTGTGTTAACTCAGTAAAATGTGTTGTGTAGTAGGCAATTGCAAATATTACACTTTAATATTCTTTCTCACCTTCCTTCTCATCTTGCTCATTTTTCTAAAGTTCCTGAAGTTCACAAGAAAGCACTTCCTAAAGAGAAAGTACCTGTTCCTGTGTCTAAAAAAATGGTGGCTCCACCAGCAAAAGGTATATCAGTGGTTTTTTCCTGTTGCAAAAAAACGCTTTCTTGGTGCATTCCATCTTTAACATATATGCCTTTGTTGGTGGTTGTATTGTGGATACAACATATATCTCCAGTATCAATTTCTTCAACATTAAACATGTTTTGTCTGTTTGTCTGCAATGACATCTGTGAGCTGTGCTGTCTTGATGAGATTTATGTTATGTTATTTATATGTTATTTCATCTTTTGTCTTATACCTATTGATGAAGTCAAACAAATTTTCTAAAGTTATGCAATCTGTTTTAAGAACCTGCAGAAGCATTGGTGCCCACTTTTGAGGCAGAATTTGAAGAACCTCCAACAACCAAAGGTAAACAGATTATTACCATGGAGATTTTTTTGTTCGGTCTTGCAGTATTTGTGTTTAGGCATTTTACTTAAATACAGTTTTTTTGTTTAGTATCTGTAAGTTTTGTAGAGATCTTCCCTTTCTTTTGACTACTCATTTTAGTGCTATGGATGTTAAGGATGCTCTTCAGCAGTGTCTTATTTTTGTTGCTGTTGAAGTTCACCTAGCACTTTTTTTTTAAACACTTTTTTTTAAAGAATAAGTAAAAGAAACATATATCTTGATTTCAAATATTGTAATTAAATATTCTTGCACATTATTTTTAAGTGACTGAAGTGCACAGGAAAATTATCACAGAAGAAAAAGTTGCCGTTGCTAAAAAAGAAGTGGCTCCACCAAAGAAAGGTATATAAATTTTCAGAGTTATACAAGAGAAGTGTTGTTTCAGGATAGTAGTTTGTATTTCTGTCTAGTTGCCTAACACAGACTCTATTGTTCAGTGTTTGCTGTCCTTTTTTCACTTGAAGAAATATCAAGTCTCTGATTTGTGTTTTGTCATCTGCTTATGTTTATATACTGGGATTAGTTTAACATCTATTACAATAAACTTTTTTTTAAAAATTGCTAGCAGTGCCCAAGAAGCCTGTGCCAGAAGAAAAAGTAGCTGTTCCAATTTCACAGAAAGTGGCAGCTCCACCAGCTAAAGGTATACAAGCTCTTTTGGAAGTAGAGATGGCTTTTAAATATCAGACATCCACATGCTTCATACTCACAGTCTGCCAAGTTAATCAAATCTGTCTCTCCTGATCTGGTTATAAATGAAAAAGATTTTCAGAATACTTTCTCCCTTCAAAACACTGCTGAGTGTGACAGAGAATAGTCATGCAAATGCATTCTTTGCATTTTTTAGCTATTCTTTAATTTCACTGATCACTCTTGATGCTTTAATGCTTGCAAAGCTGAGTGACAACATTTTCTCAGTGAAAAAAAAATTGAACACAAAATTTGAAAACTAATTATCAATGTTTATAATATTGTCAATATTCAGTGAAGTGTTTCAAACTTACAAATATGTTCTCTGTTTCTGTGCTTTTCTTATGTTTGATTTTGTCATGTACTCTGTGTGTGGTGTTCTGTGGTTTAACTGAGTTTCTGAAGAGTTTAGAGACAAAGTATTTACCTCTTGCTTTCATCTTTATTCCATCTTACTTCACAATATGTGAATATTCTGTTCCATTTTCATTTGTTTTGGTCTATATATCTATTATTATAATATTAGATGTATTATTTTTCTATATGTTATTTGTGTGTCTCATGTGATTGTTGTGCTTTATTTTGTGTGTATTTTCTTTTAAATAGTGTGCTATTTGCTGCAATTGTCTATAATTCTTTCATATGAGTTTCAGAATGTGTGTGATTTCTTTTAGAAGCTAGTATTCTTACAATTACTATCTTTTAAGTGTCAGAAGCACAGAGGAAAACTGCCAGAGAAGAAAGAGTATCCATGGCTGTTCAAAAGAGAAAAGTGTCTCCACCACCAGAAGGTAGTCCTACTCATGGATTAATCTACAAACAGATTGTGCTTGTGTTAGACTACCAGAGCTTCAGGCCTATTGGTCTGGCACATCTCCTGAGGTTCAAATTTAGAATTAGAGAATCATTTAAGTTGGACAAGATACTTAGGGTCACTGAGTCCAACCATTATGCTTACACAACTATGTCCATCGCTGTGATCCATTGTAGTCCCAGAGGAACTTTTACAAAGTCTTGGAGAAATACTAGAGACATTTTTCCCAATTACTCTGGGTGTGGGCAGTGTCAGGAAATAATAGTTATTTTTCTAAGAAATTCCAAATAGGATATTTATTATTGTACATGATATTACACCAGAAAAAAAAATAATGTTAGACTCTGTCTTTGAAGTATCAACAGAAGAAGAACACTGGGCTATGTCAGAGGAAGTATCCGTTTCCCTCCACACAGAAAAGGAGATTTCATACACAGGTATGAAGACTAAAAAGATTCTGTATCCAAAGTTACATCTTGTCAGCTAGTAAAAAACCCAGAGAGAATAAAACAAAATTTTGTGTCCTTTGCTATTGCCAGTTTATAATGAAAGTGAAGCTTGTAGAATAATGCAGGACAGTATTTCATCCTTTGCAAAATGTTTAATTCTTTCCTCTTGGCTTACTGCTCTTCTTATAGTGGAAGCCAAATAATTTGATTAGGTCCTCTTTTTTAAATCTTGCCACCTGTCTGACCTTTGAGGGGAAACAGGAGACAGTCTTCGCTTTCATTTAAATTAACATGCTTTACTATTCTGAAAAGACAGACAGTCCTTTCCTGTTCTATAAAAGCAACTCCTCACCTAAATCTAAAGGTTAAAGAAAAAATGTTCAGCTCTTCTGTTACCTACATGGCTGAGACACTTAACTAATCCAATGAAATTGGTCTGCCTGCTCAACAGTCCAGAGCCTTAAAAGAAAATTTATTGCTCTTTCACTTTTGCAGACTATCAATTGATTTGTGAAAAACTACCCACAGGGTGCCTCACACTTACTACTTTTAGATCTGATACTGTTGATAAATGGCATTATCATATTCATATCATGAAAGATTAATACAGGCAAATCAGTGTGAAGTTAAATTATCCATTTAGTCTCCAAAGATGGGGGGACAAGCGTCCTATGAGTACGATGAAAGACAATCTTTGGTTCTCTCTAAGGCAGGTGTAATGTGCCATCTGGTCTGGAAAGAAAAGGGTCAAAGCAGGAAGACATTAAATGCAACAGTTCTCTAATGGGGTACCAAACAGTGGTGTTCTAGCTGGAAAAAGAATCCAAGGAACCTGAGCTTTCTGCAAAGGGCACTCATGCACAATGCAGGTTTTGTTTTCAAATCCACCAAAGTATCAGTTCCAACTAGTTTTAGTTTAAGATTTCAAGTGTGAATGTACCTGGCATTTATAATTAAATATCAAGGAGGACTCTGCCAAAAAATACCTGGAGAGCTAATGAGTTTTCACATCACTCCAAATATAACATCAAGCATCAAGACTGGTGGAAGCTACTCATCTATGCTCACTGTACCTTGTCATGAATAAAGCTTCTAGAAATTCTCAAATCTGTCACTGACAGATTGGATTCCATCTCTTAAGGTCAGAAAAAAATCTCAAATCTGTTAAGAAAATGCCACAGTTATTCTCCAACTTGGCAAGTCTGCCAGATCTTACAATGCCAAGGTAATTTTTTGTTTAGTTTCCAGTTATATTGGTCAAAAAGTTTCCAAGACACCTGTCTCAGAAGACAAGACCCACACATTTCTGTAAAAGAGAATATGCTGCTTAAACATAGCATTCTTTCCTGAATAAATCATAAAAACTGAACATATCCACATCTTAACCTTTTGGAAATGCTCCTGCTTTTACAAGGAGTGGCTCCTTGGCATGTCAGAACCAGCAAGTCATTTCATAAAGTAATTGACAGAAGAGGAAAAACACCTTCCTCACTGAGCAAGTCATTCTTTTGCTTTTAATTAGACCAGAGCTCTTATATATTGTTAGTTACTCTCAGAGTTTTTCTCCATGTGTTCCTTCACCTTCATCTAGAGTTTCCTACACAAATTTTTTTTTGTCAGTGAATGAGGACTTTTGATCTCTTCCTGAGGTAATGCAAAGTACCAATGCTGTGGAGGGGAGCTGCTACTGTGGAGAGAACAATGAGGTTTATTGATTTTGTAATTGGATGCCTTTGGATTTTGAGTTCTGCCCATCAGCAAATTTAACTTCACTGTTGGCAGCAGTGAATGAAGCAGGAATCATACCAGCTGCTTATATTGGTATCTTGAAAAGTTTGTTGTTTCTTAATTGAAAAGAAGCCTAGTGACTTCCCTAGCTACATGCCCAGTGACAATAAGCATGCTTGTCTTTTACATGTCAGCCGTGTGTTTGTAAGATATCTTTTTCTGTTTCTTGCCAAGAATACTTTTGCTTTTAAACAGTTTACATCTAAAAATTCTTAAATGTGATTGTACTGTATCTTTTAAGTGCCTGATGTACCAGAGAGGGCTATCATTGAAGAAAGAGTACCAATTTATCCTCCTAAAAAAATGGCAAGACCACCAGCCAAAGGTATACTGGATAGAGTATTGAAATATGGTGTAAATGTTTTTTGTGTCTTGTATGTTCCATGTACAGTGAGTACTGATGTGTTTTCTATGGAATGTTCTTACTTTGGTTATTTCTGAGTTGACAATGCCTTGTGATCCTTACTATTGTAAGACCTGTGTGCTAAATTTTAAGGTTCTTTTAATTGGTATCTTTTTAAGTGCCTGAAGTGCGCAAGACAGTTGTCCGAAAAGAAAAAGCATACGTGCAAGTTCCTCAGTATGAAGAGGAAGAGGAGATCCCAAGGTATGAGGAGGAAGACACCACCAGGTACGAGGAGGAGGTAATCCACTACAAGGAGGAAGTTCGCCATTATGAAGAAGTTCGTCACTATGAGGAGGAAGCTCCTCAGTATGAAGAGGAAGAAGTTCCTCAGTATGAAGAGGAAGAAGCTTCTCAGTATGAAGAGGAAGAAGTCACCCATTATGAAGAAGAAGCTGCTTATTATGCAGAAGAAGTTGCTGAGTATGAGGAGGAAGAGCCACAGGTTCCTCAGTATGAAGAGAAGGCTCCCGTACCAGCTAGAGGTATATTTTAACTCCAGGGTTTGTGTGAGAAAAAGTATTGTCTTTTCATTCTATGAAAATACCAAAGTTTTGTTTTCAAATGTTGCAGTGTGCTTTACAGTGTGCGTTTTTAAAGATATTTATTGATTATTATATGGTGCAGAAAACATAACTGTATATCTACTCTTTACTACTAGCTCCATAAATTCAAATGTTCCGTGTCATACATGTTCATTCTTCTTTCATATGAACGCTCTATAACCTACTGTGGAAATTTAACCAATCTTAATTTCATCCTCATCTGGAGTCCTATTTTGCTATCGGACTGTGCTTGAAATACTTAAAAATGCTTACGTAAAGTCTGCAATCACAGAGAAAAAATATATTTATCTAGAAATTAGCTAAGGTACTTGAAAATGAATGATTTAGGAACACAAGTCACATTGAATTCTTTTCAGAAATGTTATAAAGCCCTGTGCTTATTTCTGTCTTGAAGGGAATAATATCCTTTCATGAAAAACAAAAAATATTTATGTTTAAATAATCTTAGGTTCAGGTGTTTTCCTTAGTTTTTCCTTAATTTTTATAGTATGGTTATAATTTTTCTACACTGTTAGTACAGGATGAACATAATATTCACTACTTAGGAGAACTACGTCATGCAAAGTTCTTGGTAATAAAGCCATTCTGCATCATAATAGAAAGATATAGATCATGTATATGCAATTTTCCAAAATTACATAATCATCTAAAAGTACCATTTCCAGTCCTGATCCAAATCATTCCACAGTGTCTTTTTCCATTAAAGAAGTTCAGAATTTCTTTTAACTACTTAATAAATTTCAAAATTATATCTAACATTGTTTGCAGTAGAAATTTTGTCATAAACATGAGAAGAGATGAGGCTGTACACTGCAAAAGCCAGGTTAATCCTGAACAGGAAGATTAGTGTTTGCTGAAATTTCCATTGTATTTCTCATAGTAGCTAAGTTTAATTCATATGTGCTCCAAATTTTCTTCAGTATTCTCAGAGCCAGTGGAATCATTCTCCTGTCATTGTAAAATTTAGATGGACGTTTCTGGAGTTTAGAGTACAAGCAAAAGTTTAGATACATTTTTGCCTCACTGCAGTTAAAGGAAAAATCTGTTAGATTTCAGAAGAATAAAGAGATTTTTTAAAAAGCATTTCATTTACCCAACAAATTGTGGTATAAACTTCTGGGTACTTATAATGGACAGTTCTTGCTTGAAGTACGTCTGTTGCTAAACTAGATGTGCTTGGGGTTTTTGCATGTAAAAAGATCTTGGGAATTTTTCAGGAAGAAAATGTAGTCAGCAATTTATATTTAATATATATAAAAGAATATGACCAGATGCAACCTATTACATGCCTGACAGGCACTGGGAACATGTTTTTAATAACTGGTTCAAAAAAGTCAAACACTGGCTTAATCTTCTGATCAGCAAAAAGGCCCTTGAAAACATTTTTATTGATGGCCTCAATGGCTGAGCAAGGAGAATGGACATAATAGCAGCTAATATGATGTGTTTGTTATTTTATTTTGTCTTAATGATAAAACCCTTTTAAATCATAGCTGTTTGTTTGGAGTATGTGCTGTTTGCTTGCATGACTATGTATTTGTGATGTTTGTTTGCACTTTATGTTCCTGCTGTTATGGAGGTAAATATCTAAAACATTAATGGTATCTTTCAAGTGCCTGAGGTTCCCAAGAAACCTGTTCCAGAGGAAAAAATACCTATTATTCAGAAGAAAAAAGAACCTCCTCCAGCAAAAGGTATATACCATCTCTTAATGTTAGAAGACATCCTCTGAATATGCAATTCATATTATTTTTCAGATGTCTTAATTGCTTATTATTTTTTTCTGTTCTTTTGGGAGAGGAGTCTTGATAAGAAGTATTTGTGTTGCTGTCTTTTTTGTTTTATTTCTGTTTTGAGTAGCTTATGGTTTATTTTTTTAACCAAAATCATGTTTTTGAAGTGCCCGAGGTGCCAAAGAAACCTGTACCTGAAAAGAAAGTCCAAGTGCCGAAGAAGGAAGCTCCCCCAGCTAAAGGTATATGCACTTGTAATTATCCGTGATCAGAAAGATCTTCTAGCATTAATTTATCTTCTCACTTGTTAAAAACTAGGACAGAAAAAGAATTATTACTCTTAAGGACTGTGGTTCTTTCTGTTTGTGTTTAATTGTTTTAGTGTGACTGATTTGTATGTCACGTTGTTTTAGATTTTCATGCCAAGCTCAATATTTAATGATATCTTACTAAGTTCCAGAAGTGCCAAAGAAACCTGTGCCAGAAGAGAAGGTTCCTGTTCCTGTCCCAAAAAAGAAGGAAGTTCCACCAGCCAAAGGTATATGACTTGATATAACTCTTGACTGAATGCTTTATAAAAAAAAAGTCAGTCTTTTTTTGTATGTGACGTAAAGAAAGTTTTCTATTCTTGATAGTTCTTCTTTGTCATTCTACTTTATTGATTCATACCTACTTTATTCATTCAATGTTCTTAACTTTATGGCTCAAAAATTAAATTCTTAAGCTACAATCATATTTTTTCAAGTGCCTGAAGTACCAAAGAAACTTGTGCCAGAAGAGAAGGTACATGTCCCAGTGCCTAGAAAAGTGGAAGAGCCTCCACCAGCCAAAGGTACACCATTTTCTGGTTCAACTATGTGATCCTATTGTTGTTTCTTCATCTTTATAAGAAGGTTGTTACTGCCAGTAACAATCCTATTCTTCAGCCTAACATATTTGAAAAGCTCCCTGAGCTTTTTGATCAGGACACTGTTGTGTCTGTGTCTGTCAGTCACAGGGTCTATCCTTACTCTACGCTTTGAAAATGTCTTTGTGTTTTGCATTGTCTCTGTCTTTTGTATCTTATATATCTAAATCATTTTAAAGGACTTGCTGTTTCAAAAACAGATGGTTCAAAAGATAAAAAAATTACCTAAATAGCCAGGCTTCCTCCTTAGCTTTACCACATCAGTTTGTAGTTCTGTAGTCTCTGTATATTTGTAAGTTTACGTCTGTGCATAAATCTGTGGATAAAATCAATGTTAACTTTCACACACAACTAGATTTTACCATATTTGTGTAGTTATCTTAATATCAGATATAGTTATCTTTTTATTAGGTTTTATGTTACACTGAAAATTAATTTCCTCAACAAAAATGTCTTTTAAGTGCCTGAAGCGCCCAAGAAGGTTCCAGAAAAGACAGTACCTGTCCCTGTACATAAAAAGCCAGAACCTCCACCAGCCAAAGGTATTGCTTCCTATAGCTGAACATGTGGATAATGCTTGTTCTTTATGTGCATTTGTTGTTAGAATTTAACTGAAGTGTTGTAGCGGTGTGTACTGCTAAATGTACTGCTAATTCACACTCTTTAGCTTCTGTGTAAGTTGTGTCTAAGTCTTCTGCAATTAAAATCTATCTTTAAAGTGCCAGAAATACCAAGACGTCCCAGTGAAGAGGTACCTATGTTTGTTCCTGAAGAAGAGGAAAAGGTTCCAGAGGTGCCAGCAAGAGGTACAGCATTCCTTCTTGAAGATTATGAGATCTTAGTTCAAGAGCTTAGATATTCATTAGTAGATCTTCATCACCAGTGATTGTTTTAAGCTTGATGTAATTAACCTTCTGAGAGGAGTTGTCTTCTTCTTCTTTCTGGTCTTTGTGACTTTGTTCTGTAGTTTTAGTAGTTTTGATGCTCTAAAAGCAATTGCCAATTTCTTACCAAAACAATATCTTTAAAGTGCCAGAGGTGCCCAAGAGAGCTGTCCCAGAAGAAAAAGTACCTGTTGCAGTTCCTAAAGCAAAGAAAATCCCACCAGCTAAAGGTATATCACATTGTGGTGTATGCAGATAATTCCTCTTCCTCTTATTTTCATATTTCATTGGAACCTAATTTTAACATTTAATTTATACACATGTGAATTCAGATCCTTGGTTATAGCACCTGCTGCTTCCCTGTAGTGAGCAGTGCTAAGGCTCAGACAGGGCTTGTCTGTATTGTTATTGACTGTAGTCAGCTGAGAATCAGGCCTTGAATGATCCGCTTTTTTCCACTTTAAGTGATTACTGTGAATGAAATATCCTTGTGATATTGTCATCCAGAAATATTTTTTAAAATACTTTAAAGTTTCTTTAAACAAAATAGCTGAAATTGAATTTTATGGCCCTTCACCTGGAATTTCTTCAGTTTAGGGAGATGACTCTTACATGTACCTTGAGAATAAGCTAGATTCTCAAGGGTTTTAGCTAAACTTAGGAAAAAGTAAAACAAATTTACAACTGGTCATATAATAACCATCTCCTATACCCTAAATATGAAATTCAGAGTGGAGGCAGACTATTCCGAAGGCCACTGTTGCATGCTAAACAGATTCTACCTCAGCAACTGAGTAGTTTAGGGGGGGAAAAAAAGAAAAAAAAAAAAAAAAAAAAAAAAAGAAAAAAAAAAAAAAAAAAAAGAAAAGCAGATACTGAAAGGTTTTTATTTTCTATGATCTCTGGTTTGTAGCATATCTTGCTAATATTTCCTGTTTGCAATGACACTGAAATTAAAAATTGGAAAAAATGCTAGTCTTTATACAATCCTTGTAGCCCAATTACACACAGCTGTTTTCAGAGAATAAAAAATACCCAGTAGTTTCCCCTATTTTTATTTCTATTGTTATTTTAAAGTTGGTGTCTTTGTGTTTCATGTTATGGATTTTTCTCTGTGATGTTGTGAAAGTAAAGTTCTTAAAATAATATCTTCAAAGTGCCTGAGGTTGCAAAGAAAGTTGTGTCTGAAGAAAAGGTTCCCATTTTTGTTCCTGAGGAAGAAGAAGAATTTATTCCAGAGGAAATTGTACCAGAAAAAGGTACATGATCTTTTCTTGCAAGCCACTCATGACATCTTTTGTGTTCATTAAAATTCATCTCTGTTTCATGTTCTATGTAACTCTTATATATGTTTTGAGGGGAGTTTGTGGTTGTGTTCTTTGTGTTTATCTTGTTTCCATGTCTACGCTTTTACTGCTCCGAAAGCAATTTTAACACGTATTTGCAAAATATTGTCTTTAAAGAGCCAGAGATTCTTAAGAAACCTGTCCCAAAGGAAAAAACACCTGTACCTGCACCTGAGAAAGTGGAACTTCCTCCAGCAAAAGGTGCATGTTAACAATGTGTTGTTATTCTCATTCAGTGTCTCTGTTTAGTTTGTTTGTTATTTATGTTAGCTTTGTGTTCCTGCTGCGTTTCTGTATTGATATCTCAGAATGCCTGTCAAATTTCTAGCACAAAACAAGCACTAAAATTATTTCAGTTGCTCAAGAAGTCTGCCTGTGGGTGTAAAGTGTCTTTTGTTTAATTTCCTGTTTCATCTTTTAAAAATATATTTTGCAGATCAGTTCTTATTATGTCTCTTTGTACAAGTTTTCTGTTCTCTTTCTCATACTACTGGTGAATGACATTCTTAAAATAACCTGTCTTTAAAGTTCCTGAGATGCCTAAGAAACCCATTCCTGAAGTGAAAGAACCTGTTCCTAAAAAGGTGCCAGCTCCATCAGCCAAAGGTACTGCAGATTGCAAATGCTGTTACAGTTAATTGATAATATTCTTGATCCAAGTTGAGTTTAGCAAGGGACGCTTTAGTATTTCTGTCCTGTATTGTATTTGTCACTATACTATTTGTTTGTTTGTAAATTTCTGCTCTGTTGTTCGTAAACTTCTGGCTTTGTGTCCATTTAAAATTTGTGCAAAAGTACACTGAAGTTAGCTCTTATCTTTAAAGTACCCAAGATGCCTAAGAAGGTTGCTCCTGAAGAGAAGGTGCTGGTTGCTCCCGCTGAAAAAGTGGAGGTCCCAGCTGCAAAAGGTATATGTACTCCTTATAATTAATATTTATGATAGGGATACCCTTGACCTTCTTCTTTCTAACTTTTGTCTCTGTTGTACAAGATCTTTGTTTGAATTTATGTTAAAACTCTTCATTTTCAATGTTTGCATTGTTGAACCATAAAGCTCTGTTTCTTGTGCTTTTCTGCTTACACTGCTCTAAGGTGATTTGGTGTTTTTAAATTCCTAAACAAAATCTGTATCTTTAAAGTCACAGAGGTGCGTAAAAGAGCTGTGGCAGAAGAGAAAGTGCAAGCTATTGTGCCCAAGCCCAAAGAACCGACACCAGCCAAAGGTACAGATATATTTCTTCTTATTTCTCCCAAAGATATTTTTTACTCCTCATTCTAAAATCTTTTATAGTACTTTTTTTTTTTTCAGAAGCATGGGTTTGTAATTTAATGTAACTTATGCTTGAGGTTATCATGCACTCTGTTCTTTGTCAATTATCTTGGCTAACATAAAAAAAATAAAATTAAATAATTGTATTAGGTAGTAACAATAATACTGTTTCTAAAGTGCCTGAAGTATCCAAGAAACTTGTACGGAAAGAAAAAGTCCCTGCTCCTGCACCTGTGGTGGAGAAGTATGAGTATGCCTATGAAGAATATGAGAAGTATGAGACATACGAAAGTATTGAAGAGTTTGAGAAGATTCAGGAGGCTGAAGAAGTTGAGGCATATGAGGAGCCTGAAGAACCTGAGGGATATAAGGAAATTCTGGAACAGGAATATGAAGCAGAGGCTGAGGAGAAAGACGTCTATGAACAGTATGAGTTTAAGGAGAAGGAAGAGATCTATGAGAAATATGAGGAGGTATATGAGGAGGCTTATGAGACCAAACCAGCTATAGGTAAATCAAGTCATGACTTCTTTATTCTTATAGTGTGTTGAGTTTTCAGTTACTGCTTAAGCCTCCTATGGGTGTTTATTTATATTTTCCTTGTTTGTAGTTCTATGTATGTCTGTTGCTGGTAATGATAAATCAGTTCAAAGGTTGTCTCTATCCTAGTCCTTCCTAAGGAATTCCCTTCAGCGTAAAATGGGAGGGTTCCCTATCTTACTGCCCAAGAGTGAACTAGTGGAAATATAACACAAGCTGAGAAAATGTTAATCTTCTGATGTAATTCAGCTTCAACCTGAATTACTTTTTATGCATTAATATTTAATTATTTTGTCCGGTTGAGCTCCTTTGAGTTACAAAGATATTAGGACTCATGTAGAACCTTCCTTCCCATCATTTAAATTTTTGATCATAGGACCCCTGACACCAAACAGAAAGTACATATACAATTTACCAAAAAGATATACATTGATATTTCATTACTCAAGAATTCTGAGATGACCGCTCCCTTTTTTCTGCCTAAATGATGAGATGGTTCCTCTACAAATGAATAATTGCTCTGCTTGCTGTGTTTATATCTGTTTCTTCATAAATAACTTATAATCCATAATGACATATTTTTAAAGTGCCAGAGTTGCCCAAAAGACCTCTGCCAGAAGAAAAAGTACCTGCTCTTAAAAGAGAAGCTCCACCAGCTAAAGGTACATCATCCATCAGATAAATTAGAAAACACAGGCTTCTGCATGAGTCTGAATCCCCAAATCCAGTATTTTACCTATTCTGATTTGACTGCTAGACTCTTAGCTTTATTTCACAGTACTGTTAAGACAGATTACAAAAAAAGTTATTTCTTTAACAGAACAAAAATCAAACAAATTACTTCCTGGAGACAAAGGGAATGAAGTTAGTACCTTAATTTAATTTTTGCTATCACAACATAAGTGATATTTTAAAGCTAATAATTGAAACTCTAGTTTCCTGCAGAATCCTAAAAAACTAGAACTTTCTTTAACCTAATGATGTGCTGGAGTGTGTGCCATCTTAATAGGTATTCTCTGTATCAGGGTTTATGAAACATAAGTGTCATGAATAGCAATTGTCAGCAAGTGCTAAAGTTACTGCACAAGTCCAGAGTTCTGTAATTTCCTGTTCATAGCACTAAGTTTGCCTAAAATTAATTTATTGCTAACTTTTATTGTTATTTCTCATATGAACTGTCAGAATGAAGTCAGTGGGAAAAGGTGGATTAGTTGGCTTGGTTTTTTTTACAGAAAAGCTTGGAGTGAGTTGATAGGAAATTGAAACCTTACCGTATTCCCAGCTGCCATTTATTAGAGCTGATAGTACATGAAACCTAATTGTTAAGGCTTATCCCTATCCAAAATTTATCCAACAATAGCAGTGTTTTTCTTTCACTGAATACTGAAACTCTGGCTCCATTAATCCAAGCAAAGTAGTCCAAATAGGTGGCCTCTTTTCTATTACATGTATTTATGTATTTGAGAAATATTTTTGTGTTTTGCTAAGTTTTCTGACTCTTTACATTGTTTGCTTTTTGTTTAACTTCTATTCTTACATAATACTCCTACTGCAAATGTTCTTAAAAAACTACCAATGTCTTTAAAGTGCCAGCAGTGCCGAAGAAACCTGTTCCAAGAGAAAAAGTACCACCTGCTATTCCTAAAAAGGAAATGCCTCCACCAGCTAAAGGTATACTTCATCTTCATTGTCCTTGTGAAACATGAACTCTAATTACAGTCTTTTGTCCTCATTATGTGTTGAAAAACATTATGCATATGTTTTATGTACCCACAATGGGTTTTTTCATCTGTTTGTCATTGAGTCTTTTTTGCTTGTTGATTTCAAGTCATTCGTTGAAAACATGTTAGAGCCGCTTTAAAAAAATGTATGTTCTGTCATTAACTTGCACATGAAAAATAGTTCAGAATGAAATAGTATCTTTATTTCTTCTGGAAAGGAATCTTTCAAGAACATATGTTTCAATATGGTATTCTTCTGTCTAATCTTCAAAATTAACATCAATGTTCTTTCAGGACGGATTAAATGCTTTGATGTTTCAAGAGTCTTCCTTGTTAGACTTGCTCTTCTTTCTAACTTCTTTCAAGTAGCTTTGAAAGCCCTAAAAATAAATTATATCTTAAAGGGCGAGATGATCTCAGAAGACCTGTCCCTGAAGAAAAGAAACCTACACATACACCTGAAATTGAAGTTCCACCAATGAAAGGTAAAGGAGCCTTTGACATGAGATTTTATGGAAAGGAAATATTTGTGTCGTTTTTCCCAGCTAACATCATTAAAAATCTTCATGTTCTTTACACCACTGCAAGAGTACCCAGTCTCTAGCTGGAGATTGAAATCTCAGTGATAAATCCCAAACTCTAGGGCAAACATTTCAGATATGTGTTAAATAGTAAATTATGAATGAAGACATGCTGAGGAGGTACTGCTGCTTACACCCAGTATGTAAAGCTTCAGTGCTTTTTTATTTATAATATAGTTTGAATTTAGTTTACACAGGGTTTTTGATACCAAGACACCAGTCATGATTTTTTTGTGAAGAAGTAATAGGGCAAGAACCAGTGAGTTAAAGCTATTCGAGCTTTAATCTTCTGGTTACACCAACCCGGAGGAAGAGCATGACAATGCAGAAAGGAAAGGAAATGGCTCTCTCTTTGGGAGCTGGAACCATAAATTTCTTCACATAGTTCATTGTTCCAGGAAGGCAGTTCTAGAACTGTATTGTATTTAATTCTTGAGAAGTTTCCAAGACCTCAAACTTATTTCATTTTCTGGGTTTATTTCTGTTTGGGATATTAAAAATTGAAAATTACTTTGAACTTACTAAAAGAAAGCTAATATTTTTGAAGTTCTTGAGGTTCATAAGAGGGTTGTCCTTGAAGAGAAGGTACCCACCGTTATCCCTAGAGAAGAGGAGCCTCCTTTTTATGAAGGTACATCAATGACACATCTACCAAATAGTAAATTGCAGAGAATATATCAAGTCATGTTGTATATTTTTCTGTAAAGTATGAGATATTAAATTAATTTTTAAAGCTATTGAAAAGAAGTTTATATCCATATCATATAATATGTCCATAAATTTATATATAATTCAGCATTTAAAAAACTTTAAATTTAAAATGTTACACTAAATGTAAAAATGCAGTTTAGCATTTTAAAAATGCTATACTTTTTTCCTCTAATAAATTCAGTTACAAATTCTATCTAATACACAGAACTAAGAAACTAGAAAATAAAATGAAATATTTCTGCAAACATATATTTTACTAATTGGCAATGTCTAGGAGAAGTAAGTCAATGATCAGGCTGAAAGTTATTTAAATAAATCATGCTCAAACAGCTCTTTGTCTATATGCATTTCTGCATCTTTTTATTTTGTCTTTCTACTCCTGTCTTGTAACTAATATTAAAATATATAAAATAAACTAATATCTTTAAAGAACCTGAAGGTTACGGAGAAGTTCCAACAGAAGAAAAGATGCCTTTTATTACTCCTAGTGAACCAGAAGCTCCAGCAGCTAAAGGTAAACCAACTCTTCAAGCAATCTGTAAAGCAACACATTCCTACAAATTATTCATCTTCGTCATTCCATCTGTGTGCTAATCTGTTAATTAATGTTGTCATTCTAATGTTTCCTTAGATGCTATGTGTCTGTCATTGCTTCTTTGCTACTTACACTTTGTGTATTTATAATATTCTTTTAAAATTATAATATCTTTTAAGTACCTGCAACAACAAAGAAAACTGTCCCACTTAAGAAAATACCTGTTGCTGTACCTGCAGAAGAAGCTCCTCCAGCTAAAGGTACATCACCTCCAAATTAACTCTCTTTAACCTCTTATGAAAGTGAGATACCAAGTGAGAAACCTAGCTTGCTTGTTTTCCTTAAACAACACAACCAGATGCTATAGACACGTTACAGTTCTTTTTTTTTTTTTTTTTTTTTTTTTTTTTTGGTTTTGTTTTCTATAAGCAGTTGCTTAAACAGATTGATATATTCTCCATCTAGAACTGAAATTCAGGAAGACCAAATTAGACACAGAAATTTAGTAGGCAGGAGATTCAGGGATTAGACAGGAATTGGTCTTATATGTTTTTGACTTCATGTCTCATTATCTATTTCTCAAAATACTTTCTCTGAAAATATATTGGGAAAAAAATCTAAAAGGTTGTGAGAGAAACTTATTTGCAAAAGGACTCTTTGCAACCATATCAAGGACCTAAAAAAGGTCAAGATTAAGGTAGGACTTTAAATCAGGACAAAATAGAAAGCCACAGAATTTTTAATGGAAACAAAATTTTGTTACACAATTCCAGAATTGAAGAGCTCTATACATATATGTATACATATATGTGCATATAGAACATATACATAGCATATGCATATGCTCTATACATGTTGGAAGCCTAATAATTAGTTGAACTGGATTTTTCCGTTGCTTTTATGGATAATTTTAAATTGCAAAAAATAAGGCCCTTTTTGGTACCAAAATCCTTAAACACATATACACATGCATACAAAAATATCCCACCAACAAACAAACAAAACCAGGAAAAAGCAAAAACCCAAACATAAAAAAACCATTTTACTATCTTTTCAGAGAAGAGCATATTAAGAACCATAAATACTGGGAGTTAGAAAAATAACAGACTCCAGAAGTTGCTTCATTTTATTCACATCTCAATACCATATATTTTTCATATTGTTCTAGTAGATTTAATTTTTTGAATTAAACTGTATTACTTATTTTATAATGCAAATTTCTAAAATAAACCAATATTTTTAAGTTTCTGAAGTACGAAGGAAAGCTGTCCACAAAGAAAAAATACCTCCTGCTGTACCTAAAGAAGAACCTTCACACTTTACAGGTATAAGAAATTTTAAGTATGATTTGAAGGATAAAAAATATATTTTCATATATCAACTACTTCGAGAGCATCCTGTTTATCATGAAGTAGAGTTTACTTAACAGCTTTGGTTACCTTCAACTGTAAAAATTAATTAAAAAAATATCATATGTAGTTGTTTTTAATATTAAGTGCTCCTTGAGATCTGTCCAAAGGGGAAAAAAATTTAAGTGCAGAACTTAACTAGACAGGGCCTATCTCTGCACTCAAGGTAGTAGCTCAGTTTAGGGCACATCACACATCTTTCTTCTGACAAGCTGCAGAGGTCGGGTCAGGGGTTTTGAGAGGTTTTTCATCCCTTATTTGAAAGCATCCTAATTTTGCACATGGATGTAAAATAGAGCTGTATATCTTCAGAGGAGCTTGAATATTTGATTATATTTGCTATTTATCTAACATATTGTCTTGTTTTCTGAAGATATTCTAAGTTAATTTAAGTGTTTAAACTAATATCTTTCAAGTGCATGAAGTTTATGAGGAGATTCACATAGAAGAAGAAATTTCTACTGTTCATAGGAAAGAGGAGGCTCCAGCACCCAGAGGTATATGACTTCTTCATCACTTCCTCCTACAATTTGCCAAATCTTGAACTCCAGGAAAATTAAATTATTCATGTTTGTGTTTTAGTCCTTGTTCAGCATAATTAATATTCATATTCATTCTTTCAGTACCTTATGTGTAATTATTTCAGTACCTATATGAAAAACTTGATATTTTGCATGACATGTCTTTCTCTCATTAAATTGAACTAATATCTTTAAAGTGCCTGCAGCCATTAGAAAACCTGTTCCAGAAGAAAAAGTACCTATTGCTATGCCTAAAAAACCAGAACCTACTCCTGTGCCTAAAAGACCAGAATCTCCACCGTCTAAAGGTACTTTGAGATCCTGATAGAACTGAGGTCTTTCACTGACAAATATCTTCACCTTTTTACTGTTTCTTACACAGTCTCTGATTTAATAGTTCATCATCCACATGGCAGATTTGTGGTGTTTATGTTGTATGTGTCCTATTTTCTGTTTTCTGTTTCTCAAGTAGTGTTTAAGTCATAAAATCAAAATCAGTAAATAGCTTTCAAGCATCTGAATTGCCTAAAAAAAATATTCCTGAAGAAAAACTCTGCCTAAAAAGCCAGAAGCTTCCAAAAGTATAGGTCAGCATATCCTTTCATTCTTTTTCTACGAGTTTCTTCCATCCCTTGTACTGTTGCTGTCAAAGCAGTAAAATTAGTTGAGTTTATCTATTTATTCTACCCAAGAGTATCCCAGAAATTGTATCAGAAGCTAGTGAAAGGGACTAGAAATAAGGAAATCTTCAGCAATGTTAACACGCAGTGAGATTTACAGAATGTTTTCACTTCATAGGTACAGCCTCAGAAATTTGATCTTACTCTAGCAAGAAGCACATCCTAACCCTCTGTTTCACGTTGCTCATGTTGAACTTAGGGGACAATTGATTTCATTTTGAATGGAAATAGAATTTGCATGAAACCAGCTGTTACTCAGAATGAATGTTATTCATTCAGGTACTTTAAAAGTCTGTCTGAACTAGCAGTTTGAGTGGCATTAAAAACTGTCAAGCCAATGGCAGCACAGCTTATTCCACTCTAATCATTATCACATAGTACTGCCAAGCATCAATGAAGAACAGGTATGTGTGACATTTAAAAGGCATTTTATTGAAGTTCAAGTTTCACCATGACTTCTTTAGCTTCTTTTCATCTTTATGGGGAGCATAGCAAATCTAGAACTGCATGATAAAAGATCCCAAGCAAAGTCACTTCCAACTTACTCTTTGCCAGAGTGGTAGAACCATGAGGACTTCTCGGAAGTTGTAACTGTTGTCAAAGCGTCCTTATCCATCTCCTCATTCTATCACATCCTTATGTATCTATGTGTTTTTTCTTATGTCTCTGTATTGAATGTTTAGTTTTTGTCATTTTTAAAACTACACTAATATCTTTAAAGTGTACAAGGTACCTAAGAAATGAATAAATATTGTTATACCTAAAAAACAAAAATAACACCACATAAAGCTTGTATGTCAATAATAGTGTCTTTTGGAGAAGGAGATTTTTCTGTTGAACATTAGAGTGTATAGCAAAACTCGTGTATCAAAATCCTATTAGTATGTAATAGTATACAAGACTTTTTGCATGACATCTCTCTTTTTATATGTTTCATTTCTTTCTGACATGCTTCTTGTGATACTCTTTCTTCTTTACAATGTACATATTTTAAATGCTTTAATTTTAAAAAATGAATGCTGTTTTCTTTAAAGTGCCAGAGGTGCCCAAGAAAATTCCAGAAGAAAAAGTGCCCACTGCTGTCCCTAAAAAACCAGAACCACCACCAGCCAAAGGTATGTTGCACTGCAGAAAACTAAAATTTGGAATATCTTGATTGTACAGATTAGTTATCTATTGCTTGTTTGTGTTTTCCTGTTGCTTTTATTTTCTGTTACTGTGTTTAAAATTCTTTTCTTTTGAATCACAGCTGTAATCTGTAGCAGTGTGTTAGAAATATTGATGTGGCAGAGCAGAAATGAGATTGACACTTGAGAACAATAGCAGAAATCTTAAGAGAAGAGGAGAAAAGAGGGCTTCCGTGATGTGAAATAGATCTGACTGACAATGAAAAACTAGCCCCAAAAGAGAGCATAGAATGAGTGATAGAGATGTGTAATATAGGAGAAAAACTTGTGTGCATAGACGAACAATTGATACCAAGTCATTACACGTAGAAGAATGTGACAAGGAATACGAAATGGACAGTGTCACTCTCAGTCAAATAGGGATTTGGGAGATGTTTGAATAAAATTGAAAAATAATCTGAAATAGAAGAAGAAACTCCAGAAGACTCTGAGGTGTTTCCTGAGACTTTACAGGGACATAAAATAGCCTTAAGACAAAAAACAAGTCAAATCAGAGGTTTTATTAAGAACCTTGGAAATTTCTACTGGAAAGTTTTGAACATAACTGTAAAACTCTGTGCAATAACTGAAAATAATCTCTTTCCTAAAGGGCCTGAAGGACCCAAGGAAGTAGATGTAGAACAAAAAATCAAAGTTGCTGTGCCTAAAACCTCACAGCTGAAGATACTTGACATTATGACAAAAGTACAGAATCGAAAAAACCCATTCTTTTCTTGTTTTAACAATATAGAAGACAGTATTCATGAACTCTGTTAGCATTTTCTTCTGTTGTTAAAGATTTTTCAAGTGAGCAAATGTTTTGGGTGATAAAAATAGATCTTTGTAGTTGGTGTTTTCACTAAGAGTGATCTGTTGTTATGCTGTTATGCTTTATTGTTATCAGACATTAATAGTCTCATAAAATATTTTTGTTGTTTCAATTGTAGCTCAGTGAGGCAGCACAGAGCATGTCCTCTAGGGAAAGGAGAAATTACATATTTGCATCCAAAACCATTCATACTTTTGATGTCCCTAAGATTTACTTTTTCTTAATGTCTGAACACTGCAGACATACATAAATAAAATTAACTGCTTTTTTTAAAGTGCCTGAGGTGCCCAAGAAAGTGATTTCAGAAGAAAAAATACATATTGAAGTTCCCAAAAAACCAGAACCTCCACCACCCAAAGGTATATGTTCAATAGTAATAAGGCTGCACACAAATTTTAATCTGTTTCTCTAAATATTATCTTTCTTATGTTTGTGTTAGCAGCTTTTTTGTATACTTTGTGTAATATGTTTATAAGTGTTACAGACTGTGTGGTCTTCTGCCTTTGTGAATATCTCCCAGTAACTGTGGCTACTAATAGTGTGTGTAAAGCAATATGGAAAGAAAAAAAACAACAAAATGGTTTATAAGGGTGGGCTTTTTTCTGATGCTGTTAGGTATTTTTTTACTTTGGAGCTATTATTGTCCTTTTAATTCCTGTTCTTCAAATTCCTGAAATTAAAACAAACAAATATCTTTAAAGAACCTGAGGTGCCGAAGAAAGTTGTGGCAGAAAAGAAAATACCTGTGCAAAAAATACCAGAACCTGTGGTTGTCCCAGAACCAGAGGCTGCACATGAAGAACCAGAGCTCCCACCAAAGGAAGGTAAATCTCAAAATTAATAAAATAACAAAAATAATGTTTTTCGTATTTTCTTTAACATTGTGATTATCCAAGCCTTCTGTTTCCTGAAATTCTAAATTATGCTTCTTCTATTTATCTACATATATGGGTGAAACAGACACACATGGTTGTTTTTGAAAGAAATAGTGGCAAATCTTGGATGTCTCAGTTGCCTGTATGTTATTCTTACTATTTCTACTTCAGTTCTTACTATTTTTGCATATTCTTACTATCCTACCTGCTTGGGTTCATGAAAACCATCACAGCTAACAACTTAGAAGTTATAATAGGAGAAGAAAGGAAAATACTCATTCTAGTAGCTAAGAGCAGAAGTTTTCAATTTAATTGAAAAACCAAGATCTCCACCAAGAAAAACTAGATGCCATCACTGCTGTTTCTTGAAAGAATCTTCAGCTTATTGCCTGCAGTGAAATTAATATCTTTTGTCCTGTCCATTCCGTTGACAATTATCACAGCTTTTACTTATATCTTAAGTTATATTATTAGTGCATGTGTGTACTTCCACATGGGAGCGTGAGTTTGGTGAGGAGGAGTGTGTGTATGTTCTCTTGAGAGGAAAGAGAGAAAAGCCAAAACGTCCTATATTCATCATTTAAAAGGCCGGTGTAAATGATCAATACCTGATACGTTTTTAATATTTTCATTGCAATTGTCTTCTTATGTTTTATGGTTGGCTTAATTTTGGTATGATTGTCGGTGCTGTTCTTAAATTTAGAACTAATATCTTTTATGTACATAAAGCAACCAAGACAACTTTGCCAAAAAAGAAAGTACCTGTTCCAGTTTCTCGAGAACCAAAGGCCATTGCAGGACACACAAAACCAAAGCCTCAAGAGATAGAACTGCAAGAACCAGAAGAGGCTGGAGTGGCCCGAAAACTAAAGCTTGAAAAGGCAGTTCAAACACTAGAGCATGTTCTGACATCTGAGGAGCCTGAGACTGTTTTGACACACCAAAAATCAGAATCTATTGTAGCATCCCAAAAAACAGAGCTTATTGTGGTGCCTGAGAAACCAGAGTTTATTGTGGCACCTGAGGAACCAATGGCTGATGTGGCATCCCAAAAACTAAAACGGGGTGTGATGCCCAAAAAACAGAAGCCTGTTATGGAATCCCAAAAGCTAGCACAGGTTACAGTGCTTGAGAAACAGGAGTTTGTTGTGGTATCTGAGGAAGCCATGCCTGACGTAAAACCCCAGAAACTAAAATATGGTGTGATGCCCTCAGAACAGAAGCCTCTTGTGGAATTCCAAAAGGTAGCACATGTTACCACGCTTGAGAAAGAAGAGTTTGTTGTGGCACCTGAGGAACCCATGCCTGATGTAGAACCCCAGAAACTAAAATACGGTGTGATGCCCTCAGAACAGAAGCCTCTTGTGGAATCCCAAAAGGTAGCACATGTTACCATGCTTGAGAAAGAAGAGTTTGTTGTGGCACCTGAGGAACCCATGCCTGATGTAGAACCCCAAAAACTAAAACTTGGCGTGATGCCCCCAAAACAGAAGCCTCTTGTGGAATCCCAAAAACCAAAGCATGTTGTAGTGCCTGAGAAGAAAGAGTTTGTTGTGGCACCTGAGAAACCCAAGATTGATATGGCAACCCAAAAACTAAAGCATGGTGTGATGCCCCCAAAACAGAAGCCTGTTGTGGAATCCCAAAAGATAGCACATGTTGTAGTGCTTGAGAAAGAAGAATTTGTTGTGGCACCTGAGGAACCCATGCCTGACATAGAACCTCAGAAACTAAAACATGGTGTGATGCCCAAAAAACAGAAGCCTCTTGTGGAATCCCAAAAGGTAGCACATGTTACAGTGCTTGAGAAAGAAGAGTTTGTTGTGGCACCTGAGGAACCCATGCCTGACACAGAACCCCAGAAACTAAAATATGGTGTGATGTCCCAAAAACAGAAGCCTGTTGTGGAATCCCAAAAGGTAGCACATGTTACAATGCTTGAGAAAGAAGAGTTTATTGTGGCACCTGAGGAACCCATGCCTGATGTAGAACCCCAAAAACTAAAACATGGTGTGATGCCCCCAAAACAGAAGCCTGTTGTGGAATCCCAAAAGGTAGCACATGTTGTAGTGCTTGAGAAACAAGAATTTGTTGTGGCACCTGAGGAACTCATGCCTGATATGCCACCTCAAAAGTTAAAATACAGTGTGATGCCCCCAGGACAAAAGCCAGAACCATTTATGGCCCCAGAGGAATATAAGCTTATAGTGGTGTCTGAGGAGTCAGAGACAGTTGAATCAAGTCAAAAAACAAAGCGTGTTGTGGTGCCTCCCAAAACAAAACATTATGTGCGATCCCAAAAAACAGAGTTTGTAGCAGCTGAAGAAACAGACTTTGCTGCAGATTTCCAGAAGTCAATGCCTACTGCAGTGTCCAGAAAATCAAAGCCCTTTGTGCCAGAACCTGTCATGGTGTCTGAAGAACCAGAAACCATTCCAGCACCCCAAAGCCTAGAACCTTCTAGACCACTTCGAAAGCCAAAGCCTGAAGAGGTATCCAAAGAACCAGAGGCTGTTTTGGCACCAGAGGAGCCACCATCAGCCAAGCTGGCCGAAAAGGAAGAGCATGTTTCTCCTAAAAAGCGAGCAGCTGCACAGCCTAAAGGTATCTCTTGTGCATAGGATCTCTTTTCCTTCCCTTGAGTATGTTGTTTCACTGCTCATTTTAAAGCTTAACACACATAACTAATAAATACTAATATCTTCAAAGAACATGCACTGCCCAAACATGCAATGTCCCAGAAAAGAAAATTTCCTTAGCTGTTCCAGAAAAATCGAAACCTACATCAATCAAAGCTACATGTTATCATGAATACATGACAATCACACTGAATCTTCTTTTAAGTATTATTTTAACCTCTTTTGTTCTGTCTGTCATTTTTGATCTGTTTTAAATTATGCTTGCTAAACAAATTACACAGAGTATGAGTGTGTGCTAAATCGTTACTTCAAAATGTCTGTTGTCTTCTGTGTTTCATGTTTCAGTCTCTATATTTAATACTGAGTTTTAGTGTAACTGTAAAATGAAATGTACTAATATCTTTGAAGTGCCTGAGATGGCTGAGAGGACTGTTCCAGAGAAGAAAGTGCCCCCTGCTCTATCTAAAAAAACAGAAGCTTCACTTCCTAAAGGTACATGTCACCACTATTATCATTGTAAGAAAGGGTGTTTGCTCTTTAGGGTTATTTTAAGTGAATCTCAGTTTAAAATGATCTTTCACTGTATACTGTGTTATCAAAAATGTGGGAGAAATATGCCAAATATGAATTGCTGTGCAGGGGTGTGAAATGTTTCCTCAACTTAAACCATCTAAACTTTTGTTATAGTGGGTTTATGTCATATCAAGTAGATATGATAAACTCCTATCTACCAAAAAAAACCCCAAATCTTATAGATGCAAAGGAAGGAGTTCATAAAGTTGTTTATTTAATGTTCACATTAATAGTAGGGATGGCTAGATGCATGGTTTAGTGGGACTGGGCAGTGTTATATTTACAGTTAGAATTGATAACCCTAAATATTTTTTTTGCAACCTACATGATTCTAAGAGGAAAGACAAAATAGACAGAAATTAAAGGTTTCAGCAGAGAGTAGCAGTTTTAGAATATTGAGCAAAATGATCACAAATATCTCTATGTGTCTGTACCACAGAGCAGAATATTTTCTTTAAACTGCTATTTATAATTTGTCTGTATTTTTGTCATAAACATTTCCAACTATGGGACTTGGAAAGTTGTTACTTTGTTACTGTGAGCATATAGTACAGTGAACCTTTAAAAAGGCATTTACAGTAGGAATACAAAAAAATTACTAAGACACACTAAACCTAAGACACTAAACAGTGATGCAGTGATGCATCATTTCATTTTCTTTAGAAGTCCCAATCTCTAGCCAGAGAAAACATTGCCTCTGCCATCACATTCTCTCCATCTGAAATACAATGATATTCTTCAAGTGAAGTACCACCTCAAAGTGATGATATAATTATTTAAATAATTGAAATCAGTATAAGAGGAAACAGTTATAAACATCTAGTGATTAGAATGAAAGCCAGGAGACGATAGAGGAAAAATATGAGAAGTTAAAGAAGAGAGGAAACATGCTGAGAGAGAAAAAGAAAAGTGAAGTCAACCTGAAGGATAAAAATAGTAGCAGTAATAGCAATAGTAATAGCAAAGTGGCGAGTAAAAGGATGAAAATGACTGCCTAAAGCAGCACAGAACACAGTCATTTAGGAAACATGGGTGATAAACAAATACACTAGGATTCCAGAAATAAATCACTGATCATCTGTTACTAAGAAGCCAGATATATTTTCTGCATTCCCACCCTGAGCAAGAAACAAAAACCACACACAGAGTTGCCATCTCCTGTGTGATGTGTTGGACACCCTGCTCATTCCACAGGCTGGAAGTAAAGCAGAGCTGATGACTGAATGTAACCACAGCACTTTCTCAAAAAAGTCTGTGTGCATTTACTACTGGTTGTCTTATTGTTACATAGACATCTGCAATGCCCACACAACTAAAATGCACTAATATCTTTGAAGTCCCCAAGGTGCCCAAGAAAGGTGTTCTGGAAGAGCCCACACCTGTAACTGTGCCCAAACAGCCAGAACCAGCAGCAGTTCGAGGTACCTGTCGCTTTGAGCATCAGTCCAAATGAGACTGTTCTTATTGTCTTACATGTTATTTCTGATGTCTGTTCTATTTGTGATTTCCTGAAATTTCTGCATCCTGTACTGTGTAGAAATTCTATTATTAGAATGGGAAAGAGCTTTCTAATTAGAATTTTTAAAGTAAACTTCTGTCCTTATAATTTTTCCAAGAATCTTAAGTAATATAATTTTTTTATTGAAAGTGTTTTTGCTCAACCACTATGAATTGGCAAGCCTGTCCTGCTGTGCTGGGGTAACCACCAGACACAGTTATGAGACAGCATTATTAAAAACAGGGGGAAAAAAACCACAAAATAAACCGATCACGTCAGTGAAAATAAGCAGGAAAGACAGGCTTATTGGACTGTGAATGAACTGAAGTTATTATGGGAAAGAAGGCCCAAAGAAAAATGACTAACATAACTAGACAGGACAATAGTATTTTAAGACTTAGACGTACAGGCCTAGAGCCCAAAAATACAAATACTCCTAACTTTTTGTTAATACAGTACTTAATCAAATGTGTGGTCGATCGGGATGGTCTGACATAACTCTCTTCTGACCATAACCTCCTGGGGACCCAAGAAATTTGATTCCTCAAATCTACAATTGCATTGCACATAATTATTGCATACAACACTGATCTTCTGTATTTGTGCATCACAATTAGGCATCACACTTGCTCCCTGTGCACTCTTACCCTCACAAAATGCAATGTCTAAATACAGGATTAAAGAAGCATTGAAACCTGACTTAAAAGCAGCCACATACACTGCAAAAGAATTGAAAGAATAGAAGTACAAGGAAGTAAAAACAATAATAAAGTAATAATGATGCGATTTCTGCTCTCCACCCTGTCTATGTCCAAACTGCTGAATGTGAAGCACCAGCAGATTCATGAGGAAAGTTAAAAGATAAGACATGGGCTGAGGTGGCTCCCAGAGAAAAAGACAGATCCCAGCAGGGCTGAGAGCAAAAGGCTCTCCTCCAAGGGAGGAAAGGCTGCTGGGTAGTACCCTAATTCACAGCTCACCTTCAAGCCCATGCAAAGCCAGCAGTTCTCTATCAGAACCTACCTGGCATCACTACGGTGTGCCTGTGCCCTGTGGGGGTTTGTGCGTGTGTGAGCCAGTTGAGAGAGAGAGACATGGGTTGATGGTGTGAGACCACTTTGGTTATGTCCATGAGTGCATCTCCAGTCTACATTTCACTGTGCATCTTTGTGTTGTGTGTACAAAACTGACTGCTACTAATATCTTTGAAGCCCCCAAGGTGCCCCAGAAGGCTACTCGTGAGGAAAAAATCCCTGTGCCCACTGCCAAAGCACCAGAGTTTCCAGCACCCAGAGGTACCTGTCTTTATGGATAGTTTAACAAAAAAAAACATCCTGAATCATCATCTTCTTCTGCTAAGCCTTGTCCTACCCTCTCCTGGCCTGTCTCTGTTCCCTGACTGAGGCTGGCCAGGCTGTGTGTGAGGCTGGGACGAGGCTGCTGTGTGGTGTGTGAGGGTTTGAGCTGGCTGCTGGGATGTTCTGTGTCTGTGTCACCCTGGTTGTTGTTCCTATTTGCTGTGTCTTCTCAACCATGTAAAATGAAATGCACTAATATCTTTGAAGTGCCTGAGATGCCTGAAGCTGAAGTCCTGGAAGAGGAAGAAGAGGTGGAAGCAGTGGAAGAGGTGGCAGCAGTAGCTGAGCCTGGAGAGCCAGAAGTCTCTCCAGCTGAAGGTATAGGTGATGTTCTGAAAGAGCCTGCCATGCCCTCCACAGTGCTGCAGTGCTCAGTGTTCTTTTCCCCTCTGCCCTCTGTGGGGAGGGGTGAGAGCAGCATTTTGTCATTATGTATCTTTGTGAGCCTGCACACCCCCGCAGGAGAGGGTGGGGTTTTCCAGAAACCCCTCTCTCAATAAGCCCACTCTTGGGTTCTTTGTAGCGCCTCCACCCAAGCAGGAGTGATTGGCTGAAGAGGACGCCCTGGTAGTCTGTCAAGTGTTTATTTTCTTTCTTTCCTGCTTTGCCATCTGCCTGTTTGCTAGCCTTAAGCTCAGTCAAGTAAATGGATCTAATTTCTTTAAAGTACCCGAGGTGATTGAGGCAGAAGAGGCAGAAGAAGAGGTGCCAGTGGTTGTTCCTCCCAAGCCTGTGGCTGTGCCCAAGAAACCTGAGGCTGTGCCAAAGAAACCAGAACCTCCACAAGCTAAAGGTATATCTTTTGCAGGGAGGTGCTTTTTATTTTACTGTATTGATGAATAATTTCATTTGTTATCCCTTCTTTTGTGTAAGATTTGTTGTTTGTCCTTGATCCTTAACCTCTGCTGTACCTCTCTTTGTGCATGGCTAATCAACCAGTCTCTTGAGGAACATTACAGTGCTTAGAAATACCTAAACTCTTTGAGTGTTACGATCTTTCCTACTAATTTAACTGTGAAATTAAGATGAAATAATATCTTTAAAGTGCTCAAGGTGCCCAAGAAAGCTGTCCCACAAGAAAAGACTCCTGCTGCAATACCCAAACAACCAGAACCAGCACCAGCCAAAGGTACACATCACTATTAGTATTATCATTAGAAAAAAAAAAAAATCTGCTCTTCTGGACTTCAGTTTAACTAATTTTTCTTAGTGTTCTATCAGAATAGGTACCTAAGAAACAGGAAGTGGAATGTGGAGTGTCAAACACTTGGCAGAAAAACTAGATTTCATTCCTTGAAAAATATCTCTAGCTTACTGAGCTTTTAGTAAAGTTTAAGAATTAACATTTGCTTACTGTTTAGTTTAAACAGAACAGCATGTTTTACTGAAGAAGATCCTGAAAAGAAATCTTTAAGTTTAAAGAACCAAACATTGCATCCCTGAAACCTCTAATAGATGACAGCAGCAGAATAATTTCTCTACTTCTTTAAATGTAAGATAATTCCAATATACAGGAGGAATTTCTGCTAGAAAAGTACTGGATATATCTAGTGATTATCTTATTACCACATTAATATGTCCAATAAGAGAAGAGAAAAGTATAAGAAGTATATATATTTCTACAGTAGAATTTAAATTAAAGGAACTGAGAAACATAGAAAGTTAAGAGGAGGTGTAAAGAAGAAAAATAATTTATTAAAAAAAATAAAATATGGTGATGATAAATCAAATGCTGCTTCCTAAAAAAAGAGTTAAATTGACAAAGTAGTCATGAATTACATTGACTGATAAACAAATACACTAGGATTCTACAAATAAATTACTGATCATCTGTTACTAAGAAGCCAGATATATTTTCTACATTCCCACCCTGAGCAAGAAACAAAAACCACACACAGAGTTGCCATCTCCTGTGTGATGTGTTGGACACCCTGCTCATTCCACAGGCTGGAAGTAAAGCAGAGCTGATGACTGAATGTAACCACAGCACTTTCTCAAAAAAGTCTGTGTGCATTTACTACTGGTTGTCTTATTGTTACATAGACATCTGCAGTGCCCACACAACTAAAATGCACTAATATCTTTGAAGTTCCCAAGGTGCCCAAGAAAGGTGTTCTGGAAGAGCCCACACCTGTAACTGTGCCCAAACAGCCAGAACCAGCAGCAGTTCGAGGTACCTGTCGCTTTGAGCATCAGTCCAAATGAGACTGTTCTTATTGTCTTACATGTTATTTCTGATGTCTGTTGTTGTTGTTGTTGCGTTCATTTGTGATTTCCTGAAGCTTCTACATTCTGTGCTGTGTATCAGTTAGGAGTTTTAGAATTCAATCTTTTGTATAAACAGCTCAAAATATATATTTTTGTTTACCGTATCGGGGTCTTATTCTGAAGCAGTAGATGCTAAATGCTGTACTTTAGCAATTAATCATTTGTTTTTCATATGGCTTCCCAAATTTGTTCTCTTAAGTAGACAAGAGTCTGCATTACTCTTCAAGCAGACTCAGGTAGTGTAAACAATAGACTTAAACCTTTTGAAATGAAAACCCAATTTTTACACTGCAATGCACTTGTGCAGTAAGAAGTGACAGTATAGAAAGTTTTTTTAAAATTGCTGACCCTTTAACAGTTTTTATTAAAAATAATCATTATAAAATCTTTTGCACTACACAGACTGTGGAAGTTGCCACAGTGAAATAAAAATTGAAGCAAGACAATATACAGAAGGAGAAAAATAGGAAAAATTTCGAAAAAATATGTTCCTTATCCTGTCACTACCCAAACTGCTGAATGTAAAGCACCAGCAGATTCATGAGGAAAGTTAAAAGATAAGACATGGGCTGAGGTGGCTCCCAGAGAAAAAGACAGATCCCAGCAGGGCTGAGAGCAAAAGGCTCTCCTCCAAGGGAAGAAAGGCTGCTGGGTAGTACCCTAATTCACAGCTCACCTTCAAGCCCATGCAGAGCCAGCAGTTCTCTATCAGAACCTACCTGGCATCACTACGGTGTGCCTGTGCCCTGTGGGGGTTTGTGCGTGTGTGAGCCAGTTGAGAGAGAGAGACATGGGTTGATGGGGTGAGACCACTTTGGTTATGTCCATGAGTGCATCTCCAGTCTACATTTCACTGTGCATCTTTGTGTTGTGTGTACAAAACTGACTGCTACTAATATCTTTGAAGCCCCCAAGGTGCCCCAGAAGGCTACTCGTGAGGAAAAAATCCCTGTGCCCACTGCCAAAGCACCAGAGTTTCCAGCACCCAGAGGTACCTGTCTTTATGGATAGTTTAACAAAAAAAACCATCCTGAATCATCATCTTCTTCTGCTAAGCCTTGTCCTACCCTCTCCTGGCCTGTCTCTGTTCCCTGACTGAGGCTGGCCAGGCTGTGTGTGAGGCTGGGACGAGGCTGCTGTGTGGTGTGTCAGAGTTTGAGCTGGCTGCTGGGATGTTCTGTGTCTGTGTCATCCTGGTTGTTGTTCCTATTTGCTGTGTCTTCTCAACCATGTAAAATGAAATGCACTAATATCTTTGAAGTGCCTGAGATGCCTGAAGCTGAAGTCCTGGAAGAGGAGGAAGAAGAAGTGGAAGCAGTGGAAGAGGTGGCAGCAGTAGCTGAGCCTGGAGAGCCAGAAGTCTCTCCAGCTGAAGGTATAGGTGATGTTCTGAAAGAGCCTGCCATGCCTCCACAGTGCTGCAGTGCTCAGTGTTCTTTTCCCCTCTGCCCTCTGTGGGGAGGGGTGAGAGCAGCATTTTGCCATTTTGTATCTCTGTGTGGATGTCTTTAAGCTCGGTCAAGTAAACGGGTCTAATATCTTTGAAATGCCTGCAGTGATTGAGGAGGAAGAGGTGGAAGAGGAGGTGCCAGTGGTCATTCCTCCAAAGCCTGTGGCTGTGCCAAAGAAACCTGTGGCTGTGCCCAAGAAACCTGTGGCTGTGCCCAAGAAACCTGTAGCTGTACCCAAGAAAGCAGAGCCTGTTGCTGTGCCAAAAGTACCAGAGCCTCTGCCTGTCCTTAGGAAATATAAAGTTCCTTCAGTTAAAGGTACATACATCAGTGATTGAGCATCTCCTTATCTCTATTCTCTGAATACCTTTCCCTTTATTTCACTGATGTATGCATTGCCAAATGAATAATCTTCTGCTTAAATTTATTATTCTTCATCATTTGTACGCCCTTCTCTTTTTTATCATTGCACTTTTATTATGTGTATATTTGTGTCTTAATATTCACAAAAATGAAAATTTACTAATATCTTTAAAGAAACTGAAGTGCAAGAGAGAACTGCCCCGGAAGAAAAAGTGCCTCTTACAACACCTAAAACGTCACAATTAGAAAAACCAGAGCTTCCTCCAGCCAAAGGTACTTATTGCCAGGAGGCATCTCCTGAGAAGAAATTTTTTCTTTATTCTCTCTTTCCTTTGTTCAGAGCTGAATCTATAAAATTTGTCAGTTGAAGATAGCCTACCTTGAGAAAGACTGGAGGACAGTCTTTCATGGTTACGGCTACTGTTACTGTGATTTTGTGTGTGCTAGATGTCTTTGTCTTTTTATGTTTCATACGTACCTATATGTACATATGTATTTTATATTCATATGTATTTTATATACACAAAAATAAAAGAAACTTAATATTTTTTTAAAGTGTCTGAAGTGCCCAAGAAACCTGTCTCAGAGGAGAAAGTACCTGTTGCTATTCCTAAAATACCTGAATCACTACCAAGTGAAGGTTTGTGCCACTGTAGATTTTACTCTAAGAACAATCCTTTGTCCTGTTCCTCTGAGTTTAAGCTTTAAAGTAGATATTTTCCTTTTTCTCCCATTGTGATGTTTTTAAGTTGTTCTCTTCATACTTTAGATTATACTAATCAGTCTTTCTTGTATTTCTTAGAAAATCTTCATATTTGGAAGTAAAATATATGCTCCTGTGCAGGACATGTCTCTTTTAAAGATAATATTAAATTCCCACTAAACTGGAGTCTCTCAAAAGTTAGTTTTTATGTTGCTGTTACAATCTTAAATTAATTGAGAGCATTAACATTTTATTCTTTCCTGTTACAATGACTATCCACAATCTTATTATTTAGTTTATATTGTACACGTACAAAAATCTGTCCTTCACACAATCCTCACTCATGCTTAGAAAGAAAGTAATTTTCAAAATATTGCATTAATTGCAAAGGTAACAGATATTGAGTGATTACTTAGCCTAATGTGTATTTGTCTGTGTCTGTTGAAGTAGATTTGCTTTTAGTTATAACTGTATAATTGTTCACGTGAAACAGTCTTATAATTGTAAACTTACACCAGTTGTCAATATTCTTTAAAGAATATGAAATCATAAAGGAGATTGAGCCTGAAGAAGCAGAAGAAATTCCAGCTGTAGAAGTTGAAGAAGCTTTACCAGTTGAAGGTATACAAAGTACTTCCCTAGAGGCTGCCACACACCTTTCTTTCATCATCATCATCATGTGCAGATTTTTCTTGCTGTCTCATTTTTCACCTGTCTGTGTGTTGTAGGTCACCTCTACATTGTCGATCTTTCTGTGATTCTTCCATTCTTGTGTTCTGAAAATTATTTATGATCATTTAATTCTAAGTACAACCTGAAGATTATTTAAAAAGCTTTCATTTTGTTTCTTGTCCACAAGAGTCTTCCCATCATGTTCTCATATTATTAACATGCTTTTTTAGGTCAGCTTGGATATTTGTATTGTGTGCATGCTATGAAGCAGTAACCTAAGGGTCTTTCATGCTCCCATTTAATTCAATGACATTTTTTCACTGGCTTCACTGGAAATGGAATGGTGGACTTTAGGTTTGTGCATTACTCTTCGCATAACTACCATCATAGAAAATTTATTCTAAATCTACCTAATGTTATTTAAAGTGCCGCAACCTGAAAAGAAGATCCCTGAAAAGCGAAAACCACCACCACCACCTGCTCCAAAAGAAGATATTAAACTGGCAAAAGATCTACTTAAAGGTATAATCATCTGAAGCCACAAATAATGGTGGAAACTCAATCTTTTAAAATTATACTGATGAACCTTGGCAAGCATGCTTTTAGACTATATTTTTGTGTCTTTTTCATTTATTTTCTAATATACTATACTTTAATGGTGCGCCTCACTAATTCTCATTCTATCACAATTTTTAATCAGCATTTACATGGGTTCTTTTCAATAGTTACAGGAAAAAAATTATTAAAACAATTTTAATCAAGTTAACACATTCTTCTATCTTTAACATAATTCTTCTCTCTTTAACATATTCTTACAAATGAAAAGAATCCCCAGCAATAATTTGCTGGTGTTACATGAACACAAATTTCAGATCAATTGTGCTTCCTACAGACTATCTGACTTTTTCTAAACAGTTAATCAGCAGGGATCTTAGCTTTGCAGCTTTTGCCCTTCTTTTACATCAAGACTATTAATGAAGTGTTCGGATTTTTTAAAAAACTCCTTTCTTTTTGGAGTCTAATATATGTTGTAAAATTCAAATAATTTTCTTTAAAGCTCCTGAAGCAAGGAAGAAAGCTGTGCCTGCAAAACCTGCTGAGCCTCCGAAGTTGGAACCTCCACCTGCTAAAGGTACCTGGCTAATATAAGAATCTAGCTTAAAATAAACCTCTCATGACCTCAAAGCTGTAGTTCTCAGTATCTTCTTGTTTAATTTGCTCAAATATGTCAAAACACTGTCTGTGTTAGATTATGTTAAACATGCACCCCCATCTTGGGTGTATGTATGTGTGTTATATTTATGTCCACTTTAATTGGTCATCATGTGATCCATGAGATGTAAGAGACAGAAACACAGAGGAGTGAGAGAGTTTTTATGAGTATTATCATTTGTGTAGGTGCTCACATTGGTTTTCTGCTTAGCTAGAAATAAAAAATACTCTTTAAATGAATACACCATTGTTCCAACATACTTAGTTTATTATTTTTCTGAAGTGTAACTTATTTTTCTGAGTGGACACTTTCTAGAGATGGGAATGAATAATGTGTTGAGTAAGCCCCTTCACAGGTGTGCCTTTATGTTATTAATATGTACTTGAGTTTAAGATAAACTCCAGCTTATCAGCTGGAGTTTAGGCAGCTAAGCAGTGGACATTCCTTCTTAATGCTGTTCCAAGTCTTGAGGTTAAAGTGGATCCTATGAATATCACAGACAGATCATCTGAATAGATATCTAACATAAGCCTGTAGTTAGGAGGATAAGAAAATAAAAATATTATGATGATGATTCTTCTTGAATACATACCCTTTATAATTTTCTCAAACCATACTTCTCCTCTATTAATTGTACGAAAACTTTATACATATGCTTAGATAACAGCTGTGTGCAAATTATATAGAAAATACATTAAAACTATTGGCCTTATAGCAACAGTTTTATCTTTGATATTAATATTCAGAAATGGACTAGTATTTGATTTGTGTGTTTGGACATGCTAATTGTTGGTTAACTGTTACTGCTGTAATGAACCTATAATAAAATCTGGAATAATATTCTTTTAAGTGCCTGGACTTGTAAAGAAACCTCGCAAAGTAATTCCTGAGGCTACTCCCCCACCAAAAGAAGAAGTTGTTTTGAAAAGAGGTATAGTAACTTGACTCTGTTTTTAAAAACCCAGCATTTTAACAATGATCAGCATATTCCTCTAAGTAAAATTGTTTCACATATGTGGTATGGAACATTACATGATCAAATACTGTCTGATGTCTGTTTCTGGGGAAAAGCAGTTGTAGTTGCAGGGAGGAAGAGGGTGTAGCCTGAAAGTCTCTCGGATGCAAAGGATCTGTAATGAAAACAGAGCAGAACAGTGAAAATCTAGCTCTCTATGTCTCTCTGTTCCGTTTTCCTTATCTCTTTATACTAGAGTTGAGAGTCTTCCACTGCCCCCACTGTAAATGTTATTTAAGTTACATGTGTAATCTATGTATTCTCTTTTATGGTTTTCTTCAAAGTACTACACAGATCACAGAACCCTGCGGTACTGTTGGACATCAGTCCCATTTCCTGCATAGTCTGGGGCATCCTGAATCCTTTTGTGCTCAACTATTGCTTAGAAAAATGAAGCACTAATTCCAATTCTTTTTGAAATACAACAGAGGGATGATTCATGCCTGTGTACCTTGTACCTTCAAATTTCAGACAACATAATAAAATATAATATTCCATTTTTCAGATAACAGTGTCTGTGCATACCCAAGGTGGAGAACTGAGAGGACAAAACCAAGTAAAATCAATAAAATGAAAAACAAACATTATAAATTTGAGCTCTCCAAATATAATACTTGGAGATTTAGTATTGTTCTCTCAAGGAAGTTAATAGGAGTTTAATCTATAATCCTGCATTGTATCCCTAAATACCATCTTTAACTGCAGTTAACAATTTGTAATTACATATAGCAAGTCTTCATTTAAATAAGAGAATAAATATATAAGATATTACAAAAAAAAATTAATCTATCATAGTCAGTTAACTTTAAAATCTTTTCTCTCAGGTGGACTGCTCTTAATAAAAATGTCTTTTTTCCTTAGATTACTTGAATTTTAAATGACTTTCAGTATCTTGAACAGTTACACAAATCTTCTGTTTTTATTGAGCTATATATTTTATTTTCCTGTTTCTTTATGATTGAAGTTTTTAATCTTTGTCTTGTTCACTGTCTTATTCTTTTGTTTCCCTGCGCTTTAAAACTGAGATTTCTTTTCTTTTGAAGTTCTTAAAAAGAAACCTGAAGAGGAAGAACCTAAACCAGAAAAAGAGCCTAAACCAGAAGTTAAACCAGTACCAACACCAGTAGAAAAAATTAAGAAACCTGAAGGTACTAGATTACTATAAAAATTATTTATTCATTTATTTATTTATCCCACTATTAAGTAGCATTTTCTTAAGTTCAGGAATGGGACTAATATCTTAAAAGATAGCTTGCAATGGCCTAATTGTGCAATTTCAGTCTTAGCTGGAAGCACAACCAAGTTTGACATTCGCATTTGGATCTGTATTCTGCATTTTGGGATAGTTTCTCAATCTTCACTGTGTATAGAAAAGAGCTTTACAAATATTTTATATAATAATGATAAAAACATAACTACAGTTAATCCAAACATTTCTTTTATGCAACATTTTACAAGTATGTGTCCTTTTATCCCTTTATACTTACTGATTTATTCAAATCTTACTCTAAGAAATATTTCTAAACCTTATGAACCTCTGAAACAGTTTACGTGTAAAACAAAGAATGGTTTTAAACACACTTGAGGGTATTCTATTTAGAGGTTTAAGTGTTTTAATATATCTTACAAAAAATATATTATTTTAAAGTCCCAGAAGTTCCTACGAAGAAAATTGAGATACCTGCCATAAAAAAAGAGGAGAAACCTGTGCCTGAACCACCAAAAGGTAGACATGTGGTGCCCTTTTTCTTTATTGCAGCAACTAAATGATATTCAGTGCTGAATATCATGCTATATTAACATAATGCATTACTGTCCTTCAGTCCCTCATGACTACTGTGTCCTCATTAACCATTTTGTAATCTTCTGGATTTCTTGTTGTCTTTATTCTTCAATGCTTGAAAAATTCATCTTTTTTCCATTGTTTGCAATCTTGCTTTACAAGAGATAATCTCAAGGTAATTTCTTGCTTTTTGGCCATATAAAATAGAAACCAATAAATTCTGTCTTCATTTAGCTCTCTCTGTGTTGTTGCTCCTAACTTCTAATGTTCAATGTAATTGCAAAAAATGTAAACTAACCTACTTGTAATTTCTGTGTTTGAAATGGCAGAAACTAAGCAAGCATCTGTCCCAGTTCCTGGGCCTGAACCTAAGCCTGTAGTAGGTAAGAATTCTTTAGTCATGCATACTGGTGAAGCCTTTCTTGTGTGTCTGATATTTTCTGTTCAAGGATTTCTCACTAGAAGGACATTCATACAATCATAGCATACCAGGTTAGAAGGTGACTTCAAGGGTAATCTGGTCCAACCTTTCTTGGCAAAAGCCCAGTCTAGACAGATGACTCAGCACCTTGTGCAGCTGAATATTGTCCACACAAAGGCCTTTAGAATCAATAAGACTAGAACCTTCCTACCATCTACAAAACATTTTAAAGAACATCATACTTAAAGTAATGTATTAAAACTTTTTTTTACCCCATACAGCTGTAAAATCTCCAAAACCAGCTGAAGAGCCAGCACCCACTGTTACTGCTCCAGTGAAAACTCCAGTTGTTGGAAAGAAAGCAGGTATTTATGTGTATTCTATGCTATTTAGAAGGTTTTTCTCTGACATACCTTAGTACCTTCAGTATAAAAAGAGGGAAGAGCTGTACACTAATTCATTCATTGCAGGAAGATTTGAGGTCCTATTCAAGGATCTTGTTATTCTAGGTACTGTCACCTAATTTAAAACAAAAACATCTCTGATATACTATGGAGACCAATCTGTGCTCTTTTGTCTGTATCGTAATATATGTGTCTTTATTTGTTGTCCTACTATGAAATTTGCATATTCTGTTGTATTCTTGATGTTTCTCATGTCCTGATATGTGTTTTGTGAATTGCATCTTGTATCTTCTGTGTGGAAGAAGAGAAGTTACGCGTTTTTCTAAACATCTGTTGCGTCGTTCGGTTTCCTGGTTTTGATTTGTTATTGAAGCCCTGAGGGAAACCGACAGTGATGTTGAAAAATTAGAGTATTCCTACTTTCATCTGCTATGCAAAAAAAAAAAAAAAAAAAAAAAAGCTGTGATGGTTCTATTTCCTCAGAAACTCTCTGAGCCTGTGCTCTACCAGCAGAGCTGATCCATTCTACTTGCCCACCATTCAGAGGGCTTCATGCTGCAGTAGAGCTCAGATCTTGAGCATTTGAGAAGGCAAATCATTAATGTCTCTTGGCCATTGATCTGGTGATGTAGCCTGCAGTGGCACAATTAACCTATTTTATGTCAGTGACCAGATAGCTGTCATTTTCTGGGTTTAAATTGGTAGTCTAAGAGGACACTACTAACAGTGGTTTACTTAGGTTTTCTGTTTTCTGTGTGTGTGCTGTTCTTACCTTCCTTTGTGGTTATGTAAAGAAAAAGTCTTCTATGTTCATTTTATTTCAGGTATAACTGTAAAATTTGTCTTAAAATATATTGTTCCTGATTCTTATTCTTATGGATTTTAACTCTCTAAATTACCATTACCTATGAAACCTTTGTAGCTGCAGAAAAGCCTGATGCATCATCTGTTCTAAAGCATAGAGATAAAATGCCCTCAGTGGAAGAAGAAAAGCCTGAGTCAATTGTGTTAAAGAAGATTTTGGTTGAAAAAAGCTTGCATGTAAAAGAGAAAGTGAGTCCTAAGGAGATAGTTCCAGCCATAGAGCCACTTGAGTATAAAATCTCACTGGAAACAACTGGTGGAATGCTGAATTCTGAGACAGATGAACAGGACAAAGTATCTCTTAAATATTTCATCCTGGCCTCTGAAGAAGAGGAACGAGAAATAACACCTGTAGTTTCAGGAAAGACTACCCTTACAGGTGAGAAATTAGAAGTTGAAATGGATCGCATTGTTTACACAAAGGAGGAACTACCACTACCTGATGAGGAAGTGAAATTGATTTCTATAACAGCTGAACATGTGGAAAGAGATTCTGGAGAAGAAAAGGAGGATGAAATTAAATTGGTTGTTCATAGGGAAGATGCCATAGAGAAGGTCTTGGAAAAGTTCAGTGTTCTTCATGAAGGAAAGATTCCCGCTCATGAAAAAGAAGAAATTGAATCAACTTATGTACCTAAATCCAGAAAGACATATCAGCCCCAGGACCAGAAAGAGCTTGTAGGAAAAGAGAAAAAATCAAAAAAAAGTTTGCAACCTGAAAAAGTTCACATTAAGGATAAAACTCCATTTGTACAGGATCTCATAGAGGCAGGCATAGCTGAAACTCCTCAGCTTAGAAATGAAAATGAGAGAGGAGATTTTACTCCGGAGAAATCTGAAGTTCCTCTTGGAGAATCCATGAAGGGACATGACATAAAAAGTAAAATTCAGAGGATGAATCAATCTGGTAGCACAGCACCTGAAATTCCTGTAGATAAGATTCTTAACAAAGAAGCAAAGAAAATGGACGATATTCAAGATGGTAAGAAAGATGAGAATCAGGATTATACATCAGCAGAAGTGCATTCCTTAGACCTGTCTGAGGAGGCTCAGCCAGAATTGAGAAAAGATGTTGACCTAGAACACACCGTTGAAGATAAGGAGGTTCCTGGAGAAAAACCTCATACAATCTTTAAACCATCTGTTCTTAAGTCAGAGGTAGTAGAAATGAAAGCTAGAGAAAAATATTCTACAGAGAAACAAGTTCCTTATGACGAGGGTTTAGGACAATTGTTGACTGAGAAAGCACTCCTAAGTGATAAAAAAACAGGCAAGAAGATTACACCAGAGAAGGAAGAAAAAACTGTCTTTACCACCCACTTAAAAAAGGGCAAAATTGGGCAGTCAAATGCCCCTGAAATTCTGCCTGCGGAAATAGAATTTGATACAGTGATCACAGGAGGAATGGAAGGTGAAGTTTCCATGGGAGAACATGGAAAGGGAGTCATATCTGAGTCAATAAAGAAAGTTGCTATTCAGCCACCACAAAGTCAAGATGAAAAACAAATGCAAGAAGTTCATACCATTCAGGATGAACATAAAGAAACTGTAGATCACAAAAGCAGAAAAGATGAAATTGAAGAAAAGCAATCTACAGTAGGTATATCAGATGAAAAAACATCACCTGAACACAGCACTGGAAAAAGCACATCTGGTACCATAAAAAAAGAGAAGGGAAAGCTCATAGACAAATTATCATCAAGCAAAGGGATCCTTGCAAATGGAGAAGATACTTACTCTTCAAGCGTAGGTAAGGTAATAACTTCCAAGAAAGCAGAAGGAGAGAAAGAATACCAGAAATCAGAACCTGCTCACCTGACTGAGCAGGCTACTAGACTTTCAAGTGAAAATAAGAATTTGGCTGCACCTGGAGAATCGTGTGAGGTTCTGGATGTTCCAGCAAAGTCTCAGGCAAAGCGAGGTGAGGAAGACTGCTGCCAAATTCTTCCACGAAGTGCTTGTACCATTTGCTTCAGGAGAGTACCACCTGCTATTGTGTTTTAGTAACACCATTTGCAATTTCATCAAGTCTGTCAGCTGGCTTTATTGGCATTCAGCCACTCTTCACGTGTTTCTCTTACCTGTCTGTACATACAGCTGTGTGATCACTGTTCATTGTCTTGGTCTTGGTCTCTAAGACTTCATAAATCATTCAGTGCCATTGTCTTCTCAGGAAAACTCATATGTTTTTTTCTAGTATTCATTTTTCCATCCATTGCAATAAAATCTGTCCTGCATTTCATTCACATCATTCTCCCATTAAAAGTATCTTTTATATTTCCTTCACAAAAAGGTAATGAGAGGCCTTATAGCATGGGTAATATTTTCAAAAGTCTGTGATGATTCATCGCAAATGAAGTTACTAACAGAACATCCATCACTTGTAAAAGTACGACATTGTCCCCAAACATATATTTAATTTACACAGCTTATATTTTTGTGGCATTCATTAGTAAAAGTGTGTGGGTTTTAAAAAAAAAAACAAACCCCATATAACTTTAATAGGCACTTAAACTATTTTGGCTGACAGGTGGGTATTGATCAAGGGCCTAATCTTAAATGTCAGGGAATGACAAAATTTTACAAATTAATGGGAGGACAACACATTAGGGAAATAGGAGCTTTTAAGCTGCCTATTAGGCTCTACTGCTGAATATGTCATTCCCACACTTCAGGATATCGAACTTACTATTGAGATATAGACAGTAGAAGTTCTATAAAAATATAGATATGTTTTTTCCTCCCCTTTCCTCTGTTTTCCTCCCCTTTTACATATATGTACTAAAAGAAGAAAAAATCTGATATCTAAAATAAATGCTTGTCTTAGTTTTATTATGTTTATTTAACTACATTCCTAATAATCTTGCTATTCTACTTCAGAGGCCAAGCCACCAAAAGAAGAATCTCCAAAGGGTATCAGTCCAGTCAAAGGTAGGAAATTACAAGCAATACTTGACATGGTTTAACTCCAGCAGGGAACCAGGCCCCAGACAGCACTCACTTCCCTATGGTGGGAGGGAGGAAAGAATAAGAAGGGTTAAAGTCAGAAAACTCATGGGCTGAGCAAAAGCAGAGCACACAAACAAAGCAAGATGAGGAGTTCATTCACCACTTCTATGAGCAGAGATGTGTTCACCCATATTAAGGACAGCAGAGTTCCATCTGTTGAAGGGCAAATGTCATAACTCTGAATGCATGCACCCCTGCCCCCCCACACCCTTCCTTCTTCTTCCCCCTGCTTTATATACAGACCATATGGTGTAGGATATCACTTTGGTCGGTTGGGATCAGCTTTCCTGGCTGTATCTCTTCCCAATTTCTTGTGAACTCCCAGCCTTCTCAGTGGTGGTGCTGTATGAGAAGCAGAAAAGGCCTTGGCTCTGCAAGCACCTCTCAGCAATCACAAAAACATCTCTGTATTATCAAAACTGCTTTCAACACAAATCCAAAACATAGCCCCATACTGGCTACTTAGAAGACTGTTAAATCTCCCCCAACCAAAATCAACACTGCCTACAATCAAAAGTAATTAATCAGGATTAGTTTATTCATTTCTGAATTTGAATTACAGCCAAGAAGACACCTTCACCAGCAGATGCAGAGAGAAGGAAACTCAGGCCAGGCAGTGGTGGTGAAAAACCTCCTGAAGAGCCTCCATTTACTTACCAACTCAAAGCTGTACCACTGAAGTTTGTCAAAGAGATGAAAGATATAGTGCTAAAAGAAGCTGAGTCTGTTGGGTCTTCTGCAATCTTTGAAGTCCTTATTTCACCATCCACTGCAATTACCAGCTGGATGAAAGATGGAAGTAACATCCGAGAGAGCCCAAAACACAAGTTTATTGCTGATGGCAAGGATAGGAAGCTGCATATTATTGATGTCCAGCTGTCCGATGCTGGTGAATATACTTGTGTATTACGACTGGGGAACAAAGAGAAGACCTCTACTGCCAAACTTATTGTTGAAGGTATTCCTTGTTTCAAGTTTATTAGTAGGCTAGCTACTCCTCAAACTAGAATTGGTACTTTGTAATTTTACGGGAGTTGGTAGATGTGTCCTTTTGCTTCCCTCGACCACTACACATATTATGTAAGTTATTTCTGCATCACATGTTCTATTTATAAAGGAGACAAATCAAAATAATTTGTTTTCCACAGAACTCCCAGTGCGGTTTGTGAAAACCCTTGAAGAAGAGGTGACTGTCATTAAAACCCAGCCACTGTATTTAACATGTGAACTTAACAAAGAAAGAAATGTGGTCTGGAGAAAGGATGGTAAAATCATCAAAGCCAAGCCTGGAAAATTTGCTCTGGGTGTTATTGGTTTGTCACATTCCCTCACAGTCACTGATTCAGATGATGCTGATGCTGGCACTTACACTGTTACTGTGGAAAACTCTGAACTATCGTGCTCGTCTTGTGTTAGGGTAGTAGGTAAGCAAACAAAATCATGTTCTTTTTTCTCTCTCGGATGTTTGGGCTGCTTTAAAACTATGAAAACCTTTTCTCATTGTCTTACAACATAAGTGGACAGATAAGATTTTTACAGCTATTAAAAACTTGTTGTATTACAAAATCTCTTAGTTCTTATTCTTTTTTATAACACGTCCATTTGTAATAAAAGTGCTCTAAGCTGTTTTCTTGTGCAACTTTTTGTCACGCAGAAGTTATAAGGGACTGGTTAGTAAAACCCATAAGAGACCAGCATGTTAAACCAAAAGGAACAGCTACTTTCAGTTGTGACATTGTCAAGGATACACCAAACATTAAATGGTTTAAAGGAGATGAGGAAATCCCTGCTGAACCCACTGACAAGACAGAAATCTTGAAAGAAGGAAATAAAGTTTTCCTGAAAATCAAGAATGCTGGTCCTGCTGATATTGGAGAATATTCAGTGGAAGTTGAAGGTCGCAGATATCCAGCTAAACTGACCCTTGGTGGTAAGGAAGCTTTTATTTGGATTATATTTAATCCTCTTGTATGCCAAAGTTGAAAAACATCCAAATAAACAAACAAAAAAGGTAACCTGAATTATTATAAAGCTCTATCAAAACTTGATCTAATCATATATGTGTTCATTTGTGCATTGTAGAACGTGAAGTTGAGCTTCTGAAGCCATTAGAGGATGTTACAGTTTATGAAAAAGAAACAGCAAACTTTGATACAGAAATATCTGAAGATGATATTCCTGGGGAATGGAAGCTGAAAGGAGAAATCCTGAGACCTTCACCTGTAAGCATCCTTGAGTTTTACAACATAATTTATTTAAATTAAACACTGTGAACAGATTCCTTGAATCTTTATGTTAAGATGTGTCACAGCTACTCAACCAGAATATATGATTAAAAATTCTGATTCTCTAAGGAAGGATTATACTTTATAACAGCTAAGTTTTGAAGGCCTTCATTTTCTTAAGGTAATGCAGCACATTATTCAAGCAATAATAGAAATATGCTACATACATTGTAGGGATGATTCTGGCATTCTAAAGTGTAGAATGCTGAAGAAATGTATTCCATATTTTAATTATTGTGTAAAAAAGCATTAAATTCCCTTAGAAAGCAATTTCATTCTTCCTACCTGACTCTTCACCACATATGCAATGTTTATGAAAATCCCTTTATTAAAAACTCCTAGCAGCAAGGCATTTGCATTGCATTGGTATTTGTATGTAACAAAGTCTGTCATCTCTCCAGACATGTGAAATCAAATCTGAAGGAGGAAAACGCTTCCTAACCTTACACAAAGTCAAGCTGGAGCAAGCTGGCGAAGTGCTTTACCAGGCCCTCAACGCCGTCACCACAGCTATCCTGACAGTCAAAGGTACGGTGCCCCACGGTGACACCAGCTTAGACAGAGTTCACCTGGAGCACGTTACAAATTATGTGTTCTCTTCTGCTTCCAGAAATCGAATTGGACTTTGCTGTGCCCCTGAAAGATGTCACTGTTCCTGAGAAGCGCCAAGCAAGGTTTGAATGTGTCCTTACCAGAGAGGCCAATGTTATATGGTCCAAGGGCACTGATATACTCAAGATCGGAGAAAAATTTGACATCATTGCAGATGGAAAGAAGCACATTCTTGTTATCAATGATTCACAGTTTGATGATGAGGGAGAATATACTGCTGAAGTTGATGGCAAGAAGAGCACAGCAAGACTGTTTGTGGAAGGCAAGTATTTTTTCATGAACAAAAAAAATAAAAAGGAGAAAGAATATATCTCTCAGGACTACATTAGCCATTTTTCTGATTGTATTTATGTGTCTACATTACAGGTGTAAGGCTGAAGTTCATATCACCTCTACAGGATCAAACAGTGAAAGAGGGGGAAACAGCTCACTTCCAGTTTGAGCTTTCTCATGAAGACATGCCTGTGAAATGGTTCAAAAATGACAAGAGACTTCACACAAGCAGAACAGTTTTAATTACTTCAGAAGGCAAAGTTCATAAACTAGAAATGAGAGAAGTAACACTTGATGATATCTCAGAAATAAAGGCTGTAGTCAAGGACTTGAACACACAAGCCAATCTGAAAGTGTTAGGTAATTACATAAATAGCTATAGAATAAATAGAATAAATATAAGCCATTTTTATAAGTAGAAATTGACAAAATATTAACATTTTAGTACATTTATATAACTAATTTATCTTATCCACCATGGCTTTTGTAGAGGCTGATCCATATTTCACTGTGAAATTGCAAGACTACAGTGCTGTAGAGAAAGATGATATTACTCTGGAGTGTGAACTTAGCAAAGATGTGCCAGTAAAATGGTACAAGGATGGTGAAGAGCTAATAGCTTCCAACAGAATTTCCATAAAAACGGATGGCTTGCGCCGTATCCTGAAGATCAAGAAGGCTGCAGAGAGTGATAAAGGTCTTTATGAGTGTGACTGTGGAACCGACAAGACAAGTGCCAATATCAGTGTTGAGTGTAAGTAATCATGTCTTCACTAAGGGGAAGTACCAAAACCTTTGTAAACCAGTGTAGACAGACAGACACTCTCTAGAGAGCAAGAATGTACCTGTGGAAAGCATGCTGTTATGATGAACAGCTGAAATATCTAGATTTAAAGTTATTAAAAGCGATGACAAGAGACAATATATTTGATGATACATAAATAGCTGTTACAAAGACAGTGACTCTCTCTGTCCAGCTACTATCAGGAAAAAAATCAGTTTAGTTCACTGTAACAGATAGCTGGGTTAATTATTGGGAAAAATTATTATTACCAAAAATAACTAAATTTTCAGACATATTAGAGAAGGAGGTTGTAAACTCCCACCTTGCTGCTTTTTAGGAAGAGGTCAGATAAACATTTACTGGTCATAGCATTTGAATGCCCAGAAAAAGGAGAAGGGAGAGATTTGTGATGCTTTCCAGTATGGCATTTCTATGGTATGCAATTTGTGAGGAAACAGATGTGAACTTTTGATTCTTTTTTTTAGCTCGCTTAATTAAAGTGGAGCGTCCACTGTATGGAGTGGAAGTATTTGTTGGTGAAACAGCACGCTTTGAAATTGAGATTTCTGAGCCTGATGTCCACCCTGTATGGAAGCTAAAGGGAGAAACCCTAACACCTTCACCTGTAAGCTTCTTCTTTATTTTTACACCATAATTTCCAGTGGAAAAACATGATTAATAATAGTGTTTTCTTAGTGATTTCTGAGAATACTAATATTTGGGGTGGGGTGTGTGTTTCTTTATCACCAGGATTGTGAAATCATTGAAGATGGGAAGAAGCATATTCTTGTCCTTCATAATTGCAAACTTGATATGACTGGAGAAGTGTCTTTCCAAGCTGCCAATGCTAACAGTGCTGCTAATCTGAAAGTGAAAGGTACAGTCTGCATTTGGTCAACATTTCCCTGTGTATTTCAGGGCATGAGAACAAATTTAGTGTGAGAAAGTATGGTATGAAGTGATCTGAATGAGTCTTCTTTGATTTCAGAACTGCCTCTTATCTTTATCACTCCACTAAGTGATGTGAAGGTCTTTGAGAAGGATGAAGCTAAGTTTGAATGTGAGGTCTCCAGAGAACCCAAGACTTTCCGCTGGTTGAAAGGAACAGAAGAGATCATTCCCGATGAAAGATTTGAAATTATTTCAGATGGAACTAAGCATGCTCTGATTATTAAATCTGTTGCCTTTGAGGATGAAGTAAAATACACATTTGAAGCTGAGGACAAAAGAACAAGTGCCAAGCTAATTATTGAAGGTTTGTTAGATGTTGTCTTCTAGGAGAATTCTGCATCATATACTTGCATAATTTATATTGATAACATTATGACATGTTATGTTGTTATAGGAATCCGCCTGAAATTCATCACTCCTCTCAAGGACGTAACAAAGAAGGAGCGAGAAACTGCAGAGTTCACTGTAGAACTCTCCCATGAAAATATCACTGTGGTCTGGTTCAAGAATGACCAACGATTGCATACCAGCAAAGTGGTTTCAATGACAGACGATGGCAAATTCCATACACTCACAATCAAAGATCTTACTCTTGATGATACTTCTCAGATAAAAGTGGAAGCTATGGGCAAATCCTCAGAAGCTAAACTCACTGTTCTTGGTAAGAATAACCAAAAGAATTTACCTGATGTATATTATCAGAAGAGTTTTATCAATTAAAAATAACAATCAGAAAGTCTTGGGATTGACCTAAATCTAAATTATGATTTTGAAAATCTAACAGTTTTTTTTTCCTTCATTGAGTCTCCATTTACCTATTCACAATGGATAATTGCAATAACTTTAAAACTTTATGCAAAGTTGCCAAGTTAAAACTGCACTCTAAAACTCCTAGAGCATCAAAAGAATGTTGTCAGTAATATTAGTAACACCCCAAATAATTTCTTAGGTGTTTATTGTTTTCTTTTTTGTAAGAGAACTGTGAAAAGGTACTGTATTTAGCCCTTTTTGCAGGTTATAAACAGGAAATCTATTTTATGGTAGAAACTAGTTGTTTTTTCTGGAAGACTAAAATTTCAGACTGATATATGTCTTAACTTTTTCTTGCAGAGGGAGACCCTTATTTCACTGGGAAGCTGCAGGATTACACTGCTGTGGAGAAAGATGAAGTAATCTTACAATGTGAAATCAGCAAAGCAGATGCCCCAGTGAAATGGATGAAGGATGGCAAACCAATTACTGCATCAAAGAATGTCATTATTAAGGCTGATGGTAAAAAGAGAATCCTTATTCTCAAGAAAGCTTTGAAGAAAGACATTGGACAGTACACTTGCGACTGTGGTACTGATCAAACCTCTGCTAAACTTGATATTGAAGGTATGGTTATTTCAATGGGCTGCTCTGTAGAGATCTTTTGGGATCTGCTAGAGACTGAGGGAATTAATCGTGTTTTTCTTCTCCAGACCGGGATATTGAGATTGTGAAACCACTCTACAGTGTGGAGGTGATTGAGACAGAGACTGCCCGTTTTGATATTGAAATCTCTGAGGAAGGTGTCCATGGCAATTGGAAGCTAAAAGGAGAACCCCTGACTGAATCAGCTGTAAGCAAATATTTCATGATATTTTTTGTGTGTATATCAACACTTTGCAGGGAGGTGAGGTGTGAGAGAGCGGGTGACTGCAGAAACTAAATTTTATCTCTTTCTGCTTTCAGGAAGAGTCACTATATTAAAAATAGTGGATTTTTTTCATTAACAATGTTTTAAATATAGTACAAATGTGATCCAAAATAGCTAAATAATAAATGATTTTTACATAAAATTATACATTCTACATTGTTAACAATACCTAACAATCATGTATCCAAAATGACATTTAAAAATACTAACTTTGGATTGCATGCTTTTTCCTGTGGGTTTTGAGTTATATTTAGTTTAAATAGATGTAGATCACATTCCCAAACTCCTTTTCATTTTTGTGACAGCTAAAATTGGTGTAAAATAGTATAGAGCTTAATCAAATATTCTGAACTCCTTGCTGGAATGAGAAATGAAGAAACAATACAATCACAATCGGCAATAATTTGGCTTCTATATTATGTGAATAATACAAATGTGAATAATACACAAAGATTGGAAGTTACATGAAGATCACTGTCTGGATAAAAGAAGGAAAGACCTTCTTGAGGAAAGGTCACAGCACAAGCTTAGCAATTTCTAGTTCCCTTGGGGAAACTAGACCTCTGACTGGTCTACATATATATTAATATATTGGCTACTCAGTCAGCACAGAAATGTGTTCTTTCGAGGAGGAAGCTGACTGTATTAAGAAGAGAGTTTGAAAGGAAAGGCCTTTGAATGAATGTTTATAAGGTATATTTCATGAGGGCCTAAGTTGTGAATGGAGTAAAAGTAAACAGATGCATGGTAAGAGAAGTAAGGGCTCTTTTGGTGAGTAGTACAAACAAGGCATTGAAAAAATCATTTCAATTTGTTTTTTTCAGGAATGTGAAATCAAGGAGGAAGGAAAAAAGCACTTCCTTACACTGTACAATGTACGCTTGGATCAAGCTGGTGGAGTAGATTTCCAAGCAGCAAATGCCAAGTCTGGTGCTCACCTTCGAGTGAAACGTAAGTGTCTTTTAAAATGAAACTAATTGATTAATTAAGTGAAAACATAGTACACACTGCCTCTTTGGAATGGGTGGTAAGTCTCTATCCTATATTGAACCCACAGCAATCCTTTCCAGAAGAACAACTCAGAGATCAGTTATTCAGGCTGTCTTTAATTTTTTTCATTAAGGAATGTCCTATGTGTTTTTTAACCTTGTTTATCATTTATCCATATAGAAGAAGTAAAATTAAGGAGATGGCCTTGAAGGCTGCTTCATGGTCTGGCATCATATATGCTGTTATGAAATCAAATATTGCAAGCAAAGGCTCTGCTGCATCAAAGTGTCATGTTAACTGGAGAGGATAGGATAACAGAGATATTCTGGGGATAGGGTTAAGAGCTTGATGGACAGGGACAGACTACACCGTTGAAGACGACTTCTTTCCCACTCCAATCCTAGCCCTCGCTATTTTGGAAACGCATGCCTTATCTAGCAACAGGCATGCAAGGCTTGGCAAGGAGACAGATGCAGAGCAACTTTCCTGCTGACCTTGTTCAATTTAAAGAAACACGCTCTGCAAATAGGAAATTGTAGGTGACCAGCCCTCCCCTAAGAACCCAGGGTGGCCTCTTCTATTTAGGGAATGTAAAGAGCAGCATTGCGATGTCTGGCTCTCTTGAGGGAAGCCACCATGGAGATTAGTACGTAAGGGCAGAAGCTCTCTCTTGGGTAGAAGTGACTAATCTAAAAATTATGTCTTCTCCTTACCAAGCTCGAGTAATTGGCTTGCTGAGACCCCTCAAGGATGTAACAGTGACAGCTGGGGAATCAGCAACCTTCGATTGCGAACTGTCTTATGAGGGAATCCCAGTAGAATGGTTCCTGAAAGGAAAGAAACTGGAGCCCAGTGATCAGGTAAAGAAACTAAACTTTACTTTTTCTCATGTTTTCTCCTCCTCCTTCTCTCTGAAGGCACTTCCCCTTCTTTATTTCTTATTTATTCTCTCAGGTGAAGTACTAAGGCATAGCAATATTGTGGTACTGCTGTGTCAAATGCTAAATCATCCCTAAATATGATACAACAGTTTTTCCCAGAAATTCCAGTATTCTGGGATACTACAATTATTTATCATACAAAGGGAAACTAAGGTTACAAAATGTCAGTCATTACAACAGTGATTTTATACCCGATTCTGTGGGAGACTCAGTCACAAGGATACTGAATAATTTTTGCTCAGGTTATGTGGTTACAGTGAGAGGATTTTGAAAGGTGCTATCAAGAAAAGCCTTTTTTCCTCCTGAATGCTGAGTTGCAGTCCAATTCAACATATAAGGGGATTAAGAGGATTCAAATTCCATTTCAGGCATTTGTTCTGGCTCTCCAGATAACTCTGGGCAGATTTGCTTGTCAAGCACTTCGCGCTAGCTATTTTTAACCCTTCATCAAGTGCTGGCTCTTAAATCTGAGATTTGAGCAGCCTGGAATGCAGTCAATTTAATTTTTAAAGTTAATGGTAAGGGAAATAAATAAAGAAACATACATAAATTAATACATTAAGAAATGGAAATGGATTTTAGTGGTTGTAAGACTTCTTTTTCGCATACTAGGCCTAAAAAAGAAGTGGAAGTTCAAATAAAAGTTGGAAACCTAAGGCAAAGTAAACTTTCAATACATTGCATGATCTAGCAAAGTTTCAGAACCTGTAATAATGGTGCTTAATAATACTTCGGTACATATTGCTATTTCTTTTAGATACAATTTTTAGCATTTTTTTTCAGGTTTTGCTAGATCTTTCTGAGCTTTAAGAAATTTGCATAAATGAAAACTATTTAGTAAAAGGAATAGAATGTAGAAATAAAAAACCCAAAACAGAACATGATGATAAGGGACCCTATTACAGTATTTAAGGACAGATAAACGAAGTTGAATCTTAGTAGATGAGTCCTGAAATAAATCAAGATAATTACTTCTGAGTTTCAGAATAAAAATGTGAAAAGCCATTGATCAATGCAGTGGATTGATAGTTATGATTGCCTGGCAAGAAAAATATTATATGTCTGGTATTCTATATAATGGAACATTATTTTGGTATTTTCTGTCTGAGCTATTATTTTAATTACATTTTTAAGAAGTCAGATTTCATGTAGTTTACATATACAGTCAAAACTGTCATTTGAACAGTTGAAAATTTATCAAGATGAAATTGAGAGTAAACCATATGTTTACTCAGTGCGTCACTTTCTACCCATTTAAAATAACCTCTTGACGCACAATTTAAAACTGTCATTAAGAATCAATCTGATTGTACAAATGTTTCATTTTAGCTGTTGCTAATTCAAACTAATTTATTACCTCTGTGGCTGGCATTCAGCTGAACATTTATAACCTTTATACATTGAAGTGATTTTTTTATTTACTGTGATTGCAAAGTAGTTTCTGCAATAGGTCATCATAGAAACTAGTCTTTTAGGGAGAATATTTTACCAAATTTTAATAATAGAAAGTCAAGTTGGTGTTTTCAGAGAAGTGTATGTGTGGGATGCCAAACCTCTTTATAGCTGCAAAAGTTTTTACTTTACACATAGCCAGCAGTAATTCCAACTTTTCCCAAAAATTTTCTTAATTTTTGTATTTATTTGAAATAGACATCATCTCAAGTCAGCCCCAAAATCCTCAAAGCTTTGAGGATTGAGTTATATCTAATATATACAGAAGAAAGTTGTCAAAATTTCACATGAAAGTGGACAACCAAACTCCACAAATCATAAATAGCATTGTATTTCTTTAAATATTTCTTAAGTACTTGTTGTGGATGCTCACAAAGGGTTTTTTATGTATTTTGTAAGGTTGTGATCCGCGCTGAAGGGAGAGTTCACACACTTATTCTTAGAGATGTCAAGTTAACAGATGCAGGAGAGGTATCACTGACAGCAAAAGATTTCAGAACTCAAGCAAATCTTTTTGTGAAAGGTAAGTCAGTCATTTCAGTTAAATCATAATCAGCATTAATGGTCCATTTATGATTCATCCTGGAATAGGAGGCTAATACACACTACTTCTCAAATGAGTGGAATCATATATATAGTATTCAACTGATGGATAACTTCCTGATTAAAAAAAAAGCCACCTACTTAAAATCTTTGCACTTCACAGAAGAGATGAATGAGGGAAAACGCTGGAAATAAGTAAAATCTGGGAGATGAATCAGTAAATTAGGACTTCCAGGGCTTTGCTGCAGACTTGAACATTCAATTGGCCTCAAAAGAACCCACAAATACCAGCCTTTGTGGCTTCCAGTGGCTTTTTCTGTTCTTGTGAATATCCAGAAACCTGTGAGAGTGTAACTGCACCATCAGTCAAGGGACAAGATAACATTGTCTGTATACCCACTTGTACTGCTCACAAGCTGCATTATCTTTAAGAAGTTAAAGAACTGATTGGGTAATTCAAGGAAAAATTGAAAAAAACCCCTAAGCATTCTCTAAGTTCACAGTATAACTTTAGAGTCACTGAGATTACATGGGTATGGTTCAGCTAAAAAAATAGAGTTGCCAGGCTTTGTGACGATTTTTAATTAAAAACTCCATGGACAAGGATAGCATTCAGTCTAATCTTACAGGAGGTTGAAAATGAGGAAATTTCAATTAACTTCAATTAACAAAAAAATGTCTGTGTATTAAAAATAAAAAATGTTTTAAGAAACCTTCAATAGGGACATCTAAGAACCTTTTTGGTTATTCAGTCAAGGAAAATTAGTACACAGCATGGATAGTTCTGCACAAGCAGAAGACTGGCTGAAATTTAGATCTTTTCTATGTATCTGTATCTGTTTCTTTTAGAACCCCCAGTTGAATTTACTAAACCACTTGAGGACCAGACTGTTGAAGAGGAAGCCACTGCAGTACTGGAATGTGAAGTTTCCAGGGAAAATGCAAAAGTTAAATGGTTCAAAAATGGAGAAGAAATTCACAAATCAAAGAAGTACGATATCATTTCTGATGGCAGGGTCAGAAAACTCATCATCCATGGCTGCACATTGGACGATGCAAAAACATATTCCTGTGATGCTAAGGATTTTAAGACATCATGTTTTCTCAATGTGGAACGTGAGTAATTCACAGTTTTTATACCAAATGTCTAGGTGCTGTAAAGGCAATGTACTAGTGTCTGTGACTGGCAGTAGTATCAATGTCAATTTTTTACTTCTGTAACATGAACTTCCCTCTACTAAAAATTTTGTATTCTCTTACAGCTATTCGTGTTGACTTCCTGAAACCCCTAACTGACCTTGAGGTTAAAGAAAAACAGTCTGCTCGGTTTGAATGTGAAATTTCTCGTCCAAACGTCAAGGTCCGTAGTGACACTTTTAAATCTCAGTAACTCCTTCAGCTAGAGGAGAAAACTTTGTTTCATTGTTATAAAAGAACATACTGTCATATATGATGGGCATGTTAATAACCATGTTAATTTGTTCTGAAACAGGTGAAGTGGTTTAAGGATGGCATGGAAATTAGAAAAGGCAAAAAGTATGACATAATTTCTAAAGGTGCAGAACACATTCTTGTCATCAATAAATGTGTCTTTGATGATGAAGCTGAATATTCCTGTGAAGCAAAAACAGCTCGAACTTCTGGCCTACTTACAGTGATAGGTAAACACACTGTTTTGAATCTAATATGTGAACAATAGAAAATGTGAGAGTGGGGTTTTTTTATGGCAAGCTTTAATCATCTTTCAAAATTCTTTTTGCAGAGGAAGAGGCTGTTTTCACAAAAAATCTTCCTGATCTTGAAGTAAATGAAAATGACACTGTAAAATTGATCTGTGAAGTTTCAAAGCCTAATGCTGAAGTTACTTGGCTTAAAGGAGATGAAGAGGTGCCTGATGGTGGTAGATTTGAACACATTTCTGATGGTAGAAAGAGAATTCTTGTTATACATAATGCTCATCCTGAAGATGCTGCCAAATACACTTGCAAGCTCCCAAGCTCTAGTACAACAGGAAAACTTACTGTACATGGTAAGAGTGCTGCTTTGGTGGCCTTGTATCCTGGGGAAAAATAAAATTAAAAACATTAAAAAATCAGTAGTAACACATAACTTTGCTTATTCCATTCACAAGTGAAAAATAATATATATATATAGATATATATATATATATCTACAAAAATGTTTTCTTTCAGAACTTGCAGCAGAATTTCTTACCAGACCACAAAACCTTGAGGTGCTTGAAGGAGAAAAGGCTGAATTTGTTTGTTCAGTATCCAAGGAAGCCATTACAGTACAGTGGCTGAGGGGTGACACAGTCCTGGAGCCTGGTGATAAGTATGACATCATTTCAGATGGCAAAAAGAGAACACTTGTGGTTAAAGAGTCTGTTCTAGGAGATACAGGGATGTATACTGTCATGGTTGGTGAAGCTAAAGCTACAGCACATTTAGCAGTGATTGGTAAGCTTTATTTTATCAATGTGCTTGTTTTGTTGCATTCCTTATACTACATGATGTCTTATTTCTTCTGTTTTCTCAATTTCAGAAAAACTCAAGATTATAACTCCTCTTAAAGACCAAGAAGTTAATGAGTGTCAAGAAATTATCTTCAACTGTGAAGTCAATAAAGAAGGTGCCAAAGAAAAGTGGTACAAAAATGACGAGGCGATATTTGATAGTGCCAAGTACATTATTGTTCAGAAGGGTGTAGTCTACACTCTCAGAATCAGAGATGCAGAGTTGAAAGATCAAGCTACCTACACCATCTCACTGACAAACCAGAGAGGTGAACACGTTAAAAGCTCTGCTGCCTTAAAAGTATTAGGTAAATAAATTTGCAATAAATTAAAATTGTTTCATCATTTACATTCAATTTCATATGAGGATATAAAAATGTTTGCTTTTTTGTCATAACAGAGGAGGATCTCAGAATTGTTGAGCCCCTTGAAGATATTGAGACCATGGAAAAGAAAACTGTCACATTCTGGTGCAAAGTCAATCGCCTTAATGCAACTCTCAAATGGACAAAGAATGGAGAAGAGATCACATTTGACAGGCGCATTTTGTACAAAATTGATAAATTCAAGCACTCATTGATCATTAAAGACTGCGGGTTTGTAGATGAAGGTGAATACACTGTTACTGCTGGACAAGACAAATCAGTTGCAGAGCTTCTCATCACAGAAGCACCAGCAGACTTCACTGAACACCTTCAGGACCAGACTGTGACTGAATTTGATGATGCTGTCTTTACATGCCAGCTTTCCAGAGAGAAAGTCAGTGTAAAATGGTACAGAAATGGAAGAGAAATCAAAGAAGGCAAAAAGTATGTACATTTTATTATTCTTCTGAGTATGTTAACCTGTTTGTTTTATTTATTGCTTTGTCTGGAAACTAAAATACTGCTTATTTTTCTCCCCTATAAAGATACCAGTTTGAAAAGGATGGAAATCTGCACAGATTAATAATAAAAGACTGTAGACTAGATGATGAGTGTGAATATTCCTGTGGAGTGGATGACAGGAGATCTAGGGCAAGACTTTTTGTTGAAGGTATGTGTAAAATTGGTGCAATTTATTTATACATTATTTAAAAATAATAGAAACAATAAGCAAATAACGCCAAATAAATTAATATTTATTTCAGAAATCCCTGTTGAGATTATTCGACCACCACAAGATATTTATGAACCTCCTGGTGCAGATGTCATCTTCATGGCTGAATTGAACAAAGATGGTGTGGAGGTCAAGTGGTTGCGAAACAACATGATTATCATCCAAGGTGACAAACATCAGATGATGAGTGAAGGAAAGGTCCACAGGCTGCAGGTGTGTGACATAAAACCCCGTGACCAAGGGGAGTACAGATTTATCGCCAAAGATAAGGAAGCTAGAGCTAAGCTTGAATTAGCTGGTAAGTTGCTTGCTTTGTGCTTCTTTTTTAAAATCTTATATTAGTGAATTTAGTTTAACTAAATTGATCTTTGCTCTTTCAAAAAGCTGAACTAAAATGAATACACAATCAGAGAAAAGTGTTAGACTATTTGAGGTCTGTTTAACAAATCTGTTAAACTATATGAATATGAATTTAAACAACAAACATATTTTGTTATACCGTGCTGATCCAGCTGTTGAGGAAAACACATCACTTTTCAATGTGTATATACCAAAGAGCAAGATTTAAGTTTAAAGGAGTTTTAAGCTTTTAATTAAGTCACTGAAAAAAAGAAAGAATATTATTTGGCCTACTTATTTAAGTCATATTAGACATATAATTCCTTATTTGTCTATTTTACAGAATAATTAAATTAGTTCTCAAAAAGCAACTCCTTCTTACCTGATTTTATAGGAGGACACAGTACATACCAACCAGCCTGTATTTCTTTCTTGGGAGTTGTCCAACAAGTATATGAAGGATTTTCTTAGAGTTTACACAGCAACTCCTTTTACTTTTCTTTGTTATTTTCTTTGCTGACTGCACAAATATATCAATTATATTTATCTATATATCTATATATCTATATCTATATCTATCTATCTATCTATCTATCTATATATATATATATATGTGCAAGTACTGACTTCACATTCATCCTTCTTAGCTGCACCTAAAATCAAAACTGGTGATCAAAACCTTGTGGTTGATGTTGGGAAACCTTTGACTATGACTGTCCCATATGATGCCTACCCAAAAGCAGAAGCTGAATGGTTAAAAGCAGGGGAAAGTCTGCCCACAACAACTGTTGATACAACAGCTGACTGCACTACCTTCAAAATTTATGAAGCAAAAAAATCAGATAAGGGAAGGTACAAGGTTGTGCTTCGAAACAAACATGGCCAGGCAGAAGCATTCATCAATGTAGAGGTCATTGGTAAGTACTTATATTATTAAAACCTTGCTTACCATTTTTCACAGAATAAAAAGCCTTTATTGAGGTGGAAGCCCTCCGTTTCCCCTCATGGGAAAGCTGTAGATCATATTGAGGTCTCCCCCCCAGACTCCTCTTCTCTAGCCAGAGGGAAAAGAATGGATGCAATGCCCTGAAGTATTGTCATATCTTTAATAGATGTTCCAGGTCCAGTTAGAAACTTGGAGGTCACTGAAACTTACGATGGTGAAGTTGGTCTCGCATGGCAAGAACCAGAAAGTGATGGTGGAAGTAAAATCATAGGCTATGTCGTTGAAAGACGGGATATCAAGCGTAAGACCTGGATTGTAGCCACAGATCGTGCTGAAAATTGTGAATACACTGTTACTGGACTTCAGAAAGGAGGAGTTGAGTACCTCTTCCGTGTTAGTGCACGCAACAGAGTGGGCACTGGTGAGCCAGTGGAAACAGACACACCTGTGGAAGCTAAGAGCAAATTTGGTGAGCAGAAGTTATGAAAAACTCAGTGTTTTATGGCTGCGTAAAAAAAGCAGTACAAATTCTAACAATAGGTAAAACCTACATAACTTCTTTTTTCTTTTTTCCTCCTAAAATAAAATGCAGATGTTCCCGGTCCTCCTCAAAATGTAGAAGTTACTGATGTGAACAGGTTTGGAGCCACACTTAGCTGGGAACCCCCTGAGGATGATGGAGGATCCCCGATTACTGGCTACGTTATTGAACTGCGTAACAGAGCTACCATCAGATGGGAGCCAACTATGACCACAGGAGCTGATGAACTGTCAGCTGTCCTGACTGATGTTGTGGAAAATGAAGAATATTTCTTCAGAGTAAGAGCTCAAAACATGGTTGGAGTTGGCAAACCAAGTCCTGCTACACGTGCAGTAAAAATCATGGACCCAATCGGTGAGCATGTAATGTCTGCGTAATTATGATTACATTATGAGACAGGAGCATTTTGGATGCTATGTGTGCAGGAAAGTTCAATTGACAAATGTGTATTCTGCAAATACTGTTTAGAGTTAGGTTTTCCCTATTTTTGTCTTTCAAACATAGCACGAATACCTTTCTACCACTTGGCTTAGTAAGGACTGCAAATATTTTTTCTCTCAAGTTAGGATGCAACCTGACTTTAAAAAATCAGTGTAGAAAAAGCCATGCAAAGGCTTTAAAATCAATACTGTGAGATAGAAACCATTAATTTGCAAAACCATGCTCCTTTATCAGTTACACAAATCTATTTTTCTCTTTTTTTTCAGAGAGACCAAGTCCTCCCATTAACCTTGAGCATTCAGATCAAACTAAGTCATCAGTTCAGCTCACATGGGAACCCCCTCTCGAAGATGGAGGAAGTCCAATCTTAGGCTATATTATTGAAAGGCAGGAGGAAGGAACAGACAAGTGGATTCGTTGTAACCCAAAACTAGTACCTGCTCTTACTTTCAAGGTACAGTATTCTCTTCATCAGCTGGTAAAATGTATAGATGATCTTTAGTATGAAGTAGTAAATGATTGTTTGTGCATTTTAGGTAACTGGATTGAAACAAGGATCCAGTTATTACTACAGAGTCTCAGCAGAAAATGCAGCTGGTGTGTCTGATCCAGCAGAGGCTATTGGGCCGTTAACTGCAGATGATACTTTTGGTAAGCTGCATCCTATTTCTTAAAAAAAATTAATCAGATATGATACACAATTAAAGTGCATCTTGTGGGTAAAATGCATGTTTTTCACCAGATAACTGGCACACCTTAGACATTTGAGATCATAAGCTATTTCTCCTCCATTGTGAATTCTGTAGATAGTTATCTGTACAATGAGATAGAGGCCTGTTAGTTTGCCTGAGAAGCAATGAATAACCTTCTGCCTCCTGACCTACCTTTGTGGAAAGTGAGACATAACAGAAGAAAAGAAAGGCAGAGAAGATCCCTAAAAAAACCTTAAAGAATGCAAAGTTTTTACATTAAAAGGTAAATTAGATGTCATACGTGGTAATACTAATCTCCCTTACCATGTCAGATATTTTTGAAAAAACCCAAAACATTTAGCCAGAAGAGGTAGGAAGTCATACGACAAAGCTAGGTCTAGGCAGGCTGAGATACAGCAAGCTAGAACTACAGGCTGAGATACAGTCAGACTCAGCCTCTCAACACAATTGTCATTAGCCATGTTCATAGCATCTTAAAATAATTTATTGAATCCACTTTCCATTTTTTTCCAGTTGCACCTACAATGGACCTAAGTGCATTTAAGGATGGGCTGGAAGTTATTGTACCAGAGCCAATCAAGATCCATGTTCCCATCACTGGGTACCCTGTGCCAACTGCCACTTGGTCTTTTGGTGACCAAGTCTTAGAAGAGGGTGATCGTGTGAAAATGAAGACCACTGCCTCTTTTGCAGAACTTGTCATTACTCCTAGTGAGCGTCCAGACAAGGGAGTTTATTACTTAACATTGGAAAACCCTGTGTCATCTGTTTCAGGAGAAATTAATGTTAATGTCATTGGTAAGTTAACATATATATATTTTAGCAATAACATTCCATATTTGTCTTGCTAAAATCTAATTAGGTTAATAATGTGTAATCTCACAATATGCAACCAAATATATTAAAACACAACTAAAAACTAGAAATCCCTCCTAAAAAACTCTTTTCTAGTTTTCTGTTTGTAACTTGGCTGTTTAAAGAGTAATGGTTTAGCCAGACTGTCTTCTGGTAGATACATTACATAGAGTTCATCTATCAAATACCAATTACAAAATATGCATTTTCTGTGACTTCTAGCTTGTCCAAGTGCACCAAGAGAACTCAATGTTTTAGAAGTACTCAAGAGTACAGTGCAGCTCGCATGGGAACCTCCAGAAGATGATGGTGGCAGTCCAGTTACTGGCTATATAATTGAAAAACGTGAAGTAAGCCGGAAAGCATGGAGCAAAGTAAGTTCATTCTTTCTCATTTAAATTTCTATAGCTATATTATTTTCACATTTGCTACTGAGTTTCGTGTCTTATTTTTGTAGTCATTCTTTGGAAATAAATTTTAAAAACACATTGGAACCTTTCTTCTCTTTAGGTTATGGATCACATTGTTGACCAAGAGTTCACTGTACCTGACCTTGTCCAAGGGAAAGAATATTTATTTAGAGTTTCTGCATGCAATAAATGTGGCCCTGGAGAACCTGCATATATTGATGAACCTGTAAATATGTCAATACCAGCAAGTAAGCGTATTTGACATTTTGTTGATTTTCTTCAAAATAAGATATAAAAATAATATATTTTCTTAGACTGGTTTCTAAGACCCCATATGTTTTTAATTTTTAATAGCGGTGCCTGACCCACCAGAAAATGTTAAATGGAGAAATCCAACATCAAAAGGAATCTTCCTAACATGGGAACCTCCCAAATACGATGGCGGTGCACGCATTAAGGGTTATCTGGTAGAAAAATCCCAACGTGGCACAGACAAGTGGGAGATATGTGGGGAGCCTGTTATTGAAACAAAGTAAGTAAATCAACATGGTAGATATATCCTTTTAACTAATTATGCTATGCTCACCACTCTAAATATTTTAATTTTTTTTTTTTACAGAATGGAAGTAACAAAGCTGAAGGAAGGAGAGTGGTATGCTTATCGGGTTAAGGCTTTGAACAGAATGGGAGCAAGTAGGCCAAGTAAGCCAACCGATGATATTCAGGCCATTGATGCAAAAGGTAACTACTTCACTTGCTAAATTGCCATAGCTGCTTTATATTAGTCTCTGAAATACCGTTTCTCTAACAACATTTTCATTCTCTCCTAAATCAGAGGCTCCAGAAATTTTCTTAGATGTGAAGCTTCTTGCTGGACTTACTGTGAAAGCTGGAACTAAAATTGAGCTGCCAGCTAAAGTAACTGGAAAGCCTGATCCGCAGATTACTTGGACCAAGGCTGACAAAATATTGAGACCTGACAACAGAATCACCATTGAAAGCCAGCCTAATCATTCTACAGTCACTATTACAGACAGCAAGAGGAGTGACAGTGGTACCTATATTATAGAAGCTGTAAATTCCAGTGGACGGGCTACTGCTGTTGTTGAAGTTAATGTTCTTGGTATGCATGTACTATATGTTATTTATATAAATCTTTAGTAATGTACCAAGGTGTGCAAGCAGAAAATTAACATTCACATCTTGTCCTCTACAGATAAACCTGGTCCACCAGCTGCATTTGATGTATCAGAAATCACAAACGAATCCTGCCTTCTAACCTGGAATCCTCCACGAGATGATGGAGGTTCTAAAATTACCAACTATGTCCTTGAGAAAAGAGCTACAGACAGTGAAATATGGGACAAGTTGTCATCAACTATTAAAGATACAAAATTCAGAGCTACGAATTTAACTCCTCATAAAGAATATGTGTTTCGAGTCAGTGCTGAAAACATGTATGGTGTTGGAGAGCCAGCACAGTGTAGTCCCATCATTGCCAAATATTCATTTGGTTAGTAAATTAAATTAATGATAAATTATTACAGTATTTTAACAGAAAGGAAAAAAACAACCCTGTCTGATGGTTCTGGGTTTTGTTTGTTTGTTTCTTAATTAATTTATACAGATCCACCAGGCCCTCCAACAGGTCTCAAGCCTACAGAGGTCACTAAAGATTCAGTCACTTTAACATGGAATGAGCCAGATGAAGATGGTGGCAGCCCCATAACTGGCTACTGGGTTGAAAGATATGATCCCGAGCAGGATAAATGGATAAAATGCAATAAAATGCCAGTGAAAGATACAACATTCAAGTAAGACTATAGTCAGATTGGAGTGAAATCGGTCACAGAGACATAGAAATGTAACAGTAGTTTTTAAAATAAGTTTTACATTGTTCTTATTTTTTCCTAGTTTCCATAAGTTTTGATCCAACTACCCCTGGTGGCTTACTTTTTAAATTTGTTTTAACAAGGGGTATACCTTTACAGAAGAATTATTATTCTTTTTTTTTTTTTCTTTTAAATGTTTTGCTTAATAATTTCTGTGCTTATTCATAAGATATTCTAAAATGGCAGACATGGTCATCTCAAGTATCAATTTACCAAAATCCTTAGGTTTTTTCTCTTGATACATTTTATTAACTAAAAGCCATGGACCATGCAAAAATCCAAGATGGTTCTCAAAACATTCATTTCTGTCATGGTGCACCATTTTAGTGTTTACAATGTGTTGACCTCATTAGCAGTAATTTGGGTGGTTTTAGATTTTCCAAGTAATCTGTGGTATGAAGGGTGGAGAGAATAATCTTTTAGAAATTAATTAATGCCTAGGTTTGGTTTAATCAAACTTAATTTTTATTTCCAGAGTTAAAGGTCTTACAAATAAGAAGAAATACAAGTTCCGTGTCTTGGCAGAGAATCTTGCAGGACCTGGAAAACCGAGCAGGGAAACAGAGCCAATCTTAGTGAAAGATCCAATCGGTACAATAAACACATTTTTTAATGGTTTAATTTAGCTGTAACAGCAACAAAAAAATTGTTTTCAGTGACATAATTAATACTGTACTCTTGTCTAGATCCACCATGGCCTCCTGGAAAGCCAACTGTGAAAGATATTGGCAAGACATTCCTTACCCTGAACTGGACAAAGCCAGAACATGACGGAGGGGCAAAAATTGAATCTTACGTCATTGAGTTGTTAAAGACAGGAACAGATGAATGGGTGAGAGTAGCTGAAGGAGTTCCCACAACTGAACACTTCCTCAAGGATCTTATGGAGAAACAAGAGTATTCATTCCGTGTAAGAGCTGTGAACAAGGCTGGTGAGAGTGAACCCAGTGAACCCAGCGACCCTGTGCTGTGCAAGGAGAGGCTCTGTGAGTACTGTTTCAGAATGTGCTGCTACTACAAATATACTGTTTCTGACTTTTAAAAAGCCCCGCGTCTGCCTGTCTTCGTAGGTAATAAATGAACTCTTAGAAGGCTTATGAAATACTAAAATCTAAAATACACCAAATATATAGACTAAATACTATTTATATATATACTAAATACTAAAATACAACAAAGTTATTAAAAGTTTGTATTCCCTGTCTTCCAAGACCTTTCATGGGAATTGCAACATCCTGGTTTACCTCTTTTTTTCCTATTTTGCAGATCCTCCTTCACCACCCCGATGGCTTGAAGTTATTAATATCACTAAAAATACAGCAGATCTTAAATGGACAGTACCAGAAAAAGACGGGGGTTCCCCAATTACCAACTACATTGTTGAAAAAAGAGATGTAAGGCGGAAAGGTTGGCAGACAGTTGATACAACAGTGAAAGATACCAAGTACACAGTGAGCCCACTGACTGAAGGCTCATTGTATGTGTTCCGTGTGGCTGCTGAAAATGCCATTGGACAGAGTGACTACTGTGAAATTGAAGATTCAGTGCTTGCTAAAGATACTTTCAGTAAGTTTTGATTTGCTTACTGAGTGATCAGTAGCTCACATGTCATGAATTCATAGTCTTCTAATGTGTGCCTTTTTTTTACCTTAGCAACTCCTGGGCCTCCATATGCCCTTACAATAGTTGAAGTGAAAAAAGGCCATGTTGATTTGAAATGGGAACCACCTAAAAATGATGGTGGCAGACCAATTCAAAGGTAAGGTCATTTTAAGTTTGTGTAGGCTTCTGATAAGTTAAACATCTTATAACAAATTAAGATGTTTCTCTCAAAATATTAAATTTTAAATCAATACATTTTATATGAAAAAGATGTGGATGGATGTAAGAGAAGCCATGTGGTCAAATCAGTGAAGGGTTTGATTATAAAATGTAGAAATTAGGCAAATAAAATATCTAATGTACACGAACAGTGAATGTGTGTCAACATCCTCAAAACAACATATAATAATAAGGAACTGCGAAAAAAAATAAATACTGCAACCATAGTCTCCAGTTCCTGTAGAATAGTAGCCACTTAAAATCATCTAGCAAGTAATATGGTTGCATTTTCCTTCTGCCTTAGTTTGTCATTCAAACTGTATACACTCAGCTAAAATGAAGATTTACCTCTTTTGTGTTCATTTTCTTCTTTATAACACCTTTCAAATAGACTGTTTCACTCCCTGCCAATCACAGAAAGCACATCTTAAACCAACATACAACTACAGAGATCTGCCTGAATTAACAGAAGTCACTCAGTTTGCATTACTTTGCTATAGCCTGTCCTAAGCAGAATTTTGAGTAATAGCAGAATTTAGCTGAGTAATAGTATCTACAAATATTCTCAATGGACTGACTGACTACTGAGATCCAAACTAGCAAAGGTGCAAGTATAGCTTGGAGGTTCTTTTGCCTCTGCAGCTTTCTACAACCTGAGAACACAGTTCAGTTCTAAAGCACAGAACAAAATTCAAGAATTGACTTTCAGACCTGGGTCTGTCAGTGATGTCAGCTCCTGATAGGGGCTGAGACCTACTAGGGCTAACTGGCTAATGTGTGAAGAAAAGTTAATTTAATCTATTATCCATTATTCTCTTTACTTTTCCACTGCCTAGCTATTCTAATATCTTTTCATCTATTTTCTTGAACAAGTCTGAAGTGTTCCTATTCCATGTGCCTCATAGTATTTTCCCCAATCTCTTCAGATATGTTATTGAGAAGAAAGAAAAGCTAGCTACTCGCTGGGTAAAAGCTGGGAAGACAGCTGGTCCAGACTGCAATTTCAGAGTGACAGATGTCATTGAAGGTACAGATGTGCAGTTCCAGGTTCGTGCAGAAAATGAAGCTGGATGTGGTCATCCCAGCGAACCAACTGACCTCGTTCACATTGAAGATCCAACAAGTAAGTAGAACAATACAGTGTAGGAGTTTCAGAAACAGTGTACTGTTCTGGGAGGAAAATCATGCAATACTTTTCCATTTCTGCAGGCCCTCCTTCACCTCCTCAGGATTTACATGTCACAGATGCAGGCCGAAAGCACATTTGCATTGCATGGAAACCTCCTGAGAAAAATGGTGGAAGTCCTATTATTGGATACAATGTGGAGATGTGTGAAGCAGGAACAGAAAAATGGATGCGAATCAATTCTCGTCCAATTAAAGATCTAAAATGTAAAGTGGATGAGGGTGTTGTTCCAGACAAAGAATATGTGCTGAGAGTCAGAGCTGTCAATGCTGTTGGAGCTAGTGAGCCATCAGACATCTCAGAAAAAGTTGTTGCCAAGGACCCAGACTGTAAGAATAGATTCCTCTTTTTTTTTTTTTTTTTTTTTTTTTTTTTTTCTGATCTGCATAACTAAAAAAGAATGGTGCTTGGCAACTTTCTAATAACATTATACTTACTTTTACAGGTAATCCAACCATTGATCTGCAAACTCGTGACATTGTTGTTGTTAAAGGACAAAAATTAAGTATCCCTATACCCTTCAGAGCTGTTCCATCCCCAACTATAACATGGCACAAAGATGGCAAAGAGCTGAAAGCTGGTGACAGAACAACAATGAAGAGTGACTACACCTCTGCATTGCTTGAAGTGATAGACAGTGTTCATGCTGATGCTGGTGTTTATACTATCACACTGGAGAACAAACTGGCATCAACAACTGGTTCAGTCAATGTCAAAGTCATAGGTAACTACATTCTTCCATTCTGAGAAATGTACTTATCTTCACTTGGGCCCTGCAGACAGACAGAAAGGACAGAAGAAAGGACTAGAAAGATACTTTTTCTGCCAGGCAGGCAAATCACTTCAACTCAGACATATGTAGATTGCCATACAGTCCCATGAAAAAATACCTAACTTGCTCTAACTATTCAGTGACTGCTCAAAGCCCAATTATTTTGAATAGTTAGCATATAAATATAAAAATGTTTTAAGAATTCTGACTATTTTGTCCTTTGGGAACATAAATTCATATAGATGCTGTTCAGTTCACATTTGTGGTCTTTGCTTTCTGCAAAGCAAAGCAATGAAATATAATTTCATATTTATAAGAATGCACTTTCACATCTATTGAGTTAACTAATTTTTTCATTCCTATTTAAAACAGGTCCACCTGGACAGTGCAAAGACATTAAGGCAAGCGAAATAACTAAGAATTCTTGCAAAGTATCCTGGGAGCCTCCAGACTTTGATGGTGGTACTCCTATTTTGCACTATGTTCTGGAACGCAGAGAAGCAGGTCGTAAAACATACATCCCAGTCATGTCTGGTGAAAACAAGCTTTCATGGCAAGTTAAAGATCTTATCCCAAACTGTGAATATTACTTCCGTGTGAAAGCTGTCAATAAGATTGGAGGAGGTGATTATCTTGAACTAAGAAACCCTATCATTGCAGAAGATCCAAAACGTAAGATTGTCTTTCTATTAAATAATCTAAAATGGAATTTTAAATGAAATCTTCATGCTCTTTTCTCATATGATCCCTCTTTTGATCTACTCTTTCACAGAGCCCCCAGATCCACCTGTCGACCTTGAAGTCCACAATCCAACATCAAAATCCGTAACTCTTACGTGGAAACCACCCCTGTTTGATGGTGGAAGCAAGATTATGGGCTATATAATAGAAAAGCTTGCTAAGGGCAAAGAGAGGTGGGAGAGATGCAATGACTATCTTGTACCCTTGCTAACTTACACAGTGAAAGGCCTTGAGGAAGGAAACGAGTATCAGTTCCGTGTTCGTGCTGAGAATGCTGCTGGCATCAGTGAGCCTTCTCGGATTACTCCTTTTGTGAAAGCTGTGGATCCTATTGGTATGAATTGCTCATTAGATCATTTGTATTACTTGCCATACATCCTCAGGCACATTGAAAGATTCCATTCTCCATTTCTCATTCTTTGTTATTACAGAGGCTCCGAAAGTCTTCCTTGCTGCAAACCTACAGTCTGGCCTTGAGGTGAAGAGAGGTGATGAGATCATACTTGAGGCACATATTTCAGGGTCACCCTATCCATCTATCACTTGGCTGAGGAATGATGAAGTTGTCAGACCAGAGGATATCAAAAAGAGAGTAACAGCACCTAAAAAGAAGAAGGGTGAAGCTGAAGAAGAGAAACCTTTCCAGCTTTCACTGCCAGAACGTATGAGTGTTGACAACCACAAGGAAGGAGAGTCCATACTATCAGTTCGTGACTCCATTAGAGCTGACCATGGCACATTTACAATTAAAGTAGAAAATGATCATGGAGTTGCAAAAGCCTCGTGTGAAGTCAATGTGTTAGGTATGTAAAGAATGTCCTCAAAACACCTAGTTGTTCAGAGTATTAGATAAAAAGTGCACAAGTTGAGTACTCATAATTTTTCTTGGTTTACTAACAGATACACCTGGGCCACCAGTCAACTTTGTATTTGAAGATTTGAGGAAAAATTCTGTCATTTGCAAGTGGGAGCCTCCCCTTGATGATGGTGGAAGTGAAATCCTAAACTATGTACTGGAAAAGAAAGACAATACAAAAGCTGAAATGGGCTGGGTCACTGTCAGTTCAACACTCAGGCATTGCAAATTCCATGTAACAAAACTGATAGAAGGGAAGGAATATCTCTTCCGTGTATTTGCTGAAAATAGAGTCGGAGCAGGACCACCATGTGTTTCAAAACCAATGACAGCTAAAGATCCTTTCTGTAAGTTTTAATTTTGAAAACCAGCCTTTTCAGAAAACAAAGTGTGAAACTATAACAGACTGTTAGAATACTCAGCTTTATCTATGTGGATGTTTCCCAGAAGAAACTTGAGCTATGTGATAATTATTGCACATTTTAAACCATTAAAATACAGGGAACTATCAAAAATATTCTAATTTCAATAGTAGACACATAAGAATGATGATCACTGTCATAAAACTTACCTTTAAAACACTTGACTTCTGAATAGTGACATTCTCTGTGCTTCATAGACTAGTATTCTTGCCAAAGAGAGAACCATTGCAAATTTGCTTACTGATTGCTGTTAGAATCAAAGGTTCTAAGAGAGCAGAAAAACTATAAATTAACATTAGTAATTTCTTATATCTTAATTCTCTCTTAGCTTTGAGTAAGCTCTGAAGAGACAGCAATGATGACAAAACCACCTTTTTTGTTTTTCAGCTCCACCAGATGCACCTAATAAGCCTGATGTGGAAGATGTAACCAGCAACAGTATGCTGGTTAAGTGGAATGAACCAAAAGATAATGGCAGCCCTATCATAGGATACTGGATTGAAAAACGTGAAATCAATAGTACTCATTGGGCTCGGGTCAACAGGAACCTTGTGAATGCTCTGGAAGTAAAAGTTGAAGGACTATTGGAAGGTTTAACTTATATCTTTAGAGTGTGTGCTGAAAATGCAGCTGGCCCCGGTAAATTTAGTCCACCATCAGATCCAAAAACTGCACAGGACCCAATAAGTAAGTGGCTTATCAGAAGCTAATAGCAGACAGTTGACAAGATAGGATTCATAGCTTTTAACTCTGATTTACACTTTTTTGTTTATTTATTTATTTATAGTGCCACCTGGTCCACCAATTCCAAGGATTGCTGACACGAGTGCAACTTCCATTGAGCTAGAATGGAAACCTCCTGTGTACAATGGTGGTGGAGATATCACTGGCTACCATGTGTACAAGCAACTGATGGGAGTAAATGAGTGGTCACGCTGTACAGCAAAACCCATTAAGGTCCTGCAGTTCACTGTTGGAGAAGTCAGGGAAGGTGCAGACTATAAACTCCGTGTTACTGCACTCAATGCGGCTGGTGAAGGACCACCTGGAGAAACTGAACCTGCAACAGTTGCAGAACCAAAAGGTATTGCAACTGTATTATTTTTAAGAAATGTCCAGCTGCTTAAATGGTGGATTTGAATCCCTCACTTCAACTGATGAACTGTTTCTTTTTCTTCTGCAGAGCCTCCCACTGTTGAGCTGGATGTTTCTGTGAAAGCAGGCATTCAGGTCATGGCTGGGCAGACTATTAAAATTCCTGCCACTGTGACAGGGCGTCCTACTCCCACCATTGTATGGGCTGTAGAGGAGGGTGAATTAGACAAAGATCGAGTTGTTATTGAAAATGTTGGCACAAAATCTGAGCTAACCATTAAGAATGCATTAAGAAAAGACCATGGAAGATATGTAATTACTGCTACCAATAGCAGTGGTTCAAAATCTGCAGGAACCAGAGTAGAAGTATTTGGTAAGGAAAATATTTTCTCAAATTAAATAAGCTTTTCTTTTGGTCAGTATGCACTTTACCTTATTTGTTTGAATTTGTTTTTCAGATGTTCCTGGACCAGTCCTTGACCTAAAGCCAGTGGTCACAAACAGAAAGATGTGTTTGCTCAACTGGTCTGATCCTGAAGATGATGGTGGCAGTGACATCATAGGCTTCATTGTTGAAAGGAAGGATGCCAAAATGCATACATGGAGACTAGCTGTAGACACAGATAGATCTAAATGTGATATTACAGGTCTAATTGAAGGGCAGGAATATAAATTCCGTGTTAGTGCCAAGAACAAATTTGGTACTGGTCCACCTGTTGAAATAGGACCCATTCTTGCAGTTGATCCATTAGGTAAGACAATTCATTTTACAGGATTTTTAAAAAGAAAAAAAATATTGTCAGATTAATTAGACAGAGGGTTTTTTGTCTTTCCCTCTATACAGAAAGTGTGTTTATTTTTCAACTACACGGATAGGCATCTGCCTTAGCTTCATTACTTCAGTCAGATGTCTGAATTGGTTCTCTGAAGCTAGTGTGGTTCTTTACATAGCATATACTGATGCCTACTTACCTTTTTCTCCACATACATGAGAAACTATATGAGCCAAAATCATACTCAGATTCTTTGCATGCAATTTGATGGTTTTAAAAGGCTAAAGCTACTGCATTCTTATGATTTAAATTTCTCTGATGTTTTAATTTTTTCTTATTGCAATTTATCTGTGTTAATAGGTCCTCCAACAGCACCTGAGAGGTTCATGTACACGGAGAGGACAAAGTCATCCATTACACTTGATTGGAAGCCTCCACGCAGTGATGGTGGTAGTCCCATCTTAGGATATATTGTTGAGAAGAGGAGACATGATTCAAAAGATTATGAAAGAGTTAATGCAAGGCTTTGTCCAAAAACTTCTCTTCTTGTTGAAAAACTTGATGAACTTCATATGTATGAATTCCGTGTGAAAGCTGTCAATGAGATTGGAGAAAGTGAGCCATCACTGCCCCTCAATGTAGTTATACAAGATGATGAAGGTATGATAGCTTTAAAGAAATCAATATAAATATCTTTATAACACTTCAAGGCACTTTCTCTTTTTCATCTCCGTCTTCATTCTGTCACTTTCTTTCTTTTCAGTGCCTCCAACTGTTACATTGCGTTTGGCCGTGAGAGGAGATACCATCAAAGTCAAGGCAGGAGAGCCAGTTAACATTCCTGCTGATGTAACAGGCCTGCCAATGCCAAAGATTGAATGGGACAAGAATGAAGTTTTAATTGACCAAACATCCGAGGCACTTAAGATAACCAAAGAAGAAGTATCTAGAACTGAGGCAAAAACCGAACTTAGCATGCCTGCAGCAGTGAGGGCGGATAAGGGCACTTACACTGTGAGAGCTTCCAATCGTCTTGGCACTGCATTTCGCAATGTGCATGTTGAAGTGTATGGTAAGGATGCAACATTTTAATAAAATGACAGCTAATACAATGCCTTTGCCTTTTTTTAAATGTAGTTCTATGCTCTATTGCTTTCATACAGATCGTCCTTCTCCACCAAGAAATCTTGCTGTTTCTGATATTAAAGCAGAATCATGCTATTTAACATGGGATGCACCTCTTGATAATGGTGGTAGTGAAATTACCCATTACATTATTGAAAAACGTGATGCTAGTAAGAAGAAATCTGAGTGGGAAGAAGTCTCCAAAGGCGCTGTTGAGAGACGATTTGGGGTAATTTATAAAATGTCTTTGTTATATACTTTAGTATGCATTTAAAAATAACAATATTATATATTTAATGGAGACAACTACTTCTATAGCTTCCTGTGCTCATCCTCCATTTAGACTTCAGAATTAGTGGATGAATGTTTCCCATCCATGTGTCTGTGTTATCCCTCATGTGACAAAACAAAAGAAATTCTCCACTTTTGCTACTTAACCTCAGCTGAGCAAGAGAGAAGATACCTTCCTTTTCATTTTTTTACCAACTGCAAGAATAATGACATTTTTATTTATGTTCAGTTCTATGCACATGAAGTAAGAGTATCCTTAAGACATCACATAAAACTGTGTAGTATGTAAACATAGGTATTGTAGTCAGATTGCAAGATAGAATTTAAAGTGAAAACTTCTGCTTAACTCCAAATAAGTTGATTCTGAAAGTAGCCAAGTATTGATTTAAATCCTCTTTTTCAGGTATGGAATCTTGCAACAAATGAAAAATACCAATTTAGGGTCCGGGCTGTAAACAAATACGGAATAAGTGATGAATGCCTCTCAGAAAAAGTTGTTATTAAAGATCCCTATGGTCTTCCTGGACCACCTGGAAAGCCAAAAGTTTTGGATCGCACCAGATCATCTATGCTGGTGACTTGGGAGCCTCCTTTGGACAATGGTGGCAGCCCAATAACTGGCTATTGGTTGGAGAAGAGAGAGGTGGGAGGTGTCTACTGGTCACGTGTCAACAGGGCTCCAGTAACAAAACCATCAGTAAAAGGTCTAGAGCACAATGTGCTTCGTTTGGCTGAAGGTGTTGAATACCAATTTAGAGTTATGGCTGAAAATCTTGCTGGAATTGGCCCTCCCAGTGAACCATCAGATCCAGCTTTGGCAGCAGACCCAATATGTAAGTACATAATTTGTGTGTCTGTGTTAGAGGACTGTATCACAACGGAATAAAAAATATGTTATTACTATTACTTATTTTTAATTGATCAATGAAATGTATTAACAATGAAGTATTACTTTTTCTAACATTATTCAAAGGCTTTGTTTGCATTAAACCTGAGAGAATCTATTGACACAAAGTTTCCTGATTTTAAAAATTTAAAAATAATTAGCTTTAATTTTATTTTTTTACCTCTTTTTTGTACCTAATACTGTGATTACACCAATGTAGGCTTTGCCAAATAAACTTCAGTTCAGAATCATATTTTTATATTTTTGTTTTACTTTAGTGTTAAACAGTTCAGTCTTTATATCTTGTACCTGAAGTATCCCTTGCTAATATAGGTAATATATGTAATTAGTATGCACATTCATTATGTACAGGTAAAGAAATGAAAATACTTGCATTCTTCTAGAAACTATCTAGAAAAATATAGGAAGACACTAACACTCAGGTAATTTTTACTTGCTCTTGTTTTGCCAGTTGTGCCTGGTCCACCATCTTGCCCAGAGGTCAAAGACAAAACCAAATCATCCGTAGCACTTGCATGGAAGCCTCCTCAAAAGGATGGTGGGAGTCCTATAAAAGGATATATTGTTGAAATGCAAGATGAAGGTAGTACTGAGTGGAAGAAGGTGAATGAAGGAGATAAACTCTTTCCTACTTGTGAATGTGTTGTTCCCAACTTGAAAGAGCTCAGAAAATACCGATTTAGGGTGAAAGCTGTAAATGCTGCTGGAGAATCAGAACCAAGTCCTGCAACATCAGAGATACCTGTCCAAGATATTCTAGGTAAGACTTCTGAGAACTGATTTAGGTATTTGTATCTAAATGCCATTACTGCTATGAATGCTCAAAAAACATGCCAAGCAAGCCAAAGTCAAAACAAAAAAAACAATTATACAAGAATCTGGCAAAAGACTGACACACATTTTTGAAAGTGTTGTGGTGTCCATTTCCAGGCAATGCTCCATTAGGAACTGATTAGCACCTACAGACATACTAATGAAATACTATTTATTTTATGAAGAATTTACAGCAACGAGTTTTTCTATTTGTATACTTCCCAGTTTCCTTTTTGCATGCCCAACCTTTCTCACATAAATATGCATTCCACATGTTTCTGGGGGGTTTCAGGTCAGTGATGACGGAAATTTATTTTCAGTAGCTCTTAAAATTTATATATTTGAATATTTTTGCAGAGGAACCAGAAATCTTCCTTGATCTCGGAGCACAGGATTTGCTCTCTTGTCGTGCTGGCACAACAATTAAAATCCCAGCTGTTATCAAGGGTCGTCCAGTTCCAAAAACATTTTGGGAGTACGAAGGAAAAGCAAAAACAGCAGCAAAGGTTAGTAAAAGTAATAAGTTTTTTTTTTCTACACCTGTTTCTAGACGTTTAAGCCTATTCCCTTTTACATTTATATTATTTCCCTTTGTTTATAGGAGGGAGGTCATAATGTACCTGAAGAAGCTAAGGTAAAGCAAGCAATTTTTTTGACCTCAGTATTGTTGCATTTTTGAAACATAAATACTCGAAGCTGACCTATAACTTCTCTTTTTTCCTATAATACACAGGTGGAAGCTACTGATACACGTTCAGAGATTATCATCCCTGAGTGCAACAGAAGTCATTCTGGACGATACAGTATTACAGCAAAGAACAAAGCAGGACAAAAGACAGTTCATGTCAGAGTCAATGTGCTTGGTATGGCTTGCATATATTGAAATATTCAAATATTAGGGTTTAGTCTTATTTTTTTACATACTTATGTAAAATTGTGTCTGTTGTGCTTTTAACAGATGTCCCTGGTCCACCAAAAGACCTAAAAGTAAGTGATATCACAAGAGGTAGTTGCAAACTTTCATGGAAGATGCCAGACGATGATGGTGGAGATAGAATCAGAGGCTATGTTATAGAGAAAAGAAATATTGATGGGAAGGCCTGGACTAAGGTCAATCCAAACTGCGGCAGTACTTCCTTTGTGGTACCTGATCTCATAACTGGCCAAGAGTATTTCTTCCGGGTACGTGCAGAAAACCGTTTTGGAGTTGGCCCTCCTGCAGAAACTATCCAGCGGACCACAGCCAGGGATCCAATCCGTAAGTAAAATTAAAGTTGAACAAATCCTTTAAAATCATATGGTGCTGTATAGTGGATTTATTCATTCTTCTGTTTTGGTTGTGAAGATCCTCCTGATCCACCTATTAAACTGAGGATTGGCCTTGTAACCAAGAACACAGTGAGCCTGACATGGAAACCACCAAAGAATGATGGTGGAGCTCCTGTTACACATTATAATGTTGAATGTCTCCGCTGGGATCGTACTGGAGAAGTGAAAGAGTCTTGGAAGCAATGCAACAGACGTGATGTGGAAGAAACAAAGTTTACTGTTGAGGATCTTGTAGAAGGTGGAGAGTATGAATTCAGAGTCAAAGCTGTAAATATAGCAGGTCCTAGCAGACCTTCAGCCACTGTTGGCCCACTTGTTGTCAAAGACCAGACATGTAAGTACTGATACTAGTAAATACAAATTCCATTTTAAAATTATGAAGTATTTTTGTATACTACTTTTTCAATATTTTGTTGTAGGTCCACCATCTATTGAACTCAAAGAATTTATGGAAGTCGAAGAAGGAACAGATGTTAAAATTGTGGCCAAGATAAAGGGTGTACCCTTCCCCACATTAACATGGCTCAAAGCTCCTCCAAAGAAACCAGATGACAAATCACCAGTGATGTATGATCAACATGTCAACAAGATCGTTGATGAAAATACTTGCACTTTATTGATCCAACAGTCTCGCAGAAATGATACAGGCTTATATACTATAACAGCTGTAAATGACCTGGGAACCGCTTCAAAGGAGATGCGGCTGAATGTTCTGGGTACATATCAAGAACTCTTACAGTTACATTAATTGATAGCATTCCTTTGATACTTGATTAATTCTTCTTTTTTAAAATGTATCTTTTAGGTCGTCCTGGACCTCCAGTAGGACCTATTAAATTTGAGTCCATTTTGGCTGATAAAATGACAATATCATGGCTTCCTCCATTAGATGATGGTGGTTCTAAGATTACAAACTATGTTATAGAGAAAAAAGAAGCAAATAGGAAGACATGGGTGCCTGTTACCAATGAGCCTAAGGAATGCATATTCACTGTTCCCAAGCTGATGGAAGGCCATGAATACGTATTCCGCATTATGGCACAAAACAAATATGGTATTGGAGAACCTTTGGATAGTGAGCCAGAAACAGCACGAAACCTTTTCAGTAAGTAAAAATAAGCTTTCAAGTTATGTCAGTTGTTTCCATATGCTGGTATGTGTACAGCATCTTTTAAATACTACTACCGTTTTCTCTCTTCACTAAGTTTTCTAGAATAGCCTGAAGAGTTTTAGCAGTAGTACCTGGTTCTTAAAAGCATGTGTAGTGCTTAAAATATTTTTCTCCCTCCTTCTGTTATATCAAAATACAGTCTCAATATTTTAAGACCAAAATATACAAATAAATGCTTATTTGGTAAGATTCAGGTAATTCTATTGTATTTGAGACATTATTAACCTCATAGACCAGAAAGAATCAATTTCCTACCTTCAGTTTTGAAAAAGAAATTAGACAGAATATCTCAGACATAGGAGGAATGTTAGACTGGCAAGAGAAAATGGTTTTTAAAACAGCATGTGTTAGGCTGGGCACTAAAATGAGCTAGTGATCCAAAAAGGCTAGAAAATAAATAATTTTTGAAAATTTTTATTTGGGAGAAAGGTATTTCATTTTTCACAGAATTATATGTACGTGAATAGGCTGAGAAACTGCATGAGGCAAGAAATCTTGTGCAGATGGCTAACTACCTATTGAGGGCATAACTCTTTTGCACTTAGCTATTTCTGAGTATCTTTAGCATATTTTTTTTAAAGCTATGTGTGAATTTTTTTCCCTCAGCTGTCCCTGGACCTCCTGACAAGCCAACAGTTAGCAGTATAACACGTGACTCAATGACGGTAAACTGGGAAGAACCAGAACATGACGGTGGCTCTCCTATTACTGGTTACTGGTTGGAGCGCAAAGAGACCACAGGAAAGAGATGGACCAGGGTTAACCGAGATCCTATCAAGCCTATGACACTGGGGGTTTCTTACAAGGTTACAGGCCTTATTGAAGGCTCTGAATATCAGTTCCGTGTTTCAGCTATCAATGCAGCTGGGGTTGGCCCACCAAGCATGCCATCTGATCCAGCACTTGCTAGAGATCCTATTGGTAAATATTTTAAATTATTTTTTTCTAAATTTGAAAATATTCAAATAAGAACATATAATACATTGTTATGCTGTATGATGATATTTTTCAGCCCCACCTGGCCCTCCTGTACCAAAAGTTACTGATTGGACAAAGTCTTCTGTAGACTTGGAGTGGACTCCACCAATAAAGGATGGTGGTTCTAGAGTCACTGGCTACATTGTTGAGTTTAAAGAGGAAGGAAAGGAAGAATGGGAACGGGTAGGTGGCAAACCATTACAGAATCTGCACTTCTCTCTGTGTCTGTCAATATGAAATGCTCCAAAAAAAAAAAATTCTTAAAAAGTTTTTGCTGTTAAAGTTATTTTCTAGAAGTTGACACCATCATTATCTGTATATGTTTAAACTATAAGACCAAGCTTACCCTTCCTCAATATGAATAACTTTGCAATTACTAGATATAAAATTTTATAATTTTTATTTAAAGATGTGGGAAAATATGTAGGTAATATGGGATAAAAAAACCACAGAAGACCAAGTTAGAACTGTCAATGAAGTAACCCTCACTGGTATCAGACAATGCCAAAGCTTTTACAACTACTATGTTTCTACATTTTCCTCATTTTTTTCAATAGTGCATTACTGAAAATTTAACTGGTGCACACCTTGGCTATTTTTTTATATCTCCATAAATATACGGGTTCATTTTATGTAAGACCTATATTTCCTATACTGTTTCCAGGTAAAGAGACTTTATATTGGGTTTTGAAAAGAAAAGAGCTGAATTCCTTATTTTGTTGCTCTCACTTACATGTTTGTGTCCAAAAATACATGCAATTCTTGTGAGACCAGAGTATTGTAATTTCTAAATTGCTAAATTCTAACAGCCTTCTATCTTATAATAAGTTAGGAAAGAGATGAATCTTCAGAATAGCTTGTAGGTCCATGACGCATATTTCTTTAAAAACTTCTGTTGAATTCTGTGTGGGCCAAATCCATGTGTGGTTAATACTTTTGTGTGCTTGTAAATGCAAGTAATATCTGAAGTAATATCTAATGTAAGATTTGTTTCAAACTCTACAAAGAAATTGATGATGTCTTGATGTTTGCTGATGTTACAATGGTGGTTTTTTTTCCAGGTAAAAGATAAAGAAATTAGAGGAACCAAGTTTGTTGTGGCAGGATTAAAAGAAGGTTGTTTTTACAAATTTAGAGTTAGAGCAGTAAATGCTGCTGGCATCGGAGAACCTGGAGAAGTTACAGACATTATTGAAATGAAGGACCGAATTGGTATTTATCATTTTGATTTACATTTTTAGTACCTCTAACTCGAAGTAAGAAGAAGAAATTATTGACTTTTTTTTTTTTCTTCCCTCAGTGGCTCCTGATATTAATTTGGATGCAAGTGTCAGGGACAGAATTGTTGTTCATGCTGGAGGAGTAATTCGGATCATAGCTTATGTCTCAGGAAAACCACCTCCAACAGTGACTTGGAGCAGGGATGAACAAGCTTTACCAGAAGAAGCCAAAATTGAAGAAACAGCTATTAGTTCTTCTTTAATCATCAGGAATTGCAAAAGGAGTCACCAGGGTTTATACACTCTTCTTGCTAAAAATGATGGTGGTGAGAGGAAGAAGACAATTATTGTTGATGTGCTAGGTAAATAGCAGCTTCAGTGCTTGTGAACAAGTACAGTTTCATAAGATTCAGCATGTATGTTTGAATACTCCATTTTTTTCTTTGCTTTCAGATGTGCCAGGTCCAGTTGGAATGCCACTCCTTACAGAGAATCTAACCAATGACTCTTGTAAATTGTCATGGTTTACTCCAGAAGATGATGGTGGTTCTCCTATTACCAACTATATAATTGAAAAACGTGAATCTGACCATAGAGCTTGGACTCCAGTGACCTACACAGTTACAAGGCAGAATGCTACTATTCAGGGACTCATTCAAGGGAAAGCCTACTTTTTCCGAATTGCAGCTGAGAATATAATTGGCATGGGTCCTTTCACAGAAACAACAAAGGAGATTCTCATTAGAGATCCAATCAGTAAGAATATTTTTAGTTTGGATAATTGTCATATGAGTTTAATACACTGGAAGATTCTGAATATACAGAAAAATTAATCTACCTTATTTTTACTTTATTCATAGCTGTTCCTGACCGTCCAGAAGACCTGGAAGTAAAAGCAGTTACCAAGAACTCAGTTACACTAACTTGGAACCCTCCAAAATATAATGGAGGCTCAGATATCACCATGTATGTTCTAGAGAGCCGACTCATTGGAAAAGACAAATTCCACAAAGTTACAAAGGAGAAAATGCTTGATAGGAAATTCACTGTAGAAGGCTTGAAAGAGGGTGACACCTATGAGTATCGTGTGAGTGCCTGCAATATTGTAGGGCAAGGCAAGCCATCATTTTGCACTAAGCCTATCACGTGCAAGGATGAACTTGGTATGTTTCTTTTTCATATTTCTTTTAAAATAGTAATTAAATTTACTGATTCCTTACTTTTTCATATTAATATTGCTGACATTTGTGGGCTTTGTGTATTTTAACATTGTCTTTCAGCTCCTCCCACACTTGACCTTGACTTTAGAGACAAGCTTATTGTCCGAGTTGGTGAAGCTTTCAGCTTGACTGGACGTTACTCAGGCAAACCTGCACCAAAGGTTACTTGGCTAAAGGATGATATTGTTGTGAAAGAAGATGACAGAATAAAGATCAAAACAACTCCTACAACTCTTTGTTTGGGGATACTAAAATCCGTCCGTGAGGACACAGGAAAATATTGTGTTACTGTAGAGAACAGCACAGGATCAAGAAAAGGATTTTGTCAAGTTAATGTTGTTGGTAGGTTTTACTGAACAACAATATTGTCTGTGATTTTTATTAGTGATTAGAATTCATTCAGTTTTATAAAATTTAAGTATTGAAATATGTTCTTTGTTATGATAATTCAATTTACTGCATTCTCAGTTATACTGAAAAGTTATACATTAATTTTGAGCACATATTTAACTCTGAATTAGTTTATTCAGCGTGAATAATTTAATGTCTCTACATGCATTTAGAGACTATCAACACTGTAGAAAATGTTAATTACCAAAAACATTATAAGCATTAAGGAATTAATTCCAGTATGTCAAATATGTATTACAGAGGAATAGCCCTGAAATCTCAATTCCTTATTATAACTGTGATGTCAGGTTTCTAATTTTATACTATATTTGCTGTATTGATACTGTTTAATCTATGTTGTTTTGTGGAGTTCATAAAAAAGCATGGCTGTGGTTTATTCTTTCTTAAACAGATCGCCCATCACCTCCAGTAGGCCCAGTTATATTTGATGAAGTCTTTAAAGATCATATGGTAGTTTCCTGGAAACCTCCATTAGATGATGGAGGCAGTGAAATTACAAATTACATAATTGAGAAGAAGGATACACACAAAGACTTGTGGATGCCAGTTACATCTTCCACAGTGAAGACAACATGCAAAGTTCCCAAGCTGCTTGAAGGAAGAGAATATCAAATTCGAATTTATGCTGAAAATCTTTATGGCATAAGCGATCCTCTCATCTCTGATGAGATGAAAGCCAAGGACCGTTTCCGTAAGTTTTTAATTTTAAATTTTATTTGGATACTCCAGTCTTTATTCTGTTTGTAATGCTCTTACACTCTTTTTTTCTTCTCACCACAGGTGTTCCTGATGCACCTGAGCAACCAATCATTAAGGATGTAACCAAGGACTCTGCAGTAGTGGTTTGGAACAAACCATATGATGGAGGCAAGCCAATAACAAACTACATTGTAGAAAAGAAGGAAACAATGGCTACAAGATGGGTCAAAGCTACCAAAGACCCAATTTTCCCTGGTACAAAGTTCAAAGTACCTGATCTCCTTGAAGGCTGTCAGTATGAATTCCGTGTTTCAGCAGAGAATGAAATTGGTGTTGGTGATCCTAGTCCACCATCAAAGCCAATTTTCGCTAGAGATCCAATCGGTAAAGTATCACATTTCATTTCTCATTGAATTTTTAATGCACTCAGTTTCAGATAGAAATTTATTCTAATAGCTTCTTCTTTTTTTTTCTCTCATTTCTTTATTTTTTTTTTACTTTTTTAACAGCCAAACCAAGTCCACCTGTTAATCCAGAAGCAGTAGATAAAACTAAAAATTCAGTTGATTTATCTTGGCAACCACCACGCCATGATGGAAATGGCAAGATAATTGGCTACCTTATAGAGTATCAGAAAGTTGGAGATGAAGAATGGAAACAGGCTAATCTTACAGCAGATTCTTGTCCTGAAACAAACTACAAAGTCACTGGTCTTACTGAAGGATTAACCTATAAATTCAGGGTCAAGGCAGTCAATGCAGCAGGCGAATCTGATCCAGCACATGTTCCTGATCCAGTAGAAGTAAAGGATAGGCTTGGTGAGTCTAATAAAATCAGATAAGTTTACCCAAGAACAGACTTCTTTTTCCTCAATTTGTAAAAACTTATATTTTTGATTCCAGAACCTCCTGAGTTAATACTTGATGCTAATATGGCCCGAGAACAGCACGTAAAAGCTGGAGATACCCTGAGACTTAGTGCTGTTATTAAAGGTGTTCCATTCCCAAAAGTTACTTGGAAGAAAGAAGATCATGAGGTCTCACCCAAAGCTGATATTGAAGTTACAGGAGTTGGCAGTAAACTTGAAATCCGTAACACTGTCCATGAAGATGGTGGAATGTACTCCCTGACAGTTGAAAATCCAGCTGGTTCAAAGACTGTTTCAGTAAAAGTTGTGGTCTTAGGTAATTTTTTTGTATTCTTTCTATACAACACCTTTTTACTCTATAATTGGAGATTAAGAAATAAGGGAATTTCTGGAAAATATCTGTAAACCAAGTTATAAACCAAGTTATATTTTTATTTTTATGCAAATATGGAAAACAGAAAAAATACTAAAAATTACATAAAATATAATATAGTTTATCTTGAAATTTACAAAGTTTTTAAAGAAATGCTTCAGTTACCAAATAAATAACCAATTATATTTTTTTCAATGTTAGATAAGCCTGGTCCACCCAGAAATCTGAATATCAGTGATGTTAGAAGTGACTCTTGCTATATCACTTGGATGGAACCAGAAGACGATGGTGGCTCTGTGATTACCAACTATGTGGTGGAGAGGAAAGATGTGGCTTCTGCACAGTGGGTAGCCATCTCGTCATCCTCCAAGAAACGCAGTCATCTGGCTAAATATCTGATGGAAGGCACTCAGTATCTCTTCCGAGTTGCAGCTGAGAATCAGTATGGTAGAGGTCCATATGTGGAAACACTTAAGCCTATTAAAGCTATAGATCCACTACGTAAGTGTTTTTCAGTTATATGATTTGTTTTCTTCATATGGGATTTGGTAATTTTGAGGTTGTCCTGTTGGTATGAACATGATACACTGGTACCATAGATTTTTTTCATCCTAGTAACCATTTTGGTTTTGTATTTTAAAAGATCCTCCAGGGCCACCAAAGAATCTGCATCATGTAGATGTTGACAAGACTGAAGTTTCCCTTGTTTGGAATCGACCAGATCGTGATGGTGGTGCTGAAATAACTGGGTATTTGGTGGAATATCAAGAAGATGGTGCAGATGAATGGACCAAGTTCCAGACAGTCCCTATGCTAGACTGTGTTGTTACAGGCCTACAGAAAGGAAAAATATACAAATTCCGTGTGAGAGCTCAAAACATTGTTGGTCTTAGCCTTCCAGATACAACTATACCAATAGAGTGTCAAGAAAAACTAGGTAATTTTTGGGTTTTCATGGGTTTTCACTGATTTTTCTCTTTTTCTATAAGCATTTGCCCTGAAAAAATAATTTCCATTTTTCTCTAATTTCAGTACCTCCCTCTGTGGATCTAGATGTGAAGTTAATTGAAGGTCTTGTGGTTAAAGCTGGCACCACAGTGCGCCTTCCAGCGATTATGAGAGGTGTGCCAGTTCCCACAGCAAAATGGGTTACTGATGACACTGAAATTAAACCAGATGGCAAATACAAGATTGAGACTGACAATTACTCAACTGTGCTTACTATCAAAGACTGTGTAAGAAAAGATACAGGAGAATATCTACTCACAGTATCTAATGCAGCTGGCAGCAAAACTGTTGCTCTGCACCTTACAGTTTTGGATGTTCCAGGCCCACCAACTGGCCCTATCAATATTCTTGAAGTAACACCGGAATATATGGTTATTTCTTGGCGCCCTCCTAAAGATGATGGTGGGAGTCCTATAATAAATTACATCGTTGAGAAGCGTCAATCAAAGAAAGAAACTTGGGGAGTGGTTAGCTCTGGAACAAGTCACACAAAAATTAAGGTTCCCCGACTGCAGAAAGGCTGTGAATATATTTTCCGTGTTCGTGCAGAAAATAAGATAGGCATTGGTGCACCCCTGGATTCAGAACCAACAGTTGCTAAATACATGTTTGATCCACCATCCCCACCTGGTAAACCAACTGTTTATGATATTACAGAAAATGCTGCAACAGTGTCTTGGACCCTACCGAAATCTGATGGTGGAACTCCAATAACTGGTTATATACTTGAGCGCCGGGAAGCATCTGGTAAATGGGTGCGTGTCAATAAGACACCTATTCTTGATATGAAATACAGAGTCACTGGTCTTTTTGAAGGCAACACATATGAATTCAGAGTTTTTGCAGAAAACATGGTGGGATTAAGCAAACCATCTCCAAGCTCTGATCCAATAAAAGCATCACGTCCTATCACTCCTCCTGGACCACCTATAAATCCAAAATTAAAAGACAAAACTAAAGAATCAGCTGATCTTGTGTGGACAAAGCCCCTAAAGGATGGTGGCAGCCCAATTCTGGGATACATTGTGGAATGTCAGAAAGCTGGAACTACTCAGTGGAATAGGATTAATAAGGATGAACTCATTAGACAGTGTGCTTTCAGAGTACCTGGATTAATAGAAGGAAATGAATATAAGTTCCGAATAAAAGCTGCCAACATCGTGGGAGAGGGAGAACCAAGAGAGCTACCAGAAACTGTACTTGCAAAAGATATTCTTTCTCCTCCAGAAATAAGCCTAGATGTGACCTGCCGAGACTTAATTACTGTCCGAGTAGGTCAAACAATACGTATTACTGGTAAGGTAAAAGGCAGACCAGATCCTGAAATAACATGGTCTAAAGATGGCAAAGTACTAGTCCAAGAAAAACATGTTGAAATACTTCATGATCTACCTAATGTTGAACTGCAAGTGAAGGAAGCCAAAAGATCTGATCATGGCAAGTATATAATAGCAGCAAAGAACAGCTGTGGACAGGCTCAAGCTTTTGCTGTTGTTAATGTACTTGACAGACCTGGACCATGTCAGAACCTAAAAATAAGCTATGTCACAAAAGACTCTTGTATGATTTCTTGGGAGAGTCCAGTGGATAATGGTGGCTCTGAAATTACAAATTACATAGTAGAATACCGTCAACCGAATCAGAGGGGATGGTCAATTGTCTCCTCTGATATTACTAAACGATTAGTAAAGGCAAATCTTGTAGAGAACCGTGAATACTTCTTCAGAGTTTGTGCAGAGAACAAAATAGGTCCAGGTCCTTGCATTGAGACTAAGACTCCTATCCTTGCTATCAATCCTATTGACAAGCCTGGAGAGCCAGAAAATCTTCACATTGCAGAGAAAGGAAAGACATTTGTATATCTGAAATGGAGAAGGCCAGATTATGATGGTGGAAGTCCCAATTTAAGTTATCATGTTGAGAGAAAACTGAAAGATTCAGATGAATGGGAAAGAGTTCACAAAGGCAGCATTAAGGAAACACACTACATGGTAGATAAATGTGTGGAAAATAAAATTTACCAATTCCGAGTTCAAACTAAGAATGAGGCTGGTGAAAGTAACTGGGTAAAAACAGCTGAAGTTGTTGTGAAGGAAGATCTCCAGAAACCAGTGCTAGATTTGAAGTTAAGTGGTGTTCTAACTGTGAAAGCAGGTGACACAATTAGAATTGAAGCTGGAGTCAGAGGAAAACCACAGCCTGAAGTTGTATGGACAAAAGACAAAGATGCCACAGATCTCACCAGATCTCCAAGAGTCAGTATTGAAAACACTTCCGACACATCTAAGTTTGTTCTCACAAAATCAAGGCGTACTGATGGTGGGAAATACGTGATTACAGCAACTAATGCAGCTGGTAGCTTTGTAGCATATGCTACTGTTATTGTCTTGGATAAACCAGGTCCTGTACGAAATTTGAAAGTTACTGACATTTCAAGTGATAGATGTACTGTTACTTGGGATCCTCCAGAAGATGATGGCGGTTGTGAAATACAGAACTACATCTTGGAAAAATGTGAAAGCAAGCGTATGGTTTGGTCTACATACTCTTCCTCTGTCCTAACCAACTATGCCAAAGTGACACGCCTCATTGAAGGTAATGAATATATATTCAGAGTGCGTGCGGAGAATAAAATGGGCACTGGTCCACCAACAGAAACACATCCAATTATTGCAAAAACAAAATATGATAGACCTGGACGCCCCGACCCTCCAGATGTCACAAGAGTCAGCAAAGAAGAGATGACTGTAGTTTGGAATCCACCAGAATATGATGGTGGCAAATCAATTACAGGATACATTTTAGAGAAGAAAGAGAAACGGTCACTAAGATGGGTTCCTGTTACTAAAACTCCAATCCCAGAGAGACGCAAGAAGGTCACTAATCTCTTCCCTGGTCACGAATACCAGTTCCGTGTCAGTGCTGAAAATGAAGTTGGACTTGGAGAACCAAGCTTGCCATCAAGACCTGTAATAGCCAAAGACCCAATAGGTAAAATACCGTTGAATTTTGCTGTATTATTTCAATGTTAACAGATTGATAAACCATGCATCTGTGTTCTAATCTGTAATTTTTACTGCCTTGTAGAACCGCCTGGTCCTCCCACAAATTTCAGAGTGGTTGATAGCACAAAGACTTCCTTAACTCTTGGCTGGGGAAAACCGGTGTATGATGGTGGTGCTCCGATTATTGGATATGTTGTGGAAATGAGACCAAAAGTTGAGGGTGCTGATCCTGAAGCAGGATGGAAACGATGTAATGTTGCTGCTCAAGTTATTCATACAGAATTCACGGCTACCAGCCTGGATGAGAAGCAATTGTACGAGTTCAGGGTTTCTGCCCAAAACCAGGTTGGCCTTGGCCGACCAGCAGAATTGAAAGAAGCTGTGTCTCCCAAAGAAATTCTAGGTGAGTTTTCCCATCCTCTTTTGGGGTGTTTACATACAACACTTCATTTGCTTTAGGCTTATTTATTTCATGTGCAAAACTTTGTATTTTATTTCTTTCTCTTTCAGAGCCTCCTGAGATTGAGCTGGATGCAAGCATGAGAAAGTTAGTCACAGTCAGAGCAGGATGCCCGATTAGACTTTTCGCCATTATTAGGGGTCGCCCAGCACCAAAAGTCACCTGGAGGAGAATGGGTGTGGATAATGTTATCAGAAAAGGACAAGTTGATCTGGTTGACACTATGGCCTTCTGTGTCATTCCCGATTCAACACGTGATGACTCTGGCAAATATTCATTGACACTTGTTAATGCAGCTGGAGAAAAGGCTGTATTTGTGAACGTCAGAGTTCTGGGTAAGTAATGAGAGAAGTACCTCAAGACAATTTTCTAGCTATTTTGGATGTTCCTTGCAGGAATATTTATGATCCCCAGGTGCAGCAGTTTTTCAGCATAACTCTATCATCACCAACACTAACTCCCTCCATGTATAAGGCTTTTGGCCCCCTTTGGTTTTAACTTATTGAAGAAGAAAATACTGACATAAATTGAAATTTCTTCACAGATACTCCTGGACCTGTGTCAGACTTCAAGGTTACAGATGTCACCAAGATGTCCTGCCATCTTTCATGGGCACCTCCAGAGAATGATGGGGGTAGCCCAGTGACTCATTACATCCTGCAGAAACGGGAGGCTGACAGGAAGACCTGGGCAACAGTCACAGCAGAACTAAAGAAAACTAGTTTCCAAATAGCAAATCTTGTGCCTGGAAATGAGTATTACTTCAGAGTAACAGCAGTAAATGAATACGGGTCAGGTGTTCCAAGTGACATACCAAAACCTGTTCTAGCAACAGATCCTCTAAGTGAGTATGCCTCTATGTGTACTTTATGTTTGCCTCCATGGACATTTTCTGTTTGTTTCTCTCTAATTTTAGTCAGATTTTTGCATTTTTCGACTTAGTGCTTCTAAACTGAACAATGCTGCTAACTACTCAAGTATAAACATAAGTATTTCTATGTCAGTTTCTTTCAAATAATATGATCAATTAATATAGTACCTTTGAAATTATTACAACTTTTGCTCTTTTCTATATTGTACTTGTTGAATTTGCATGGATAGCATCCAATATTCAAGAATAAGAAGATCTTGAAAATTCAGTGTTTAATGTGTTTCTTTTTTTACCCTGAAAGGTGAACCTGATCCACCAAGAAAACTTGAAGTTACTGAAATAACAAAGAATAGTGCTACTTTAGGCTGGCTGCCACCACTGCGCGATGGAGGCTCTAAAATTGATGGATACATTGTTAGCTACAAAGAACATGATCAACCAGCAGATCGCTGGACAGAATATTCAGTTGTTAAAGATCTCTCCATTGTTGTAGCTGGTCTGAAAGAAGGAAAGAAGTACAACTTTAGAGTGGCAGCTAGAAATGCTGTAGGAGTAAGTCTGCCAATAGAAGCTACAGGAGAATATGAAATTAAAGAACAACTCAGTAAGTAAAAAATTAAATACTACCTAATACACTGCTTTAATAATTAAATGAGCAAGATATACAGGTTTTTGAGTCACAGAAAGACATTTGCTTTATGGAGTTATCTGGAGGATTATGATTAACTATAGTGAATATTCTTATGTTGTGTATATTGTGTACATATTATGATTATGTACTGAATATTTTGACAGGTCAGGAAAAAATAAAAGCTGATCACTAATTCAGAATTATTAAATAGTTTTTCAGTTACAGTTTCAGTTGAAACCAGAAGATAAGAATTAGGGAGAAATAATAAGTACTTTCAATGAAGTTTAAATGAAAGAGAAAAAATGTCAGACTAATAGTTTGAGACATAAATGGGAAAGCTGGAGCTGTTTTAATATAAGAGAAAATAAGTGGTTTGTATTTTAAGGTTGGTTGAGAATATAAAACAAAAATCATGGAGGACAAGGTGGGCCTATTTAAGGTGGCAGGGTTCCTGAGGCACGGGAGGATGTAGGGAAAGGGCAAAATGATTAGAATCTTCTTAATTTGGGACATGGGAAGAAAAAGAGAGGTAGAGGAGGATGAAAACTAGCCAGTGGAAGGAAATACACCAAAAATGCTGGCAGGTTTCTTTTCAGAAGAATAATGATTTTGTGCAAAAGAAGTAGGAGAAAAATAATTCAAGGATACAGAAAGATGGACTGTGCAAGCAGGTTCATCTCAGTAAGAACTTCAGTTTTCTTCCCATTCATGTTTCTTGTAGAAGGTCAGCAATAAGTGATCAAGAAGTTTCAAATAAAAAGAGGAATTATATTTCTTGCAATAATAGTGCACAGGTCTCTACATAAATGTGTGTTAAGGCAATCCAAATTAATAAATATTCTCTTATTAACTGTACAATAACGTAAAAGTAAGACGGGAATGCATATTGCCACCTGCAGAAACTAAAGTTGTCCATAAGTGAAACCTAAATTAAAGATTTTCTAGTCATTCATATAGGTGATTCTACTTAAGAGAAAGGCAGAGAAGTTTCACATGAAAAATAAAAAAAAGTAAATTAATATGTCGCAGAAGTTGAACTTATTTGCCTCTGTGTGTTTTTCTTTTTACAGTCCCACCTAAGATTCTGATGCCTGATCATGTTCACATTAAAGCTGGAAAGAAACTGAGAATTGAAGCTCATGTATATGGGAAGCCTCAGCCTGTCTGTAAATGGCTGAAAGGAGATCAAGATGTAGTTACATCCAGTCGCCTTGCTGTTCATAAAGCAGAAAAGTCTTCTGTTCTTATCATAAAGGATGTGACTAGAAAAGATACTGACTTTTACACTCTTACTGCAGAAAATAGCTCTGGTACTGATAGTCAGAAAATCAAAGTGACAGTCATGGGTATGTTCCATTTGGTTGTTTTTCATTTCAGCTTTATACAAAGCTGGTTTTACAATATTCCAGTGGTTGCCATTTCATTTCATCCCTTTTTTCATAATATACTTTTTTCATGCAGATAAACCAGGTCCGCCACAACCTCCATTTGATATTTCTGAAATAGATGCCGATGCTTGCACTCTTTCATGGCACATACCTCTTGAAGATGGTGGCAGCAACATTACAAACTATGTAGTTGAGAAATGTGATGTAAGCCGAGGAGACTGGGTAACAGCTTTATCTTCTGTCACAAAGACAAGCTGCAGAATTGGAAAACTGATTCCCGGAGAAGAGTATATGTTCCGTGTTCGTGCTGAAAATCGTTTTGGGATTTCTGAGCCACTTGCTTCTGGCAAGATGATTGCAAGATACCCATTTGGTATGCCGGTTTTTGATAGCAGCATTTATCTATTTAAACTTTCTAGTAAGAAAACATACAATTGACATCTATCTTTGTATTCCTATCTAGATGTTCCCAGTGAACCAAAGAATGCCCGTATTACCAAGGTTAATAAGGACTGCATTTTTGTTGCTTGGGATAGACCAGATAGCGATGGAGGCAGTCCAATCACTGGTTATCTCATTGAGCGCAAAGAGAGGAACAGTTTGCTGTGGGTGAAAGCCAACGACACAGCTGTGCGCTCCACAGAATACCCTTGTGTGGGCCTCATCGAAGGTCTGGAGTATACTTTCAGAATTTATGCGTTGAACAGAGCAGGAGCAAGTAAACCTAGTAAACCAACCGAGTTTGTCACAGCAAGAGCACCAGTTGGTAAGCCACCCATACCAATACTTTGCAACAGACTGTTTATATGATAATTTTCAGCATATCTCCAACCTATTATGATCTTTGGTTTGCCCTTCTGCTTATATTTCATGTTTACTATGACATCACTCTGATTGCACTGCCTAGGTATGCAGTAAATAGGATCCAGTAATATTAAAGCCATCTTTTTAATGTGTTAGCTCTTTTTTGGAAAAATATACTATATTATGTTCTTATTTGCCATAGATCCCCCTGGAAAACCTGAAGTTATTGATGTCACTAAGAGTACTGCATCACTGGTATGGACAAGACCAAAGCATGATGGTGGTAGCAAACTTATTGGCTACTTTGTGGAAGCTTGCAAATTACCTGGTGATAAGTGGGTTCGGTGCAATACAACTCCGTATCAAATACCCCAAGAGGAGTACACTGTGACTGGTTTGGAAGAAAATGCTCAGTACCAATTTAGAGCAATTGCCAAGACAGCAGTTAACATTAGCCAGCCTTCAGAACCTTCTGATCCAGTGACCATTCATCCAGAAAATGGTAAGGAATATGGAAGTATTTGATAGCTCTGGTAAGAGTCTGTGCATGTTGGGAACTAACACTCATGTGAAGAATGAGACATTTATCTCCTACTAAATTGATTAACTTTTGGACTCTTTCCTTTTAGTTCCTCCCAGAATAGAGTTGGATCTGTCTATGCAATCACAGCTTACAGTAAAAGCTGGAACTAATGTGCGTCTGGAGGCAAATGTGTATGGCAAGCCAATGCCAGCAATCACCTGGAAGAAAGAAGGAGAGGTTTTAAAGCCATCTGAAGGTGTTAAGATCACCACGAAGAGAAATCTTGCTACAGTTGAGTTGTTCAGTGTTAACAGGAAGCAAACAGGAGATTACACTATTACTGCTGAAAATGCAAGTGGATCAAAGTCAGCAACCATTAGGCTTAAAGTACTTGGTAAGCTAAAGCCTGTCTATTAATAAATAAATTTATAGTTAAATGATATAGCAAAAGATAGAACTCTAACAATGTGATGTTAATTTGTTCTAGATAAGCCTGGCCCACCAGCCTCTGTCAAAATCAAACATATGTATGCAGATCGTGCGATGCTTTCTTGGGAGCCTCCTCTGGAAGATGGAGGTTCAGAAATTACTAACTACGTTGTAGACAAGCGTGAAACAAGCAGACCTAACTGGGCCCAAGTCAGTGCCAATGTACCCATTACAAGCTGCACAGTGGAGAAACTAATAGAAGGACATGAGTATCAGTTCCGCATTTGTGCTGAAAACAAATATGGTGTTGGAGACCCCATCTTAACTGAACCAGCAGTTGCTAAGAACCCATATGGTAAGTACTTTGTGGAATAATTTTTTTAGTCATTGGTCATAGCTTATGTCATAGTCACTACTATAGTTTTTGTCTGTACTTCTGAATGTGAACGTAATTCTCAAATAAATCTCCACAGATGTACCTGGACCTTGTGATCCACCAGTAATTAGCAATGTAACAAAAGACTTTATGACTGTTAGCTGGAAGCCACCAGCTAGTGATGGTGGATCCCCAATAACTGGTTATATACTTGAGAAGCGTGAAACGAAGGCTCTTAACTGGACAAAAGTAAACAGAAAGCCTGTTATTGAAAGAACTGTTAAAGCTACTGGACTCCAAGAAGGAACAGAATATGAGTTCCGGGTTATAGCACTGAATAAGGCTGGACCTGGCAAGCCTAGTGCACCATCTAAGGCAGTGTATGCTCGTGATCCTCAATGTAAGCCAAAAGTCTCCTATATTTTCCATTACTATTTCCAAATATTATCATGAAGCATTTGGTATGCTAACTTTATGTTGTTTTAATTCCCAGATCCTCCTGGCCCACCTGCTTTCCCGAAAGTGGTTGATACTACTCGTAATTCAATAAGCCTGTCATGGAGCAAACCAGCATATGATGGAGGAAGCCCTATCATTGGTTATTTAGTGGAATCAAAACGAGCTGACACAGACAACTGGGTCAGATGCAATCTACCCAAGAATTTACAGGCTACACAGTTTGTGGTAACAGGGCTGATGGAAGATACAGAGTACCAATTCCGTGTTTATGCTGTTAATAAGATTGGATACAGCGATCCAAGTGATGTTCCTGATAAACACACTGCCAAAGACATTTTAAGTATGTTCACTGAAAACAGATTGCTTTGTTGACTTTTGTTTCAATTTATGGGATGAGTTTCAAAGACACACTTTGTCACAGGTCACAGGTGCAGATTAATTTGGAACATATTTTTACTCAAAAAATACAGGTTCACAGTGGAAGAAAACAAGGCAGTTAGGAACAGAATAGAATTTGGTATCTTCTTTTTTTCATTTGCATGCTTTATAGCCTTCTGCCTCCTGTTGTATTTTCGATATTTTTTTCTTTTTCTAATCCTAAAATTAGAATTTTTAGATCTCTCATCTTTCTTAAAACTTTCAATCATCTTCGTATCTTCTAAATAATATGAAACCAAGATTACTATTCTAAGCATCTGTTTGATACTCTTTGATTGTAGATTGTATAACACTTACTCCTTAAGAGACATGCTGGATTTTGTATGCATTTTGCTGTACGTACAAAAGCATTGCTTCACCAAACTGTCTTAGTTCAAGAAAAGCACTAGAGTTCAGAAAGCTTTGAAACTCATTTGAATTCTAGAGAAACTAAGAGCCTTTCTAACATAAATGGTGTAAAGGCAGAAAAACAAAAACAGGAGGTGAAATCAGTGCAAAAATCCCCCGGTATATTTGCAAATTATCTTCCAAAGGGAGTCAGGACACTTATTAACATCATCACAGGCATGAGAAGTTGGTTAGTCTAAACAAAAAGTAAAACCTTTTTGTCACAGTAACTTTTGTGATCATCTTAAAAATGATGCTTTAATTACTTTTTTTTTTTTCTTAAACACACAGTTCCACCTGAAGGAGAACTTGATGCAGAATTAAGGAAAGTCCTTGTGTTGCGTGCTGGAGTCACTATGAGACTTTATGTGCCAGTAAGAGGACGTCCACCTCCTAAGATTTCATGGTCTAAAGTGGGTGCCAACCTAAGAGATAGGCAAGGATTAGACATCAAGTCAACTGATTTTGATACCTTCCTGCGTTGTGAAAATGTAAATAAATATGACGCTGGAAAATATGTCCTCAGTCTGGAGAACAGCTGTGGCAAAAAGTCATACACCATTGTTGTAAAAGTACTTGGTAAGTCCCAGGGCTTTCCCCATTATAATATATTTGTTGACTTTTTAACTGGTTTTTAAAAATTTGTTATTAAATCAAATATGGTGTTGTGTTTTTCCAGATACTCCAGGCCCACCCATTAACCTGGTTGTAAAGGAAGCATCTAAAGATTCTGCCTTCATTACGTGGGAACCCCCCCTAGTAGATGGGGGCAGTCCAATCACAAATTATGTTGTTGAAAAACGTGATGCAGAGAGAAAATCATGGTCCACAGTAACAACAGAATGTCCAAAGACAAGCTACAGGATAACTAACTTAGAAGAAGGCAAATCTTATTTCTTCAGAGTTTTTGCTGAAAATGAATATGGTATTGGTGATCCTTGTGAAACTCGTGATGCTGTCAAAGCTTCTGGTAGGAAAAATGAATCCTTTTCACCTATTTTTTTGATTCAAATAATCTTTCTTTTTAGCTTGAATGAAAACTTACTATGCTCTTCTTCCTTCTAGAAACACCTGGGCCAGTTGTGGACCTAAAAGCTTCAGCTGTAACAAAATCCTCATGCAATTTGGTATGGAAGAAACCTATCAGTGATGGTGGAAGCCGTATTTCTGCATATATTGTTGAGGTCCTGGTTGGTGAAGATAAATGGCAGGAAGTCATGCGGGGAAAGAACCTCCATTTTTCAATGAGAGACTTAAAAGAAGGACAAGAATACACTTTTAGAGTGAAGGCCCAAAATGATGCTGGATATGGAACTCCATCAGAGATCACAATTATAGCAAGAGATGATGTTGGTGAGAAGCAAGATCATTAATTCAATGCTTTACTTATCCAAATTATATTTTATGTACATTATCCTCACTACGTATACATAGAAATAAGGTGTCTACTTTTAAAACAGCATCTTAATTTTACCACAGAGTTTATGCATAGTGGAATAATTGGTTTCCTTTATTTTTTACAGTGGCACCTGAACTTGACTTAAGAGATCTACCTGATTTGTGCTATACAGCCAAAGAGGGTAGCAATTTCCGTCTTAAAATCCCAATGAAAGGCAAGCCTGTCCCAACCGTAACTTGGAAGAAGGATGAAGACCAGGCAATTACTGAGAGTGGAAGAGTTGCATTTGAATCTACAGCAGTTAACACCACCCTTGTAGTGCATGACTGCCAGAAAGCTGATGCAGGAAAATATACTATAACTCTGAGGAATGTTGCTGGCAGCAAGGAAGGCACTATTTTTGTGAAAGTTGTTGGCAAACCTGGCATACCAACAGGTCCAGTGAAATTTGAAGAAGTCACGGCTGATGCCATAACCTTAAAATGGGGCCCTCCAAAAGACGATGGTGGTTCAGAAATCACTAACTATGTTCTAGAGAAGAGAGATAATGTAAACAATAAGTGGGTGACTTGTGCCTCTGCAGTCCAGAAAACCACATTTAGAGTTACGAGACTTCATGAAGGAAATGAATATACATTCAGAATCAGGGCTGAAAATAAATATGGAGTAGGGGAAGGTCTTAAATCAGAGCCTGTCATTGCAAAACATCCATTTGGTAAGTATCTATTATAAGTTTTGAAATCTAAAAAATTTGTTTTAGAGATGGTAATAGTTTTTAACATTACTGCATTTTGTCAATATTTCTTAGATGTCCCAGATGCTCCTCCACCTCCCAATATTGTTGCTGTTCGGCATGAGTCTGTAGCTTTAACTTGGAGTGATCCCAGAAGAAATGGAGGTTCACCAATCACAGGTACATCCCCCCAAACCTCCCTAATATTTCAGTTCTTAATAGTTCTTTCTGTCTGTCAAAAGGAAGGATAAAAGTAACAAGTGTTTATGCACTAAATTGAGAGATAGATAGATAGATAGATAGACCAATTAATTAACTGATCTCGCTGGTTTTTCCTATTAAAAAAAAAAAAGAAATAACTCAAATATTGGGAAAATACTGAGAAATTATATCTTTGCTCAGAGACAAAATATGTAAAGAAATAAACTCAAACTCACCTCTATGTGACAACACTTGGGTCTACAAAGCTAGCAATTTGCATTTACAAACACCTCCTCATTGCATTTATATTTGTCATGTATGTCCACATCCATTTCTTAACCTGGTTTTCAGTGCTCCTCTTGCACAATGCACATGCAACATGCCATACGAGCAGTACGATGTTTCACAATGTTGTGAGAAATTAAGATTTCTAGAAACACCCCCATACTTTCATGTCATCATTTATCTTCTAGGTTATCACATTGAAGTTAAAGAAAGAAATAGTCTTCTGTGGAAGAGAGCAAATACAACACCAATAAGAATGAAAGATTTCAGAGTGACAGGGTTAACTGAAGGTCTGGAATATGAATTCAGAGTAATGGCAATCAATATGGCTGGAGTAGGTAAACCAAGTCTTCCATCTGAACCAGTTGTGGCACTTGATCCTATTGGTAAGTCATCACGAGAATAAAAAGGAAAATTCTGAAATTTGAAATAGCTTTTGTTTGACCACTATTTATTATTTTTTCTTCTAGATCCTCCTGGGAAACCTGAAGTTATCAACGTAACCAGGAACTCAGTAACACTCATTTGGACAGAACCTAAATATGACGGTGGACACAAATTAACTGGCTATATTGTTGAAAAGCGTGATTTGCCCAAAAAGACTTGGATGAAAGCTAATCATGTGAATGTTCCAGACTGTGCATTTACTGTAACTGACCTTACTGAAGGCTGCAAATACGAATTCAGAATTAGAGCAAAGAACACCGCTGGAGCTATCAGTCCTCCATCTGAATCCACAGGAACCATAATATGCAAGGATGAGTATGGTATGTAAATGGCATTGAAAAGGTAGAACTTTATTTGAATAATTATTATCAAATCTCTTTTGTTTCTTATCCTTATTTTCTTGTTGTAACAATTAGTATTTTTTGTCTTTGTTTTGACAGAGGCACCAAGCATTGTTCTGGATCCTACTTTGAAGGAAGGTTTAACAGTAAAAGCAGGGGAAACCATCACACTGTCTGCTATTAGTATTCGTGGCAAACCACCTCCAACTTCAGCATGGTCAAAAGCTGGAAAAGATTTTAGACCCTCAGAGCTCGTGCACATTGAAACTAAACCAACTTCTTCTACTCTAAGTGTCAAATATGCAGCCAGAAAAGATTCTGGAGAATACACAATCACTGCAACCAATCCTTTCGGCACCAAGCAGGAGACTGTACATGTGAAAGTTTTAGATATTCCAGGACCTCCAGGGCCTATTGAGATCAGCAATGTTTCAGCAGAAAAAGCGACTCTTACATGGACACCTCCTGCAGAAGATGGTGGATCACCAGTAAAATCATATGTTCTTGAAAAGAGAGAAACTAGTCGACTGCTCTGGACATTGGTTGCAGAAAACATTGAGAGCTGTAGGCATGTTGTTAGCAAGCTCATTCAAGGAAATGAATATGTTTTCCGTGTCTCAGCAGTAAATCAGTATGGCAAGGGTGAACCAGTACAATCAGAGCCAGTTAAAATGGTGGATAGATTTGGTAAGTAGAACAAGCTAAGAGATTCCAGTGTGGTTTTATTAATTTTATAAATTTATAAAGACTTGATTTTTTTTAACTATACTTTTTTCTTCCTGAACAGGTCCTCCAGGCCCTCCTGGAAAACCAGAAGTAACAAATGTGACTAAAAATACTGTCACAGTTACCTGGAAAAGGCCAGTCGATGATGGTGGAAGTGAAATCACAGGTTACCATGTGGAGCGAAGAGAAAAGAAAGGTTTAAGATGGGTGAGAGCAACAAAGAAACCAGTTTCAGATCTTAGATGCAAAGTAACTGGTCTTCTGGAAGGAAACGAATATGAATTCCGTGTCAGTGCAGAAAATAGAGCTGGAGTTGGACCACCAAGTGATACTTCAAACTCAGTCGTTTGCAGAGATGTTGCATGTTAGTATCATGCTTTTTCTTTTGGGGGGTGGGTGGGATGGGTAGGGAGCATAAGAATGACTTCTGTGATGTAATGTTTTATCTTTTACTTGCTTTTCAGACCCACCAGGTCCACCTTCAAATCCAAGAGTGACTGATACCACAAAGACAAGTGCATCTTTAGCCTGGGGCAAGCCTCACTATGATGGTGGTCTTGAAATCACTGGCTATATAGTAGAGCATCAAAAAGAAGGAGAAGATGAATGGGTGAAAGACACAATAGGGACTGCTTTAAGAATCACTCAGTTTGTTGTAGCTCATCTGCAGACTGGGGCCAAGTATAATTTCAGAATCTCTGCCATGAATGCTGCAGGTGTTGGTGAACCAGTAATAATTCCAAGTGTGGAAATTACTGACCGAGAAGAGATTCCTGACTTTGAACTGGATGCTGAGCTAAGAAGAACCCTTGTTGTTAGAGCTGGATTAACTATTCGGATTTTTGTACCAATTAAAGGACGTCCAACTCCAGAAGTTACATGGACAAAAGATGATGTTTCACTCAAAGGACGTGCCAGTATTGAAAATACCGACTCTTTTACACTCTTGATTGTCACAGAGTGCACCAGATATGATGCAGGAAAATATGTAATGACTCTTGAAAATGCTGCTGGTAAGAAGACTGGCTTTGTAAATGTGAAAGTCTTGGATACACCAGGTCCACCAATAAACCTTAAGCCTAGAGAGATAACCAAAGACAGCATCACCCTCCAATGGGATATGCCTCTGGTAGACGGAGGTTCACGTATAACAAACTATATTGTTGAGAAACGTGAATCAACTCGGAAGGCCTATTCAACAGTCACAACCAACTGCCAGAAGTGTTCCTTCAAGGTTCCTAATTTGGCTGAGGGCTGTGAATACTATTTCAGAGTACTGGCTGAAAATGAGTATGGTATTGGTGAACCAGCTGAAACTACAGAACCAGTTAAAGCTTCTGAGGCTCCATCCCCACCTGAGAGCCTTAATATTATGGATGTAACACGGAACTCTGTTAGCCTAGCTTGGCCAAAACCAGAACACGATGGTGGCAGCAAGATCACTGGGTATGTAATTGAAGCACAGAGAAAAGGAACCAACCAGTGGGCACACATCACCACTGTAAAAACACTGGACTGTGTAGTAAAGAATCTAACTGAAAATGAAGAGTATACTTTCCAGGTTATGGCAGTTAATAGTGCTGGAAGAAGTGCCCCAAGGGAAAGCAGACCAGTTATTATCAAGGAGCAAACAATGCTCCCAGAGTTTGATCTCCGTGCTCTTTACCAGAAAACAGTCATTGCCAAAGCTGGTGACAATATCAAGATTGAAATCCCTGTACTTGGTCGTCCAAGGCCTACTGTGACTTGGAAGAAAGAAGACCAGATACTTAAGCAAACACAAAGGGTAAATTATGAAAACACAGCAACTGCAACCATACTGACCATCAATGAATGTATTAGAAGTGATAGTGGTCAATATCCACTGTCAGCTAAAAATATTGTTGGAGAAGTTAGTGAAGTAATTACAGTTCAGGTTCATGACATACCTGGACCACCTACTGGACCAATCAAATTTGAAGAAATTTCATGTGATTCCCTAACATTCTCGTGGGAGCCTCCTTTGAATGATGGTGGTGTACCAATAAGTAACTACGTTGTAGAAATGCGTCAGACTGACAGTACCACATGGACTGAATTGGCAACTACAGTGATACGTACTACGTTTAAAGCCATTCGTCTTACTACTGGAGTTGAGTATCAGTTTCGCGTTAAAGCTCAAAACAGATACGGAGTTGGTCCAGCCATTACTTCAGAGTCTGTAGTTGCCAACTACCCATTTAAGGTCCCTGGGCCTCCTGGCACTCCTCAGGTGATTGCAGTCACCAAAGAAACCATGACCATTAGCTGGAATGAGCCAGTTACTGATGGTGGAAGCCCAATACTGGGATATCACATTGAAAGAAAAGAGCGAAACAGCATTGTTTGGCAGACTGTAAGTAAAATGTTGGTGTCAGGAAATATCTTTAAATCATCTGGACTTACCGATGGCATTGCATATGAATTCCGTGTTATAGCAGAAAATTTGGCTGGGAAGAGTAAGCCAAGCAAGCCTTCTGAACCTGTGTTTGCCCTGGACCCAATAGATCCGCCTGGTAAGCCGATACCTCTGAACATCACAAGACATGCAGTTACACTGAAGTGGACTAAACCAGAATATAATGGAGGTTTTAAGATTACTGGCTACACTGTTGAAAAAAGAGACCTTCCTAATGGACGTTGGCTGAAGGCTAATTTCAGCAATATACTAGAGACTGAATTCACTGTAAGTGGTTTGACAGAAGATGCTGCCTATGAATTCCGTGTCATTGCCAGGAATGCTGGTGGAGCTGTTAGTCAGCCCTCAGAGCCATCAGATGCAATCACTTGTAGAGACGACATTGAAGCACCAAGGATAAAGGTGGATGCTAAATACAAGGACACCATAGTGCTGAAAGCAGGTGAAGTTTTCAGACTTGAGGCTGATGTCTCAGGTCGCCCTCCACCAACAATGACATGGACAAAGGGAGAAAAAGAACTTGAAGACACAGCAAAATTAGAAATAAAAATAGCAGATTTCTCTACCATTCTCATCAACAAAGATTCTTCAAGAAGAGATGGTGGTGCTTATACACTTACTGCAACAAACCCTGGTGGCTTTGCCAAGCATATCTTCAATGTTAAAGTTCTTGATAGACCAGGTCCCCCGGAAGGGCCTTTGGCTGTGTCTGAAGTCACTGCAGAAAAATGTGTGCTGTCGTGGCTACCCCCACTGGATGATGGAGGAGCAAAGATTGACCATTATGTGGTTGAAAAACGTGAAACAAGTAGATTGGCATGGACATCTGTAGGCGCAGAAGTTCCAGTGACTAAACTGAAGGTTACTAAACTGTTGAAGGGCAATGAGTATGTGTTCCGAGTTATGGCTGTTAACAAATATGGAGTTGGTGAGCCTCTGGAATCAGAGCCCATTCTTGCAGTAAATCCGTATGTTCCACCTGATCCACCTAAAACACCTGAAGTTACAGCAATTACAAAGGATTCTATGGTTGTCTGTTGGGGCCATCCTGATTCTGATGGTGGGAGCCCAATAACTAACTATATTGTGGAACGTCGAGACAAGACTGGTCTACGGTGGGTGAAATGTAACAAAAGGGTTGTTACTGACTTGCGTTTTAAAGTGTCCGGACTGACAGAAGGCCATGAATATGAATACAGGGTCATGGCAGAAAATGCTGCTGGTGTAAGTGAGCCAAGCCCAACCAGTCCATTCTATAAAGCCTGTGATACTGTATTTAAGCCTGGTCCCCCAGGTAATCCTCGTGTTTTGGATAGCAGCAAGTCCTCTATTACAATAGCATGGAACAAACCAATATATGATGGTGGTTCAGAGATCACAGGTTACATGGTTGAGATTGCATTACCTGAAGAAGATGAGTGGAAGATTGTAACTCCACCAATGGGTCTAAAGGCCACTTCTTTTACCATCACTGACTTGAAGGAAAATCAAGAGTATAAGATACGGATTTATGCTATGAACTCTGAAGGTCTTGGGGAACCTGCTCTTGTTCCTGGCACTCCAAAAGCTGAAGAAAGAATGCTACCTCCAGAGATTGAACTTGATGCAGAACTACGTAAAGTTGTGACTATTAGAGCTTGCTGTACTCTGAGACTCTTTGTCCCAATTAAAGGAAGACCAGCACCTGAAGTAAAATGGACAAGAGAACATGGGGAATCTTTGGATAGAGCAAGCATTGAATCGACAAGCTCTTATACTTTACTTATTGTTGAAAATGTAAATAGATTTGATAGTGGCAAATACATACTGACAATTGAAAACAGCTCAGGTAGTAAGACAGCATTTGTGAATGTCAGAGTTCTTGATACTCCAGGGGCACCTCAAGATTTGAAAATAAAGGAAGTTACAAAATCTTCAGTTACACTCACATGGGAGCCTCCTCTCATAGACGGTGGCTCTAAAATAAAAAATTACATTGTTGAAAAGCGTGAATCAACAAGAAAAGCTTATTCAACTGTTAATGCCAATTGTCACAAGACCAGCTGGAAAGTTGATTCGCTGCAAGAAGGCTGCAACTACTACTTCAGAGTCCTAGCTGAAAATGAGTATGGGATAGGCCTTCCAGTTGAAACTTCAGAATCCATAAAAGTATCAGAAAGGCCACTTCCACCAGGGAAAATAACTTTGTTGGATGTGACAAGAAATAGCGTAACCTTATCTTGGGAAAAACCTGAACATGATGGTGGTAGCAGAATTCTGGGCTATATTGTGGAAATGCAAAGCAAAGGCAGTGAAAAGTGGTCAACCTGTGCTACAGTAAAAGTTACTGAAGCCACCATCACAGGATTGATCCAAGGTGAAGAATACACCTTCCGTGTTTCAGCTCAGAATGAGAAGGGTATCAGTGATCCCCGCCAGCTCGGTATACCAGTTATTGCAAAAGATCTTGTGATCCCACCAGCTTTCAAACTATTGTTTACCACTTTCAGTGTTCTAGCAGGAGAGGACTTAAAGGTTGATGTTCCTTTTGTTGGTCGACCCAAACCAGCAGTATCTTGGCATAAAGACAATGTAGCATTGAGGCAGACTACAAGAGTAAATGCAGAAAGCTCAGAAAACAACACAGTGTTAACAATAAAAGAAGCATGCAAAGAAGATGTAGGATCATACTTAGTTAAACTTACAAACTCTGCTGGTGAAGCAACTGAGACACTGAATATTGTTGTCCTTGACAAACCAGGACCTCCAACTGGACCAGTAAAAGTAGATGAAGTAACAGCAGATAGTATTACTATTTCCTGGGAACCACCCAAGTATGATGGTGGCAGCTCTATCAACAATTACATTGTAGAAAGAAGAGACACTTCCACCACAACTTGGCACATTGTGTCAGCTACTGTTGCAAGAACAACTATAAAAGCATGTCGTTTAAAGACTGGCTGTGAATATCAGTTCAGAATTGCAGCTGAGAACAGATATGGCAAGAGTACATATCTCACCTCAGAATCAATAATAGCCCAATACCCATTTAAAGTTCCTGGTCCACCTGGAACTCCTTTTGTAACCAATGTCTCAAAAGACAGCATGGTGGTACAATGGCATGAACCAGTCAATGATGGCGGTAGCAGGATTATCGGTTATCACTTGGAGCGCAAAGAAAGAAACAGCATTCTGTGGGCTAAACTAAATAAAACACCTCTTCCAGATACCAAATTTAAGACAACTGGGCTTGAGGAGGGCCTTGAATATGAATTCAGAGTCTATGCAGAAAACATAGTGGGAATTGGAAAGGCAAGTAGGGCATCTGAATGCTATACTGCACGTGACCCATGTGACCCTCCAGGTCGTCCAGAACCTGTAATTGTCACAAGAAGCTCAGTAACACTCCAGTGGAAGAAACCTATATATGATGGTGGAAGTAAAATCACAGGTTATGTTGTTGAAAAGAAGGAATTGCCTGATGGCCGTTGGATGAAAGCAAGCTTTACAAATGTCATTGATACTCAGTTTGAAGTAACTGGTCTAGTCGAAAACCAGAGATATGAGTTTCGTGTTATAGCACGAAATGCTGCAGGTGTTTTCAGTGAACCATCTGAGAGCTCAGGGGCAATTACAGCAAGAGATGAAGTAGAACCACCTCAAATAAGTATGGATCCAAAATTCAAAGACACTATTGTAGTTCATGCTGGTGAGTCATTCAAGCTTGATGCTGATGTTCATGGCAAACCAATACCTTCCATTCAGTGGTTAAAAGGTGATCGTGAGCTGACAAGCACCGCTCATATGGAAATAAAAACTACTGATTTTGCAACAAGCCTCAGTGTGAAGGAGGCCACTAGAGTTGACAGTGGGCAGTATATACTACTGGCAAAGAATGTTGCAGGAGAAAAGAAGGTTCCTGTTAACGTCAAAGTTCTTGATAGACCTGGACCTCCAGAAGGACCTGTTGAGATTACAGGTGTAACAGCTGAAAAATGCACACTGTCATGGAAACCTCCACTACAAGATGGTGGCAGCGATATTTCACACTACGTTGTGGAAAAAAGGGAAACCAGTCGCTTGGTGTGGACTGTCGTTGACTCAAATGTGCAAACCCTGAATTGCAAAGTTACAAAACTTCTCGAAGGGAATGAGTATGTTTTCCGCATCATGGCAGTAAATAAATACGGTGTTGGTGAACCTCTTGAATCTGACCCAGTAGTCGCAAAGAATCCATTTGTTGTGCCACTTCCTCCAAAGGCTCCAGAAGTCACAGCAGTCACCAAGGATTCTATGATAGTTGTGTGGGAAAGACCGGCCTCAGATGGTGGCAGTGAAATCCTAGGCTACGTCCTTGAAAAACGAGATAAGGAAGGTATTCGCTGGACGAGATGTAACAAACGCCTGATAAGTGAACTGCGATACAGAGTGACTGGTCTTATAGAAAATCATGATTATGAGTACAGAGTTTCAGCTGAAAATGCTGCTGGTCTTAGTGAACCAAGTCCACCTTCTACTTACTACAAAGCATGTGATCCTATTTACAAGCCAGGTCCACCCAATAATCCTAAAGTTACAGACGTTACAAGATCTTCAGTTTTTCTTTCATGGGGTAAACCTATATATGATGGTGGCTCTGAAATTCAGGGATACATTGTGGAAAAATGTGATGTAAGTGATGGTGAATGGGCAATGTGTACTCCTCCAACTGGAATTAAGAATACTCACATGGAAGTAGAAAAATTAGTGGAAAAACACGAATACAAATTCCGCGTATGTGCAGTTAATAAGGCAGGAGTTGGAGAGCATGCAGATGTTCCTGGTTCTGTCATTGTTGAAGAGAAGATGGAGGCACCAGACCTTGACCTTGACATGGAATTAAGGAAGATTGTAAATGTGAGAGCAGGAGGTTCCTTAAGACTGTTTGTTCCCATCAGAGGTCGGCCAACACCTGAAGTAAAATGGGGTAAAGTGGAAGGTGACATCAGAGAAGCAGCTATTATTGATACTACTAGTAGCTTTACTTCCCTTGTTCTAGATAATGTTAACAGATTTGATAGCGGAAAGTATACTCTGACCTTGGAAAATAGCAGTGGAACGAAGTCTGCCTTTGTCAGTGTAAGAGTACTGGATACCCCAAGTGCACCTGTTAATTTAAAAATCAGAGAGATCACTAAAGACTCTGTTTCACTTTCATGGGAGCCTCCTCTTTTGGATGGTGGAGCAAAAATAAAGAATTTCATTATTGAAAAGCGTGAAGCAACAAGAAAGGCATATGCAGCTGTTGTAACAAACTGCCACAAGACTTCATGGAAAGTAGATCAACTTCAGGAGGGCTGCTATTACTACTTCAGAATCTCTGCTGAGAATGAATATGGAATTGGCCTCCCTGCAGAAACCAGTGACCCAATTAAAGTTGCTGAAGTTCCACAGCCTCCTGGGAAAATAACAGTGGATGATGTCACAAGAAATAGTGTCTCACTAAGCTGGGCAAAACCTGAACATGATGGTGGGAGCAAAATCATACAGTATATTGTTGAAATGCAAGCAAAGGGTAGTGAGAAGTGGTCAGAGTGTGCTCGTGTTAAAACACTTGAAGCAGTTGTTACTAATCTAACTCAAGGGGAGGAATATCTTTTTAGAGTAATGGCTGTAAATGAAAAGGGAAAGAGTGATCCTAGAGCACTTGCAGTTCCAATAGTTGCCAAAGACCTGGTGATTGAACCTGATGTAAGACCTGCTTTCCACAGTTACAGTGTTCAGGTGGGACAGGACCTAAAAGTAGAAGTACCAATTGCAGGTCGACCTAAACCAACTGTTACCTGGGTTAAAGATGGCCAGCCATTAAGACAGACAACAAGAATCAATGTTAGTGATTCAACTGATCTCACTGTACTGAACCTTAAGGAAACTAGCAAAGAAGACAGTGGCACTTATGAAATCACTGTGGCTAATGTTGTTGGGCAAAAGTCTGCCTCTGTTGAAATTATTACTCTAGACAAACCTGACCCTCCAGTTGGACCTGTGAAGTTTGATGAAATAAGTGCAGAAAGTATTACCCTGTCATGGAATCCCCCAGTGTACACAGGCGGCTGCCAAATCACCAACTATATTGTTCACAAGAGAGATACAACAACCACTGTATGGGAAACAGTTTCAGCTACTGTTGCAAGAACTACACTGAAGGTGACTAAACTGAAAACTGGTTCAGAATACCAGTTCAGAATATTTGCTGAAAACAGGTATGGGCAGAGTTTTGCACTGGAATCTGCCCCTGTTGTAGCACAGTATCCCTACAAGGAACCAGGACCTCCTGGCACACCATTTGTGACAACAATTACAAAAGACTCCATGGTTGTACAATGGCATGAACCAGTAAATGATGGTGGCAGTAGAGTGTTGGGCTACCATCTTGAGAGAAAGGAGAAAAACAGCATTCTATGGACTAAAGTAAACAAGACTATTATTCAGGACACAAGTTTTAAGACAAATAACCTTGAAGAAGGAATTGAATATGAGTTTCGAGTTTCTGCAGAAAATATTGTTGGTGTAGGCAGAACAAGTAAAGTTTCTGAGTGCTATGTAGCTCGTGATCCATGTGATCCTCCAGGTCGCCCAGAAGCTATAATAATAAAAAGAAGCTCTATTACTCTACAGTGGACCAAACCAGAATATGATGGTGGAAGTAAGGTAACTGGTTATATTGTAGAGAAACGTGACTTACCAGATGGTCGCTGGATGAAAGCGAGCTTCACAAATATCATTGAAACTCAGTTCACTGTAACAGGACTTACGGAAGACCAAAGATATGAATTTAGAGTAATTGCAAAGAATGCTGCAGGTGCAATAAGCAAACCTTCTGACAGTACAGGACCAATAACAGCAAGGGATGAAGTTGAACTTCCACGAATTTCAATGGATCCAAAGTACAAAGACACTATTGTTGTAAATGCTGGTGAAACGTTCAGACTGGAGGCTGATGTTCATGGAAAGCCACTACCGACCATTAAGTGGTACAAAGGAGATAAAGAGCTTGAGGACACTGCTAGATGTGAAATAAAGAACACAGATTTCAGTGCATTAATAATTGTAAAAGATGCAATTAGAGTTGATGGTGGACAGTACATTCTAGAAGCCTCTAATGTTGCAGGAACAAAGACAGTACCAGTAAACGTGAAAGTCTTGGACAGGCCTGGACCTCCAGAGGGCCCAGTCCAAGTGACAGGAGTTACAGCTGAAAAATGTGCACTGGCATGGGGTCCTCCTCTTCATGATGGTGGCAGTGATATTTCTCATTACATTGTAGAGAAGAGAGAAACTAGCCGCCTGGCATGGACTGTGGTTGCTTCAGAAGTTTTGCCTACAATGCTGAAAGTAACAAAACTCTTGGAAGGAAATGAATATGTCTTCCGTATCATGGCAGTTAACAAATATGGGGTTGGTGAGCCATTAGAATCTGCGCCAGTAATGATGAGAAATCCATTTGTGGTTCCCGGACCACCAAAAGCCTTGGAAATTACCAACATCACCAAGGATTCTATGACTGTCTGCTGGACCCGGCCTGACAGTGATGGAGGTAGTGAAATCATAGGTTACATTGTAGAAAAGAGAGACCGAGCAGGCATCAGATGGATAAAATGCAATAAACGCCGCATTACAGACTTGCGATTGAGAGTTACAGGTTTAACAGAGGATCATGAATATGAATTCAGAGTTTCTGCTGAAAATGCTGCTGGAGTTGGTGAACCAAGCCAAGTTTCTCCCTACTTCAAAGCTTGTGACCCAATGTTCAAGCCTGGCCCACCTACAAATGCCCATGTCGTGGATACCACCAAAAGTTCAGTTATACTTGGTTGGAGCAAACCTATTTATGATGGTGGTTGTGAAATCCAGGGATATGTTGTAGAAATCTGTAAAGCAGATGAAGATGAGTGGTCACTGGTTACTCCACAGACAGGTATACGTGCCACTCGATTTGAGATTAAAAAGCTTACCGAACATCAAGAATACAAACTACGAGTGTGTGCTCTCAACAAGATTGGTCTGGGAGAGCCTGCATCAGTTCCTGGTACTATTAAACCAGAAGACAAACTTGAAGCACCAGAACTCGATATTGATTCAGAGTTAAGGAAAGGGATAGTGGTTAGAGCTGGTGGGTCTGCTAGGATTCACATACCATTCAGGGGACGACCAACACCTGACATCACATGGTCCCGAGAAGAAGGTGAATTCTCAGAAAGAGTTCAGATTGATAAAGGCATAAACTACACACAACTTTCAATTGACAACTGTGATAGAAATGATGCTGGAAAGTATATTCTTAAGCTAGAGAACAGCAGTGGTTCTAAATCTGCATTTGTTACAGTGAAAGTCTTGGACACGCCAGGACCCCCACAAAACTTAGTGGTAAAGGATATAAAGAAAGATTCTGCTGTATTATCTTGGGAGCCACCAATTATTGATGGTGGTGCAAAGGTAAAGAACTATGTGATAGACAAGCGTGAGTCAACAAGGAAGGCATTTGCAAATGTAAGTGCTAAGTGTGGCAAGACAAGTTTTAAAGTTGAAAATCTTACAGAAGGAGCAATTTATTACTTCAGAGTTATGGCTGAAAATGAATATGGAATTGGTGTTCCAGTTGAAACTAAGGATGCTGTCAAAGCCTCAGAGCCACCTCTGCCTCCTGGGAAAGTAACACTCACTGACGTGACTCAGAGAAGTGCATCACTTACATGGGAAAAACCTGAACATGATGGAGGTAGCAGAGTTTTGGGATACCTTGTTGAAATGTTGCCTAAAGGAACAGAAAAATGGAGTGTTGTTAGTGAGACCAAAACATGTAATGCAGAGGTGACTGGTTTGAGTCCAGGACAGGAATATCAGTTCCGTGTGATTGCCTACAATGAAAAAGGCAAAAGTGATCCCAGAGCACTTGGAATTCCTGTGATAGCTAAAGACTTGACTATTGAGCCAAGTTTCAAACTTATGTTTAATACATATAGTGTACAAGCTGGAGAAGATCTGAAGGTAGAAGTACCATTTATAGGTAGACCTAAACCTACTATTACTTGGACAAAAGATGAGCAGCCACTGAAGCAGACCACCAGATTAAATATTCAGAATACGGCAACATCAACTATTTTACATATTAAAGAAAGCAACAGGGAAGACTTTGGTAAATATACAGTAACAGCAACAAATGCAGCAGGTACAGCAACAGAGCAGCTGAGCATAATTGTACTAGAAAAGCCTGGCCCACCACGAGGACCTGTCCGCTTTGACGAAATTAGTGCGGACTTTGTTGTTTTATCATGGGATCCACCTGATTATACTGGTGGCTGCCAGATAAGCAACTATATAGTGGAAAAGCGTGACACAAGCACTACCACATGGAATATTGTGTCAGCAACAGTTGCAAGAACAACCATCAAAGCAACAAAACTTAAAACAGGTTCTGAATACCAGTTCAGGATTTCTGCTGAAAACAGATATGGAAAGAGTTCTCCTTTGGCTTCTAAATCAATTGTTGTGCAATACCCCTACAAGGTGCCTGGACCACCTGGAACCCCATTTGTTACAGCAGCTTCCAAAGACCATATGATCGTACAATGGCATGAACCAGTTAATGATGGGGGAAGCAAAGTTCTTGGCTACCATCTTGAGCGTAAAGATAAGAACAGCATTCTTTGGACAAAACAGAACAAGTCACTTATTGTGGATACCAAATATAAAACAGATGGCCTTGAAGAAGGTCTTGAATATGAGTTCCGAGTATCTGCTGAAAACATTGTTGGCATTGGCAAAGTCAGCAAAGTATCAGAACTGTATGTTGCCAGAGATCCTTGTGACCCACCTGGCCGCCCAGAGGCCATTGTTGTTACAAGAAGTAATATAACACTGAAGTGGAAAAAGCCAGAATATGATGGTGGAAGCAAAATAACTGGTTATATTGTAGAAAAGAAAGAACTGCCAGATGGTCGCTGGATGAAAGCCAGCTTTACAAATGTGTTGGAAACAGAATTTACAGTAAGTGGTCTTGTTGAAAACCAACGATATGAATTCAGAGTAATTGCAAGAAATGCAGCAGGTTGTTTGAGTGAACCATCTGAAAGTACAGGGCCTATTACTGCCAGAGATGAAATTGAAGCACCAGGAGCTTCACTGGATCCTAAATACAGAGATGTCATTGTTGTTCATGCTGGAGAAACCTTTGTTCTTGAAGCTGATATCCATGGCAAACCTATTCCTGACGTTACATGGTCAAAAGATGGTAAAGACCTTGAAGAAACAACTGCAAGAATGGAAATTAAATCTACCATTGAGAAAACAACACTCACTGTCAAAGACTGTATAAGAGTAGATGGAGGTCACTATACACTTAACCTCAAAAATGTTGGTGGCACCAAATCTATACCAATCACTGTAAAAGTGCTTGACAGACCGGGACCTCCAGAAGGACCTTTGAATGTTACAGGTGTCACAGCAGAGAAATGCTACTTGTCATGGTCTCCACCTTTGCATGATGGTGGTTCTAGTATCTCACATTATATCATTGAGAAGAGAGAGACAAGTAGGCTTTCATGGACACAAGTAGCAACAGAGGTGCAGGCTCTTAACCTCAAAGTAACCAAACTCCTTCCTGGCAATGAATACATTTTCCGTGTAATGGCAGTGAATAAATACGGAATTGGGGAGCCCTTGGAATCTGAACCAGTTGTGGCTCGTAATCCATACAAACCCCCTGGTCCTCCTTCAACACCTGAAGTTTCAGCAATCACAAAAGATTCTATGGTGGTAACATGGGGTCGCCCAGAAGACAATGGGGGAGCTGAAATTGAAGGTTACATCCTTGAAAAACGAGACAAAGATGGTATCCGGTGGACCAAATGCAATAAGAAAAGGCTGACAGACTTGCGATTCAGGGTAACAGGTTTAACTGATGGGCATTTCTATGAATTTAGAGTGTCTGCTGAAAATGCTGCAGGGGTAGGAGAACCAAGTGAGCCATCCATTTTCTACCGTGCTTGTGATGTATTATATCCACCAGGTCCACCTAGCAATCCAAAGGTTACAGATACTTCTAGGTCATCAGTTTCCCTTGCCTGGAGTAAGCCCATTTATGATGGTGGTGCTCCTGTTAAAGGATATGTAGTAGAAGTAAAAGAAGCTGCTGCTGATGAATGGACTATCTGCACCCCACCAACAGGCCTACAAGCAAAACAGTTCACCGTGACAAAACTAAAAGAGAACCAGGAGTATAACTTCCGCATCTGTGCCATCAACTCAGAAGGAGTAGGAGAACCTGCGACTATACCTGGTGCAGTCTTAGCACAGGACAAGATTGAACCTCCTGAAATTGAACTTGATGCAGATCTCAGAAAAGTAGTCACTGTACGTGCTAGTGGTACTTTACGCCTGTTTGTCACCATCAAAGGAAGGCCAGAACCTGAAGTTAAATGGGAGAAAGCAGAAGGAACAATTAGTGAGCGAGCTCAGATTGAAGTCACCAGTTCCTACACAATGCTGGTCATTGACAATGTCAATAGATTTGATAGTGGAAGATACAATCTTACTTTAGAGAACAACAGTGGCAAAAAATCAGCTTTTGTTAATGTCAGAGTGCTTGATACACCTAGTGCACCTCTAAACCTGACAATCAGAGAAGTGAAAAAAGATTTTGTAACTTTAGCATGGGAAGCACCACTTATTGATGGTGGAGCTAAAATTACCAACTATGTAGTTGAAAAGCGAGAATCCACAAGAAAGGCATATGCCACAGTTACAAGCAACTGTACTAAGAATTCCTTCAAGATTACTCAACTACAGGAAGGATGTAGTTATTACTTCCGTGTTCTAGCTGTAAATGAATATGGAGCTGGTTTACCAGCAGAAATTGCTGATCCAGTTAAAGTGTCTGAACCACCTTCTCCACCTTCAAAGGTCATTCTTGTTGATGTGACTCGCAATTCTGCTTCAATTAAATGGGAAAAGCCAGAGAGTGATGGTGGTAGTAAAATTACTGGCTATATAGTAGAAATGCAGACTAAAGGAAGTGTAAAATGGAGTGCATGTACACAGGTGAAAACATTGGAAGCAACAATAACAGGTTTAACTATGGGAGAAGAGTACAGTTTCAGAGTGATTGCTGTTAATGAAAAAGGAAAAAGTGATCCAAGAGAACTTGGTGTCCCGGTCATTGCAAAAGATATCGAAATCCAGCCATCTGTTGAGCTCCTTTTTAACACATTCACAGTGAAAGCTGGAGATGATCTTAAGATTGACATTCCATTCAGAGGGCGACCTCTTCCCACTGCTAGCTGGAAGAAGGATGGGAATCCCTTAAAACAGACAACCAGGGTAAATGTTCAGACATCAAAGACTTTAACTTCACTGTCCATCAAGGAAGCTACAAATGAAGATCTGGGACATTATGAATTACATCTTTCAAATACTGCTGGATCAACAACAGCTTCTCTAACTGTAATTGTCCTTGACAGACCAGGACCACCAACTGATGTTAAAATTGATGAAGTTAGTGCTGATAGTGTAACTTTATCTTGGAACCCTCCAGCATATGATGGTGGATGTCATATTAGCAATTACATTGTGGAGAAGAGAGATACTACCACAACAACATGGGAGGTAGTATCTGCAGCAGTTGCAAGAACATCAGTTAAAGTGTCTCGACTTGTCACTGGATCTGAATATCAGTTCCGTGTTTGTGCAGAAAACCGCTATGGGAAAAGCACTTACGCTAATTCTCCTTCTGTTGTGGCAGAGTATCCATTTAAGCCTCCAGGTCCACCTGGAACGCCTCGTGTGGCACATGCAACTAAATCTTTCATGATTGTAACTTGGCAGGTACCAGTTAATGATGGAGGTAGTGTAGTACTGGGATACCACTTGGAGCATAAAGAAAGAAGCAGCATTCTTTGGACAAAAGTCAACAAGAGCCTCATAACTGATACACAAATGAAAGTTACAGGTCTTGATGAAGGACTAATGTATGAATATCGTGTGTATGCAGAAAACATTGCTGGAATAGGCAAATGCAGCAAAGCATGTGAACCAGTTGCTGCAAGAGATCCTTGTGATCCTCCTGGTCAACCAGAAGTTACTAATATTACAAGAACATCTGTCTCATTGAAGTGGGCTAAACCAGAATACGATGGTGGAGCTAAAGTAACAGGATATATTATTGAACGCCGAGAACTACCAGATGGTCGTTGGCTAAAATGTAATTTTACTAATGTGCAAGAAACATACTTTGATGTAGGTGGACTTACAGAAGACCAGCGTTATGAATTCCATGTGATTGCAAAGAATGCTGCTGGACTCTTCAGTCAGCCATCTGAATCAACTGGACCTGTGACCGTGAAAGATGATATAGAGGCTCCAAGAATTATGATGGATGCCAAATTCAGGGATGTTGTAGTTGTGAAAGCTGGAGAAGTGTTTAAAGTCAATGCTGATGTCGCAGGACGGCCAATACCAGTGATTTCATGGACAAAGGATGGCAAGGAGCTCGAAGGAAAAGCTAGAGTTGAAATAGTCTCAACAGATTACACTACTGCAATAACCATAAAGGACTGTATCCGAAGTGATTCAGGACAGTATGTACTAACATTACAGAATGTTGCAGGAACAAAATCTTTGGCAATTAATTGCAAAGTACTTGATAGACCTGGCCCACCTGCAGGTCCATTAGAAATAAATGGCCTTACTGCTGAAAAGTGCCATTTATCATGGGGACCCCCTCAAGAAAATGGTGGTGCAGATATTGATCATTATATTGTGGAAAAACGTGAGACCAGCAGAATTGCATGGACACTTTGTGAAGGAGAGCTTAAAACAACATCTTGTAAAGTGACAAAATTACTGAAGGGTAATGAGTATATTTTCAGAGTAATGGGAGTTAACAAATATGGTGTTGGTGAGCCTCTAGAAAGTGTTGCTGTCAAAGCCCTAGACCCATTTACAATTCCAAGTCCACCTACATCTTTAGAGATCACCAGTGTGAGCAAAGATTCAATAACTCTGTGCTGGGCAAGACCTGAGTCTGATGGAGGCAGTGAGATCTCTGGCTATGTAATTGAAAGGCGTGAGAAAACCAGCCTAAGATGGATTCGTGTAAACAAAAAGCCAGTTTATGATTTAAGAGTGAAATCATCAGGTCTCCGTGAGGGTTGTGAATATGAATTCCGGGTTTATGCAGAAAATGCTGCTGGCCTCAGTCTCCCAAGTGAAACCACACCATTGATTAAGGCGGAAGATCCAATATTCTTGCCATCACCCCCATCTAAACCTAAGATTATGGATTCCACGAGGTCAAATATCACAATTGGTTGGACAAAGCCACTGTTCGATGGAGGTGCTCCAGTAACAGGATACACAGTTGAATACAAGAAAACTGATGAAACTGACTGGACAACAGCTATTCAGAATTTAAGAGGCACAGAATATACCATAACTGGGTTAACATCAGGCTCTGAGTACGTTTTTAGAGTGAAATCCATTAACAAAATGGGTGTCAGTGAACCAAGTGATGTCTCAGAACCTCAGGTGGCAAAAGAAAGAGAGGAAGAACCTGCCTTTGAAATTGACAGTGAAATGCGGAAGACTTTAATTGTAAAGGCTGGTGGATCATTCACAATGACTGTTCCTTTCAGAGGGAAACCAGTCCCAAATGTAACGTGGAACAAACCAGACACTGATCTCCGTACACGTGCAAGCATTGACACTTCAAGTAATTGCACATCTCTTACTATTGAAAAAGCAACAAGAAATGATTCTGGAAAATACACATTAACACTGCAAAACATCCTGAACACTACCACCTTGACTTTAATTGTCAAAGTTCTTGATACTCCTGGCCCACCATCTAATATTGCAACAAAAGATGTAACTAAAGAATCTGCTGTGTTATCTTGGGATGTTCCTGAAAATGATGGTGGTGCACCTGTAAAGAACTATGTAATTGAAAAACGAGAAGCTAGCAAAAAGGCGTGGGTCACTGTGACGAACAACTGTCATCGCCTGTCCTACAAAGTGACTGGTTTGCAAGAAGGTGCCATTTACTACTTCCGTGTCTCTGGAGAAAATGAATACGGTGTTGGAATGCCTTCTGAGACCAAAGAGGGAACAAAAATAACAGGTATGTTACTATTAAAAAATTGTTAATACTTAAAATAATACATGCTTTAAAGTTTTACTTCAAAATAATGTCAAAAGCATTAAATCTGCATACAGTAAAATAGATAATTTTTGGAGGTATATCTGTGGTTTTACAAATAAAAAAGAGCTAAGTAATAGCTTGAATTTTAAATTTTGTTTGGATTTTACTCAAAATATTTCTAATATACAAATTGGTTTTTTAAAACAAATTTTCTTGATCCAGATTGTGTTCCTGTGTATTTGTTAATATAGAAAGTAAATATCTTCTATATTGTTTAACCTGTTGCACTTTTTTTCTCAGAAAAACCCAGCCCACCAGAAAAGCTAGGAGTAACAAACGTCACAAAGGATAGTGTTTCTCTTTCGTGGCTAAAACCAGAACATGATGGTGGAAGCAGAATTATTAGCTACCTCCTTGAAGCTCTTGAGAAAGGACAGCAAAAATGGGTTAAGTGTGCAGTTGTAAAGACAACTCATCATGTTGTCCACGGTCTTAAGGAAAACGTCGACTATTTCTTCAGGGTGTCTGCAGAAAATCAAGCTGGTTTAAGTGATCCTAAGGAGCTACTGCTCCCTGTTACAGTTAAAGAACAATTAGGTATGCTTCCTGACATGAGACAAAAGTCACATTCAATTGCATTCATCTTTTAAAAGATAGAACATTCTTTTAATGATTCGGAAATATTCTCTTTTTCAGAATCTCCTGAGATTGACATGAAGGGCTTCCCTCATAACACTGTATATGTTCGAGCAGGATCAAACCTAAAAGTTGAAATTCCAGTTTCCGGAAAACCATTGCCAAAGGTGACACTGTCTAGAGATGGTGTTGCACTAAAACCTACCATGAGATTTCACACAGAAACCACCGCAGAAAGTTTCATCATTAACCTTAAAGAAAGTGTGGCTGCTGATGCTGGCAGATATGACATTACTGCTGCGAACTCAAGTGGCACCACAAAATCATTTGTTAATATTGTTGTGCTGGATAGACCTGGTCCTCCTATTGGTCCTGTTGTTCTTAGCGATGTCACTGAAGAAAGTGTAACACTCAGATGGCAACCACCAGCTTATGATGGTGGAAGTCAGGTTACCAACTATATTGTACTGAAAAGAGAAACAAGTACAGCTGCTTGGTCAGAAGTGTCTGCCACTGTTGCTAGAACTGTTATCAAAGTTATGAGGCTCACAACGGGAGAAGAATACCAATTCCGCATAAAAGCTGAGAACCGCTTTGGCATCAGTGATCACATAGACTCACAATGTGTGGTTGTCAAGCTTCCTTACAGTGAGTAACATTCTTCTCATGGTATACATTGATATTTTAATGCTCTGCTGTTGAAAACATAATTTTGTTAACAATCAATTCTTTTTGATATCATCAGCTACCCCGGGGCCTCCTTCTACACCATGGGTCACTAATGTTACCCGAGAGAGTATTACAGTCGGATGGCATGAACCAGTCACTAATGGTGGCAGTGCTGTCACTGGATATCACCTGGAAATGAAAGACAGAAATAGCATATTATGGCAGAAGGCTAACAAGACCCTTATTCGTACCACTCACTTCAAAGTCACCACAATCAGCGCTGGCCTTATCTATGAATTTAGAGTTTATGCAGAAAATGCAGCTGGCATTGGAAAAGCAAGTCGTCCTTCTGATCCAGTCCTTGCAATTGATGCTTGTGGTATGTACTCTATAAAGTAATGAAGCCCAACCACTTTGTTTGCCCTGTGATAATCCATTCTGTACAATAAGCCAATATTCAATAGCTGTTAATTATTGGCAATATTCTTGTTTCCTTCTGCAGAACCACCAAGAAACGTTCGGGCCTCAGATATTTCCAAGACCTTTATCACTCTCTCCTGGCAGAAGCCAGCATTCGACGGTGGTAGCAAAATCACTGGATACATTGTAGAAAAACGTGATCTTCCAGATGGCAGATGGACAAAAGCCAGCTTCACCAATGTTATTGAGACTCAGTTCACGGTATCTGGCCTGACACAGAATTCCAAGTATGAATTCCGGGTCTTTGCAAAGAATGCTGTTGGTTCCATTAGTAATCCTTCAGATGTTGTTGGTCCTATCACATGTGTTGATACATACGGTAAGTGTTCTGCAATAATATAATGATATCATTTTGGTGTATTAGGACTATGCTGTTTTGTAGATCTGTGGTCTTTTAAATATGGAAGGCTAGTTTACAGTGATTGATTCAAGAAGCATGACTAACTCTGAGCATTTGGGCATGATTGTAAGGAGCGTCTTTGGCTGTATCTCCATTTGTAAAGTCTTCCGGTATCTTTAGTCTCTGAGCAAAAGAAGTCTGCCCATGGTTCAAATGGTTATATTTTTACATGTAATTGTCTTTTCTTCATAGGATTAGTTGTAATTTACTCTAGATTTATGATTTAAGTTATATGTGCTCTTTTTACTTCCATCTGTACTTATCAAATACATTTAACTATTAGATTAAATAAGATAGTATTATTTGTGAATTTTATTAAATACAGGGTTACAATAAACATGTTTTTAATATATTCTTATTTTTTCTTAAGGTGCACCTGAAATTGATGTGCCACCGGAATATACAGAAGTGGTGAAATACAAAGCAGGAACTTCAGTTAAGCTAAAACTAGGCATTTCAGGCAAGCCTCTACCCACAATTGAATGGTTCAAAAATGGCAATGAGGTACTAACCACTGCACTAGTGTCTTTTGAAAACACAACAGAATTTGCTTCTATACTCATCAAGGACGCAAATCGACTTGACAGTGGCACCTATGAACTAAAATTGAAGAATGCCATGGGTTCAGCATCAGCCCACATTAGAGTACAGATACTTGGTATGTCATGAGATGCAACTGTATTTTACTGTTAAACAATAATTCAGTAATGAATACTTAACATCTTTTTTCTCCTGCCTTCCACAGACAAGCCAGGACCCCCAGGTGGACCTATACAGTTTAAGACAGTCACTGCTGAAAAGATTACAATAATGTGGGACCCTCCAGCAGATGATGGTGGTGCACCTATAACACACTATGTTGTTGAAAAGCGGGAAACAAGTCGAGTTGTATGGTCTTTAATTTCTGAAAAACTGGAGGGATGTATCATAACGACGACAAAACTCATCAAAGGAAATGAATATGTGTTCCGTGTCCGTGGTGTGAACAAGTTTGGAATTGGTGATCCACTGGAATCTGAACCCGTTATAGCCAAAAATTCATTTGGTAAGAAATAAGTTCTATAAAATAACTTAAGGAAGTGAATTGTCTTGTGTACTATTTGTAAGTAGTACTGATTTACTGACATATGATTTTTTACTCAGTTGCACCTGGACCACCTAGTACACCAGAAGTCACGAAGATAACCAAGAATTCTATGACTGTTGTCTGGAATAGGCCTACTGTTGATGGAGGCAGTGAAATATCAGGATATTTTCTGGAGAAACGTGACAAGAAGAGTCTGAGTTGGTTCAAGGTCTCCAAAGAAACCATTCGAGACACCAGACAGAAAGTAACAGGTCTGACTGAAAACAGCGAATATCATTTCCGAGTTTGTGCTGTCAATGCAGCTGGACCAGGTCCATTCTCTGATGCTTCTGACTACTACAAAGCTGCAGATCCTGTTGGTAAGATTCAATGTGCATTTCTTCCTATAGGTTAGAAATCAACAGAACATAAGTAGTTAGAATAGGATGATACCAATGTAATTGAGGGCAGATTTTTTTCTTTTTTGCAATTAATTGGATTCTGATTGGTGTTTTTATCATTTACAGATAAGCCAGGCTCACCAACAAAGCTGAAAGTTGTGGATACAACCAAGACATCTGTTACCCTTGGCTGGATTAAACCCGCTTATGATGGAGGCAGTCCAATTACTCACTACGTGGTGGAGAAGAGGGAAGGTGAAGAGCAAGAATGGACTGTAGTCAGTACCAAGGGAGAAGTGAGAACAACTGAATATGTTGTATCCCACCTTCAGCCAAGTGTTAATTATTACTTCCGTGTATCTGCTATGAATTGTGCTGGACAAGGAGAGCCTATTGAAATGATGGAACCCGTTCAAGCTAAAGATATTCTTGGTACTGTATTTTTCTGTGATTTATCATTTTTCTGTGTGGGTTGTTTTGGTTTTTTTTCAAACCATTTCTTATTTTACATCCAAATATGCATTATTAATTTTTATTTATTTCCACAGTGGCACCAGAGATTGATCTGGATGTTGCCCTTCGGACATCTATTGTTGCTAAAGCAGGTGAAGATGTGGAAATAATGATTCCATTCAAGGGAAGGCCTCCTCCAACAGTCACATGGAGAAAGGGTGACAAGAATCTTGGAAGTGATGAAAGATATATCATCCAGAACACAGAATCATCTACACTACTTATTATTCCTCAAGTTACAAGAAATGATACAGGAAAATATGTTCTTACAATTGAAAATGGAGTTGGAGAAGCAAAATCATCATTTGTGAATGTAAAAGTACTTGACACACCTTCTGCATGCCAGAAGTTGCAGCTCAAGCATGTTTCTCGTGGCACAGTTACGCTGGTATGGGAGCCACCTCTCATCAATGGTGGTTCTGAAATAACAAATTATGTTGTTGAAAAAAGAGATGCTACAAAGAGGGCCTGGTCAACTGTTACAACAAAGTGCTCTCATACCACCTTTAAACTGACTAACCTGTCAGAAAAGACTGCATTCTTTTTCCGTGTTCTTGCTGAAAATGAAATTGGATTAGGTGAACCTTGTGAGACATCTGAACCAGTGAAAGCTGCAGACGTACCTGGACCTGTAAAGGACCTAGCCATGAAAGACTCTACAAAGAATTCTGTTAAATTGCAGTGGAGCAAACCTGACTATGATGGTGGTAGCATTATATCAGACTATGTTATTGAAAAGAAACTTCAGGAAGAGAAAGAATGGACATACGCAGGCACAAGCAAGAGCTGTGAATTTGTAGCTGAAAAACTTAAAGAGCTTTCTGTCATGGAATTCAGAGTCTTTGCTAAAAATGAGAAAGGCATGAGTGACTCTGTTACTGTTGGACCCATTACAGTGAAAGAACTTATAATAACACCTGAAGCTGACCTTTCTGATATTCCTGGAGGTCAGATTGCAGTAAGAATTGGACATAACCTACATGTTGAATTGCCCTATAAAGGTAAACCTAATCCATCAATGAGCTGGCTCAAGGACAACCTTCCTCTTAAAGAAACAGAACATCTTCGTTTCAAGAAAACTGAAAACAAGATAAGCTTAAGTATCAAGAATGTGAAAAAGGAGCACGGTGGCAAATATACTTTAATTCTTGATAATGTAGTCTGCAGAAAGTCATTCACCATCACTGTAATCACTCTTGGTCCTCCATCTAGGCCAAAAGCACCTTTAAGAATAGATGAAATCAAAGCAGATAGTGTCGTTTTGTCATGGGATGCTCCTGATGATGACGGAGGAGGAGAAATTACCGGCTACAGTATTGAGAAGAGAGAAACATCACAAATGAACTGGAAGCTGGTGTGTTCAAGTGCTGCAAGAACAACCTTCAAAGTACCAAACCTTGTTAAAGATACTGAATACCAGTTTAGAGTTCGTGCAGAAAACAGATATGGAGTGAGCCCACCTCTTGTCTCAGCAGATGTTGTGGCAAAGCATCAGTTTAAACCACCAGGTGCCCCAGGCAAGCCTGTTGTATACAACGTAACTGCTGATGGAATGACCATTTCTTGGGATGCTCCAGTTTATGATGGTGGTTCAGAGATTATGGGATACCATGTTGAAAAGAAGGAAAGAAACAGTATTTTGTGGCAGAAGGTTAATGTTGCATTAATATCTAACAGAGAATACAGGATTACTGGACTGCTTGAGGGCCTGGATTACCAGTTCCAAGTGTATGCTGAAAACGCTGCAGGTTTAAGCCGAGCTAGTGAGCCAAGCAAATTTACTTTGGCAGTCTCTCCAGTGGGTAAGTGAATGACTAATCAATCATACAAGAAAATTCTATTCTTGAAGATTACTGTGAACAGTAATAAAATAAATCTTCATTATTTTTCTTTCAGACCCACCTGGTACTCCTGATTACATTGATGTCACTAGGGAAACAATCACCCTGAAATGGAACCCCCCACTGCGTGATGGAGGCAGTAAGATTGTGGCTTACAGCATTGAGAAGCGGCAAGGAAGTGCAGACCGTTGGCTCAGGTGTAATTTCACTGATGTCAGTGAGTGCCAATATACAGTTACGGGGCTCAGTCCAGGTGACCGATATGAATTCAGAGTGCTTGCAAGAAATGCTGTTGGTACAATCAGCCCACCTTCACAGTCTTCAGGCTATATAATGACCAGAGATGAAAACGGTAAGGATTTTTTCTTAATATTCTTGAGTATTGAAGCCAGATACAGTTTCTGGCTGTACTGATGGGAAGTGGGAAGTCAAGGAGCAAAGAACTTGTTACTATGGTCATCCCAGTCAATTCAGAATATTTATGTTCATACTCCAAGGTGGGAAGGTCTAAATTAAAGACTCAAATCTGGCAGACATACATAATCAATTGCTGAAAAGCATGGGACTCTACATTTCTCTTGGATAAGCAGCAGTGGCAAAGTTGGAAAGAAAGCATGGAATGTAGTATTCTGATGCAATGAATAATTTCAAAATTAAAATGTGCCTCAGGTTGCTTGGCATACTATTAACACTGTATTTTTACAGTGCCTTTCACCTATATATATTTATATATACACAGGTATATATGATGCACTTATTGATGCTTACAGGAAAAATAAGTTTATCATTCTTATAATAACTGCTATTTAGCGAATGCCATTTTGTAAGTGAAATAATTTTATATATCACAGACTTTTATAATTAGTACATGTGAAGAGTATCAGCAAAATATTTAGCTATGTGGAAATTGATTTATATTTTCCTTTTTTAGTTGCTCCAACAATTGAATTTGGTGCTGAACACTTTGAAGGCCTTACTGTTAAAGCAGGAGAGAGCATTAGACTTAAAGCTTTAATCAAAGGACGTCCAGTACCTAAAGTGACATGGTTTAAGGATGGTAAAGAGATTGATAAAATGATGAATATAGAAATAACTACAGCTATTGGACATAGCACAATCTTCATTAGAGATGCTATCCGGGAACATCGTGGCGTGTACACAGTAGAAGCCAAGAATGCATCAGGCACTAAACGAGAAGATATTACCATCAGAGTACAAGGTACTGCACTAAGCACTTTCAGCATGCTTTTTAAAAAGTAGTATTTTATTCTAAGTGTCAGCAAATTCTAACTCTGAACCTTTAAAATTGCAGACTCACCCGGAAAAGTTGGTGGACCAATACGTTTCACAAACATCACTGGAGAAAAAGTCACATTATGGTGGGAGCCTCCAGCTAACGATGGTTGTGCTTCTATTTCTCACTATATAATTGAAAAACGTGAAACCAGCAGGATTGCTTGGGCATTAGTTGAAGATAAATGTGAAGCTTGCAGCTATACAGCACTTAAATTAATTAAGGGCAATGAGTATCAGTTCCGTGTCTCTGCAGTGAACAAATTTGGAGTTGGCAGACCATTGGAGTCTGATCCAGTTATCGCACAAATACCTTACAGTGAGTTTCCGTCTCATTTTGCACAAATATCTGTGGAGTTGCCATCTCGTATTTCTAATGGCATTTTTCTTTTTTTCAGCTCTCCCTGATGCACCAGGAACTCCAGAGCCTACCAATGTAACAGGAGACAGTATCACACTCACATGGGCAAGACCAGAGTCAGATGGTGGAAGCGAGATAAATGAGTACATTCTTGAAAGGAGAGAAAAGAAGAGCATGCGCTGGGTTAAAGTATCCAGTAAGAGGCCCATTACTGAGAACAGATACAGAGTAACTGGCCTTATTGAAGGCAATGAGTATGAGTTCCATGTCATGGCTGAAAACGCTGCGGGAGTTGGACCTCCAAGTGATGTTTCAAGGCTGATTAAATGCAGAGAACCAGTCAGCCCACCAAGTGCTCCTAATGTTGTAAAGGTGACAGACACATCAAAGACTAGTGTAAGCTTAGAGTGGACAAAGCCAGTTTTTGACGGAGGCATGGAAATAATTGGGTACATCATTGAGATGTGCAAAGCTGATCTTGAAGCATGGCAGAAAGTCAATGCAGAGACTGTTATTGCTACTAAATATACCGTGGTTGATTTGGAGGCAGGAGAACACTATAAATTCAGAGTTAGTGCTGTCAATGGTGCTGGCAGAGGAGAAAGTTGTGAAGTTCCTGCTTCAGTCCAAACTGTGGACAGACTTTCTGCACCTGAAATTGATATTGATGCAAACTTCAAGCAGACTCATATTGTAAGAGCAGGTGCAAGCATTCGTCTATTTATTGCCTTCTCTGGAAGGCCAGTTCCTACTGCAGTGTGGTCCAAAGCAGATGCTAATCTTACTTTGCGTGCTGACATTCAAACAACTGATTCATTCAGCACACTGACTATAGAGGAATGCAATAGAAATGATGCTGGCAAGTATGTCTTTACTGTGGAAAATAACAGTGGAAGCAAGTCTATTACATTTACTGTCAAGGTTTTGGACACACCTGGTCCACCAGGTCCTATTACATTTAAAGATGTGACTCGAACATCTATTACTTTAATGTGGGATGCTCCTGTTCTGGATGGAGGTTCTCGCATCCACCACTATGTTGTGGAAAAACGTGAAGCAAGTCGTCGTAGCTGGCAAGTAGTGAGTTCAAAATGCACTCGACAAATCTTTAAGGTCACAGATCTAGCAGAAGGTATGCCATATTACTATCGAGTATCAGCAGAAAATGAATATGGTGTAGGTGAACCCTGTGAATTAACAGAACCAGTTGTGGCCACAGAAGAACCTGCTCCACCAAAGAGACTAGATATCGTCGATACAACCAAATCTTCTGTAGTTTTAGCTTGGCTTAAACCTGATCATGATGGTGGTAGCCGTATTACTGGATACCTTGTAGAAATGAAACAAAAAGGATCTGACTCCTGGACTGGAGCTGGACAAACCAAGCAACTTACTTTCACTGTTGAAGGCCTTCTGGAGAACACAGAATATGAGTTCCGGGTCAAAGCGAAGAATGATGCTGGCTACAGTGAGCCAAGAGAAGCTTTCTCTTCTGTTATTGTTAAGGAGCCACAGATTGAACCAACAGCAGATCTCAGTGACATAAGCAGACAGCTTATAACATGCAAGGCTGGAAGCACCTTTACTATTGATATACCAATCAGTGGGCGCCCAGCTCCAAAAGTGACGTGGAAACTTGAGGAGATGAGGCTGAAGGAAACTGAAAGAGTGACTATCAAGACAACAAAAGACCGAACCACACTGACTGTAAAAGACAGTATGAGAGGTGACTCTGGTAAATACTACCTTACACTTGAGAACACTGCTGGTATGAAAACATTTACTGTCACAGTGGTAGTCATAGGAAGGCCAGGTCCCGTCACTGGCCCAATTGAAATATCATCTGTATCTGCTGAGTCCTGTGTGTTGACCTGGAAAGAGCCTGAAGATGATGGTGGCAGTGACATTACAAACTACATTGTAGAGAAACGTGAATCTGGCACAACAGCATGGCAGCTGGTGAATTCCAGTGTGAAACGCACACAGATCAAAGTCAGTCATCTCACAAAATATCAAGAGTACAGTTTCCGAGTAAGCTCAGAAAATAGATTTGGTGTCAGCAAGCCAGTTGAATCAAAAACAGTAGTTGCTGAGCATCCATTTGGTAAGTGAAACACTCCTCAAAATTTGTTCTTTTCTTCTGACTGAGGTATGTATAATTACTAACATTTTCCTCTCCACCTTTTCACGTGTAGTCCCACCAAGCCCACCTTCAAGGCCAGAAGTCTATTCTGCGTCTGCAAGTGCCATGGCCATTCGCTGGGAGGAACCCTACCATGATGGTGGCAGCAAAGTCATTGGATATTGGGTGGAAAAGAAGGAGCGCAACACCATCCTTTGGGTGAAGGAGAACAAAGTACCATGCTGTGACTGCAACTATAAAGTCACTGGGTTGGTGGAAGGCTTAGAGTATCAATTCAGAATCTATGCTCTAAATGCTGCAGGTGTTAGCAAAGCTAGTGAAGCTTCCAGACCTGTGGTGGCTCAAAATCCAGTTGGTAAGTATTACTTTTAGATTTACATTGTTACATAAGCTAAAATAGGATTGCATTTCTCATTTTTTCTGCTTTATTCCTTCAGATCCACCAGGGAGACCAGAAGTAACAGATGTCACCAGATCTACAGTGTCACTGAGCTGGTCACCTCCACTTTATGATGGTGGAAGCAAAATAATTGGATATATTATTGAGCGCAAACCATATAATGAATCTGGTGATGGACGTTGGCTGAAATGCAATTATACCATTGTCTCAGAAAACTTTTTTACTGTGACAGCTCTTAGTGAAGATGAAGCCTATGAATTCCGTGTACTAGCAAAGAATGCTGCTGGTGTGATTAGCAAAGGATCTGAATCAACTGGTGCTGTCATTTGCAAAGATGAATACAGTAAGGAATATTTACTTGGAACAATTAAAAACATAATGTTCTATTCTTAATACTGTCATGTAACTTTTTTCCAAATCTTTTTTCCAGCACCACCAAAGGCTGAACTTGATGCCAGACTGCAGGGAGAAGTTTTGAGCATTAGAGCTGGATCAGATCTTGTTCTTGATGCAGCTGTTGGTGGAAAACCAGAACCAAAAGTCTTCTGGTCCAAAGGTGACAGGGAACTGGAGCTATGTGAAAAGATATCTCTGCAATACACCAGCAAACGAGCTATTGCAATCATCAAGTTCTGTGACAGAAGTGATAGTGGAAAATATACCCTAACAGTTAAAAATGCCAGTGGGATGAAACAAATTTCCGTTCTTGTCAAAGTGCTTGGTATGTATCCTGTGATTACTACTAATACTCACTATACTGAAAAAACCCACGTTATTTTAAATAAGAATGAAATACTTCTCCTTAGTCACTAACAATACTTATTTTGATTCCTTCACAGATTCACCAGGTCCATGTGCAGGCAAAATCACAGTTAGCAGAGTAACAGAAGAGAAATGTACTCTGGCATGGAACATTCCTGAGGAAGATGGAGGTGCAGAGATCACTCACTATATCATAGAAAGGCGTGAAACCAGCAGACTTCACTGGGTTATTGTTGAGGCTGAATGCCAGACTTTATCAACTGTGGTAACAAAACTTATTAAAAATAATGAATACCTTTTCCGTGTGAGAGCTGTCAACAAATATGGACCAGGTGTTCCACTTGAATCAGAACCTGTGATTGCCAGGAATGCTTTCAGTGAGTGTTACTACCTTCCATTCTGCATCAGAATTTGTGGAATAATTCTCATGGATAAACAATGTGTTGAACTTTTTTTTTTTTTTTTTTTTTCTCACCTTTTAAAAAATAGCTATTCCAACACAGCCCGGTGCTCCTGAAGAAGTGAGTGTTGGCAAGGAACATATCATTATTCAGTGGTCAAAACCAGAATCAGATGGTGGCAGTGAGATTAAGGACTATCTTGTGGACAAACGTGAAAGGAAAAGTCTGCGCTGGACACGAGTGAATAGAGATTATACCATTTATGACACCAGACTGAAAGTCACTGGTCTCATGGAAGGGAGCCAGTACCAATTCCGTGTCACTGCAGTGAACGCTGCTGGAAACAGTGAACCAAGTGAAGCTTCACAATACATGTTATGTAAAGAACCATCATGTAAGTTTCTACATTTAAAACATATTTTAATATTTATTTATAATAATGGAGCATAAGCACACATCAACACTTTAACTAAGAAACGCATAACCACACACAAACTCACTCAACTAGATAGTATTGGAATAACTTAAAAACAGTTATAGTTCATCTTAAATGCATTTTCTGGAGTTAGTTGTCTGGAAATTGGTTTTGACTGAACTGGTTTTGACTGTAAAATGTTTTCTGCACCACTATAAAATGCATTTTCTTCTTTTTCAAAGACACTCCTGCATCACCTTCAGCTCCAAGAGTTGTGGATACTACAATGCACAGCATAAGTTTAGCATGGTCAAAGCCCACATATGATGGTGGTGCTGACCTCTTAGGCTATGTTCTTGAAATGAAAGAAGAAGGCAGTGAACAGTGGTATCGAGCACATACAACCGCCACTCTGAGGAATGCTGAGTTCACCGTGACTGGTCTTAAAACAAACCAGAAATACCAATTCCGAGTTGCTGCAACAAATGTGAATGGTATGAGTGAATTTAGCGAATCCTCAGCAGAAATAGAACCTGTGGAAAGAATAGGTAATTTGAAAACCTAATGTATATTTTAAGGAAACAATATTTTTCTTTAGGATGTCTATAAGATTAACTAATTCTATATTTCTTATACCCTTCATCAGAAACACCTGAACTTGAGCTTGCTGATGATCTGAAGAAGACTGTTACAGTCAGAGCTGGTGGTTCCCTGCGCCTAATGGTCTCTGTATCTGGCAGACCTGCTCCTGTAATCACATGGAGCAAGCAGGGTGTTGACCTTGTAAGTCGAGGTATTATTGATACTACAGACAGCTACACCTTGCTTATTGTGGATAAAGTTAATCGGTATGATGCTGGAAAATACATCATTGAGGCTGAAAATCAGTCAGGAAAAAAATCAGCAACTATTTCTGTGAAAGTGTATGGTAAGTACTGCTACAATTGTATATGAGCATTACAGCATTCTGCCTGCTCATGGCTCAGAAATGTGTCATTCATTTCCAAAGGAAGTTTGCATTTTAATTAACTTGAGAATGTTTAAGAAGTCAGAGAAACAATCTAATCCAGATGAAAATACATAATTTCTGGAGCTGTGCTAGTTTATAAATCAAATTGCAGCACTTTTGTTTTATGCAGAAGTAGTCACTGACTGTAAAATGAAAGGATCCAAAAGGGTAAAAAAAATTTAAAAATAATTGTTTGTTTGTTTTAGATACACCTGGTCCACCACCAGCAGTGAAAGTTAAGGAAGTATCAAAAGATTCTGTGACGCTTACTTGGGAAATTCCAGTCATTGATGGTGGAGCCCCAGTCAACAATTACATAATTGAGAAACGTGAAGCTTCCATGAGAGCTTACAAGACTGTCACTACCAAATGCAACAAGACATTTTACAGAGTTACTGGACTTCTGGAGGGAGCTTTGTATTATTTCAGAGTACTACCAGAAAATATTTATGGCATTGGTGAAGGCTGTGAAACATCTGATGCAGTACTGGTATCTGATGTCCCCATGGTACCACAAAAACTCGAAGTGATTGATACCACTAAATCAACTGTTACACTTGCCTGGGAGAAACCACTGCATGATGGTGGCAGCAGATTGACTGGCTATGTCATTGAGGCCAGCAAAGCTGGAACAGAAAGATGGTTGAAGGTAGTGACATTGAAGCCTACTGTCTACGAACACACCATTATCTCTCTTAATGAAGGTGAACAGTACTTGTTCAGGGTCAGAGCACAGAATCAGAAGGGCGTGTCAGAACCACGAGAGATTGTCACAGCAGTGACAGTTCAAGACCGAAAAGGTAGGTGTCTACTGTTGAGAACAATAGAGTCAAGCTTACACCAAATGAATTATAATAATTATAAAACAGGTATTTAAAATATCAATTATTTGTTTTCCTTAGTTCTACCAACAATTGACTTCACTGGAATACCTCAGAAGACAATCCATGTACCTGCTGGCAAGCCCATCGAATTAGCCATTCCAATTGAAGGACGACCACCTCCAACTGCATCTTGGTTCTTTGCTGGTTCTAAACTAAAAGAATCAGAACGCATCAAAATGGAGACTGCTGCCAAAATGACCAAATTAACTGTGCGTGAGACCACCATACATGACACTGGGGAGTATACACTTGAACTGAAGAACACAACTGGAACAGTTACTGATACAATAAAGGTTATAATCCTTGGTAAGAATTCATCAAAATAATTGTCCATGACCTTCCTCCATTTCAACTTTTACATGAGAAATATGATTTTTTCCTGTGTGTGCCTGTTCGTAAGTTTCTTTTTTTTCCCCCTAGACAAGCCTGGACCACCTGTTGGACCTATCAGAATTGATGAAGTTGATGCAAATTATGTAACCATCTCCTGGGAGCCTCCTGAGCTGGATGGTGGAGCTGCCCTTAGTGGGTATGTGGTAGAACAACGTGATGCTCACCGTCCTGGATGGCTGCCAGTTTCAGAGTCAGTAACCAGGACAACATTTAAGTTCACCAGACTTGTTGAAGGTGCAGAATATGTGTTCCGTGTAGCTGCTACAAACCGCTTTGGGATTGGATCTTACCTCCAGTCTGAAATCATAGAATGCAAGAGCAGAATCCGTAAGTCTGAATTTTTGTTCATTCTCTATCTTAAAAATTAAAAAGAAATATTTTAATGGGCTTATATATCCACACATATACTAGAATTTTCTAGATGTTGCTACTTCCTTTTGCAGATAAAATTGTACATTATGATGCACAGTAATCTTGTTATTTTTCAGAGGAAAAATCCCATCCATAAATCTGTAAATGTACTGTACAGAATGTGGAGGGCAAACTTGGATTTTCTGCTCAGGTCTACTGTCAGTCTTGAAAAACTGCTTTACCCCATGAGGAAACCACAAGTTTTTCACTGACCTGATTTGTAAATTACTTAGATGTCTGCTAATAAAAGAGTTCAATAAGACATTGATATTACATTGTTATTCACAATATGTCACATACTACTAGTGTGTAAAGTCATTTGACACTTTCCTCACGAATTCCATGTCATGTTTTTACAGGTATTCCTGGTCCTCCTGGCACTCCAGAAGTGTTTGATATCTCTCGAGATGGCATGACATTGACTTGGTATCCTCCAGAAGATGATGGTGACTCACAGATTACTGGTTATATTGTGGAACGCAAAGAAGTTAGAGCAGATAGATGGATCCGTGTAAATAAAGTTCCAGTCACCATGACTCGTTACCGTTCCACTGGGTTGGTTGAAGGATTAGAATATGAACACCGGGTCACAGCAATCAATGCCAGAGGCACTGGGAAACCCAGCCGTCCTTCCAAGTCTGCTGTTGCCAGAGATCCAATTGGTAAGTAATTTCCTACAAAGATTAAACACATTATGGTAGAAGGGAATGACATTATGGTATAATTAATTCTAATTTGGAATTTTTTCTGAGTGTATTAAAAAATGAGATTCTGACTGGAGAAACTGAAAAAAATATTAGCAAAAATCTTGCATTCAAAGTTTTTCTTTTTAAATTCACTATAGACTTATTACAGATCATAAGTTGCAAGTTAGCATTTATTTAATCTTTCAAATATTCATAAAAACAAATCCCACCTGCCTGTCTGATCTTCTCTTCCAGCTCCCCCAGGTAAACCTCAGAATCCAAGAGTCACTGATACAACAAGAACATCTGTCTCCCTGGCTTGGAGTCCACCAGAAGATGAAGGTGGTTCTAAAGTTACTGGCTACTTAATTGAGATGCAGAAGGTTGATCAATTTGAATGGACCAAATGCAATACTACGCCAACCAAGATTCGGGAATACACTTTGACACATCTTCCCCAGGGTGCAGAGTACAGATTCCGAGTGCTTGCCTGTAATGCTGGTGGGCCAGGAGAACCTGCTGAAGTGCCAGGAACAGTCAAAATAACAGAAATGCTTGGTAAGACAGATCTTAGCTCTTGTTGAAAGCTGTCCTAATTTTTTTTTTTTGCTTAAAGCAGGTATGATATCATCTGTAGGACATAGCATGACATATTATTTTTGTTTACAGAATATCCTGACTATGAACTTGATGAAAAATACCAAGAAGGTCTCATGGTGAGACAAGGAGGGGTAATCAGGCTTACAATACCCATTAAGGGTAAGCCCATCCCAGTATGCAAATGGACAAAAGAAGGACAGGACATTAGCAAGAGGGCCATGATTGCGACTTCTGAGACTCACACAGAACTTGTGATCAAAGATGCAGAAAGAGAAGATTCAGGCACCTATGATTTGGTACTCGAAAACAAATGCGGCAAGAAAGCTGTGTACATTAAAGTCAGAGTGATTGGCATTCCAAATCCACCAGAAGGACCACTTGAGTATGATGATATACAAGCTCGTTCTGTCAGAGTAAGCTGGAGACCTCCTACAGATGATGGTGGTGCAGATATTCTGGGTTATATTGTTGAGAGAAGAGAAGTACCGAAGACTGCCTGGTACACTGTTGACTCTAGAGTGAAAGGGACATCACTAGTGGTGAAAGGACTCAAAGAAAATGTGGAATATCACTTCCGTGTTTCTGCTGAAAACCATTTTGGTATTAGCAAATCTCTCAAATCTGAAGAACCAGCAGTACCAAAGACACCTCTAAGTAAGTTTTCTTTTAGACAAAAAAACCCCAAACTACTACAATATTATCTAAAAGGGCTACAATATATGCAGAAATTTTAATGCAATGTCACTATTGTTTCTATTTTTTTATCTTTATAATTATTAACAGATCCACCAGAGCCTCCAAACAATCCACCCGAAGTTCTTGATGTTACAAAGAGTTCTGTTAACTTGTCCTGGTCCAGACCTAAAGATGATGGTGGTTCTCGTGTAACTGGCTACTATATTGAACGTAAAGAGACATCTACAGAAAAATGGGTCCGGCATAATAAGACACAGATTACCACTACAATGTACACAGTCACAGGACTTGTTCCAGATGCTGAATATCAATTCCGTGTCATTGCTCAAAACGACATTGGTGAAAGTGAAGCAAGTCCTGCTTCTGAACCAGTTATATGCAAGGATCCATTCGGTAAGATAATGTCCACATTAACAGATCTTTTGAAGAGCAGCTTAATGACATCTATAGAAAAATTGATTTTCTGTATTTATTTTAATTTTTAGATAAACCAAGCCAACCTGGAGAAATTGAGATAACTTCTATATTTAAGGACAGCATTACATTAGAATGGGAACGACCTGAAAGTGATGGTGGCAAAGAGATCCTTGGCTATTGGGTTGAATATCGCCAGTCTGGAGAAAGCACCTGGAAAAAATGCAATAAAGAACGCATCAAGGACAGGCAGTTTACAGTAGGAGGTTTACTAGAGGCCACAGAATATGAGTTCCGTGTTTTTGCAGAAAATCAGACTGGTCTCAGCAGACCTCGAAGGACCGCTATGGCAGTGAAAACTAAATTAACATGTAAGCAAAAATACATTGTCACATTTGCTGTGATATTGTTGTAATTTGCTGTGTCATAAACCATGGTGCTGCATTTAACATGCTGCCTACTTGTTTTACGTTATATTTGCTAACATGACTGTCCCAAAGGACAGTCTTTCAAGTATAAGTGGATCAAGTATAAATAAAAATTCATTTCCAGTAATATAATAATAGAGGAAAATTTCATAGTAATCATTATTATTATTTTCTTATTTTCTTTGTTGCAGCTGGAGAAGCACCTGCCATAAAGAAAGAAATGCAGGATGTTACAACTAAACTGGGTGAGGCAGCTCAGCTGACATGCCAGATTGTTGGGAGACCTTTGCCTGATATTAAATGGTACCGCTTCGGCAAAGAGCTGGTGCAAAGCAGAAAATACAAAATGTCATCTGATGGACGCAATCATACACTGACAGTAATGACAGATGAGCAGGAGGATGAAGGTCTCTACACTTGTATGGCTACTAATGATGTTGGAGAAATTGAAACTAGTGGCAAGCTATTATTGCAGGCTCCTCCTCAGTTCCACCCTGGCTTCCCATTGAAAGAGAAATACTACGCAGGTGCAGGTGGCACCCTCCGCCTTCACGTTGTGTATATTGGCCGGCCAGTACCAGCAATAACTTGGTTCCATGGCAACAAACCTTTGAGAGGATCAGAAACAATTACTATTGAGAACACAGAACAGTATACTCATCTTGCTATTAAGAATGTCCAGCACAAAACTCATGCTGGGAAGTACAAAGTACAACTCAGTAACACATTTGGAACAGTTGACACTGTGCTTAATGTGGAAATACAAGGTAATTAATTTTCTTTTCACTATTTTTGTGGAATATTTTCTCAAATATTGACTGGAAAAAGAATAAAATTTTTGTGCATTTTCTTGTACAGATAAACCAGAAAAACCAGAAGGGCCAATTGTTATAGAGTCTATACTGAAGAATTCTGTGGTGATAAGCTGGAAACCACCACAGGATGATGGAGGTGTTATGATAACCAATTACATAATAGAGAAACGTGAAGCCAAGGAAGGAGCAGAATGGCAACTTGTATCTTCAAGTATTTCAGGCACAACCTGTAGAATTGTTAACCTAACTGAAAATGCAGGCTATTATTTCCGTGTTTCTGCTCAGAATATGTATGGCATTAGTGAAGCACTGGAGGTCTCATCAATAGTTTTTATAAAGCCTCCATTTGGTAAGTAGAGCCCAAAATATCAATGTCTGTATGTGCTCGTGTTTTTGTTTAACTCCAGCCAGCAGCCCAGCCCCACACAGCAGTTTTCTCACTGCCCCACCAGTGGGACCGGTGAGAGAATCAGAAAGGTAAAAGCTGGAAAACTCTTGGGTTGAGATAAGGACAGTTTCATTAAAAAATCAAAAGCTGTGTGCACCAGCAAAACAAAACAAGGAATTCATTCCCTGCTTCCCATGGGCAGACAGGTGTTCAGCCATCTCCAGGACAGCAGGGCCCCCACCACACGTAACAGTGGCTTGGGAAGACAAATGCCATCACATCAAATGTCCCACCTTTGCCCCATTTTATATACTGAGCATGGTGTCATATGGTCTGGAATATCCCTTTGGTCATTTGGGCTCACCTGTCCTGCCTGTGTCTCCTCCCATCCTCCCATGCAGCCACAACTTCCTCACCAGCATGGCAGTACAAAAAGAAAAAAGGCCTTGGCTGTGTAAGCTCTGCTCAGCAATAAAAAAAATATCTCATGTTATCAACCCTATGTTCAGCAAAAAATCCAAAACACAGCCTCATATTAGCAATTGTGAAGAAAGTTAACTCTACCCAAGCCAAAACCAACATATCCTGTAATTAATTAGTAAGGCAAGCTCACTTCAGTTTTTGAACTTTGTTATTCTTTACAGATAAACCAGGACAACCTGGACAGCCAGTAGCAAGTGCTGTCACAAAGGATTCTTGTGTTGTCTCATGGAAGCCACCTGCAAGTGATGGTGGTGCAAAGATTAGAACTTACTATCTTGAGAAGCGTGAGAAAAAACAGACCAAGTGGATTTCTGTGACAACAGATGAAATTCGTGAAACAGTCTACTCTGTGAAAGATCTTATTGAAGGTCTTGAATATGAGTTCCGTGTGAAATGTGAAAATCTTGGTGGTGAAAGTGAGTGGAGTGAGGTATCCGAACCAGTCATTCCAAAATCTGATGTACCAATTAAAGCTCCACATTTCAAGGAAGAACTAAGGAATCTGAATGTGAAATTTCAAGCTAATGCCACATTTGTCTGCAAAGTCACTGGTCATCCTAAGCCAATTGTCAAGTGGTACAGACAGGGCAAAGAAATCATGCCAGATGGAGAAAAGATCAAGATACAGGAATTCAAGGGTGGATATTACCAGCTGGTCATCACAAATGTCACAGATGATGATGCCACAGTATATCAAGTTAGAGCTACCAACCAAGGAGGATCTGTGTCTGGCACTGCCTCTCTGGATGTTGAAGGTGAATGAAGGGTCTTGATAATCAAGACAATTTGTTTTAATTTTGAATATTTAGACTATTGATGCTCTTCTCGTGTGCTTTTGGTTATGTGTTTTTTCTTCCTCTTTCTATTCCAGTTCCTGCAAAGATTCATTTGCCCAAAAACTTGGAAGGCATGGGAGCTGTTCATGCTCTCCGAGGGGAAGTGGTGAGCATCAAGATTCCATTCAGTGGCAAGCCGCCCCCTGTGATCACGTGGCAGAAGGGACAAGATCTCATCGATACTAATGGACACTACCAAGTCATTGTTACACGATCATTCACATCTCTTGTTTTCCCAAATGGTGTTGACAGAAAAGATGCAGGATTTTATATTGTTTGTGCCAAAAACAGATTTGGAATTGATCAAAAAACGGTTGAATTAGATGTGGCTGATGTGCCTGATCCACCAAGAGGTCTGAAGGTAACTGACGTTTCACGGGATTCAGTCAACCTAACCTGGAATGAACCAGCCACTGATGGTGGGAGCAGGATCATAAACTACATTATTGAGAAACGCGCTACAACAGCAGAGAGATGGATTCGTGTTGCACAAGCTCGTGATACACGATACACAGTGGTGAACCTGTTTGGCAAGACTACCTACCAGTTCCGTGTGATTGCAGAGAACAAGTTTGGCCAAAGCCAGCCTTCTGAACCTACTGATCCAATTGTAACAAAGGAAGATAAGACCAGAGTAATGAACTATGATGAAGAAGTTGATGAAACCAGAGAAATTACGGCAGCTAAAGCAGCTCACTATTCTACAAAGGAACTCTATGACAAATACATGATTGCAGAAGAGCTTGGACGTGGGCAGTTTGGCATTGCACACCGCTGTGTTGAGGCAGTTTCTAAAAAGACTTACCTGGCCAAATTTGTCAAAGTAAAGGGTGCTGACCAAGTTTTGGTAAAGAAAGAAATTTCCATCCTAAACATCGCTAGGCACAAAAATATCCTATATCTTCATGAATCATTTGAGAGCCTAGAAGAATTGGTCATGATCTTTGAATTTATTTCTGGAGTTGACATCTTTGAAAGAATCAGCACAGCTTCATTTGAACTTAATGAAAGAGAAATAGTAAGTTATGTACGTCAGGTCTGTGATGCACTAGAATTTTTACATCGTCATAGCATTGGACATTTTGATATTAAACCAGACAATATCATTTACTTTACAAGAAGAAGCTCTGTAATTAAAATTGTTGAATTTGGTCAAGCCAGACAGTTAAGGCCTGGAGACAGCTTTAGACTCCAGTTCACTGCTCCTGAATATTATGCGCCTGAAGTACATCACCATGACTTGGTCAGCACAGCTACGGACATGTGGTCAGTCGGTGCCCTAACATACATTCTTCTCAGTGGCCTTAATCCTTTCATTGCTGAAACAAACCAACAAGTTATTGAAAATATTCTAAATGCTGAATACAGCTTTGAGGATGAAGCATTCAAAGACATAAGCATCGAAGCCATGGACTTCATTGATCGCCTGCTAGTAAAGGAAAGAAAATCTCGGATGACAGCTGCTGAAGCACTTAATCACGTGTGGCTAAAACAGCAGACGGAGAAGACCAGCACTAAAACCATTAAGACCTTGAGGCACAGGCGTTACTATCAAACTCTAGTGAAGAAGGACTGGAACACAGTTGTGTCCGTAGCCCGCATTTCCTGTGGAGGCGCAATTAGGTCCCAGAAAGGCATAACAGTGGCTAAAGTTAAAGTTGCCCCAATAGACATTGGGCCTATTGCTGGGCAAATAAAGCATAATGTTGCAGAAGAAGGAGGTCATGCCAAATATGTATGTACAATTGAAAACTATGATGAGTCCACACAAGTCACATGGTACTTTGGTATGAGGCAATTAGAAAGCAATGAGAAATATGAAATCAAATATGAAGATGGTGTGGCAACCATGTATGTCAAAGATGTTTCTAAATCAGATGATGGAACCTACCGATGCAAGGTAGTAAATGATTATGGTGAGGACAGCTCTTATGCAGAACTTTTTGTTAAAGGTGTGAGAGAAATTTCTGAGCACTACAGATGCAGAACTGTTAGGAAAGTGAAACGACGTGTTGATACTATGAGACTATTAGAGCATCCCCCAGAATTTACTCTGCCTTTGTATAACCGCACTGCATATGTTGGAGAAAATGTCAGGTTTGGAGTAACTATAACAGTTCACCCAGAACCTCGCTTAACATGGTACAAATCAGGCCAGAAAATCAAACCTGGGGATGATGATAAGAAGTATACTTTTGAATCAGACAAGGGTCTTTATCAGCTTGTCATCAATAATGTCACTGAAGAGGATGATGCTGAATACAGTATTGTGGCACGCAATAAATACGGTGAAGACAGCTGCAAAGCTAAGCTGACTGTGATTCCGCATCCACCTCCAGCAGATGCCACACTCAGGCCAATGTTTAAAAGACTGCTGGCAAATGCTGAATGTCAAGAAGGCCAAAATGTCAGTTTTGAGATCAGGGTATCTGGTGTGCCAAAACCAACTTTGACATGGGAGAAAGATGGTCAACCACTATCCTTTGGTCCCAACTTTGACATAATTCATGAAGGTTTAGATTATTATGCTTTACATATTAGAGATACTTTACCAGAAGACAGTGGCTACTACAGAGTTACTGCTACAAACAGTGCTGGATCTACCAGCTGTCAGGCTTATCTAAAAGTTGAGCGCTTGAAATATGTCAAACGTGAGTACAAGACAGAAGAAGAGCGGGAGAAGCACGTACAAAGGCAAATTGACAAGACCTTACGAATGGCAGAAATCCTTTCTGGGGTTGAAGCTGTTCCACTGACACAAACTGCCCAAGAGGCTCTCAGAGAAGCTGCTATCTTATATAAACCAGCTGTTAGCTCAAAGACTGTTAAAGGTGAATATGAAATTCAGAAAGAAGAAAAGAAGGAGAAGGAAGAAAGGAGACTTCGTATGCCATATGAGATTCCAGAGCCTCGCAAACATGTGCGTGCTGCTCTTGAGGAAGATCAGCATATTAAACACTTTGTGCCTCTGTCTGACATGAAGTGGTACAAGAGGCTGCGAGACCAATATGAAATGCCAGGAAAACTTGAGAGGACTGTTCAGAAACGCCAGAAACGCATACGCCTTTCCAGGTGGGAGCAATTCTATGTGATGCCCCTGCCACGCATTTCTGATCAGTACAAGCCTAAATGGCGCATACCAAAGCTGACACAAGATGATCTTGAAATTGTGAGACCAGCACGCCGGCGTAGCCCATCTCCAGAGTATGAATATCACTACAGACCAAGAAGGCGATCACTTGGCGATTTGTCTGATGAAGAATTGCTCATGCCAATAGATGACTACTTGGCCATGAAGAGAACTGAAGAGGAAAGACTCCGCCTTGAAGAAGAGCTGGAGTTAGGCTTTTCTGCTTCCCCACCAAGTAGAAGCCCCCCACGCTTTGAACTATCTGCCCTTCGATATTCTACTGCAGGAGCACAGGTCAGTTCAGAGGAAGAAAGAAAAAGAGAGCTGAGGTATTCAAGCTATCACATTCCAACTAAAGCTGAGACTAGTGCAAGCTATGCAGAGCTTCGTCAACGTCACGACAGGGCTGCCTACAGACCACCGAAACAAAAGCAAAGAATAATGGATGAGAGGGAGGATGAAGAATTGCTCAGGCCTGTTGGTGCTGATCAGCGACTCTCTGAATACAGAAGTGAGCTCAAATATATGGCAGAGGAAGAAATGAGTAGACTCAGGAGAAGGAGGGAAAGAGAAATAACTGAGATCGCATCAGAAGAAGAAGAAGAAATAGAAATGGTGCAATATGCTCACAGGGAATTTTCACCTCCCTCTAGATTACTAAGGAGAAGAAGATCCCTTTCTCCAACTTACATTGAATTGATGCGTCCTGTATCTGAATTAATTCGACCTCGCTCACGGCCTCCTGAAGAAAGTGAGAGAAGATCCCCGACACCAGAGAGAACTCGACCACGCTCACCTAGCCCAGTCTCTAGTGAAAGATCTCTCTCCCGGTTTGAGAGGATGGCAAGATTTGATATATTTTCTAGATACGAGTCCATGAAATCTGCTCTGAAAACCCAAAAAACTATGGAAAGGAAATACGAAGTTCTGACTCAGCAGCCTTTCACCCTTGACCATGCTCCTCGCATTACCCTGAGAATGCGCTCACACCGGGTACCATGTGGCCATAACACTAGGTTCATTCTAAATGTTCAATCTAAACCAACTGCCGAAGTGAAGTGGTACCACAATGGTGTTGAGCTCCAAGAGAGCAGTAAGATACATTTTACCAATACAAGTGGTGTATTAACTCTGGAGATTCTTGACTGCCACATTGATGACAGTGGAACATACCGAGCTGTATGCACAAATTACAAAGGGGAATGCTCTGATTATGCAACACTAGATGTTACTGGAGGAGATTACACTACATACTCTTCTCAGAGGAGAGATGAGGAAGTACCAAGGTCAATTTTACCTGACTTGACAAAAACAGAGGCATATGCAATCTCCTCATTTAAGAAAGCATCTGCAACAGAAGCAAGTTCCTCAGTAAGAGAGGTCAAATCAGAAATGTCAGCAACAAGAGAATCACTTTTATCCTATGAACACTATGCTGCTTCAGAAGAAAAAGTCACTGCAGCTGAAAAAAAATCATTGGAAGAAAGGACTTCACACAAAGCATTTAAAAGCACTCTGCCAGCAACAATCCTTACAAAGCCACGGTCAATCACAGTTTCTGAAGGGGAGACTGCAAGATTTTCCTGTGATGTTGATGGTGAACCAGCACCAACAATAACATGGCTCCGTGCAGGTCAACCTATTGTTTCTTCAAGGCGCTTCCAAGTAATACGAACACAGTACAAGTCTACCTTTGAAATTTCTTCCGTCCAGATATCAGATGAAGGAAATTACACAGTTGTGGTGGAAAACTCTGAAGGAAGACAGGAAGCCCATTTTACCTTGACCATTCAAAGAACAAAAATCCCTGAAAAAGCAATTACATCACCTCCAAGGATAAAATCTCCTGAGCCTCGTGTAAAATCACCAGAGCCTGTTAAGTCTCCTAAACGAGTGAAATCTCCCGAACCCATCAGCAGTCCCCCAAAAGCTAAGTCACCACCTGGAGACAAAACGGTACCAACAGAGAAAGTACAATTACCAACTGCTTCTCCACCAAAGATAAAACAGCATCTGAAAGCAGAAACACTAGGAGATAAGGTAAAGTTATCCTGTGCAGTTGAAAGCCATGTTTTAAGTGTCAGAGAAGTGGCTTGGTATAAGGATGGTAAAAAACTGAAAGAAGACCACCATTTCAAGTTTCATTATGCAGCAGATGGCACTTATGAGCTCAAAATCCATGAACTCACAGAATCTGATAAAGGAGAATACACCTGTGAAATCATTGGGGAAGGAGGTGTTTCAAAAACTAACTTCCAGTTTACTGGCCAAGTATTTAAAAATATTCATTCCCAGATAAGAGGTGTATCTGAATCTCATAAAAAAGTTCAGAAAGAAGATGAGTTACTTATGGTTTCTACCCAGAAGAAATCAGTAGCGGCAACTGAAGAAAAATCTGAAGTTCAAGAAGTTATTAAAAAGTCAGTTGTTACCGAAGATGTCAAACAATTGAAAGCAGAAATTACAGCCTCTTCAACTAAAATGACAATGTCTGAAGGGCAGAAAGTGACATTGAAAGCCAACATTCCAGGTGCCTCTGAAGTAAAATGGGTGCTGAATGGAATGGAGCTGAGAAATTCAGATGATTACAGATATGGTGTTTCTGGAAGCGATCACACACTAACTATCAAAAAGGCCAGTAATAAGGATGAAGGCATACTCACCTGTGAGGGTAAAACTGATGAAGGCATTATTAAGTGCCAGTATGTTGTGACCCTTTCTAAAGAGCGGTCCAGTGAACCAGCATTCATCATGCAGCCTAAGTCTCAAAATGTCAATGAAGGACAAGACGTGTTGTTCACCTGTGAAGTTTCTGGGGAGCCTTCTCCTGAAGTTGAGTGGTTAAAGAATAATCAACCTGTAAGTAACCATTTAATATGTTTACTTGAAAAATTAGAATTTATTCATAAAATTGATCGTAATGAAACCATTTTTGTTCCCCTCCTTAGATTGCAGTTTCATCGCACCTCAGAGTATCTCGCTCTAAAAATATATATTCTCTTGAGATTCGAAATGCAGCAGTGAGTGACACTGGAAAATACACAGTCAAGGCAAAAAATTACCATGGGCAGTGTTCTGCAACTGCATCTTTGACTGTACTTCGTAAGTTTGTTCTTTGGATCCTGTGTTCAGAATAATCAAAACTTCTTGCTGTGTTGTGTCTACTAAAATGACTTGCGATAAAATCCACTGGTAATATTGATTTCAGTATTTTAAGAACTTAATCTTTCTTTTGTATATTACACATACAGCCCTAAAACAACATTAGAAATCTTTTTAACACCCACGGAGTAGCACAGAGGAGCCCTATTACATCAACAGGTGCATGTTAAGAGAAAGTGATGAGCATTTGTTCTAGGATGAGTATGTTAAGACCTTGGTGCTGGTAATTATTCTTTCCTCATTTACTAACAAAATTTGCTATCATAAAACAAAGTCATTCCACAGTTAAAAAAAATTTATGGCAACTTTATTGAACTGGGTTTAGTATTTTACTGGCTATACCATATCCCAGTTCCTAGCATCAAGGTGTGGCTGCAATTTGCTTGCATGACTGTGTTTGGGTTTAAAGCAAAGCTGCAGTGATTGAGGCTTCCTGTGGCCCTTTATAGCTACAGAACAATGCAGTGAAATATAGATTTTAATATTCTGTGTTTTTAAGAACTTAAAAACGTTTCACAGCTTCTACAAATATGGACTGAACACACACAATTTCTGAGTGTCTAATTCTAGTAATGGTTCTAATAAGAAACATTGTGTGATGACCTGTTTTTTCTTAAGTATGTATGTTTTTCCTTGAAGCTCATACATACTCTAAGTTTCATTGCCCATTTTTTAATTTCTAAATTACTGCTTGTGATTTGTATATCTTGAATCAAATGATTGTAAACAAGTGCAGACTCCACTGCAGTTTTCCATTGAAAGCAAAGTATGCTGTCGTCATTTCTGTAAAATTAACCGTACAGAACTGCATGACTTTGTTCGTTAATGCGATGTTGTTGCTTTTTCCTTCTATGTTTGCAATGCTCCTCAGCTCTAGTTGAAGAACCTCCGAAAGAGGTAGTATTGAAGACCAGTGGCGACGCAAGCATGCACGAAAGTTTTTCTTCTCAGTCCTTTCAAATGGCTTCTTCTAAACAAGAGGCTTCATTCAGCAGTTTCAGCAGTAGCAGCATGACTGAAATGAAATTTGAAAGCATGTCTGCCAAAAGCATGTCCTCCATGAAAGAATCCTTTATGGAGATGAGCTCCAGCAGTATTATGGGGAAATCTAGCATGGCTCAACTGGAGAGTTCAACTAGTAAAATGCTTAAATCAGGTCTGAGAGGTGAGCATTACAATTATCAGTAGAGTTAGTGCTTCAGCTATCCTGAAGTAGTCCTCAGGGTAAAGCTGCTGCATGGCATAGTGAAAACAGATTAATTTTGTATTTCTTCTCCTATTTTATAAAGGAGTACCACCCAAAATCGAAGCTCTCCCATCTGATATCAGCATTGAGGAAGGAAAAGTTCTCACACTATCCTGTGCTTTTTCGGGTGAACCTGCTCCTGAAATAACATGGTACTGCAGAGGGAGAAAAATTACCAGTCAGGACCAGCAAGGCAGATTCCACATTGAAACCAGTGAAGATCTAACCACTCTGATCATCATGGATGTCCAGAAGAACGATGGTGGACTTTATACTCTGAATTTAGGCAATGAATTTGGTACCGATTCTGCCACTGTGAATATAAATATCCGATCACCTTAGAGAGCTTAATCTGTATTATTTACACTTGTATTTTTACAAGTGATTCATATATGGACTGAAATATCTGATATGTAAATATAAAAGAAAAATATTTTTTTACCTACCTGAACGAGACAAAGTCCAGATCTATACATTATGACTTATAGTCATTATTGACCTAAGAATTTAAAACACTTTTTTCACTGACATGTACATACTGTATATAGCCGAAGTTAACGGTTATGAAGTTTTGTACCGTTTATTTTATGACATTTTGAAACGTAACTTTTGGAACTAACAGTTGGCAGGGGAAAGTTTCCTAGCAAATGACTACCCTGCTCAACATTTAACTAATTTTTGCGCCTCAACTCATTGTTGATGTCTAAGAATGCCTCAACAGGTAGAGAGGCTCCCTGTTGAAGATTACCTACACCTAAGACATGATACTGTGCACAGTATTTCATACGTGCACAAATATTTATGCTGAATCAGAAATGTAAGACATTGGTGATGTTTGCAATTACCCTCCTGTAAGCATTGCTTTAATGTTTTACATTGTCTCTGATTATGTCATGATTTTCATACCTGACTGACAATTTTTGGACAAAGTGCGAGCGGCCAGCACTTTGTTCACCCACTGTGTACTGTTTCTGTCATATTGACTGCCTGAATAGCTTTTAAAAAAGTAACATCACCTGGCCATCCCCTTAATCAACAAAGCTATTTAGGTATTCAAGTGCAGCAGCAGTACCCCATCTCGGAGGTTCTTAGGGTGCAGTGATTGAGTTTGTGTGGTAGTATTAGACACCCAGTAGTCACTTCCGGGCAACTAAGCAATGAACCACAGTTTGGAAACAAACTGTTGCTACAACATCAAATACCAGCCTGCACTTCAACTTGCTTTAGTTCTCCTAATGTAGTAATAGAGCTTGGTAGCTGTTGAACCTCCTTGAGATAGAGCTGTTCATTTGAAATAAAGCATGCTTTCTGCACCATAAAGTCTGTGACTCCTTTTTTATTTATTATGCTGTTTTTACAGCTCCTGTACTACACTACAGAAAAAGTTGCTGAAACAAAAGATGAAATGCAGTTCTCCAATGTAAACCAGCTAGTTAACTGTTGACAATCAGGCCATCTATCAGAAACAGCCTGTCCACCAGCCAGCCTTGGAAAAAAATCACTTCAAAAAAAATTTTTTTCATAGGTTCTTCATTGACAAAGGATAAATTCTAGCATATGCCTAGGCATTGTGCTAATCCCTCTGTTATTTCCAGGCTTGTTTTTTTGGCAGGTGCAACTAGTACAGACTAGTTGACCCTAATTGCCTGGACCAACAAGTTGTCACCTCCTGTGGGTGATTAATCAATTCTTCATCCCACAAGTCAGCTGACATATATGTCAGAGCAAAGCCTGTCTTCACATTTAGGGGATTGTGGGAGGGGTTGGGGTATGTTATCTATTGGGAAAAGAGTATCAAGGTCAAAGGAGCAAGTCTGCTTCTAGAATTCACTCTGTAGAAAAAGCTTGAGAGCAAACACATTCACAGAAATGCAACACTTTAAAATAGCACTTTAAAACACTTTAAAATAAAATAGAGCTGTAAAATTGTCTGAAACAGAGCAAGAACATTAGTTAGCAAACATGAGGCATCCCTGTGACTCTCAACATGCCACTAATACTAAAAAACCCAAAAGACTCAAGTTCATCAGAAGTAAAAAAGCACACAGAATGTTTAAAAACCTATTCCAGAAAGATTCACAGTATAGAGCCTTTTTTTAGAATTCCCTACAACCCTATATATTATCAACCACTACCTATCTAAATTGTGCAGGAAAGGTAAGAAATAGGGACAAAACAAGAACTAAAGTAAAAACAAGAATTTCAGAAGAGCTAAGCTCTGGGTCAGGACAAAATCCAAACTTTTTCAAGTGAGGGAAGCAGGAATTATAAATATGAAAGAATTTAACAGTGCATGGTATTTCTTCCTTAGGGAGAAAAGTAAAAAAGAATAAAAATTAAGTAAAAAAAGGCTGCATATTTTAATCTCTAAACCATTCAAAGAGAAGAAAAAAAAACTCAAGAAAGCTTCTAATTTTAATTTAAAAACATTCCAACCAACAAACTCAATACAAGATGCAAAAATGAATAGATACAATCTTGTTTAGCTAACAAGTCACTTGTGTAAACAGGGACACAATAAACCACTAAAAAACACACTAGGTATTTAATCATCTCAGCAAAAAGAGAGAGTGATAGACAGCATCTGCCGATTTAACCATGGCCTCTTCTACACAAAGACTACTGGAAACTCAATCTTACATGACCTCTGCTGAGTCTCAAAACACTTAGTTGATGAAGAGGAAGCACACTGGTGTGATGGTGTAAGCAAGTTCATCCTGCCAGTACCTCTCTGGCCCAACTCTGCACAGCACTTAAGCAAGTACTTTCAGCAGATGAGTCACTCAGATGTCTAAAAATAGGATTCAAAATACTTAGGGGCTTTGCTGAAACACAGCTTGAATAGATAATGTTGCAGGCCAACCAGCTGAGCCAGTGTTTTTCCACAAGGCTGCTAAGCAATTGCTAACCTAGAGTGACATTGCTGAAGTCAAAACCTAAAGCTTTGATATTCCATTTCACAGAACACACTCCTAAGAATAACGTTTTTTCAAGACAACAGATTAAGCAGTCTCTGGATGAAAAGAAGTAACCATTTTGGATTATTTACTTATTATCCCAAATACTGGGATTTCTAACTATATAAGCTGACATTTGCTCTCTTCAAAGATCAGATCTATTATGCTATAGGACCAAGTTTAAAAAAATATCCCACCATTGATACGGTGTTTGAAAGCATTTGGCATTCATGTTTCCTGAGTGCTGATGTGTAAGAGGAAAAACTGTAACAAAGTTCTGTGAGCTGTTGTATAAATCCTACTACAGAGTTATGTATTTTCTAGTAACATTTTACATGTGGCAGCTTGAGAAAAAATAACTGTGATGGTGGAGAGCCATAATTACACTGAGTGATTAATTTTATTGCATTTTAGCTGGTTGTCAGACATAGTCATTTCCTTTATTCAGGTATCACAACCCCTTTAAAAGTTTCTAATTTACACCAACAGGAAAAGCAGCTACACTGGAGTACTTAAAGTGATAGGGGTAGAGCAAAACTCAAGTTTATAATTTGTGGAAATAACCTTAAAAAAACCAAATAGTGTGTGATTTCAATTTTTAAGAAAGGAATAAATTTTTTTGCAGAAGCAACCACTGAAGTATTCCTATCCCAAAGACTGCTTTCTCTGAGAAAAAAGAAGTTTAAAAAGTGAGGCCGAATTACTAAGTTGGAAGACATACAAACATTAATTTACAGTACTTTAAAGCCCTGAGCATTGTAATCTCAGTATTCACAGCTCTCCAAATCATTGAGTGCCTTACCATAAAGTCTTTAAAATGGAAGCTGGTAATTTCTAAGCATTCTATGTCTAATTATCTAATGTTAGAAACTTCAGACATATAACTGAAGTTACTGCTTTTCACCTAAATATATGTCCCATTCGCTAAGTATGAATACTATATAAATATATTGTTTAAGTCATGAATACTATTTAGAAATTTGAAGTGGTCTCAGATTGAACTCTTCAGAAGCATGTGAGATCAAAACTAGAAGTAGCAACTACCTATTCTGTTGAGGTTCAGCTCTCATTCTGCACTAGAAAGAATGATACAATCAGGCATTCCTGATAAGCTCTCCCATAAATTCAGAAATTAAATATGTAAGAGCAGCCAGGTATTTTTTAGTCTTATTATGCATGGATCATTGTGATTCAGCCAGATAATTTTCAGAAATTATTACTTAATCCCAGTTACCAACAGCATGACAGCATATCACCTTCACTAATTTCACTGAAACACATTTTAGGATTTTTGGCACAGGTATCTATAAAAAGGCTGATTTAATAGAAACGTATCACACATATATTACATAAAGCTGAAATTATGGCTTTGCGGACCTAGAAAAACCCAAACCAGCACTGAAGCAATTACATGTAAATTTTGTGCTTGGTTCTCATCACAAAAACTTTTGTCCTGTAGTAGTATTTAAAATCATTATTTACTACTACATTCACTGATCAGTCTCACTTTGTTTTTGCACAACATGGAGTCCAACCTCTTTTCTTTATAGTAGTTGAAAGCAGAAAAAGGTATCTGTCATTGTGACATATAATTAATACTGCAGAAGCTGGTAGAAACCTCAGTGAAATTTCAAAAAGCACCTCTGACAGTGTATTATTCAAGACAACACTCTCATTGCAGTATGTAGTTTACTTCTCTGAACATCTTCTTTAATACTTATTTTTACACTTGTTGTGTCATAGAGAATACATTAAAGCAAACATTCAGAAAAAAATGTACAAGCATATGTGTGGCTGATACGCATATGCCAGGTTGCATGAAAACTGACAGAACTGAACACAAATGACAGCTCTGAGCTGGTATCCACAAACCCCTTTTACAAACCATTCCATTCCACTTGAACCTGACATAATGGTTTATAAACTGGCATTTCATATAAGGCCAACAGCTCTTATGTTTTTCCTCAACATTTGGACTTACTTTGAGTTAGATAAATCAACAATCCAAAAACTATAAAGAAAGCTTCCATTCCCACCTGTTCTTTCCAGCCTGCTTCAAATTATTTATATATGCAAAAGGAAGACTAGTTAAACCAAATTAAAGATCTGATTATAAAAACAGATTTTGGTATGTGCTTGAGTACAAAAAACCCTGTACATTTATTTAGCAATTGTGTAAATCAAGAACAGTAAATGGCTTGCTTAAAGTGCTCTACAACTAAGACTTTATAGACCAAGTTCATCCGTAAACAAACACCCCGAAAGTCCCCCAAAGTTTACAATCCTAACATTAACAACCTTCTTGACCAAGGTGCTAGTAGGCACTATTATACTATATTACTTATTAAGAGAGTCAGACTCTGACCTCACTTACAATTAATGCAAATTTACACTGATGTAACTGAGAGCAGAATCCATCTTCTGGTGTATACCATCTTCAAATGATATAAAGGAGTTGTAAAAACAGACACTCCCTTTTGTATAAATATGTCATAAATAAAACATGTATAGATACAAATATTCATTACAACAGCAGCTTAGAACGGTCTAACATTTCAGCTCGTTTTTATCATACTTTGCTAAAAACACATCTTAAGTAAGCAGAGTAAATCTTAACAGCACTGTATTAATTACTTGTGATCCTACACACCCCAGAAACAATTTATGCACATTTTGAAGCTTTTAGTAGATCTTTAGACCTTTAGTAGTGAAAGTAGGTAGAAATTTTTGATGCAAAAAAGAATAAATAAATAAAAACTATTAAATATCCCATGTTTGGTACAAATACTTCATATTAAGTTATTTTTATACATTTGTTTAGAAAAATACACTAAATATTTCTACTTTCATTGCCTAAAAATGACTGGATTATGTATATCCTTGTGTTTTTAAAGGCGGCAATGTCAATTACCGTCAAGCTGCTGGAGCAGAGCCATTTGTGCCCATTCCCACAGCCCTTACACTGGCAAAAAAAAGCCATTGTGGGGCTAATCACAGCTCCAGGTGGATGACCTGGTACAAATGACCAAGAGGCCCATGGCACAAGTTGCATTTTCTGCAAAAAAATGAAAACATTTTGCTGAAGTTTATAATGCTTGTTTACTAACATATCGGTCAGACCTCCACACTTTTTAAAAAGAGCTGCATTTACAAATGTGGATGCTTATCTGTTAAAGCCATCATTTGTTCCAAAAAATGCACATTCAAACTGTGAAATATTAGGAAAATACTCTTGCAAATAAACTATATAAAGATAAAATACACTTCAAAGATAGTATTTATATTATTCTATAAAGTGCAGAGAAATCCTTCTAAAAAGGGAAATAACTACTTCCTATAACAACAGTATAATTACAGCAGCTTTTGCATAGCATTATTTATAGAAAATTTAATACTTTCAGTTGCTTCAGGAGGAAAAGGATGAAAAAGTCTCTTCCAGTTCAGATCTTTCCTTTGACACTGATTTACTTTCTTCAGGAATGGTTGATGATACCAGATCTCCATTGACAGCACTTCTAGAACAATGAGCAGATCCTATAAAGAGATCAATTAAGTATTTAATTTTCAATCCCAAAAATATCATCCAATCTGTCAATTTTTGTATTTGCAAAGTATTTCCTATATATAAGCAATCAGAAGAACCAGTGAAGTTAAAGTCTGCTTGAGAGGAGTTATAATGGAGTCAAAATGCCAGCAAGATTCAGATCCACAAAAGAACTGGCTACTAAGTCAGCCCATCTAATCAGGAGGGACTAAATTCTCATGATCTTTATTATTGGCAAGGCTGTATGCCTTCTGAGCAATGCTCTTCTCTACAAAAGGCAAGAAGCCAATGAAATGAACAATCTTTCCACGATGCATTGAGTGAAAATTACCCCTGTGACTCACAGAAGTCAAAAAAAGATTTACTTCTGTGACAATAAGCAGGTGGCAAACAGCAATATTCCACATCACTTACCAGATAATCATTTGTCTGAGAGTCCATTAGGACAAATATCCCTTTTCTAGGTACGTCTTAATTTTATCTTGCCAGTAGTCCCACTGATTTCAATAGAACTACTCCAGCTGCAAGATCATTTGTAATATGGATGGAAGCCAGCACAAGTCAAGCAGGTAACAAACTGTACAAATGCTCTGATTTATAATACAGGAATCTTACAAATAAAACATTTTGCCTCATGATACCAGCATCAGAACAGCTGCTCTAAACAGGGAAATAAATTGTACTGAAAGATACAAAGAAAATTCCCTCCCTTTCAAACTTACTCTGAGAATCTTCAGAAAGTGTATCACTGTAAGATTCTGTATCTGAGTATGTTCTTCTGCGCCGCTGAGAACATCGGTGAAGAGATGATCCCGGTTCTTTTACAGAGTGATTAATCCTACAAAGGAAAAGAGATCTATTAGTAAGCAAAATCTGTAACAACCCACACAAATTTTGTATACTTAAAATTTGAAATAACTTTGGTACTTAGATTGAATTGTGAGCATCAATGCTTTTTACTATACTAGTCTACTCTAGTAGACTAAAACCATCACAGTCAACAATCTTAATTTCACAACTGCAAAACCTGAAACTGGAAATAAAAATGAAAGAAATAATTTGAGAAACTGAAATACTGACTGAAAAACAATGTTAGCATTTCAACTTCATTAACTTGTCAAAATAAGCCATTTGCATAAAGCTTCTAGCATGACGAAATTCTGGTATGGTATTAAAAATAGCAGCTGCCACCTATAGCTGATAATCTGCACCTTTGTTTTCAAAATTAATCAATTTATGATTTTTAATTTTTCTTCCCAAGCAAACAATTCTTCTCGCATTTTGATTTTAATGCTGGCAAGTTCAGGGAGGTCTTTTGAGACACAAAGAAAAAAGCTTACGGAAACAGAAAATTACCTTTCTGAATAGCAAGGACCAGGGTGGCTAATGGAACGCTTCATCTAGGGGAAAAAAAATTCCAAAGAACAAAGAACATAAAAAATGTCATGTTTAAGCCAGAAAAAGTTTCTCAAAAGAATGATATGGATATCTACATTATTTTTTACTTTATTTACTGTCTTTACAAAGACAGATGGCAATATTTGTTTTTATAAAAAGCAACCACTTTCATTTAAAAATCTGATTTAACTGTATGAAAACAGATAGACTGTCATCAATATCAAAAGTTTTAGAATATTTGCACAGGAATTAGTTTACTACAAAAAGATGCTACCTCCTATCTATGGAATTCATTCCCTCTTGCACCGAAGCTCTTCAAGGAGCCATTGTTAATTGCTATGATAAACAGAAGTATCAAGACATTTTTCCTTTACCAAAGGGAAGTTTAAATTCCTCATTACATGATAAAGCCCAATTATGTATCTTGATTCCTTGTGGTTTCTCTGCTATCACTATCAAATCTCTATGCATATCAAAGAAAGTTATTATTTTAAATCAGAATGATCAGCTTTGTAAGTAAAGTGCTTGAAGACAAAGAGATGAAAGATCCATATGAAAAGAGATTCCCACAAAAGAATTTCACAATACAGCTCCTCCTGGAATACATACACAGAAGTGAGAAAGTATTTAATTCCCCATACACTGTCCTTCTAAAGGAGTTAACCAATAGTAAATAGTTATGGAAATAATAGTATGGAAATAATGTCTTTGTTATTATATATCTTTTTGTTAAATAAGGGAATGATATACTAATACAAACATCTGGCATTGTATACACTGAAGATAGGTAAGATATGCTATCTTACTGAAGTGCTATAGTAATAGATAAGTATAGATAGTAAGATATGCTACCTTACCGAAGTGCTTCAAGTCATAAAAAGCACTGAAGCAGGAGGTGAAGTTATGTAATTTTTATGATCAGTGTACAGTTAGCACTCTAAAAAACCCAAACAACTGAACTGAGGAAAAGTTAAACCTCATTCATTTATGAGATACCTCATTACAGGGCCTTGACATGTACGATAAATTAATCATGATCATCATTATGATGATGTAAAGGCTAGCAAAGAAAAACTGAGAATGGAAAACTGATTTATATCTGGGACCAGTGCTGATTTATAATACAGTCAAGATTTCAACTGTTGACATCATAGCACATAACAATAGCATAGCATTCGGCCACGTTTCCCCCCCATCCAACCAGCAGTATGACACTTAGAAAAGATAGTATTTCAAAATGTCTAAACCATTTGAATAGGTGATGGTGACACAGGAGAAACCAAGGGATCAGGGTGAGGCAGCTGGAACATTTCTGGCTTGAACTTGGCATTAGCAATCTTCACACATTCTTCAAGTGTTGTGATAAATGTATTACATGTGGCACTAAGCAAGGAAGAGGCTTCATTCATGTTCTGAAAATAAATGAAAGCATAAGCAAGAAAAAAAATTAAAATATGCAAACACAACTTTCCTCCACAACCTCTCCCAGACACATTAATTTCCCTCATTACCACCAAAAACTTACATTTCCCATTTTTTAAATCAAATATACACATTACCATAAGGCAAATTTAAGAAAACAAATGTGACAGCATTGCAATTTCTTTCTTTCTGACGTGAGTTTCTTTAGGGTACCAGTCAACGATGCCTTACAGCAAAGCTTGCCTCAGAGCGACTAACGGGTATCAGAAGATCATTCAGTGATATGAATTGCAGCAGAAGGTGGGAACAGTTTTATCACTCTAGAGCAAGGTCCATTTCACCTCCCTAAACTGAAAACTTGCTCTGTTGTGACTAAGCATCATCCCCTGGCTTTGCACTAAAGGACGAACAACATTGTTCACATGCTCCTCAATAGTGCAAAGAAGTCATTCATAATTTCCAGTCCTTTCACTTAAAAGCAGGAATACATTCTAGTATTGTACTTGCGCACATTCAGAGATAGATATCCACACTGGATGTTTCCAATGCCTGGAACACTAGCTTTCATTGATAAAAAAATGGAACACCGTCCTACATAAGGAAGTAAGATTGGACAAACTAAGACTTCAACTACACAAACAGAGATGCAAAACAAGACAAAATATTGTATTGCTCATATGATAGCTCTTCTGGCCTTTCAACCAAATGGTTCAGAAACACAATTGGTTCCTAGCACCTGGCAAAATTACAGTTAAACCATCCAGGTACTTTACACACAGAAAATCACTATTGGTACATCTACACACAGACATTCAAAAACTGACATTAGGTTAAGTCTCCCAGTATTTGGGAGATGAATAAGGTTTAAGACATGAACAGTAACTTGAGGTTTATTATATAATAGAATGAAAAGAAATTGTAATATTGTGCACCTCAATGCTGGGAGGAGAGCGAGTCTCATCATGGTGAACAAATTCTTGTATTGTATGAACTTGCTGCATTAAAAGATCACAGTAGAGACGAAGTTCGGACATTTTGGTTTTAAGAGATTCATTGGTCTCACTTAATTCTATAGAAAAAAATGGAAATATCAATTTATTGCATACAATGTACATACACATTGTAATTTTAAAGCCCTTTTCATTTAAATATGAATCTAAAAATGCACTTAAACTTTCACTTAATTTTGAGGAAAACTGGATTCTGCAATGAATCAAGAATTATACTTGAAGCAGACAATACTTTTGGATTATTGATGCTAATTTAATTACTATTATGAAATAGGCACATTATCATGAAAAATAAAGTTGAAATCTTTCTTAGCTGCAACATAATGCTGAAAAAAATCACTGGATAAAACTTATGTAACCCACCAGAATGGCTGGAAACGGTTAAATTAAGCCATCCAAGAAGAATTATGGAAAAAAGAATAGTTACTATAAAGAGTTACTGTAACAGCAGAAATGAAATGTCTTCACAACAGATACAAACAATATGTTTATTCTAGTGACAACAACACCTTGCTGGTATTTTAGCTTCTCAAGATACAGCAGGTCTAATTCAGGTGACTTCTAACTCTAATACTGAAGGCAGATTTACCATAGAGATGACTAGAAATAATTACAATTTATATTAAAAGACAATAATACTGACTTCATACCACAATATTTGCATTATGATTATCTGAAGAAGTGATCTACTCCAGGTAATACACATACCTTTTTCTTTTTTTGTTCTGGTATCTGCTAAACAGGCTTTTGCACTCCCCAGTGCTACCAGCCATCTTTGCCTTTCAGCTGCATTAACTGCTTTCATATAGAAATGCTGCTCCCCTGGGATGATTAGCTCCATTCTTGTGTTGTCTGTTGCATGAACTTGTGATAGAAGCAAAAAAATTGAAATAATAACCTCAGCTCAGTAGCAATCATTTATTAAATACTGCTCAAAGTGTTTTAAAATGCTTATGACAATCCCACAGTAACACAGTAAATCATAATGCACCACTGCTAAGGAAAAGCCCAAAT